>NC_060139.1:1072597569-1073197569 GCF_021461385.2 Schistocerca piceifrons
ATATCCATCGAGATATTGCATCACCAATGAATGCTGAGGAGTATGGATAGCTTGTGTAGGAAACACAAGAGGGAACTTGCAATGATTGTGATAAAGTTATGAGTGTAATAAAGTTATGTTTTTAATGTTTGTCATGTAATAATTATTATAATAAAATTAATATATTAGTGTGTGTGTGTGTGTGTGTTTATTTTAAAATTGGTCTCACAGAGCCTATAAGGACACATTCACCATTCTGATCCTTGTGTGCCGCCCTCCCCCCCCCCCCCCCCCCCCCCCCCCCCCCCCCCCCCCCCCCCCCTCCCCACGGAAAAAAATTCTTTATCTGCCCCTGACTTTGTGTGCAAATGGTAGAAAAAATTTTGTGCTTGAAAGCTATTGGAAATACTAGTTTCTGTTTGTGTTTCTTAGCTCCATGTATCGATCCACTCTAGGTGAATGGTTGCGTTACTTTTTGTGTAATTGTAAGTTTATTAAATTTACAGTATGTATAAAGCACAGAGATCACGGGCGCATACATACAACTGATGAATATACTGAATCCCGCATCCCCAGGAAGTATTTGGCATTAACACAGTTCAGGTTTTTTGTTTTGAAATCTTGTTTCAAAGAAAGTTAACAGGAGAGAATCATGCTGGTGCAGCTGAATTTCAGGTAAAACAATGCTTGTTCCCCAGGCAGGTTTTGGAAAATTTTGTGGTTGATTCCATTATACAGTATTCTACTCAAAAGTTTATGTGCTGTTATAGGTAAAGCAATGGATTGGTAGCTTTGTGGTTTGTTATTTGGTTTACCAGGCTTTAACATAGCTATGGTTTTTGCTCATTTCAAACCATGGGATATGTTATTAGTTTCCAGAATATCAGCATCCCCCCCCCCCCCCCTCCCATACCCACACACCTAGCAAGCAGATCTCAGGAGGAACAGTAAGACTCAGGTGCCCAGTGTAACAACATTTTAGTTACCGACTTGTTGGTTTATTTATAAACAAATCTGCGAGTCTATATGACAGTGTGTAAATGTTTTTGAGAGACAAAATTAATGACAAATTACTTATCATGTTTTAAGTTTTGATATGCATACCCCTTGTAACTTAACGGTATATTAGTTTTTGTTGAAGTAAAGTAACCTCCTTTTTTTTATGCAGCTCCTGTTTCACCTAGAAACACTGACTTAATACGAGTAAATTCTACTTCCATTTTGCTGAACTTAACGTCATAGAATGATGGTGGATGTCCAATAACATCTGTTGTGGTGGAGTACAAGCTGAAGAAAGGATTTTCATGGGCTCTTGTATCAAATAACATTAAAATAGAACAAACTGAATTCATGGTATTGGATCTGGAACCAGAAACCTGGTATGCTTTGCGCGTCACTGCTCACAACAGTGCTGGCTCTACTATTGCAAACTATAATTTTGTCACTCTGACACACACAGGAGGTAAGTCACAAAAATTTAAGTCACATAAATTTCAATATCATTACAGATTTTTTATTCATGCATATTTCCTTTCATTTTCTGTAAATTTTGTGTTTCTTCTTCTATGAGTAGACACTGATGCATTTTTTTTTATTGTTCTAACTTTCTGTGTAGAATTTTATTTTATTGTTATTATTTGCCTGCTAATCTGACTGTACACACACAAACACACACACACACACACACACACACACACACACAGAGAGAGAGAGAGAGAGAGAGAGAGAGAGAGAGAGAGAGAGTTAACTTTTAATTCTGAGTCAGAATAACTAAGTAAGTTGAATATGGGACAGCTACCATATCAGCAACAAGTTGAGTATTTGCTTGGTCTTGCCACCTTTTCTGTAATCCAGAATGAGATTTTCACTCTGCAGCGGAGTATATGCTGATATGAAACTTCCTGGCAGATTAAAACTGTGTGCCCGACCGAGACTTGAACTCGGGACCTTTGCCTTTCACGGGAAAGTGCTCTATCAACTGAGCTACCGAAGCACAACTCACGCCTGGTACTCACAGCTTTACTTCTGCCAGTACCTCATCTCCTGCCTTCCAAACTTTACAGAAGCTCTCCTGCGAACCCTTGCAGAACTAGCACTCCTGAAAGAAAGGATATTGTGGAGACATGGCTTAGCCACAGCCTGGGGGATGTTTCCAGAATGAGATTTTCACTCTGCAGTGGAGTGTGCACTGATATGAAACTTCCTGGCAGATTAAAACTGTGTGCCCGACCGAGACTCGAACTCGGGACCTTTGCCTTCCGCGGGCAAGTGCTCTATCAACTGAGCTACCGAAGCACAACTCACACCCGGTACTCTCAGCTTTACTTCTGCCAGTACCTCGTCTCCTACCTTCCAAACTTTACAGAAGCTCTCCTGCAAACCTTGTAGTTGGTAGAGCACTTGCCCACGAAAGGCAAAGGTCCCGAGTTTGAGTCTCAGTCAGGCACACAGTTTTAATCTGCCAGGAAGTTTCATATCAGCACACACTCCGCTGCAGAGTGAAAATCTCATTCTGGAAACATCCCCCAGGCTGTGGCTACGCCATGTCTCCGCAATATCCTTTCTTTCAGGGGTGCTAGTTCTGCAAGGTTCACAGGATAGCTTCTGTAAAGTTTGGAAGGTAGGAGACGAGGTACTGGCAGAAGTAAAGCTGTGAGTACCGGGCATGAGTTGTGCTTCGGTAGCTCAGCTGGTAGAGCACTTGCCCACGAAAGGCAAAAGTCACGAGTTCGAGTCTCGGTCGGGCACACAGTTTTTCTGTAATGCATTGCCATATCACTCAGAAATCTCAGGAGCAGGGGATTTATTTTGTGCTTTATTACTCTATATTATAGTGTATTTACTAAAACAAGTTTTCTGAAGCCAGAGGAAAAGCAGTAATGCAATTACGATCCTGTTGAACTCAGTAAGTACTGCACATCAGCCAGGAGAAAGTGAATGTATCCATAAGAGATCACACCGCTTTTGCTGTGGCAGCCCTGTTACATACCCAGCAAAGGTCAGACTTACAATGTCAGCTCTTCCCATGTTTAACCATTGTGAATTGTCAGTTACTGTGATTCAGATAGATGATTCTTTTCAATATGAGTGTCATTAGTGAAAATTGCACAAACTTAAGTGTAATTGTAGATTACCTAGATGCAATAACTACAACACTGTGGAATTAACATTATGGCTGAAAATATCTCTAAAACAAAAATAATCATTTTTTGAAAACTTAATATATTAGATAGATAAAAAAATCTACTCACCAAGTGGTGTCAGGAGAACACACATATAAAAGGTATTATGTATGCAAACTTTCAGAGCCAATTGCCCCTTCTTCTGGCAGAAGGGTTGAACGGGAGGGAAGAGGGGTGAAGGAAAAGGACCGATGAGGTTTAGGAAAAGGTTTAGAGTTCGTAAAAGTCACCTAGAACCCCAGGTCAGGGGAGACTTACTGTGCTGCAGGGATGGGCATGCAGCTGACACATAGCTAGGCAGCTGGGCCAAGTCCACATGACCGTACTGCCCTGGTCAGGTACCAGTTGTCAGGGTGGTCAAGTCACCATACATGTGCAGCATATGTGCAATAGGAATGCCTTGCGAGTAGCCTGTACTGCTACCACTTGTCCGCAAGTGAGTTGTGTGGTCACCTGTTCCCCAGGGATCAACATTGGAACAACCTGCACTAAAGCAATAACCACAGCATGTCCGGTATAATCAAAGCAACAGTCAATCATTATCTTGGCAGAATTTATGAACAAAACACTTTTTCTGACCTCAGTTGATCTTAGAATACACAACAGTTGATTACTGCTAAGGGGGAGTTTCATTGTTTTTCTTTGTTTCTAGCCAATATTTTCCTCAAAGGCAGCAATACTTTTATATTACTGAAGTATCTCTGTTAATAACAAACCTCTTCTCTCAAATGTCTGTGTAGGTGCATAATATGAACACAAGAAGAAAACTTAAGTGATTTAGTTGATATATTAGGATTGACAGAGCCTAATACCCCTGTCCAGTGCATATGGAAGCCTAGAAAATGACCATCACTCACTTTTTCTTGGCAATGATATAATGAAATCAGAAGGTAGCTCAACTTCAGGGACTTACACAGACCTTATGACAGCTTAAGTGGTACACCAGTGTGTTTGTAGTATCCAAATGGTGGCCTAAAGTTGGTTGGTTGTAGCTGACAGAACTTCCAGCTCATACATTTCCATTCCATTCCACAGTGATTATAAACTTAAATTGTCATAATCCACAGTAAAGAATCTGTTAGCATGCACAGAAAAATCCAGAGTGGGTGGGCATCAGAAGTCACACAGTTAAATAAAACAGTTGAATAAAGTAAACTGTGGCTATATTCTCAGTACTCGGGGTGCAGTTTGGCTCCTTGAGGCAGAAGAAATGAGTGATTGCCAGTCTAAGTGACCATGAAATGAAGGCCGAGGAAGAGGAAGAGAGGGTGGATCAGTTCAAGTTCTGCTGGTGGCTGGTTGTGGAGTGCAAAGCCAGAGGTGTAGGGTAGGGAACTGTTCACTCTGTTGGAAGGCTAGATTACCAGAGAGAGAGAGAGGGAGAGAGAGAGAGAGGGAGAGAGAGAGAGAGACAGAGAGAGAGAGAGAGAGAGAGAGAGAGAGAGAGAGAGAGAGAGAGGCAGCTTTGCTCTGCTCCTCAACCTGTGGTGAGCAGCAACCATGTGACCCCTTTCTCATGCCTTCAGTTGGTTAACATGGTGGTGTTGGTAGCTAGTTCATACAGCTAGCAACCCTTACTGGAATGAACTGTTTCTGTCCATAAAGATGGACTGGCTTGGTACATAGGTCTCTGTGAAGAAACACTGGGAGAGTGCTTGAAAGAAATGAGGGAAAAAAATTGCATAAAAATCCTAGATATTCCCAGACTTTCTGGCCATCCTGTACAACAGAAACTAATCTAGAATGAGTAAAAAAACAAAGTTTAATGAAAAGCATAAATAATTATCATATTGTGTGTAAAGGTAAATTAAAATTTACACTTTAAAATTTAAAAGAAGAAAGGGAAATGGTTTTATTTTATACTACACAGATGAGATGTAACAGGTACAAACAAAGTGCAACATTTAGAACAAAAATGACTGTTGTATTAGCAGCAGAAACGCTGTCCATAAAACAACATGCCACAGGTGAAAAGAACTGATGGACAGAACTATAGGGAAGCCCATGCAAAGTGTAAATTTTTCTTCTTCTGTTGTGCATATAAGTACAGTGTTGAGAAAAGAAGACAATATTAGGTGTCTGTGTACAGTTCTGTGGTGGCCATTACTTTTCCAGCTCATCACTATATTGTATCTCACCTTTCTGCTTTACACTTAACATTAGTAATTCATGAACATCCTTCAGAAGCCTGTTCAAGTCACTATGTATATCAACTATTGCTTCTCAGTATGTCACCTTTCTGCTTTACACTTAACATTAGTAGTTCATGAACATCCTTCAGAAGCCTGTTCAAGTCACTATGTATATCAACTATTGCTTCTCAGTATGTTTATTATTTTAATGAATTTTGTTGTAAATAAAATATCCCTTTCCCAGCAAACAACTCAGTTTTGAAATCAACAATAGGAGGAGAAGGCACTTAACCATAGTCCAAAGAAGGATCCACTTTTCAGGGACACACATTTTTAGTAACTTGCCAGCAATAATAGAAAGTATAGCTACAAATAAAGTTCAGTTTAAGATGAGTCTGAAAGGCGTCCTTGTGGCCAACTCCTCCTACTCCATTGAATAATTTCTAAAACAGATTCAGCTGATGTATGTATAAGTGTATCATTATTATTCCTGTACTTTTTTAATAATATCACATGATGTAAGTATGTATGACATGTACCAAATACATGAGGATCTCCACAATATGGATTCATGGAATGAGGAGTTCCTCTAATCTTATCTATTACAAATAATGACCTGTACGGTGTTATAAAACTAAACTCTTTGTTAACCATATAATATGGTTTAGAATTATAACAGAATGACTCTATTTTATTTTCAGCTACAATTGCTCCTGACTTAATAGTGTATTCAAATTATGGAAGTCAATGGTTTTTTGGTGATATGACCCTAATAGCATTTATTGTTGCTGGAACTACACTACTCATTGTGGCTATTCTGGGACTCTTGATTTATCTGAAGAAATGCCAGGAGATCTTCTCTTCACACAAATGTGACGGTAATTTCAACGTATATAATTATCAATTTCAGCAAATTTAAGGTCAACTAGACTCAGATTACAGTCTGGAACAAATTTTCATTTATCAATACATTTATTACAGTTTAAGTGCACAGTCCAAAGGCCATGAGAGTGCTTTTCATTCCAAGTTAAATCTCAGTTAATTATGCAAAGTATAACTAGTTAAAACAAGAACATTCTAGCTGATCTCTCTGTTTCTGGAAGTCACCTTTGTTTATTATAATTTTTTGCGATGTGATGTTTCAGAATTCTCATATTATTAGCCAGTTGTACCTCTTTTTCTGCCTTATCACTAACTGACTGACAAGACTTAGGTTTCACTTGCTGCATTACACTTTTTGTGTCATATCCCTAGGACACAATTTGCATATCTCTTGACACTAAAGAATCTTCACAATTATTGTCACCATTTTGCACTTTCCTTATCTTTGTAATCCTTCAGTGTACTTACTCATATCCTCAAAAACACAATGTTTATTTTACATTTCTTCTCTTCCTCTTATTCACACTCCTTCCCCTTCATCCCTTCTTTATTAGTTCTTTCTTCAGTTTATGATATATTTCACCAGTCACATAATTCTATGCCAACGTACTGATTCCAGTTCACTACATTTTAAATATTTTGGAATGTAATTTCATGACTGTGGTATACATAAATTGTTTCAAAACTGCTTCTACATTTTAATTTTCCTCATTATTTATTAATGTAATATGAAAGTAAATACTTTGAGTTAAAGTAGATCACTCACCAAAAAGCAGAAGCATTGAGTTGTCAATAGGCACACAGGAAAGGAAAGGAAAGAAAACTTGCTAGCTTTTGGGATAATCCTTTCTGAGCTAGAGTAAAATGCGCACAGAAAACACACACACACACACATTTTTTATTTATATTCAGATATGAAATGCAAACATAAGCACAGTACAGCCACAAGACATGACAGAGGGCAAGTGCGTTACTGGTGGGAAGGAGGCATTTATGCCCTGACATCGTGACTTTGGGGTGCTATGTGCGCCACAGAAGAAGAGTTCGGGGTGACAGTGGCTGTTGTTGTGAAAAGAAAAACGAAAGAAGATTCTATGGAATTACTTATTTATGTACTTACTTCTTGAGTTTGGATACCAACAATCTTTTAGTCAACAACTTTGGTTATTAAGAGCTTACATATGAATGTTTGATTGATTTTTTTTTTTTTTTTTACGTATATGTCAAAATCTGTGGGACCAAATTGAGGAACAAATCTCCAAGGTCATGGAATGTGTCGGTACATGAAATTACAACATAAAAATAATAATAGATAAAAATAAAATATTTATGGGCCCAGAAAAATTCAATCCATAAGTTGAAGTAAACGCAATCAACAAAACAACAAGAATCAGCTTAATTTTTCGAGAAACTCCTTGACAGAATAGAAGGAGTGACCCATGAGGAAACTCTTCAGTTTTGATTTGAAAGCGCATGGATTACTGCTAAGATTTTTGAATTTGAGTGGTTGCTTATTGAAAATGGATGCACCAGTATACTGCACACCTTTCTGCGCAAGGGTTAAGGAAGTCCGATCCAAATGCAGGTTTGATTTCTACTGAGTATTAACTGAGTGAAACCTGCTTATTCTTGAGAATAATCTAATACTGTTGACAAGAAATGACAGTAAGGAATATATACCGGGTGATCAAAAAGTCAGTATACATTTGAAAACTGAATAAATCATGGAATAATGTAGATAGAGAGGTACAAATTGACACACATGCTTGGAATGAGATGGGGTTTTATTAGAACCAAAAAAATGTAAACGTTCAAAAAATGTCCGACAGATGGTGCATCATCTGATCAGAATAGCAACAATTAGCATAACAAGGTAAGACAAAGCAAAGATGATGTTCTTTACAGGAAATGCTCAATATGTCAGCCATCATTCCTCAAAAATAACAGTAGTCGAGGAATAATGTTGTGAACAGCACTGTAAAGCATGTCCGGAGTTATGGTGAGGCATTGGCATCGGATGTTGTCTTTCAGCATCCCTGGAGATGTCAGTCGATCACGATACACTCGCGACTTCGGGTAACCCTAAAGCCAATAATCACACGGACTGAGGTCTGGGGATCTGGGATGCCAAGCAAGACGAAAGTGGCAGCTGAGCACACAATCATCACCAAACGACACAGACAAGAGATCTTTCATGCGTCTATCAATATGGAGTGTTTTGTTTTGTTCTAATAAAACCCCATTTCATTTCAAGGATGTGTGTCAATTTTTACCTCTCTATCTACATCTAAGTCAAAACAAGGCCCCGGGAGTAGACAACATTCCGTTAAAACTACTGATGGCCTTGGGAGAGCCAGTCCTGACAAAACTCTACCATCTGGTGAGCAAGATGTATGAGACAGGCGAAATTCCCTCAGACTTCAAGAAGAATATAATCATTCCAATCCCAAAGAAAGCAGGTGTTGACAGATGTGAAAATTACTGAACTATCAGTTTAATAAATCCCAGCTGCAAAATACTAACGCAAATTCTTTACAGACGAATGGAAGAACTGGTAGAAGCTGACCTCGGGAAGGTCAGTTTGGATTCCGTAGAAATGTTGGAACACGTGAGGCAATACTGACCCTATGACTTATCTTAGAAGAAAGATTAAGGAAAGGCAAACCTACATTTCTAGCATTTGTAGACTTAGAGAAAACTTTTGACAATGTTGACTGGAATACTCTCTTTCAAATTCTGAAGGTGGCAGGGGTAAAATACAGGGAGTGAAAGGCTATTTACAATATGTGCAGTCATAAGAGTCGAGGGACAGGAGAGGGAAGTAGTGGTTGGGAAGGGAGTGAGACAGGGTTGTAGCCTCTCCCCGATGCTATTCAATCTGTATATTGAGCAAGCAGTAAAGGAAACAAAAGCAAAGTTCAGAGTGGGTATTAAAATAAATGGAGAGGAAATAAAAACTTTGAGGTTTGCTGATGACATTGTAATTCTGTCAGAAACAGCAAACAACTTGGAACAGCAGTTGAATGGAATGGACAGTGTCTTGAAAGGAGGGTATAAGATGAACATCAACAAAAGCAAAACAAGGAAAAATTGAATGTAGTTGAATTAAGTTGGGTGATGTTGAGGGAATTAGATTAGGAAATAAGACACTTAAAGTAGTAAAATATTGCAGTTGACAACAACACAATACGCAAAACAGATTCCTTTAAATACCTAGGAGAGTGGATTACATACAATGCCAAAGAAAAGATAGCTATAGAAACTAGAGTGCACAAAATGGAAAGAGTGTTTCATATAACCAAAAACGTTTATAATAAAAAATCCTTGTCCTGGAACATGAAATTAAGACACTACCAAACAGGGGCCAGACCTGAAGCTCTCTATGCGGCAGAAACACTTAAACTAACAAGAAATGGAGATCTTGAGAAACTAGAGAAGGTCGAAAGAAGAATTTTAAGGAAAATACTGTGCGCTAAGAGAAACGATAAAGCTGAGTACAGGTTAAGACCAAACAGAGAGCTATATCTGAAAATGGAGAAACTAACTGATGTAATGAGGAAGAGGAGACTACAGTTTTTTGGACACATATTCAGAATGGATAACAACAGACTAACCAAGCAGATATTCACATTACTCAATAGCTACAAATCCAAGCCAGCATGGTTCATAGAGACTGAAAAGGACATTGAAAATGCTGGAGTTACAATAGACACAATAGAAAACAGAACACATTTCAGAAAGGCAGTTCAAGAGGCAGAATTTCAGGAGAGAAAAAAAATAACTAGACAAAAGTTGACTCAAAAAGAAAGGGAACAACACTCTAAAAGGATGAAGGAAATTTGGAAACTGAAGAAATCTAATACAATGAAGAGTAGCCAAAGTTGATTCATCGTACTCTCCTAATGGGTTATTCGAAAGGAAAAAAAAAAAAGTAGTAAAGGAGCTTTGCCATTTGGGGAGCAAAATAACTGATGATGGTCGAAGTAGAAAGGATATAAAATGTAGACTGGCAATGGCAAGGAAAGCGTTTCTGAAGAAGAGAAATTTGTTAACATCGTGTATTGATTTAAGTGTTAGGAAGTCATTTCTGAAAGTATTTGTATGGAGTGTAGCCATGTATGGAATTGAAACGTGGACGATAAATAGTTTAGACAAGAAGAGAATAGAAGCTTTCGAAATGTGGTGCTACAGAAGAATCCTAAAGATTAGATGGGTAGGTCACATAACTAATACGGAGGTACTGAATAGAACTGGGGAGAAGAGGAGTTTGTGGACAACTTGACTAGAAGAAGGGATCGGTTGGTAGGACATGTTCTGAGGCATCAAGGGATCACCAATTTAGTACTGGAGGGCAGCATGGAGGGTAAAAATCGTACAGGGAGATCAAGAGATGAGTACACTAAGCAGATTCAGAAGGATGTAGCCTGCAGTAGGTACTGGGAGATGAAGAAGCTTGCACAGGATAGAGTAACATGGAGAGCTGCATCAAACCAGTCTCAGGGCTGAAGGCCATCACCACAACAACAACAACAACAACAACATCTACATTATTCAGTGGTTTATTAAGTTTTCAAATTTATACTGACTTTTTGATCACCCGGTTTATTGAGAGGCCTATGTCAAAATTCCCAGACTCGTGAACAAGGGTCGACAAGAGGTTCGTGAACTTACACCACTTATTGCCCAAACTGCCCATTTCTGAAACAAAACTATCCTTTTAGAATGGCAAGAGTTACCCCAAAATATAATCCCATATGACATAAGCAAATGAAAATAAGCAAAGTAGACAAATTTTTGTGTCAAACGATCACTCACTTCAGATACCATTCGAATAGTAAAAGTGGCAGGATTAAGTCTCTGAACAAGATCCTGAAGTGGGCTTTCCACATCATTGAAGGATCCCACTCCACATGCTGCAAGACAGCTTCCTCAAATTGCAGTGTTTTTACTGTGTAATGCTGTCCCTGTCCAGGTAATCTGCTAAAATGACCTGGTCTCATGCAGATGTTGGTACACAGCAGCAAAGGTTGTATGATGCAGGATACGGTGATTAGGATATTGTTGTTGATAAACCCACTGTGCAGCTCATTGTGGTGCAATACGTAGTACGTACCAACCATATCAGTGTACTCACTCCAGGTGTATTGCTCCATTAGTAAACAGAAACAATGCACTACTACACTGGTGGACAGCAGTTGCTTACAACGGAAGAGCATAATATGACCTCTAACAACTGAAGATTGTGATACAGCCTCTAACAACTGAAGAGCGTAATATGGCCTCCATCGGTTTAAATACTCCTCATAGGAAAAAATGACATTAGGTAAAAATATTTGTTTTGATGTCCCCTGAAACCTCCCAGAGTTTGTCGGTTTAAATACTTTTCTCCCTGTATAACAAATTGGGTGAGATGTAATGTGGACTGTAAACATTTGTGTGTAGTGTTTGAGATTGAGACTAATTTTATCAGCAGTACTATATAATGGTTTCAAGGGGATAAAACATTTATTCAAAATAATTAAGTGTTGTTGAGTGTACACCCTGCACACTTTAGTATACCTGTAACTAGGGGCATGGTTACAAAAATGTTAGGTAAGGTTTTAAATAAGCTCGATCGGATAGACGATTCATCTCACAATATAACAACAATGTCAAATGATGTGATAACACTCAAAACAGAGTAAAATTCAAGCAAATAAGTTGAAACAGCTGGATAGGATAAAAGTCATATCTAATAATAAAACAACGCTTAAATCTACAGTAAGTAGAATTTCTCAAATTGACACAACCTTAGCAAACTTACCTAAGGAGTTGAAACCGAAATCTAGAAATGCAGCGATTTAGTTGGGTAGGAGGTAAGAAAAATTTTAGTAATGGCAATGTTAAGATCTAACTATTAGGCGCAGGCGGCCAAATTTTATGACGAAGGAATTTCCAAGCTTGTCCAATGTTACAATAAGTGCCTTAATTTAAATGGCAACTATGTAGAAAAGTAGTATTTAAGTGTGGCTTTCATCTGTATATAATAAAAAAATTTCCAGTACTTTATTTTTAATTCCAAAACGTAATGTACTTTGTGGATAGCCCTCGTATGAGAGTAGATGACAGTAAATTGATTATGAAAGTAGGAAACTGTAAAGTAAGAGTAAAGGAATTTAAAGAAGTGTTCTCCAAAAATTGTTAAGGCATATGGATTTACCTGGTCAATGTTCGTTATTTCGAATCTTCATTTTTCTGTATATGATGTATGAAAGCAAATCTAAGAATTGAAGGTAGAAGAAGTAGAGTAAATGATAATGCAAAACTGTAACTCCTTATCGTAACTGAAATGTTGGAACATTGTGTATCAAACAAATTAAGGGAACTATGTCGCTGCAAAGCAGTTACATATGAGTGCCCATAATCAATAGATATGTAAGGAAAATGGTTCTCATTGGTTTTTGCAGTTACGAACATATTTTGAAACAAAGTGATCAACTGTCTCAAGGATTTTCTTTGAAAGTTGTTCATTAATCTGTGGTAATATTCTGTTTAAAACAATGTTCATTGACACGTAGAGGGTCACATATTGTGAAAAACAAAGATACCAAGGAGGGCATATCTCATTAGGAATGAACATTAATTATGAAATAATAATTATCATATTTTGATATAAAGAGATTAACACTTTTATCTGATGAACCAAGGGATGACAAATGGAAAAAGTGTTAAATTGAAAATATCTGAATGTGTATCGTTTGTTGTGAAAAGAATGGGAATAACACTTTATCTCAAGAGACCCTTGATGTGAAACTAATTGTAATTTATGGGAAGTCAAAGGTATACAATATTGTGATTAATTATTTAAATTATTCTACATGGCATCTTTCATCCTAGTTGGGGAATATGTAGTGATACATATTGCTATTCAAGGTAGCAACACATCCCACTTCCGATGAAAGATGGCCATTTAGAAACCATAATTTATGGTATTATTAGCAGAGCAAAGACCACATATTGCATGTTCAATTTTTATTCATGCACAGATACAGAACACAAATCTGAGCACACTACAGCCACAAGGCACGACAGAGGGCAGGTGTTTTACTGGTGGGAAGGAACCATTTACACCTTGATGTGTGTTATGGATGTCAAGTATAGGAGGTGTGGACAACAATGGCTATTGTTCCAGAAAGAAAAACAAATGAAGATTGTATGGAATTACTTAATTACTTCTTAACTGTGGGATACTAATGATCTGTCCGTCGACAGGTTTGGTTATTAAAGGCTTAAATGTGAATATTTAATTTACATGTAGAAAATGTTGGAAACTGTTAAATGCAGAACAATTTTGAAAAGAAGAGGCTAGGTGATTTTGTAGCTAATGGGTAGCAAACATAGTCTTCCATTATCACAGCACTTTCCATCTGGCAATAAAGAAGTTTAATATAGCTGTGCGTGGCACTGCATAACAGAACCTCAACTTCAAGGAGTGATGCAAGTATGGATAGAGAAGGTGTAAAGGTGAAGGCATTTATGAACATACAACTGACAGATCACATTCTCACTTTCACAGAATTGACATCATGGATGAGTGCAGCTGGTAGACTGGTTGCAGTGAGGGTAGTGTCAGGTTGGGTGGGTGAAGGGAGCGAGAAGCAGCAGGCAGGGAGAGAGACTGACGGTGGGTGGCTATCAACTCAGAGGGAGGCATCTGGTTGCTTGCTGGAAATGTGGGAGGGAGGCATGGCAGGTATATAGACCAGGCACGTCATGCATGATTTTAGGAGCTAGTCGGTAGTGGCACATGCTGAAGGTGACATGGTGCAGTGAACTGGGAGGGTGTGACAGGATGGAGGAAGGGGAAGCTGGTGGTGGGTGGAGGGTGAGGGGACATTGGATTGCCTGTGGTTGAGGCCAGGAAGATTATGGGAGCAAAAGATTTGTTGTAAGGCTAACTCCCATCTGCTTACTTCAGAGAAGCTGGTTGTGGAGGGCTGGATCCAAATGGCTGGGGCTGTGAAACAGCCATTGACATTGAGTGTGTTGTGCTCAGCTGCATGTTGTATGACCCAGTGGTCGACATTGTTTGTGGCAACAGTTTCGAAGTGGGCATTATTATGATAGTGGACAGCTGGGTTGTTCTCATACCAACATAAAAACTGTGCAGTGTTGGTGCAGCCAAGTTGATATGTGAGATGGCTGCTTTCACCAGTGACATGGTCTCTGATGGGGTAGGATAAGCCTGTGACAGGACTGGAGCGGAGGTGCTGGGTTATTGGACTGATCTTTCACCTTGGTTTGTTGCAGGGATTTTATACCTATCCCTGTGGCAAAGGGTTGGGAGTGAGTGTGGCATATGGATAGACTAGAACGTTGTGCGTGGGCAATGGAACACCACTTTAAGAGGGATAGGAAGTATCTTGGGTAGTAAGTTCATCACTTTAGGGCACGATGTGAGATAATTAAAGCATTGGTGAAGTTATGGAATTTTGAGATGTGTACTTTCATAGACTACATTGTGAATACTCACACTATAAATTACAAATCTGCTAGAGGGCCTGCACTTATGCTTAAAAATTAAGTCTCCGTAGCCACAAGAGCCACCATTTATCTTTGAATATACAGTGTATTTACAAATGAATTTTGGGGTTTTAACACTTTATAATATTTATTACATTAAACTTATAGTTATAAATGATATGTCAAATGAAAGAGCAACTCAAACAGTTTTACCAAGAACCTTATAAATGTTCAATGCGAGCACAATTTGTCACAAGGCATAAAGCGTTAAAGCCCCGAAATTTATTTATAAACACCCTGTATTAATAACAGTTTCATAGTGTGTCACTGCTTGCCACCTGGACCTCCAAACATATACGTTGTTGCCCAGAAAGCTGCGAGAATGATTTCATTCCTGGCATGTAAGTAATATCAGCACAATAACTACAGTGACAGGTTGAACTAGCAGATGTAAACAACAGATATGCTTTCGACCAGTCAGTTGTCAGCAGGCAGTGTTAACGAGTGGACATGTGATGATATTGTGTCTATGTTGTTGTGTCACAAATCACAACTGAGTAATGTCGCTAACCATTATTAAGACATTCTCAAGAACGTTTTGAAGATGAAAGAAATGTGTGCAAAGTTTGTTCTGCACAGCTTGACTCCCAAACAAGAGTTACACAGACACCTGCCATGACTTGATTGAAATGCAAAAGTCAAATAATTCTTTTCTGTAAAAGATCATCAGAGTGTTGCAGTATTTTTCTTTTTTTTACTTTGAAAAAGCATTTTACTTGGTACCATAACAGCAGTTATTAACAAAAGAATAATTATATGGGGTATCAAACAAAATTTGTTACAGGACTGAGGATTTCTTGGTACGAAGACACAGCAAGTTATCTTAGACAGATCATCATTGGCAGAAGTAGATGTAACTTCAGGGTTTCCCTAGGGAAGTGTGTTGGGATCCTTGTTTTATTGCTTGGAAGTTATAAGTTATGAAATAGGTTGGTAATTCTTTACTGATATTTTGCCATCTTTTTGGAAGTAGAGTGTCAACTGTGTCAAAGTCTCTCTGGGAAAGTGCACTTCCAAATGATTCAACGCCATAATAAGTCAGTATATTACAGTGTTTTGGTGAACAACATATCATTATTTTACTACTGATATTGTCACAACCATCTGAACATTTATCTTTAAGGAAGTTTATAACTCTGGGAACTTCTTTTGGATATGTAAGATGAAGATGAATTGTATCAAACTTGTTTTGGAAGGCATTTATTACAAACTGTAGGTTATGAGCTAAAGAATTGTTCAAGCTTTAATTATCTGTTACTGACAGAATAAAGATAGAAGTATCTACAATTTTGGGACTTTGTTTTGTCAGATTGTTCCATACATTTTCTATTTTTCCTGATTAACTTTTCCTTATCTTGTTTTTACTGTGTTCCAAAACTTTCTTATTTTTTTACTGGGGGACCTTACTTTTTTTTAATTTTAGTGCATTTTAATGATCTAATGACTTTGCTATGAATTTTAAACTGCAGTGTCTAATGTAATAATTCCCAGAACTCTTGTTGTAAATTGTAATAACAAAATTCAGCTGCAATAAAGTTGACTGCTGCAGCATAACTCTGTGTGTTGCTCTTACAGTAACTGTCATATTGCGTTACATTTCATTCCCCTTTCAACAGCAGTGTATCTTGTTTGCATTTGCTGTAAATTTCTGCTATTTTTTAGAGTGACGCTGATCATAGCCTGTAGAGGTTTTTCTGTTGTTGGAACAGAAATCACTTCTTTGCTGAGTTCTTATAAGGATCTTTGAATCCTTGTAGCATAATAAACTTATAAACAGGATGTATATGACCGAGGAGAGCCAGGAAAAACCCCAGAATTTTTCATCTGGGAGAAAATCGGGAAAAACCTGGGAATTTTTTAGAATTACAGGAATTTTTCATTGTTTTAGTTTTCAGTTAAATTTTTGTAATTTTGACTGGTAAGAACTGGTACTCTAACAAAGTATATTGCTATATACCACTAGTGCAGAATAATACTGCAGCAACAAAACATGAACAAGAGAAAAAATGTAAATAAAGCTTAAGTTGCAAAGGAAACACGCCATGCACAAGAACAAAACACAGTGCTCATGCAAGCCTCTGCCAACAGCAAAATGTGTTAAAGGCTTCAGGAAGACAATGCAGTGCTTCATAACAACAAATTGCCTCCGATGAGCTAGACGTCACAAGTTTACATTAGATTCGTTTGAGTAGTTGTGAGCGGGCTCATGCGCATGCACCTATGGATAGTACCTTTTCCCACTTTTGGCTACATAAGTGTGGATGTTAGTTGTGCAAGCAATAGCAGTAAGCAGCCAGATGCTACCCAGAAAAATTTTACTGGTGCGCCCAAGCTGCCAGATTCACACATGCGCAGCAGGGCGGGATCTAGGGGTTGGGAGGGGGATGGCAAACTAGGGTATCCGCCCCGGGCGGCAATTTTAGTGGGACGCCAAATTCATATTCTTGAGGAAAAAAACCTTGTTTTATAAAGCGCCTAGCGTCAGTGCATGTTGGTCTATCGATTATTCATATTATTTTGAAACACATACCTGTTGGTTTTTGAACAAATTCTAAGTTGATTTCTGAATGAATGATAAGTTTATTTTTGAATGCGCTCATAGTGTACATGATGTCTCTGCCAGGGGAATCACGGTTGCATCTGATAATAAACTTTCCTGCAGACAAAAGGAGATGGGCTACATGAACTGAGCAGAATAAACCCGACCAGGTCAATGCCAATCGCTATTTGTTTATATGGTTGACTGTGTTTGTGAACGATTCAAATGGCTCTGAGCACTACAGGACTTAACATCTGAGGTCATCAGTCCCCTAGAACTTAGAACTATTTAAACCTAACTAACCTAAAGATATCACACACATCCATGCCTGAGGCAGGATTCGAACCCGTGACCGTAGCTGTCGTGCAGTTCCAGACTGAAGCGCCTAGAACCGCTCGGCCACATCGGCCGGCTGTGAATGATCAGCTTTGTTATATTTACTAGCAAAATCCATATATTCTGACTACCAGAGTAGAAATAAATGACAAACAGGAATAACAGGTAAGAAAGATTACCTATTATCTTCTCGGTGTACCCAAGCAAATAAAATGTTGCCCGAAAATTTTTGGCCACATTGCTACGCTAGTAAGGGCCATTTGTACAGTCCTCAGCTATTAGCCGTGTAAGTTTTATTCTGGGAGTAGTGCAGAAAACACGTGGTACGAACACTTAATAGTGCCTAACCGGAGAATAAACATGGGATAATGAAACCAGTGATTCTGGCATAATGAGTGACTTTAACCAGAGATTAAGTTTTGACACTGGCAGAAACAGTTACAGAATTAGTGATGACAAGAAGAAGAACGGGAACATGACACAAATCATGGAAGAATATAAAGATCCCAAATTTATACATAAATTTCGTACTACTACTTTTTGATCTCATGCTTGAGAAGCTAGAGTGTATGAATGAAATTTGAAACTATTTCATAACATAAAACTTGTTTCTTGTTGTAGGTCTAATAGGCATTTGATATTGGTGCTTCGTGGATTATATTCTGTCATGCTAAAAAAATGACCATTTGTGCCAAACAGTCTCATTTATTTGGTGTGTGTTACAATTGCTGCAGTATTAGATGGGCGTATTTTGTTTCATCTAGCAGGCAGTGACAAAATCAGATTGAGAAATCACACCAGTCTTGGGTAGTATTTGTATTATAACTTTTTCAGTACTAGACGGCATTTCGATTTTTCATGTAGCAAAACTTTTGATGAATTTTGATGAGGTAATAGATTCTTCCACAGACAGAAAAGCACGGCATCTAAAGCTGCTGCAAGATTACAGAGAAAACAGTGCTAGGACCTAAGGATCGAAGAAATTTGTACTGTCGTGCTTGTCTCTTGTCTTTTCTGTTTTTATGTATCCTGTATTTAATTTTATGTCACGTAAAACAGCAGTAGGCAATAAAGGGTGCAAATATTCTGAAGACTCCTTGTTCTCCTGGTTGCAAACAATCCCATCCAGTACTAACTGTAAGTTTTATTTTGCATTTCAAGTGCACGTTTTTATCTTCTTTTATATGCCATAATAAAGAACCAAACATGAGATAATACAGTACTGGTACTCCAAGAAAATTTACGTCCTGAAAAACCGCACTGAAAAGTGTGGCCGAACTATGCATTTTAGTGCCTTTCAGTATGGTTCACGATATTCCAACAATCATGGAGTATCCTCTGATGTGTTGCTTCTTTTACGACCTAATGTAAGATTTTTTAATGTTTTA
Organism: Schistocerca piceifrons; assembly: GCF_021461385.2. Lineage (NCBI taxonomy): Eukaryota > Metazoa > Arthropoda > Insecta > Orthoptera > Acrididae > Schistocerca > Schistocerca piceifrons. The sequence continues at coordinate 1,072,616,570 of NC_060139.1, forward strand.
CACATGTGAGCATACGGGCTTCCTACGTCAACATAGCTGTGCAAGCGTGGTGACACCTGTTATCTGGCGCTCTCTGGCAACTGCTGAAATGAACGAATCTCTAACAGGTTGTGGGAAAATATTGCGAATGATGGTTTGAAAAGCGTTACTTTCCAAGTGAATTTTGTTTTACACAAAGTGAACTACGTGTGAAAATGTACAATGAATTTCTTAAATTACAGAGCATTTGACTCTCATTTAAAAATCAGCTCTTTTAGCATGAGTCAGGTATAAGAATTTTAAGCCCTGAAGATCAGACATTTATATCATTCTTAAAAAATTTACTTGCACATTTGTGTGATGTAGTATCTTAAATTGTAACACACACAAAAAAGATTAACATTATATGTGAAAGATTAGCTTCTCTTGCAGCTTATTGATCTACAGGTAGAGGAGAGCGGGCGTGGTAATTACGATGATAAATGATCACTCGCACTCCTGTAATTTATTATGAATACTTTTATTCTCGCAGCGTATACGCAATGTGTGTGGCATAGAGCGCGTACTGCAGAGAACTGAGTTTGCTGTGGTAGGGCATCTATATTTCTGGGAGGAAGAGGCAGTGGTTCTATGTCCTCACAAATGTTCCAGACCAATATTATACGTGAAAGCCTTGCTTTTCTTGTTGCAACACTATGAATATTCATTTAAACTTAACAGTGATATTGCTATTGGGTGATTACATTACATGTCATATGCTCTGAATATCCGCTGTCATCGGCTGGCGAGATCACATAACATGAACTATGACTGGCCTACAAAAGCACTTCACAATCTTGATTTCAATACTTTGGAAAGAAACAGGAGGTGTTTGGTGAAATTTGGATTTATACTTTCGTAATACGAAAATATGCAGCATACTTGTTGCTGCATACCAAAGATCTTTCTGAAACTTTTTTTTTGCTCCTCAGTTTCTAGGAATGTTTTATCCTTGTCCACATATACACCCTGATAAACTAGAAGAGACACAGAAAGTTTATTTTAAACTTATGTACAATATTTCACCAACCACAATGCAGTCACACTGTGAATGCTGTTCTCCAGCACTGGGTTAGTTAGCTGCTGTTCATAAGCAGCTGGAAAAGCTCAGACTGCTTTCAAGCAATTGGAAGCTGTTGTAAATGGGAGTATTGGAAGGGCTAGTGAGAGTCTTACTAGAGATACAGAAGGTATCGCAAGTACTTTACTCTCCTCTGGACACCCCCTCTATTAAAGGAAGTAATTGGATCTGTCACTATACATCACTTGGCTGTGTGTGGTATGTCAGTGGTACACTTTGTTCATCAAGAATAAACCTGAATTCAACAAACATAAATGTGATGATTGGTCAGAAGCGTAGCACATGTGCACTGGTATTGTTACGCTCTTGGAAGTAGGTCCTTTGTATGTGTTAGATACGTTATTACTAAGCTACATTACATGGAACTTTAAGACATCCTCATGTATTAACAGCCATGAACGTTTCTCTTAAATTGTGCTTTAATTATGTAATTTTTATTTCAGTAATCATGTACAGTAACAGTCTCTGTACTGTTGTGCTCCGATTGTTGTACTGTTAATATGCAGTAAGGAAATGGCTAAGACTGCTTCCTGCTCCATAGTGAAACAGAAACATGAGTGCAGAACATGGTTAAAAAGGGCTGAGAAATAGGTTGTGTTCTTAAGTTTTTCATAAATTTACAGAAAAAAATCTGTTATGTAGTTTTCCAGTGGACTGTATTTGAGGTAGTTGACCTACGAATACACACTGGAAGCATAGTAGACTCAGTGGCATAGTAAATTGATAATCTGATGGAGTTTATAGATTGCTGGTTCAAGTCTTGTCTTGGTCATCCTTTCTTTTCCAATTTGAAATTCTTACATGACATAACTGTAAAATTCATCATTATTTTTCATGAATAATACACATCTTCTTGTTTCTAATTACATATTGCATGCACTATTCCTGTTTTTATTTCAAATATAAATTCTTAATTATTGATATTTTATGAAATATTGTTAATGAAGGCTGCTTAAATTAGGAATACGTAGGAATTTAAATTTTAGGGCAAAAGTGGAAAACCGAATACTCTTTATTTCGACTATGTTCATTGTTTTACACCACAGATGTAGTCTGACACAAAACAGAGTGATAAATGTTGTAGAAATATGAAAAACAATATTTTCACAGCATTGAGCACACCATAAAAATGTTGTAGTTTAGCGTATGCCATTCGACCATTACAATATGAACCTAACAGAAATGATCTGGGGCCAAGTAAAACGGGTTTTCTCATGAGAAATAACAAGAGTGTTAAGCTGCCAGATGTACTAGTACTAATGCATTCAGCTCTTTCACATGTCACTGCCATACGCTGGTGGGATATAGAACAACATGTCATACAGGAAGAGGAGAAAATGTAGCACATGGGTGGCTTTATGTATCCTGTTGTTGGTTGACTTGTTATCAACGTATCATAAAATGATTCAAATGGCTCTAAGAACTATGGGACTTAACATCTGAGGTCATCAGTCCCCTAGACTTAGAACTACTTAAACCTAACTAACATAAGGACATCACACACATCCATGCCTGAGGCAGGATCGAACCTGCAGCAGCAGCACAGTTCCGGACAGAAGCACCTAGAACCGGGTCAAGGTATCAGATGACAGTTCCAAAACTAAAATGTATTTCTCAGATATGGATAAGGAAGGAGCTAAGAGATTACCTGATGACTGACTGTAATTAATAACTTTAGTGACTTCAGTGTTCAACAATATGGTGAAATCACTGCAGCATACTTCTGCATCACACATAGCTTGCTGAGAAAAATTACCCTGTGTTTAAGTTAGGAATTTTCATCTCTCAACAATATTATGAAAAGGATAGTTGCTACTCACTGTATAGTGATACACACACACAAACACATGAACACAGGACTGCTAGTGCTGGTGTTTTTCCAAGTATTACTTCATTCTTGTTGAAAATTAAATTATGTTCAAAGCTATATTGTTTCTCTGCTCATCTCTTTTTACATCTGAACTTCAATTGCTCACATCATTGCGGGTATGTCGGACCACTGGCAGGCCAGTGCCATCCAAGTTAAATGCACTGGGAAAGCTGTTGTCTCACATTATTGCTCAGTATATGTGCATGTAAGACAGTATAAAATGTATCCTTATGATCGTACTTGACTGTACTGGACCCAGTTTGGCTTCCGCTCCATGTGAAACAATATCCAATGAGATTCAAGCTGTTGCGACTCGCTGATCTTTCAAAGTGCTGCCGCAGCCAGCCAGCCAGCAGCCGCTAGACTTGGACTCAGTTATGATTTGATTGTTAAAGTGTACACACGTCTTACTCTGTTTACTTGATCTGTGACTTTCATGTATTGCATCCTCCTTGAAATATATTTGAACAACTTGACGTTATTACAAATGGTGACGAGGATGGGATTTTTCTTTTCATGGCTACTTTAGAGCAACTACTGCAAGGTCTCATGGAACAGCAAACGCTTCTCACAAATGCGATTTGTGATTTTGTCGTGGCATCAAATGCAGGGCGTCTCTCGTCGTTGTCTCTACCTACTTATCCTCCTTACAACAAGACGGTGGAAAACTGGTCTGATTACGAAAAATGTCTTCGACAGCACTTCTTGGGATTTCATGTCGCGGACGAACAAACATGTAAGTCTCTGTTCCTTTCATGGATTTCACCTCAAATGTATTGGTTGTTGTCGCAATTGGCTCCTATGAAAGATCCTGCGTCTTTGTCCTTTGCTGAAATGTGCTCACTTCTGTCCGTCTATTTTCAAAAGCAAATGCATGTGGTAGCCTCTCTTGTTGCCTTTTATCATTGTCAAAAACAACCAAATCAATCCTATCGTGCTTGGGCTGGTGAACTTCACGGCCTCAGTAGAAAGTGTCAATATGTTACTGAAGTTTACAAAGAGTCCTATGCCGATTCCATGGTACAGGATGCTATTATCTGATCAGCACCCAACAAAGAAGTTAGGCAACGTGCCCTTCAGTTGGCAAATCCGATTCAAAGTGAAGTCCTATCCATCGCTCAGTCTTTTGAAATTTCTCGCGCTGCTGGAGCGCAAATAGAGGCATGGGGCGATGTCGGGGAAGTACAACCTCTGTGCGATGTTGACGAAGCGTGTGGCATGTTCCTGCCGGCCAACATGGCCACAGTACGCTCCCGACCACAGCCTAGGCCTAACTGTAAGGAAACCTCTAAGAAACTGCAGCAAAACACACGGCAACTTCCATCATGTCCGCGGTGTTTTACGAAACATTCACGAGAGGATTGTCCACAACGTTGGACCGTGTGTCACAAATGCAAAAACAAGAGTCATGTGTCATCCGTTTGCAAATCCGACTGCATACATGATGTTCATGAACATGATGCTGATTCTGATTTTGTGTTGTCTGTCATTTGTACTTCTTCCCTTTCAGGGAAGTTATTCCTCACCATCCAAATACTTGGTCGCGATGTTCGCGTGCAGGTGGATACTGGTTCTGCTGCCACTATCATCAACTCTCAGATGTATCTTCAGTAGGGTTCTCCAATCCTGTGACCTGTCACTAGGCAATTACGGATTTACAATAAACAGAAGATTTCTATCTTGGGACAATTTTATGCTGAGGTATCTTACAAATCTGTCATTCGCACTGTTCCCATATTTGTGGTCGACCATAGTAATGCGGAGAATCTTTTTGGTTTCAATGCCTTTCGCGTTTTTGGGTTCTCCATAGATAACTATGTCAATATCATCTCTGATGCTATTCCTTATGCTCAATTGGATTCCTTCTCGACGACATTTTCGTCCCCTTTTTCTCCTGGGTTAGGCCGTGCAAACGACTTTGAAGCTCATATCACACTCAAACCCACTGCTCAGCCTAAGTTTTTTCAGGCTCGGCCCATTCCTGTGGCCCTTCGTGATTAGGTCAAATGGGAGATGGATCGGCCCACTGCTTCAGGGGTCTTGCTTCCTGTCACTTCCAGTAAGTGGTCCTCTCCTGCCGTTGTTGTTGCTAAGCCAAATGGTGATATTCATCTCTGTGGCGACTTCAAAGCCACTGTAAATGCTGAATGCCTTATCGACACTTAACCCTATACCTCGACCTGAAGAATTGTTCACTAAACTTGCTGGAGGCCAGTATTTTTCTAAACTTGACCTGTCAGAAGTTTATCATCAACTTCCTCTCGACGCTGCTTCCCGGCAGTTTCTGGTCCTTAACACACCTTTCGGCCTCTATCAGTACCAACGATTGCCATTCGGGATTGCCAGCACCCCTGCTCTCTTTCAGCGATTCTTGGAGCAATTATTGATCACTGTCCCTGGGTGTATAAATTACCAGGACGACATTGTTGTCACTGGCTCCACCACTGACGAACATCTTCAAAGTCTCCGCACACTTTACATGTCTTACAGACTGCTGGTCTTAAGTGTAATCTTCAAAAATCAAAATTTTTTCAGGCATTCATCGCGTACTTGGTGTTTCAACTCTCTCAGGATGGTATTCGTCTGCTTCAGCAAACTGTCGCTGTTATCGATGCCCTTCCTCGCCGTACATCTGTTAAAGAACTGCAGGCCTTCGTGGGGAAAATAGCAAACTATCACAAGTTTTTACCGTCTGCTGCTTCAGTGGCTCTGCGGTTGCATCGCCTGTTGCATAAAAACGTGCCTTTTCACTGGTACGCATCATGTGATGTGGCTTTCCCGAAATTGAAGACTATGCTGAAACAGGCCCCATGTTTGGCTACTTATCGACCTGGCCAACATCTTGCTCTTGCCACGGAAGCCTCTCAATACGGGGTTGGTGCAGTCCTTGCACACTGTTTTTCTGACGGTTCTGAACAACCCATTGCTTATGCCTCCGAAACGCTCACGGATGCCCAACAAAAGTATTCTCAAATTGAAAAGAAGCTTTGGCCATAATTTATGCTCTTCATAAGTTTGGTGTTTTTCTCTATAAATCCAAATTTCATCTTGTTATGGATTACAAACCACTTGTTTCTTTGCTTCATCCATCAACGTCACTTCCTGACAAGGCTGCACACCGCCTCCAGTGTTGGGCTCTTTACTTGTCTCATTTCAACATGCGAATGCTGATGCACTACCTCACCTTCCCATGGGTGCTGATATGGGATTTGATAGGGACGAACTTTTGTGTTTCCACCTGGATGTTGCTGAGCAGCGAGTTGTGGACGGGATCCCCATCACCGGGGACCGGCTGGCAGCTGCTACAGGTTCTGACCCTACCCTCTCCCTTGTTTTACGCTGTATTCAGAAGGGTTGGCCAGATTGCCCATTCGCTAAGACTTCTGATCCGTTACGGAACTACTATGCTTTGCGTTACCGCCTCACGGTTAGGGATGGTGTTATCCTCCTTTCCACCGAAAACGCTTCGCCGCTTGTTGTGGTACCTGTGTCATTGTATGCTTTGATCCTGCGCCTCCTTCATCAAGGGCACTGGGGTGTCTCTTGCACAAAATCATGTACTGGCCCGGCATCGACTCTGAAATCGCACACATGGTCACTGCCTGCGGCCCTTGTGTGTCACATGCCGTCGCCGCGAAGTCATCTTTGTCACCGTGGCCTTCGCCTGAGAAGCCCTGGGAGCGTGTTCATGCTGACTTTGCAGGACCTTTTTTAGGTACTTATTGGCTTCTCGTTATTGACACCCACTGTAACTTCCCTTTCATTGTCCGTTGCATGTTGCCTACCACCGCGGCAACCACCAATGCTCTAGCTCGCATTTTCTCTTTGCAAGGCCTTCCCTCTACTCTTGTTACTGATAATGGTCCACAATTTGCCTCTTCAGATTTTGCGGATTTTTGTGCCCGTCACGGCATCATGCATGTCACGGCCCCTCCATTCTATCCACAGTCAAACAGTGAGGCTGAACGATTGATCCGCACATTTAAGGCTCAGATGAGGAAACTCCTGACTTCTTCTGCTGCTGATGATGCGCTTCTCCAATTTCTGACTTCTTACCATTTCACCCCCATGGGTGACCACAGCCCTCCTGAGCTCTTACATGGCCGACAGCCCCGCACACTACTTCATCTTCTGCGGCCTTCCAGCTCATGGCCACGGGTGCCATCGCTTGGCCGGCCAGTTCACCGCTGATGACCTTGTATGGGTACGGGGATATGGCAGGCGGCCAAAATGGAGTCCTGGCCTCATCTTATGACACCGTGGCCAACGCCTGTATGTAATCCAGATGGACACGGGTGTTACAGTGCGTCATTCAGGCCAGCTTTGCCCTCGTGTGTTGGCAACACCTGTTCCATATGCCACTACACTACCTTCAGCTCTACCTGATGCTCGGGATCCTGGAATCTCTCATTACTCACAATGCAGTCCTCTCACCATCATATCGGTGCCAGCACAAGAACTGACGCCACCAGGAGACATGCCCATGCAGGAACCAGATGGCCGTCACCTGTTGGAGCAACTCTACTTGTCTCCTTCTCCTACGGACACGGACACATCGACCATGTCTTCTGTTATAACAACTGGACTTGCCGCAATGGGCAGGTTGGTGCATGGGGCCCCAGGAGATTCGACCCCCACGTCTCCTGTCATCTCGACCCGTTATCATCGAGGACACTTCCGTCCATACGGGAAACCTCCTCCTCGAGAATTTACGGCCAGTCAGACAACACCTACTGACATTAGCAATCTACAGGCCTTCTCCATCAAGACCTGTGCAAAAACTTCAAAGGGCGGAAAAGTGTTGTGACTCGCCGATCTTTCAAAGTGCCGCCACGCAGTTATGAGCATCCTCTACATGCGGCGCTGTCTGCCAGCCATGCAGCAGCAGCGCCACGTAAGCGGCCAGCCAGCCAGTGGCCGCTAGACTTGGACTCAGTTATGATTTGACTGTTAAAGTGTACACACATCTTACTCTGTTTACTTGATCTATGACTTTCATGTATTGCATCTTCCTTGAAATATATTTCTTCAACTTGATCTTATTACACAAGCAAATGTGGAAGAATACTTGTTGTAATGTTTGTGTCAGGTTTATTGTTATGATGAACACAATATAGGTGTAGAGGCCCTGTAAAGGGAAGGCCGTCACCAGGGAGATCTCGGGTTACTACACTCTACCACATAATCACGAAAAGAGTTGCCTCCCACTGGAACTGAAACTGAGCTGGTGAGGAACACTTCAGCTGCTGGGAAGCTTGCTGTGTCCCCTGTTGAGAGGTAGCAACTGCAGAGGGAGTGACAGTCTGAAGGTACAGCAAAAAATGGTATGCATAAGAGAAATGGCAGCAGGGAATTAGAAGGATCATCCTGTGGACTACATGCGCATACCTAGGGTTTCGAATTCAGCATGTTGATGAAGCTGTTAAAAATAGTCAAAGAGGAAGCAGGGTGCAATCAACAACAAGTTGTGGCACACATTGAATCAGTCAGTGCCTTTCACCTGGATTATGAAATCATACTTGGATCATTCCAGACTGCCAGAGAAGGTTAGGAGGACAAGCCTTGCTCACAGAATTGCAGCATAGTTAATTCACAGTTTGTTGTATGCCCCAGAATTGATCATGGTTCTCTGATTCTGAGCCAAAGAATAGAGGTTCAAACTGGTGACTTTGTAGGTTTTGTGACAAGCTAATCTGCCACATTTCCTAGACTTGCACCAGAGGGTTGATCAATTTAGGGTGTCCCTAAATAGGTCAGAGGTGTACCACATATCAGATGGTGCTTCTGGAGAGATGATACTGTGTGGAGTGCACAAAGGGTTTTTAAGTTAATCGGCTCTGCTCAGTAGAGCTGTAGGAGAACCTGAAATAATAATGTAAGATTTAAACAATAGCTTATAAAAATCCTTGTGATAAGCTGGCAAAACTTTCACAACAAAGTGCTACAATTTGAAGCACTCATTAAAGGTAGTTGAGTTCACAGAATACAAAGTGTAGAAATCTGGCTAATTCATGAAATAGATGCTAGTGAGATTTTTGCAGTAAATCAAAGTGTCTATCGAAACGATAGGTTAATAGGAACTGGCAGTGGTGTATTTATCACAGTATATAAGAATCTGTACGCCACTGAGACAGAAATTGAAGCTGCATATGATAGCGTTTGGGCAAGATTCAATATCAAGGGTGGGCATAAACTCGTGATTCGATCATCCTATCTGACACCAGACTCATCCACAGACGTAACTGTAAAGTTTAGAGAAAACCCTTACTCGTTATTACTTATGTTCATCACTCAGACTGTCATAATTGAAAGAGACATAAATCATCCAAAAAGGAACTGGGATGATTACAGTTTTGTAAGTGGTGAAAGTGACAAGACATCCTGTGAAGTAATATCAGATACCTTCTCTGAAAACTATCTAGAACAGATGACATGGAAGCCTTCTCATGTTGGAAATATATTGGACCTAATGGCAACAAATTAACTGTTCAGTAGACCAGCTACAGAAGTAAACGTGTCTTGTTACAATAAGTAGCTTGAAACATTCAGCTCCGGGCAGGAGCTTGTAGCAGAACTGTGGCTGAAGTTTCAAAGACTATCTGACAGAGCATGAGATATATACATACCTACATACATACATACAATTTATCACTGGAGGGATTCTCCATCAGTATCAGTTTCAGTATCTGTAAAGAAACTTCTACATAAAGGGTGACCACTGCACCACAAGTGTGAATCAAATTGTGTGAGTATAGATAGAAAGATGCTAAATGAAACACATGTGGCTTTCAAAGGAGCTCTGTGTAATGCTTTCAATAACTGCCTTAGCAGAATCATGTTAAAAGAGCTATTACAAAGCCCAATGATGGTCAGTTGGCTGGACAGAGCGTAAAATTTGATAAGAATGAGGTTTCTTGTTTTAAATTAGATGTTATCATGGTTATAAATTATTTTTGAGAAACTACATACACAATTTTACAAGCCACCAGCGAGGATCATACCCGAACAATGGCTCAGTGGATACATTGCAGGTAAAGATCATACAGTCAGGTTAAAGTCGTATTTTCTGTTTACATTTTGCCACAGCAAATCTATAGAATTTCGTTTAATTGTTGTTTGCTCTCTCCATCAATTTAACTGCAGCATACTTCTTCATTCTTTAACTCACATTTCTGGAAAGTAGCATAAAGTTTAAGCTGTTGTTTCAGAAACTTTGCACTCTTGTTTTTGTGTTTTTGTTTACATACAGTTGCATATAGGCCAAATTTGTGGAATCATACTTTCGTGTTTATCTATAATTTAACTGACTTATTCTTAATAAACTATTAAATTTATTGTGAGTGAAATGTGCTTGACTTGCCATAGAATTGTTACGTCGGGGCTTCGGTGTGATGGATGCTGTAGTTTTTTCCATGTGGGTGACTATAGTGGTGTGGGAATAGGGGAAGTAAATGAGACTCATCAGTGGTTTTGTAGGATGTGTAGTAGAGATGGAAGATACTAGAACAGGAGGGGAAAATTGCTGCCCTTCAGGCTGAGTTAGGCAGGGCCATGTGAGACATTGACAGGTTAAAGAGGGAGAAGGGTAAAGAGAGGTGGGAATTGGCAACAGGAGGAAGAGGCCTAGAACTTTGTCTAATAGCTTCATGGTGAATGTGGAAAATAGATTTGACCTGTTGCTTCAGTTAGAAGCTGATGAGCCTCAAGCAGTTGCAGGTGTAGACAGGGCACAACAAACTTTCAGCAGCAAATTGAAAAGTAAGAATGTAGGGAAATCAGTAAAGAGAAAGAAAGTGGTGTTGTTAGGTAGTTCCCATAGAAGAGGTGTTGGCAAACTTTTGCATTATGAACTATGATCAGAATACCAGTTTACCAATTTGTTTAAACCTAGAGCTGGTCTGGAGCAGGTGACAGAGGACTTAGGATCACTGTGCAACGATTTCACTAAGGAAGACACCATGGTTATAGTGGGTGGGCTAATTAATAGTATTGACAGAGATCCTGGGTACAGTACACAGTGCGACCTGGCAAAGATTCCATCAGCATCGAAGCATACTAGTTTTGAGTTTGTATCTCTTCTTGGGCACCATGACTGACCCCATTTGAACTCTTCTGTCCAGAGAGTTAATTTGCAGTTGGAACGGCTGCTTATGTTGGTTGCAGGGTCACACATTGGTGTGGTTCCTGTTGATTCTCTCAATAGGTGGGATTATACTAGGCATGGCCTTCACCTCAACAGGAAAGGGAAGGGTAAACTGGCTGGGAAAATAGCAGGAAAGTTAAATGGGGGAGGCACTGTCATGAGTGATAAAATACCAGTGGTTATAGGGTTCAGAAAAGACCAATTTTTAGGGTAGGGAGGACAGAAAGAAACCAAGTTTTAAGAGAGGTTAGGATTGAGACAATCCTTCAGTTTGAGAAAGGAACCAACAAACATAATTCTAGCTTGTTACATGAGCACAAAAAGCTATTGGTTAAGAATTTTCAACAATCAGCAGAAATTTCAGCACTACCCAAATTTAACTCAGCCAATGTGAAATGTCAGCTATCTTTATTGCGTCAAAATATTCAAGAACTGAGAAATAAAATTAATGAATTAATTATCTGCATAGATGAATTAGAGTCCTTGAAACCAGCTGAAACAATATGCCTCTCTGAACATCAGGTGAACACTGTCCAACCTTGAGTAAGACCGTGAAAAAATTTAAAGAAAAAGGCATTACAGTGAAATTGTCTAAATCACACTTTGTGCGACAAGAGCTTAAGTTTCTAGGGTATATTGTAGGGGTGCAAGGCATTAGACCAGATCCTGAGTGCATAAAAGCTATTAAAGAATGTCTACCCCCTAGAAATATAAGACAGTTGAAGGGATTTATAGGAATGGCTGGATACTATAGATGGTATATATGAGGTCAAGAAGTGAATGACCCAAGAACTGTACGTTTATTAAGAAAGGGAATACCATGGCTTTGGGATCAAGAGGCAAATGATGCATTTGAAAATGTAAAAAGAGCACTGGTAGAATCACCCATATTACATCATCTGAGTATGGGTGTGCCATTTAAAATTTCAACCAATGCAACTGATTGTGGTATTGCAGAAGAACTTTTTCGAGGATAGTGGGGTCTAGATAATGTAAACCATAGATCCATAGCTTTTGCTAACCATAGTCTTAATAAACGTGAATTAAACTATGCAGCTACTGAAAAAGAACTACTGGCAATAGCATGGAGTATCCAAAAATTCCGAACACTAGTATGGGGGGTCAGAAATCCATGTCTGTACAGATCATCAAGCTCTATCTTTTTAAATGAGTAGTTGGTTGTTACATCGGAGATTAATGTGATGGATGTTGTTCCTACAGAAATATGACATTAGGATACAGTTTGCAAAAGGTTCTGAGAATACTGTACTGGATACTTTGTCTAGGTTACCAGTAGGCACAGAAGAGTTAAATCATATGGAGGGAACTGACATAATTTTTGCAATTAATTTTATGACAGTAGACTATCCACACACCAGGGTATAGGTGGCCCAAAGGATAACAGAAAACATCCATCATGATCCCTATTTCACAGGAATGTTTGATATGTGAATCAGGAATTCCTTACCTCCTAATCAAGCAGGAAAGTGGAAAATTATAGGGCATAATTTGTTTTCGTTAGACAGTATAACACTGCAACGTCGGCACATTTGCGTTTCGAAGTTAATGAAAGACAAAATTGTATGGTTTTATTCATACAGGATATGGATATGCAGAGTAAAAAAGTGTATAGCTCATATGAATAAGTTCTGTTATTTGAAGAAGCTTTGACATCTTTAATTAGGACCTGTAAAATCTGTCTGAAGGTGAAAGAGAGTAACACACATGTTAAATACAAAATGTATCCAATTATTCATAAATCGTTACATGATCTTACAGCAGCAGATTTTTTTGGACCAATTCTTAAATGGAAGAGAGAAGTGTCATACATTTTGTTCATAATATAGTGCTGGTCAAAATATGTTAAGTTGAATCCTATCAAAAGAGCAAATGCACAGATGGTTATACACTGTTTGTAACAGTACTTTTTGGAGTTGGGAAAACCAAATCAATTTCTCACAGATAATGGACCACAATTTGTCAGTAATGTATTTAAAGAATTTCTAGCTTGGGAAGATATTCGTCAAGTATTAATATCCAACTATAGCCCGTCCTCTAATCCATGTGAAAGAGCTGTGAAAGAAATTGGGAAATTATGCCGCACCTACTGCCATGAAAAACATACTTTATGGGCAACAAAAATTAAAGACTTTGAACTTTTTTTAAATGAATTACGACATTTATCAACTGAATTAACAGCTTTGGATGTAATAGGCAAACCCTTTGTAGGATAACCCCTCATTAAATGTTTTACTTGGCCTGGACATCTTACTCTTTACTACGAACTGAATCAGGAAATAGTTTCTAGAAATTTAGTTGAAAAGGCTCAACAAAGAGTGAGTAAGCATAATGAGAAAGCTGTAGAACTGCAGTACAAGGTTGATGACCTAGTCCTTGTAAAACAGCATCTTCAGAGCTCTACCCTGAAGAAAGAGAGAAACAAGTTTTTCCAAGAGTATGAAGGACCACACCGGGTTCAAATGGTTATCCATCCCAAGATATTATTTTTAGTGGATCCTACAACTGGGTCAGAAAAAGGAAAGTACAGTCTAAAGGACACAAGAAGATGGCACACTTTGGTGCCAGCAAAATTGGCTCAGACACAATGGTTACCTGACACCTCCACAGCCAGCATCATCTGCAGCAGACCCACCAATGTGCACCTCAGAAACAGCGGGTCTCAGTGCCAAAACGTGACAGACAGGGTGAGAAACAAGAGGCCTCACTTTAACCAGGACAGTGCACACCATATGCACTGGTCAGAGTATCCAGATGATACCGTCACCCACACAGATGGCATGACACGGGGCATCACCATAGAGAGTGACACAATACTAGCTTTGCCTGACTTCCAGTCACTTGTTCTGTACCACCTTGCCATCTTCATCATTGACTGGTACTGTGCTGGCCCTAAGGGCCTCTCTTGTAGAATAGGATACAACATTTGGCTGTAAGATTGACATCAAAAGTGAATCTGAGGGTATAGTACTCACTGAGATTCAGTTCAATTTTGTTAGTGTCTAGATGAAATGTGAATAACCCCATTACAAAATAATTATAAAATCAGTACTGACTCTTTCCTTTCTTTTCTTGTACTCACCATACTGTAAACCACTGCAACCATTGAAACACTCTAGCCTTCATATGGTTCTCTTACTTGGTTTAGGGTTAATTTCTGTGCTGTATGTCTGTGTGCCATGCATCAGACAGCAGTAATGTTATCTTTCCTTATTTTTGTTTATGGTTCCCAGCTCAAATTTTCTATTATTGTAGTATGAATTTTTAATTGTTTTATTGGTATACATCTAATCACATAAAGTTTTGCAAATATTGTATCTTAACATGTTTTTTTTTATTTTGCAGAGAAAACATCAGAAACAGGAAAAATAGAGGATTTGGATCGGGGAGCAGTTCCTATGAAATATGACAACATTGAAAGTGGCATTGCCTCAGCAAATCTCCAAGAAGCAGTCTATATTGCCACTCCAATGCGTGTTTCTCTGGGACAGAGACAAGATATCAGTCCTTATGCAACATTCTGTGTCCCTGTTCTGGGAGATGCAGATCATTTGGATGCTATAGACAATGTTGAATCACACAGGACTTCCAGCTGCCTCCAGTACAGTGAAAAGCCACATCATTCATCAACAGTAAGTGTAAAAATTGTTGTTAAGTTATATGTATCAAGTTGTGCATAAATGACTAAAAGTAATTATAGATTCTGATCTAATATTAATCATGTTGCCACATCACTGAGTGGCATTGCAGTAAAACTTCCATCAACAGAAGATAAAGTGAATTTACACTTGAAAGCAATTGGTCAAAATTCATAGTAACAAATGGCAACACAAACATTAGCTTTGGGAACCAATGATTCCAGTAGTTGATTATTCTCACATTCCTACACAGATATTGGTAAGAAACCCCCAATAACCTTGAGTCAAAGACAGGACAAGGAGCAAAGTATCAGATAAAGACACTAAACAGGAGAAATTTTAACACCTGAGAAGTGGGAGAGAAAGGAAGCAGTGTATCTGTAAGATATAAATAAGATTTATATTTTATGTCTGTATCTATCTTGTTGTACCAAGGATGAAAGCCCAATCTGCATTATTCACAGATTTTAAATGGAGATTTTCACCATTGCCTGGTAAAGCAGCCATACAGTCATAACTGTATTTTTTGGAAGTCTGTTTCACCATTTGTCAACAGTGGCTTTCCTTCACATTATTTCATCATAATCAAACATAGTTATCACAACTTCAGCTCTGAAACGCTCATGTTGTTGTTGTTGTTGTTGGTGGTGGTGGTGCTGGTGCTGCTGGTGGTGGTGGTGGTGTGGGCCTCAGTCCAAAGACTGGTTTGATGCAGTTCTCCATGCTACTCTATCCTGTGCAAGCCTCTTCATCTCCTAATAACTATTGCAACCTACATCCTTTTGAATCTGCTTACTGTATTCACCTCTTAGTCTTCCTCTATGATTTTTACCCTCCATGTTTCCCTCCAGTACTAAATTGGTGATGCCTTGGAATGTGTCCTACCAACCAATCCCTTCTCCTAGACAAGTAGTGCCACAAATTCCTCTTCTCCAATCCTATGCAGTACCTCCTCATTAGGTATGTGATCTACCCATCTAATCTTCAGGATTCTTCTGTAACACCACATTTCAAAAGCTTCTACTCTCTTCTTGTCTAAACTGTTTATCATCCACGCTTCACTTCCATAGAGGGGTACAATCTATACAAATACTTTCAGAAAAGACTTCCTGACACTTAAATCTATACTTAACATTAACAAATTTCTCTTATTCAGAAATGCTTTTCTCACTATCATCAGTCTACTTTTATATCCTCTCTACTTCAAGCACCATTAGTTATTTTGTTCCCAAATAGTACCTACAATTTTGAATGTCATATTTCCTAATCTAATTCCCTCAGCATCACCTAATTTAATTTGATCACATTCCATTACCATTGTTTTGCTTTTGTTGATGTTCATTTTATATCCTCCTTTTAAGACACTGTCCATTCTGTTCAACTGCTCTTCCATAATATTTCCCTCAAGTTAATCTCCCTTGCATAGACCCTCTATATAGTCCTTCCACCTTTCCACTTTCCCTTCTTTGCTTAGGTCTTGTTTTCCATCTGATCTCTTGATATTCACACAGGTGGTTCTCTTTTTTCCAAAGGTCTCCTGTAGGCGACTTTTTGTCTTACCTGTAGTGATATATGCTTCTACATGCTGACATTTCCCCTCTAGCCACTTCTGCTTAGCCATTTTGCACTTCATGTTGATTTCATTTTTAAGAGATTTTTACCCTCCACACTGCCCTCCAATACTAAATTGGTGATCCTTTGATGCCTCAGAACATGTCCTACCAACCAATCCCTTCTTCTAGCCAAGTAGTGCCACAAATTCCTCTTCTCCCCAATTCTATTCAATACCTCCTCATTAGTTACGTGATCTACCCATCTAATCTTCAACACTCTTCTGTAGCACCACATGTCGAAAGCTTATATTCTCTTCTTGTTATTGTCCATGTTTCACTTCCATATATGGCTACACTCCATACAAATACTTAAATCTGTACTCAATGTTAATAAATTTTTCTTCTTCAGAAACACTTTCCTTGCTATTGCCAGTCTTCATTTTATATCCTCTCTAATTTGACCATCATCAGTTATTTTACCCCCAAATAGAAGAAAATCATCTCCTACTTTAAGTGTCTCATTTTCTAATCTAATTCCCTCAGCATCACCTGATTTAATTCAACTACACTCCATTATCCTCATTTGCTATTGTTGATGTTCATCTCATATCCTCCTTTTAAGACACTGCCCATTCTGTTCAACTGCTCTTCCAGGTCCTTTGCTGTCTCTGACAATTACAGTGTCATCGGCAAATCTCAAAGTTTTTATTTCTTCTTCATGGGTTTTAATTCCTACTCAAAATTTTTCTTTTGTTCCTTTACTGCTTGCTCAATATACAGATTGAATAACTTGAGGATAAGCTACAGCCCTGTCTCACTGCCTTCTCAACCACTGCTTCCCTTTTATGCTCATTTACTCTTGTAACTGCTATCTGGTTTCTTTACAATTTGTAAATAGCCTTTTGCTCCCTCTATTTGACCCCTGCCACTTTCAGAATTTGAAAGAGAGTATTCCAGTCAATATTTTCAAAAGCCTTCTCTAAGTTAACACATGCTAGAAATGTAGGTTTGTTTTTCCTGAATCTGTCTTCTAAGATAAGTCTTTGGGTCAGTATTGCCTCACGTGTGCCAGCATTTCTACAGAATCCAACTGATCCTCCCCAAAGTCAGATTCTGCCAGTTTCTCCATTCATTTGAAAAGAATTCTTGTTAGTATTTTGCAGCCATGAGTTATTAAACTGACAGTTTTGTAATTTTCACACCTGTCAACACCTGTTTTCTTCGGGATTGGAATTATTATTCTTCTTGAAGTCTGAAGGTATTTCACCTGTCTCATACATCCTGCTCATCAGATGGTAGAGTTTTGTCAGGGCTGGCTCTCCCAAGGCTATCAGTAGTTCTAATGGAATGTTGTCTACTCCCAGGGCCTTTTCTTGTCTTAAATCTTTCAATGCTCTGTCAATTTCTTCACACAGTATCATATCTCCAATTTCATCTTCATCTACGTCCTCTTCCATTACCATAAAATCGACCTCAAGTGCATCGCCCTTGTGCAGACTCCCTGTATACTTCTTCCACCTTTCTGTTTCCCTTCTTTGCTTAGAACTGGTTTCCTATCTCAGCTCTTGATATTCATACAGGTGGTTCTCTTTTTTCCAAAGGTCTCTTTAATTTTCCTGTAGGCAGTATCTATCTTACCCCTAGTGATATATGCCTCTGCAACCTTACATTCGTCCTCTAGTCATTCCTGCTTAGCTATTTTGCACTTCCTGTCTATCTCATTTTTGTATTCCTTTTTGCCTGCTTCATTTACTGCATTTTTATATTTTCTCCTTTCATCAATTAAATCTGATATCTCTGCTGTTACCGCAGAATATTGTTAATAAAATATAAATCAGGATTGACAGATTAGAACAGTGTGCCAGCCAGAACTTCAACTCGTAACCTTGACCTTCCTGGGTAATTCTTTTAAAGACTACAGAAGTATCTTCAATGTTGTCTATTTTTCTTAACTGCTTTCCAAACTTCATAGAAGCTCTCATTGATAACTTGCTGGAACAGCACTCCTATGAGGTAATATATTGTGAAGAAATGTCTCAGCCACAGCCTAAGGATGTCCTAAACTCCACAGTGGAGTGTGCACTCTTATGAAACATGGTGGCAGAGTAAAACTGTGTGCTGCACGGGGTTGAAATGTACAGAACTTTGAGTCATTCAGGCACAACTCAGTTTGTCAGTTAGCCTTCCCTTAATATTATTTCAGGTGTTAAGTTTCCTCAAAGATTCTCTTTTTAGTCAGTAACTATTAACTACTTCTACCATTTACTTGGAGAATGTGCCTTACCCGTCAATTATGCATTATGGATTTTAGGATGCAACTGCACATTTTGGTTTTCTCAGTATTTATTTTATACCTACAAGTACCTAAAATTTCACTGAATCTCTTGATATTTGTTGGAAACAAGAACATAACTACTTACCAGGGACTGGGAGCACTGAACAGAGGATAGGCACAGAAGCAAGAATTGGGACTTAGTAATCCAGTACACAAACCTTCTAGGGTGCACAGACATATAAACAGCTGCTGGGCATGAGGCCACAGAGCTGGGTCAGTATTTCTACATGCGTAGAAGGGTCAGTTATGGATCTATAACTATCTGAAGAAGTTCATAGGCTACATTACTATGTTACACTTCTTATTTATATGGCCTGTTACCCAACACTACATCTCTTCTCATTGTATTCTGTTCAGGATTTTTCAGTACAATTTTGAGTCAGCTACACATTTAGTGTAAATTACAGGTAATGAAACATAAATAATGAATTTTTTTAATTAATGCAATAAAAACAATTAGTACATCATTCTTTTTCTCAGATATTGGAACTTTAACATGAGTCTACAAAAATGGTTTTTCTTTCTGCTTATACTGTGTATTGATAGATCTAGTATTGTATACCAGTTGCTTCTTTTGGTTCTATAAACTAAATGCCAAGGCTGTATAGTTCACTCAGTGAAGAATACAGTAGTTGCCTCCCTAGGGGGAGCATTTGTTCATGAAAATATACATACATAAAGCACTCCATTTTCTGGCCACAAGTGGCCCATTGGGACCATCCAACTGCCATGTCATACTCATCTGAGGATGCGGATAGGAGGAGCATGTGGTCAGCACACTGCTGTCCCGGTGATTATTATGGTTTTCTTTGACCAGAACCGCTACTTTTCAGTGTAGTAGCTCCTCAATTGGCATCACGAGGCTGAGCGCACCCCGAAAAATGACAACAGCACATGACGGCCCAGACAGTCACCCATCCAAGAGCCGGCCATGCCTGACAGCACTTAACTTCGGTAATCTGACGGGAACTGGTGTATCCACTGCAGCAAGGCCATTGCCATAGATACATACATGGCAATCACAGGCCCTGCAGACCGTGTGCTGCTTCTCCAAACTACCTCCATTCCTTTTGGTTTTGTGTTCGGTTCCTCAGAGCGTCTTCAGTCCCCAGGGCTGCAGGTTCCTTTGCCAGTTTGTCCATCCAGTCCAGTTTGTCCATCCAGTGTTACCTTGGTCAAGCTATGTGAAGTGTCATGGCTTGGGGCACTTTCACAATAAATCAGTGATTACACTCACAAATCAATTTATTGACACAATGAGTTCCATAGATCAGTTTATTGAGAATGTCAGTTAAAGCAGTTCAAAACAGATCAGAAGATTCCTTTTTGAAAATGAAGGAGTAACTTCTTGACAATTTAAAGTTCTTGCAAAACAATATAATGTATGAGACTATCTTCTGAAAAGTTCTCTTGCAAATGAAAATGACTGTCCTCTTACACATGCACAGTAGATAGAAAATTGAAGTCCCATCTCATGAGCAATACAAGGATTTCCAGCCTCAGAGTCCACAGTTGGAGCAGTAGTTCTGGATGGCAAGGACGACCTTGAGTTTGGGTGGCAGCGTGGTGCTGGCAAACTTCTGCTTCTGCTGGAAGAGAAAGAGCTACCTGCTGCTTGCCAGGCAAGGGCAGTTGTATCTGTGTCTTGGTTGACTACCAGGTAGCTATTGGTGTAGTGATTGGGCTCAGACTGGTTGAGGAAAATGGCATGACGGATGCACCGAAAGGTCTGTTCTGTAGATGTGGCGGCCTCTACTGCTCTTGTGTGCACCCTCTGAACTAGCCTAGGCCAGGTGAAGTTACCTGACTTCGACCAATGCACCTGCAGAGCTTGAATGAAAAAATGCGTAGCTGTGCTACATTGTGGGCTGGCAGTGTTGCAGTAGATCCTGGAAACATGCTACTATGGGGCACCTGGTGTTTGGTTTCACTCCAGGTGCCTTCTTGACCTGTCTTTCTTCTGGCATATGGGCTACATGGTTCACCCATTGGATTCTTCTGCTCTTCAGCACTTGTATGATTGTTGGTTGTCACATCAAGAGGTAGATTTCCTCATTCTTGCTCTTCCTCCTCCATACTTCTTTATCTAAGATAGGCTCCCATCTCTTGAACCTCAAACCATATACCTCAAGAAATTGTTCCTGCTCTTGCTCATTTCCTGATACATTTCTTTCATCTCATTGTTTGATTCGCTTAAAAGGACTATGTAATCTACATATGTGAGATAACTGAAATAACCATTCATTTATACTCCAGCCCATTCCTGTTGCCTACAATCCTTTATTACTTTCTCCAAGATGATACAGAACTGAACACATGAGAGAGCATCCTCTTTTATGAGATCTGTCTCAGTCTCCAATGTCTCTGCTGTCTCACCTTTGAAATGCACTGTAGACCTCGACCCATCCATACAAGTTTGCAACATTTTCACTAGCATCTCAGGGATTCTGAAGTCATGCAGTGCATTGTATAGTTTATTCCTGCTGTCATAAGCATATTGAAAATCGATGAACAGACTGTACATACTTTTATCACATTGCCAGTGTTCTTCAAACATTTGTCTTAGAGTGAAAATGTGTTCTGTTGTTGATCGGTTTGGTTGAAAGGTAGCTTGGCGTTCCTGTATGTTGGTCTCTAGAAATGGTTATAATTTTCTGAGGATGATAATAGACAGTACATTGTAGTTTACATTCAGCAAGCTTAAACCCCTACAATTATCACATTCCAATTTTATCCCTAGTTGTATCTCAGACATATTATGGGCAATTTCCTTTCATCTGGCAGTGTCTTATCAACGGGGTCAGGTTATATATCTGTAAGTGCAAGCTCTCATCTCCCTCTTTGATTAATTCTTGTTTTACTCTATCCTCCCCTGAGGCTTAGTTTTTTTGAGTGTTTGGATTCCAATTTTGGCATCTTCTTCAGCCACTTCCCATTCTTCATCATCTTTGTTTTCCTCCATGGTGTCTGCAGGTAACACCTCACTTTGTTCTGGGTGAACAAGGCTTCTGAGAAGTATTCTTTCCATCTTCCTCCAATTCTTTTCTGGTCGGTCAGGCAGTAGTAGCCGACTCAGACAGACACAGTAACAAGGAAGTAACCACTTTTGTGACATCTATGAGTTCCTAACCAGGAACAAATTTTATTCTATCCTCTGTGTGCTTTAATAGTTTAGTTTATTGAGTTTCTGCATGTATCTAATAGCCACTGTTCTCGCATTGTCATTTGCGTCAGAAAGTAAACGATTTTGTGATGTATTACAGGTTCCTAATCAGGGGGGAATTATTTAGTTTCACATTCGGTAGTTGGGTTTTTGAATATCTGTGTATTATTAGACACAGTTCCTGCATTTTCATCAGAGTCTACAGTATAGTAGCACAGTCTGTGCGATAGTCTGTTTATCTGTATAGTTTAGTTTTCCATAGTCTTTAGTATGGACAGGCACTGCGCTTGTTGTGTGCAGATGTGAGCCGAGTTGGTGACACTTAGCTCTCAGCTTCAGGCTGTGATGGCTTCAGTTACAAAGCTTGAGGCTGCAGTGGATGGGCACCACTGTTGTGGGCCAGCCATGGGGATCCAACGGACGTCCAGCATGTCCAAGTCCTCCGATCGGTCCTCACCCAGGGCCAACCCAGTTACTGCTTGCACTGAGATTGACCCCTCACCTGTGGTCGAGTGGGAGGTCGCCCTGGGGCAAAGCGGGTAGTGAAAGACTTCCCAGGTGGCCATACATAAGGCTTCCCCAGTTTGTGTGACAAACAGGTTACAGGATTTGTCTGTTGTTGATACTGTCGCAGAGCCAGATGCTGTCGCCTGTCCTGTTTCGGAGGAAACCACTCAGCCTGCAAGATCTGGGCAATCACAGAGAGTGGGATTATTGGTAGTTAGGAGCTCCAACGTTAGGCAAGTTATGGAGCCCCTTAGGGACTTGGCTGAGAAGAAGGGTAAGAAATCCAATGTGCACTTCGTGTGCACACCGGGTGGAGACATTCCAGATGTGGAAAGGGTCCTCCCAGATGTTATGAAGAGCACAGGGTGCAGCCAACTGCAGGTGGTTGCTCACATCGGTACTAATGATGTGTGTCACTCTGGATCAGATAAGATTCTCTCTGGTTTCAAGCAGGTAACAGAAATGGTAAAGGCTGCTAGTCCTGCTTGCAAGATGAAAGGAGAGCTGACCATTTGCAGCATATTCGACAGGACCGATTGCGGACCTCAGGTACAGAGCTGAGTGGAGGGTCTGAATCAAAGTTTCAGATGGTTCTGTGACCATGTAGGCTGCAGATTCCTCGACTTGTGCCAAAGGGTGGTTGGGTTTCAGGTTCCGCTGAATAGGTCAGTTGTCCATTATACATGGGAGGCAGCTACACGGGTAGCAGGGGCTGTGTGGCGTGGACTGGGCGGATTCTTAGGTCAGAGGGTCTCAGGAAAACATAAGAAGGGCTTCAGTCTTGAAGGGTGCAGGCTGAAGACAGGAAGATAGTAGATACAGGAACCATCAGTATAACAGCTGTAAATTGTCGTAGCTGTGTTGGGAAAGTCCCAGAGCTCCAAGCACTAATAAAAAGCACTGATGCTCAAATCATTATAGGCACTGAAAGCTGGCTAAAGCCAGATATAAGCTCAGCCAAAATTTTTGCGAAGAACCTAACGGTGTTCTGAAAGGTGGTGGTGTGTTTGTTGCTGTTAGAAGTAGTTTAACTTGTTGCGAAATTGAAGTAGATACTTCCTGTGAGTTAGTATGGGCAGAGGTCATTGTTGGCAACTGGAATAAAATAATAATTGGATCCTTTTACCGACCTCTCAATTCAGATGATACCGTTGCTGAAAGGTTCAAAGAAAACCTGAATTTGATTTCAAACATGTACCTGACTCATACGATGATAGTTGGTGGTGACTTTAATTTACCCTTGATGTGTTGACGAAAATATATGTTTAATTATGAAGGTATGCGTAAAATATCATTCGAAATTGTGCTAAATGCATTCTCTGAAAATTATTTCGAGCAGTTACTTCATGAGCCCACGCGAATAGTAAATGGTTGTGAAAACACACTTAACCTATTAGCAACAAATAATCCTGAGTTAATAACGAACATCAAAACTGATTCAGTGAACACACGGTTGTCGTAGCAAGATTGATTATAGTAATCCCCAAATCCTCAAAAAATAAGCGAAAAATATACCTATTCAAAAAAGCAGATAAAAATTCACTTGACGCCTCCCTGAGAGACAATCTCCACTCATTCCAAATTAATAATATAAGTGTAGATCAAATGTTGCTTGGATTCAAAGAAATAGTATTGGCAGAAATTGAGAGATTTATACCAAATAAATTAACAAACGATGGAGCTGATCCTCCTTGGTACACAAAATGGGTTAGAACACTGTTGCAGAAACAATGAAACAAACATGCCAAATTTAAAAAGACACAAAATCCCCAAGATTGGCGATCTTTTACACAAGCTCAAAATTTAGTGCGGACTTCAATGTGAGGTGCTTATAACAGTTTCCACAACAAAACTTTGTCTCAAAACTGGCAGAAAATCCAAAGAGATTCCGGTCATATGTGAAGTACGTTAGTGGCAAGAAACAATCAATGCCTTCTCTGTGTGATAGCAATGGAGATACTATCGAAGACAGTGCTGCCAAAGCAGAGTCACTAAACACAGCCTTCCGAAATGCTTTAACAAAAGAAGACAAAGTAAATATTCCAGAATTCAAATCGAGAACAGCTGTCAACATAAGTAACATAGAAGTAAATATCCTCGGAGTAGTGAAGCAACTTAAATCACTTAACAGAAGCAAGTCTTCTGGTCCAGACTGTATACCAATTAGGTTCGTTTTGGAGTATGCTGATGCATTAGCTCCATTCTTAACAACCATATACAACCGTTCGCTCGACGAAAGATCCATACCCAAAGACTGAAAAGTTGCACAGGTCACATCAATATTCAAGAAAGGTAGTAGAAGTAATCCACTAAATTACAGGCCCATATTGTTAATGTCGATATGCAGCAGGATTTTGGAACATATATTGTGTTCGAACATTATGAATTACCTCAAAGAAAATGGTCTATTGACTCAGTCAACGTGGGTTTAGAAAACATCGTTCCCGTGAAACACAACTAGCTCTTTATTCACATGAAGTGTTGAGTGCTATTGACAAGAGATTTCAGATCAATTCCATATTTCTCGTTTTCCGGAAGGCTTTGGACAATGTACCACACAAAAGGCTCATAGTGAAATTGCGTGCTTATGGAATATCGTCTCAGTTATGTGACTAGATTTGTGATTTCCTGTCAGAGAAGTCACAGTTCGTAGTAACTGACAGAAAGTCATCGAATAAAACACAAGTGATTTCTGGTGTTCTTCAAGGTAGTGTTATAGGCCCTTTGCTGTTCCTGATCTATATAAACAGTTTCGGAGACAATCTGAGCAGCTGTCTTCGGTTGTTTGCAGATGACACTGTTGTTTATTGACTAATAAAGTTATCAGAAGATCAAAACAAACTGCAAAATGATTTAGAAAAGATATCTGAATGGTGCGAAAAGTGGCAGTTGACCCTAAATAACAAAAAGTGTGAGGTCATCCACATGAGTGCTAAAAGGAACTTGTTAAACTTAAGTTACACGATAAATCAGTCTAATCTAAAAGCCGTAAATTCAACTAAATATGTAGGTATTACAATTAAGAACAACTTAAATTGGAAGGAACACATAGAAAATGTTGTGGGGAAGGCTAACCAAAGACTGCGTTTTATTGGCAGGACACTTAGAAAATGTAACAGACCTACTAAAGGAGACAGTCTACACTATGCTTGTCCATCCTCTTTTAGAATACTGCTGCGTGGTGTGGGATCCTTACCAGATAGGACTGATGGAGTACATCGAAAAAGTTCAAAGAAACGCAGCACATTTTGTATTATCGCGAAATATGGGAAAGAGTGTCACAGAAATGATACAGGATTTGGGCTGGACACCATTAAAAGAAAGGCATTTTTGTTGCAATGGAATCTTCTCATGAAATTCCAATCACCAGCTTCCTCCTCTGAATGCAAAAATATTTTGTTGAACCGACCTACATAGGGAGGAACGACCGCCATGATAAAATAAGGGAAATCAGAGCTCATACGGAAAGAAATAGGTGCTAATTCTTTCCACACGCTATATGAGATTGGAATAATAGAGAATTGTGAAGGTAGTTCAATGGACCCTATGCCAGGAACTTAAATGTGATTTGCAGAGTATCCATGTAGATGTAGATGTAGATGTCATTTATCAAGTTACTGTTCTTTTCTCTAAAAAAGTTTGGGTCTGAAATCCATATTTTGGATTTTTGATCCGTTGGAAAAATTGTCTTGACTTCTGGTTCTAACAAACTGGTTTGATATATTTTCTTCTCTGTTCTCAAGATTTGCTTTGTTTTTCTTCTGATGTTCACTGTCATGTTCATTTTCCTTGTCAGTCAGCCACTTCTCCCTCACCTTCCTTCTCTTTTCCATAGCTTTCTGGTATGTCTCATGGAACAATTTTCTGTTCTTCATTCTTTTCTTTCTTCTCAATTTATCATCTACTGCATTTGGTACCATGGTCTTTATTCCTTTCCACATTTCCTCCATGTTCTCTCTTGCTTCCAGGATTTTTAGGGCCTCAAAACAGTTTTTGATTGTTATAGCATGTTCTGTAATTGCACTTTCTCACAGTTCCTCAACATTCAGAGAAGGTTCTAGTGTCACCATCTTCATCTTAAGCACGTGGATGAACATAATTTTAGGTCCACACACAAGAGACTGATATGATGTGCAGCGAGCTCCTCTGTAAGACCTGACAGCCATGGATATATGGCCATAATGCTGTTCCACCAATATGTGATGTTTCAGTTCGTAGTTCTTCCATCTGGTGAGCATGATGTCTCATATGAATTCTCTGGGGTTTGAAGTAAGTCAAACTTACTCTCTCAGGTACAATTCATATTGCTTTCTGAGTTCGTGGTCTGGATTGCTGCTTGTCTGTATAGGGTTTGAACATAACAAGATCCAAAATTAAAATTTTGAAATCATAGATAATATTTCCTTTGTATTTTTAGATTTCCATTGAATCCATTCAGGTCCTAGGTAAGTTTATGTTTCGTAACTGTGGTATCGCATATCGATACCACCCTACCGGCATGTCACAGTTGGCAATGGAATTGCAAGTTCCTGTCTGATATTGATAGCAGTCATGCAGGCATCAGCAGACCCAATGGAGCACACCCACTGAGCCATGCCTCCAATGGCTCTGGACTAGAGTGTCTTCTGCCACCATGATATACGATGGCTGATGGCAGTGACTCATCTCACTCAATCTCGGAGCCTCATCGCACCGATACCATAGTGTGCCTAATACAGTGAGCTTTATCCTTGTTGACACTGTGATAGCTGGCTTCTCTTTCTTGATGCTTCACTTGTAATGAGTCTTTGTTTCCTGGGAGAAATACAACTCAAGTAAATTTTCTGTTTGCTTTGTCTACGTGTATGCGAATCATTTCTGCTCCAGTCCAGCTTCCTATGATGACAGTTACCGCACCAGTCTGTAACCCACCACTCATTACCATTATATACTAAGCCATACATGACAGTAACAAAGAGTTTTTTATGCTATTGGGTTGTAACCAACCCTTCTCCATTATCCCAGCTTGAAACTGGCGAGACAAGTTGTTTGAACAAATATGCTAGTCAGGAATAATTTAGGAAGAAAGGAGACTACTCACCAAATAGCAGAAATATTGAGTCAGAGAGGGGCACACAGGAAAGAGAATGGAACTTTTCTAGCTTTTGGAAGATTTCCTTTGATGAGCTAAAGTACAAATACACACCCACCAGTGCACCTATACTGTGCCAGCTGCTCACACAATGTCAAAATTGCTGTTAGGCAGGTGGACTGGGATGGAGGTCATAACAGGTGAAGTATGTAGAGGGGAGAGGGGTGTGAAGCAGGAGGAGGGTTCAGAGGGTGATCACATGTGCACAGGCTAGGGATGCAGAAGGGAGGGGAGGGAAGTGCACTGGTTATGCACATGGCACACAGGTACCAGATTTGGTGAGATGTAGCGCACAGGGAGGATGATGTGGGAAGAGGTTTCATGATGGAGGAAGGGGAAACCGTCAGGTAGAGGGTGTGGGGTTGGCGGATTGGCAGAGATTAAGATTGAGAGAATTACAGGAGCAAAGGATGTGTTTTAAGGATAACTCCCAACTGCGTATTTCAGAAAAACTGCTGCTGTGATGGAGGATCCAGATGGCAAGGTTTGTGAATCAGCCATTAAATTCGAGCATGTCGTGCTCAGTAGTGTTTTGTGCTACCGGGCACTAAACTTTGTTCTCAGCAAACTTTTAGTGATGGCCTTTCACTCAGGTTGTGAGCTGGTTGGTGTCCCCTCCCAAGCATACCTTCACATTGCCTCCATCATGCACAGCACCTCAGTGATTCCAGCACCTGTGTGGGGCAGGCCTAGCCATTGCACCTGCCACCCTTCCCTCCTGCATTCTTAGTCTGCATACTTGCTGCCTCCCTCCTAGCCACTAGTTACTCATTCCCAAACACTCCTCCTGCTTCCTGCCTCTTTTTTCCCCCTACCCACCCCATCTGACAACTGCCACCACAGTCCCCCTGATGCATTGCAGTCTCAGCATTCTGTGTCCAACAGACACTGTGTAGGTGCATAGTTGTATGTGTGTTTGTGTGTGTGTGTGTGTGTGTGTGTGTGTGTGTGTGTGTGTGTGTGTGTGTGTGTGTGTGTGTGTGTGTACCCTGGCCTGTAAAATTATTTCTTCTGAAAGCCGAAGTTTTCATTCTCTTTTATGTATACCTGTCGACAACTCATCACTTCTGCTGTTCAGTGAGTGGTCTGCCTTACTCCTAAATTATTTTCATTCTGCCAGAACTTTCCTTACTATAATTATACTAGTCATTTGTTTGTGGATTATTGTACACCATGAAGCAGGCCCAAGAAAGACAAAAATATAGTTCCCGGAACAGCACAAGATGTTAATTTGCCAAAAGATTCATTTATAACACACACTTTACTGCACATTGAAAGACAAATTTTGGATGAATACTAATAATCTGTGAGACAGAACTGCTGGGTATGAATTACCTTCAGTAGACAAAGTGTTTGAAATGTGTGATACTCTCAACACACACACACACACACACACACACACACACACACACACACACACACACACATCCACGCACATAGATATGATACACTTCTGAGGTTTTGGGACTAATAGTTCCTGCCTATGCTGACAAAGGGATTGAAGAAATGTATGACGAGACCAAAGAAGTTATTCAGACAGTTAAGGGAAATGAAAATTATTTTTCATGGGGGAATGGATGTCGATGGTAGGAAAAAGAAGAGAGAGAAGAAAAATTGTAGGTGAATTTTGGCTGAGAGAAAAGAGTGAAAGAAACAGCCACCTGGTTGAATTTTTCACAGAGCATAATTTAATCAACACTAACACTTCATTTAAGAATCATGAAAGAAGGTTGTATGTATGGAAGAGATATGGAGACACTGGAAAGGTTCAGATTGATTACATAATGGTAAGAGAGAGATTTCAGAACCAGTTTTTTAATTAAGAGTTTCCAGGGATAGATGTGGATTCTGACCACAATTGATTAGCTATGATCTGAAGATTAAAACTGAAGGAATTGCAAAAAGGTAGAAAGTTAAGGACATGGGACATGGATAAATTGAAAGAACCAGAAGTTGTTAAGACTTTCAGAGGAGACTTGACAACAATTGACGAAAAAAGGGGAAAGAAGTACAGTAGAAGAAGAATGAGTAGCTTTGAGAGATGAAATATGGAATGCAGCAGAGGATCAAATAGGTAAAAAAGGCAGGGCCTAGTAGAAATCCTTGGATACCAAAGGAGATACAGAATTTAATTGATGAAAGGAGAAAATATAAACATGCAGGAAATGAAGCAAAAAGGAATAAAATGTCTAAAAAGTGAGATTGACAGGAAATCAAAATGGCTAAGTAGGAATGGCTAGAGGACAAATGTAGGGCCATACAAATAGGATATAACAATGAAAACAATCAATTTTTGACAGAATAATTTAATTTGATAAGTCAAAAATCTGCACACCAAGTGGCGGCAGCACACACACATAAAAGAAGGTTGTAATTAGGCAAGCTATTGGAGCCATGCCTCCTTCTTCAGGCAGAAAGGTTGAAGGGAAGGAAGAGGTGTGAGGGATAAGGGCTGGAGAGGTCTAGAAAATGGGGTAGATTTATGGAAAGACATCCAGAAGTGCAGTTCAGGGGAGACTTAGTGCATGGGATGAGAAGGAAAAAGTTTTTTCCTTTTTTACTTAAGACAGGTAAAGGAAACGCAAACCTTTGTTTACAGCTTTCACAAATTTGGAAAAAGCTTTTGATATTGCCAACTGGAATACACTCTTTGAAATTATGAGGGTAGCAAGGGTAAAATACAAGAAGCAAAAGTTATTTTCAAATTGTATATAAACCAGACAGCAGTTATAAGAGTCAAGTGGCATACAAGAGGATCAGTGGTTGAGAAATGAGTGAGACAGAATTGTAGCCTCATCCTGATATTATTCAAATTGTACATTGAATGAGCAATAAAGGAAACCAAAGAAAAATGTGGAGAAGGAATTAAAGGTCAGTGAGAAGAAATAAAAACTTTGAGGTTTGCTGATGATATCATAATTCTGTCATAGACTTCAAAGTAGTTAAAATAGCAGCTTAAGAGAATGGACAGTGTCTTGAAACCAGGATATAAGAGGAACATCAACAAAAGCAAAACAAAGGTAATGGAATGAATGTAATTGAATTAAAAATCAGGTGGTGATCAGGGAATCAGATCAAGTAACAAGGCACTGAAAGTAGCAAATGAGTTTTGCTATTTTGGTAGTATAATAACTGATGAAGGTGGAACCAGAGAGGATATAAAATGTAGGCTGGTATTAACAAGAACAAGACAAATTCTTTAACATCAAATATAGAATACTGCTACGACATTTTCTTTGAGGGAGTGTAGCCTGGAGTGTGACCTTTAATGGAAGTGAGACGTGGACGATGAACAGTTCAGACAAGAAGAGAATAGAAGCTTATTAGAATGATGCTTCAGAAGAATGCTGAAGATTATATCAAATAATGGAAAGTCCACATTGGAGTATCAGTACTATAAAGCAAAGGACAGATTGCTACTCACTGTTAAGATGAGACATTGAGTTGCCGATAGGCACAATAAAAAGGCTGTTACTTATTGAACTTTCTGTCAAAGCCTTCTTCAGAAATGTAAACATGACACACTCACACAAGCAGGCACATCTCACCCACACATGACTGTAGTCTCTATCCACTCTGTTAGAAATGGCCAACTATACCCTCACCCACAATTAGTTCTCCTTTGAAGGCATCACCTACAAACAAATCCATGGTACAGCGATGGGAACCTGCAGCACACCATCATATTCCAACCTATTCATGGGCCATATAGAGTGATTCTTTCTAATCACCCAGGATATCAAACACCTGATATGGTCCAGGTTTATTGATGACATCTTCGTGATCTGGACTGAGGGTGAGGCTGTTACTTATCGAACTTTCTGTCAAAGCCTTAAGGACCTCAACACCTCACCCACTGAGGGTGAAGACGCTCTATCCACGTTCGTCCATAACCTCAACACCTCCCATATTCACTTACCCTAGTCTTTCTGAACCCCACCAACTATAATGTATCATTCAAGTGTATGATGCCTGATGTAAGCTGATGTTTAAAATCATGACATTCATCCTAACAAATGCTAAAAGATCTCAGATGATAAACAAAAACAAATAAGAATATTTTAACCTTTCCTTTTATAGAATATAAAATTTGCTTTGTCTTGAGCGTTAATGTTCCATGTCTAAGAATAATTATTCAGAGACTGTATGTATTATATTGTGGAGGCCTGTACATTAAAGATATATGTCATTAGGTGCAGTCTTATGAATTCTATATTACAGTATTTGAGCTACTTTTGTGAGCAAAAGTGAAGTTGCCACACCAGAAGTCATTTCTGAATGATAAACAAAAGCAATTGTGTCACAGAAATGATAAAGACATCAACTGTAATATATTGCAGCTATACTTACAGTAAGAATAGCGTTGCAAATGAAAGAAAATTAAGCTTGGTTCTTCTCAATAAACAATGCTGAGAAGGGAAGTTCATTATTTCAAATTGTAGGTGACATGGCCAGCAAATAAGAGATACAACATCGTGGCTGTAAAAAGATGTCGGAAGGATTCCTACTCATATATACAGTAATAATAGCATTTTGTACTAAATATTGGCATTCTGATAAAATTTTCCTATTTAAGTGAACAATATTATTGAAAAACTGGATGAAATAATGCAGTCCAACAAAATGAATGTACTGCCAGTTGATAATGAATCGCCAGTGGAAATTGTGGCAACACAAGAAAGCACTGAAAGTAGGACTGGTGATAACTGGATTTTAAACTCAGTACAAATAACAAACAATGGTTTGTTGAAATTAGATGATATAATGATAATTTATGATATGTGGATTGATGCCCATGAGCATGTTCTGGTGTTGTGATAATTTTTATCATAATGATTTATGTGAATCACATATCTCTCCTAGTCCACAAATAGTGGAACAGGAAATACCCACTGAAAAGAAACAACAGCAAAGAGTAGGAAATCGTGGCTTACTAATATCTTGGGGGGAGGGGGGGATAGTTTTTTCCTATAATACATTGAGCAGATGCATAAACGGTTTGAACAAATATCATTTAAGCAGTTTAAACCAATGGCAGGTAACTTTAAAACAGAATTTTCTAGTTTTGAGCAAAAGTTAGAACACAAGTTTAATGAAAAAGTTTCTGTGCTTGTGGATGAACAGAAGAAAAACACTCACTAGCTTGATGAGCTTACTCGAAAACAAAATATTTTACAGACAGCTTAGCAAAGGTGATATCCTTGGTGCAAGCTAGCACATCAGATTTACATACCATGGTGATTTCCTGGATCAAGTACAGAAATTATCAGAGGATATGTTATTTCTGACATTAAAACAGAAATGTAACAGTAATTATGTACAAAAATTAAACAACTGTGCAGATGTTGGGTTATTTGTCAGTGATAATACACTTGCAGAAAAGGTGACTGAGCAACATCATACTCACCTTGAGGAAATGGAAAGGATAGTTACTGAAAGGGAGGATACGATTATTATCAAACTTGATCACAATTTGAAGAATGCTATTCAACAAATATGTATGGGTTCAAGTGAACCATTTGGTGTTAATAACAAAAAGGCAAATGGTAAAACAGTAAATAAGCAGATCCACACTTTTTCACCTATTGTTATATGCAATGCAAATGAAGGAGAACGTCAACAGTTATCAGTAACATATGTACAGCAAAGAAACTATCCATGTGTAACACAAGGAACTGTACCGTATACACATGGTAATACATCTTCCCTGTCGATGATCTTGACTGATGGAAGGATATTAAAACATGATTGTTCCAGATATTTTCTGTGGGAACAAAGAAGGAATATTCCATAATATTCATTAGGTGTTTTTGAGATATTATACTGTGTTATACAGCAAAATATTCGTTACATAGTAGGATATACACAAATGGACGCCTTGCCATGGGCTGTGGACATGCTGAGTATTATAAAACCTACAATCAATTTGAAAAGGCTTTTCTTTCTAAGTTTTAGCCACCAGGAGTACAAGAATGACTCAGGTGAGAAGTTTTTGACCCAAAACCATTTAATAATAGACAAAACAGACAAAGCTAATATTTTGAAAACTATCTAAATAAACATGTTTTGAAGTAAACCTATGTTACATGTAGATGTTCTTATAATTTTAAAGGGTAGACTACTTGCACATATTAAGAAGAAGCTATTCACTATACCAGAAAATAATTTAGAATATTTTCGATCCATAGTTGGTATCATTGACCTCATCCACATGGATACTCTGCAAATCACAGTTCAGTGTGTGGCGGATGGTTTGTCGAACCATGTTCACCACAATACCCTGTTATTCCACTCTCGAACAGTGCAGAAAAAATGAACACCTATATCCTTCTGTGTGAGTTCTGATTTCCCTCATTTTATTATGATGATCATTTCTCTTTGTGCAGGTTGGTGTCAAAAAAATATTTTCGCATTTGATGGAGAAAGTTGGTGATTGAAATTTTGTGGGAAGATCCCACCGCAATGAAGAACATCTTTATTTTAATGATGTTGACCCCAAATCCTGCATCATGTCCATGACACTCTCTTCCCTATTTCTCGATAATATGAAAAGTGCTGCTCCTCTTTGGACTTTCTTGACGTACTCCAAAAGAGAATGGAAAAGTGTAGTGTAGGCAGTCTCTGTAGTAGATTTATTGCACCTTCTAATTGTTCTGCCAATAAAATACAACCTTTGGCTCACCTTCCCCAGAACATGATCTGTGTGTTCTTTCCACTTTAAGGTGTTCATTTTTGTAATTCCTAGGTATTTGGTTGAAATTATGGCCTTTACTTTTGAATGGTTTGTTGTGTAACCAAAGTTTAATTAGATTCCTTTCAGCACTCATGTAGATGACCTCAGACTTTTTATTATTTAGGGTAAATTGCTAATTTTTGCCCCAAACAGATATCTTTTCTAAGTCAATTTGATACAGATATCTTTTCTAACTCAATTTTCAATTTGTTTTGATCTTTACTGGTGGTACACGACTGCGTCGTCTGCAAACACTCTTACACTGCTGCTCAGATTGTCTTCTAAATCATTTATATAGATAAGGAACAGCAGAGGGTCTATAACACTATCTTCAGAAATGCCAGAAATCACTTCTGATTTGCTCATTGACTTTCTATCAGTTAGTATAAACTGTGACCTCTCTGACAGGTAATCACAAATCTAGTCACTTAACTGAGATGACATTCCATAAGGACACAGTTGGATTACAAGTCACTTTTGAGGTATTGTGCCAAAAGCCTACTGGAAATCTAGAAATACAGAATCAATTTGAAATCCCTTGTCGATAGCACTCAACACATTGTGTGAGTAAAGATGTAGTTATGTTTCACAAGAACAATGTTTTCTAAATCCTGGAAGTGAAATTTCCATGATCAGGAAAGGCACTGAATGTATTTTCCACTTTTTTTTACCTTTTTAACTCTTCTAGATTTTGGATGTATTCATAACAACATGTGACCTCCTGTCTGGAAGGTGCAAGTCCAATCTAAATTCTTGTCGTACTTGACCTTTCTTTTTTGTGCAGCCAGTAACATTAGATATCAGACATGATAGCTGTAATTGTGAAGCAAATCTAAATGCACAGAAAGGGGATGTAATAGATATAACCCTAATTTTTTCAACATGTAAGATAATTTTAATAATTGGAATAGACAAAACTGGAATGCTGCATCCTCTAGTGGGAATCTAAATGATGGCAATGGTTATCACAGAAATTAAAATGGTCACACAAACCCTGTGTCAAGTAATAACTTTAGACAAGAGGAATCATCTTGAGAGTTTTGTAATGCAAGCACTGGAATAGCTGCCCCACCAGATCCTGGATTTAGGGGGATGCCTTCAGCAACTATTCTTTTTTTGAGGTACAATGAGGAAACCAACTTGAGAGAGGGATTATGTTCCAACAATACAAGAAAGAATGAAGAGGAAGTGGTACAAGCAATAATACATGCAAATGTAGGCACTATACCAGTGCAAATAAATCTGGGTACAAGTGCATCTGCAAACATTTTGTACAAGAGTTTGTTTGACATGATAGCAAAGGACAAGCAGTACCCACTTTTCCTACACAAAACTGCAAAATATTAACAGCCATTGGAAACGAGACACAACATATGAAGCTGCAAGAATGCCTTCTATTATCGTTGGAAATATTACAATCAAATGCAATTTTCTTGCGATTGAGAAATTAATAGTAAATTGTATTCAAGGGACGGAGTTCTTCAGACAGTTTAATGCAAACCTTGATGTGGTTACTGGTAAATGGTGCTTGCAGGTTGATAAAGCAGTTTTATCATTTAGCAATACAGTAAATTTTCATCTTATGTATTCTGAAATACTTTTAATAAATGAGTAATACAGTGAGGTGGTGTTGGATATCCTGGCACCATGTCATGTTATCAATGGAAAGGTTGGTGAGTGTGATTATTTAGGTGATACATGAAGAAAGTGGTTATTTAAATTACTCACACAGTAAGAACACCTGTTTCGATAAAAAACCAGGTATTATGAAAGATTACAGTTACAAAATGGGCATATATCCACATCATACCGAGCGAGGTGGCGCAGTGGTTAGCACACTGGACTCGCATTCGGGAGGACGACGGTTCAATCCCGTCTCCGGCCATCCTGATTTAGGTTTTCCGTGATTTCCCTAAATCGTTTCAGGCAAATGCCGGGATGGTTCCTTTAAAAGGGCACGGCCGATTTCCTTCCCAATCCTTCCCTAACCCAAGCTTGCGCTCCGTCTCTAATGACCTCGTTGTCGACGGGATGTTAAACACTAACCACAACCACCACCACCACATCATACTTCATGTCATAATTCTTACCCAATCTCTTGTGCTACGAAAGAGATGGCAAATAAAGAAATAGAAAGAATGTTAAATTGTCAAGTAATAGTACCATTGAATTCTGTGTATTGCAGCCCTTTTGTTAGTTGTCAATAAGGGAAATAGTAATATTTGATTAGTACTTTATGCACATTCCATTAGCAAAATCATTGTTCCTGCAAGAACAAACCAGAAAATATTGCCAAACAACTCTTAAAATTTCATGGTGTTAAGTATTTAACGTCACTGGTTGTGCTCTCTTTGTACTGGCAGATATCATTGCATCTGGAAATAAGGAAATACCATTCATGTGCCTATTCTGGTCACAGTCACCATTTTTGTGTATTACCTTTTGGACTTGATGTTAGCCCAGGTGTCTTTTAGCCGCATTGGACAATGTATCAGGAGCAGCTCTGCGCAAGAGAATCACCCTGTATATCAATAGCATATTGATTGTAACGAGTTCATGGAGGGAACATTTACATTTGTTAGAGGAGGTACTTAATAAATTTCTTGAATATGGTGTTACAGTTAATTTAGAAAAGTCGAAATTTGGAAGAGAAAAAATAAAGTCTTTGGGCCATATAAGCTCACCCACAAGTGTTTTTCCTATCCCAAAAAGGTTGCAGCTGTCAAACGCTTGTCTACACTACAGAACAGAAAACAATTGAAGGCTTTTCTAGAAAAAACTTCATTCTGTAGGAAGTTTGTACTTTAACAATCATTAAATAGCATCCAGAAGAAATTAAGGGAATACAGCCTGGTTATGGACTGAAGAATTCCAAAGAGAAGTCCAGACCATAAACTAAACTTTAATAAATGCTAATATTTTACGCCATCAAGAAATGACACAAGATTTTTGCTTAAGCACGCATGCATTGTTTCAAGGATTTGGTGAATGTCTGTTCCAAATTCGAGAGATAAATGGAAAGAGCATGAGTTGTATAATTAGTTTTCCTACTCAAACAATCACTGAGTGTCAAAGATCATATTTGATTACTGTATTCAAAGCATTCTCTGTAGTGTAGGGCTTTTAGAAGTTTGAACACTGTTGGTAGTGAAAGCACATGAAAGTTCGTTGTGACCACCAGGCTTCATCTCTTTTGCTGACTTGCAAGTTGTTACACAAGCAAATTGCTCATTGGTCCTTATTCTTACAGGAATTCAGCTTTGAAATTATATATATATATATATATATATATATATATATATATATATATATATATAAAAAAAACAAAGATGAGGTGACTTACCGAACGAAAGCGCTGGCAGGTCGATAGACACATAAACAAACACAAAACATACACACAAAATTCAAGCTTTCGCAACAAACTGTTGCCTCATCAGGAAAGAGGGAAGGAGAGGGAAAGACGAAAGGAAGTGGGTTTTAAGGGTGAGGGTAAGGAGTCATTCCAATCCCGGGAGTGGAAAGACTTTAAATATGTCTGCTTGTGTCTGTATGTGTGGATGGATATGTGTTTGTGTATGAGTGTATACCTGTTCTTTTTTCCCCCTGAGGTAAGTCTTTCCACTCCCGAGATTGGAATGACTCCTTACCCTCACCCTTAAAACCCACTTCCTTTCGTCTTTCCCTCTCCTTCCCTCTTTCCTGATGAGGCAACAGTTTGTTGCGAAAGCTTGAATTTTGTGTGTATGTTTTGTGTTTGTTTGTGTGTCTATCGACCTGCCAGCGCTTTCGTTCGGTAAGTCACCTCATCTTTGTTTTTATATATAATTTTTCCCACGTGGAATGTTTCCCTCTATTATAGCTGATGTACTTTCTAGACTCCCACAAGGATTAAATGAGTTTACAGAACTAAATGAACAGATGTCAGATCTTAGAGTCTTATTAATACAAGATGAAGATTATAGACCCTATTACCTAAAACTTTGTCAACAAATGGGCAATTTGCAAGAAAATTATCCTCATCAGAGGATGGTAAAAGAGAAACTGAATAACAAAGAAGACAGAAATCTAGCTAAGTATGTCACAATATACAAAGGCTTGCTATTTTATAAGTGAACACCAGAATCAAACTGTTGGTGTGTCAGTATACCTGAAGATTATGTAATTAATTTTATTAGATTTAAACACCACACATGTGGTCATTATGGAGTAATGAAATGTAGTGACAAAATTATCTCATATTGTTACTCTACAAATTTGTGCCGCAAGGTACAAAGAGTAATAAAAGTGTGTTTCACATGTCAGAAGGTCACAACACTTGAATCAGTCTTGACTGAATGAATTACGTCCTGTTATTACAAAGAAACTACTACAATTAGTATCACTTCACACAACTGAACCATTTCATCGAGGGAGGGAAGGAGTCAAATATTTCATTGGAATGTACAATGTCTCCATGAAGTGCATATGTACGTACGCTATGAGAACCATTTTAACTATTACAGTTATTAGGATGATAGTAGAGGTCTATTTCCAAGAATAGGTATACCTAAGGCCATTTAACTGACAATGCGTCACATTCTACAAACCCTAAAAGGAAAACTTTTCTTAAAAGGACAACAAGTAAAAGATATTTTATTTGCCCATTTTCACACAGAAGCAAATCCAATTGAACCTATATTCAAAGAGGTTAAACACTTTACTAGCACTTATACCAAACTAGCAAACAAAATGTGTACAGCACATTGCTCCTTTTTAACACATAGTTAGTACACTGAAGAGCCAAAGAAACTGGTACACCTGCCTAATATCATGTAGGGTCCCCATGAGCCCACTGAAGTGTTGCAACATGATGTGGCATGGACTCAGCTAATGTCTGAAGTAGTGCTGGTGAGAACTGACAGCATGAATCCTGCATGGCTGTACATAAATCTGTAAGAGTACGAGGGGTGGAGATCTCCTTTGAACAACACATTGCAAGGCATTCCAGATATGCTCAGAAATGTTCATGTCTGGGGAGATTGGTGGCGAGCGGAAGTGTTTAAACTCAGAAGAGTATTCGTGGAGCCACTCTGTAGCAATTCTGGTCATTTGGGGTGTTGCATTGTACTGCTGGAATCGCCCAAGTCCATTGGAATGCACAGCAGACATGAATAAATGCAGGTGATCAGACAGGATGCTTACCTATGTGTCACCTGTCAGAATCGTATCTAGACATATCAGGTGTCTCATATCAGTCCAACTGCACATGCCCCATACCACTACAGAACCTCCACCAGCTTGAACATTCCCCTGCCTACAATCAGGGTCCATGGATTCATGAGATTGTCTCCTTACCCGTACACGTCCATCCGCTCAATACAATTTGAAACAAGACTCATCTGACCAGGCAACAAGTTTCCAGTCATCAACAGTCCAATGTCGGTGTTGACAGGCCCAGACGAGGCGTAAAGCTTTGTGTCATGCAGTCATCAAGGGTTCTCTAATGGGCCTTCGACTCTGAAAGCCCATATTGATGGTGTTTCATTGAATGGTTCTCACACTGACACTTGTTGACGGCCCAGCATTGAAATCTGCAGCAATTTGCGGAAGGGTTGCACTTCTGTCATATTGAACGATTCTCTTCAGTCATCATTGGTCCCGTTCTTGCAAGATCTTCTCCCAGCCACAGCAATGTCAGAAATTTGATGCTATACCTGATTCCTGATATTCACGGTCCACTTGTGAAATGGTCATACAGGAAAGTCCCCACTTCATTGCTACCTAGGAGATGCTGTGTCCCATCGCTCGAGTGCTGACTATAACACCACATTCAAACTCGCTTAACTCTTGATAACCTGCCGTTGTAGCAGCAGTAAAGATCTAACAACTGCGCCAGACAGTTGTTGTCGTATATAGGCATTGCCAACCGCAGCGTCATATTCTGCCTTTTTGCATATCTCTGTATTTGAATACACATGCCTATTCCAGGGAAAAGTGAACTTAATGGGTGGTCAAAGCGTTTGCTAGGTATACCAGTGCATGAATCTTCACTGAAAGAGAAAATAAGACAAGCTGCAACTATTCTGAGTGAACAAGCACAAAAAAGGAAAGCCAAGTATGACAAGAATTTAGACTGGACTTGCACCTTCCAGATACATGGTCAGGTGGTGTTATGAAAACATCCAAAATCTAGAAGAGTTAAAATGGTTAACAAGAAGTGGGAAATATATTCAGTACCTTGCTTGATAATGGAAATTCCACATCCAGGAACCTATTTGCTAGCATAGGCAAAATCAGAAAGATCAAAGAACTGTATGCTCACAAAGAAATGAAGTTTGTTCAGTGAACATACGGAAACATGAAGCCTGGGATTGAAAGTAGGGAACTGTAAATATGTAAATAGTTAGTAATAATTAAGAGCATTGTCCTGAGGAAAACATGTGGATAAAGATCCATTTTGCATCATCACTACCAGGGAACATACTTAAAAGCTGTGAATGTAGTTTATAACTTTACTATGACCTTTCACTGTGCAGTGCAAGTGCTGAATAAGAGATACACATAGAGTAAACTACTATGTTATGGCACAATGGGAGTTTGGTGTATTTTATGAAAGGCAGTCAATGCACATAAATTGTATGGCATATTTCTAGGGTATGATTCAGCGGATAGCATTAAGTTTAACCACAAAATATATGAAAGTATATGCACGTATACAGCTGTATACAACAACAATCTACAAATACATACAGCTGTGGACAACACAGTGAGCTACAATGCAACTGCATCTAAGCATACACAATATGTACATGAAGTCTAAGTTAACAACTACACTAAACCTAAGGTACATACTGCACCTAGAACCTTAATCTATTATATAATACAATTTTAAAAACGAGCTACTTCAAAGGAAAAGGTGTACTGTGTGGAGGAAAAATGGTATGAATTATGAAATATGTCAGAGAACAAGATGATGGTCAATGGACAACAGGCAAGAAGTACAAACTGAATTGAAATACTTGTAATCTGAAAGGATGCACATATAAACATTATTTTATTGGGAGATTTTCTTTGCCTAGGAACCCTTTGTACAAATGATTATGAACGTATGAACAGCTGGTTCACCTGAAGGGAACCAGAATCTAACTAGTTAATTAAATAAATTTTGTTTGATAAAGATGACGAAAATGGTGTTTTGCATGTTCCACTTTCTATGAAGTAAGTATATGATTAAGGTAGAGGAATCAGTTGTGGGACCCTCTTGCAGTGTAGTTGTAAGTATTTTGTGTGAAACTGTTTTATGAATGGGAAAATAACACTTAAGAAACGTTACTATATCGGTATATTTACCTCTCTGTAGAAAAAGAAATGTGTCTGCTACTAGAGGCAGAAAGAATATTTTACTTAGTCTTGAAGAAATACAAAATACCATTCCAGTTACTAATGTTCTCTAAACTTTCATACCTCCATGTATGTGTAAATGCAAGTATCCCCATGTACATTACTCTTATACGATGTTATGATGAGAAGCTATAAAGAGAAGTGAGTATACAAAGTTGTCTTAGCTACAATTGCTGAAAACAATGAACACATCAACAATTACATGAATTAGTGAACATAGTTAGTTGTACCAGGAAAATACATTTGCATATGAGAAATTTCCCCATATGGATTAATAATAGTGCTGCCACTCAACAGACAGATATATTGAAAAAAAAAGAAAAGAAAAGAAAAGAAAAGAAAAAATATCAACAGCCTCATTATAGAAGCTCGCCTTTGAAAGATACAAGAAAGTACTTATGTCAC
The DNA here is from genome assembly GCF_021461385.2 of Schistocerca piceifrons. Lineage (NCBI taxonomy): Eukaryota > Metazoa > Arthropoda > Insecta > Orthoptera > Acrididae > Schistocerca > Schistocerca piceifrons. The sequence goes on from NC_060139.1 coordinate 1,072,658,545, forward strand.
ACAGTATAGTGCTACACATGAGGACAGGTAATAACAAAATGTACTATTGAATTGCCACATGAGTGTTGACAATCAGGTAAGCCCTGGTTGATGGTACAAAGTAACTTCATGTTGAAATAGTTTTGTCTCTTTTGTATTCCATCTGATCTCTGTAGTATACAGTCTCTTATACTGAACCTCATGAAAAGTTGTATACTCTGTGGTGAAATACAATGGATTCAACTGAGTCTGCTAATTTGTCTAGCCGGCCGAAGTGGCTGCGCGGTTCTGGTGCTGCAGTCTGGAACTGCGAGACCGCTACGGTCGCAGGTTCGAATCCTGCCTCGGGCATGGCTGTGTGTGATGTCCTTAGGTTAGTTAGGTTTAACTAGTTCTAAGTTCTAGGGGACTAATGACCTCAGCAGTTGAGTCCCATAGTGCTCAGAGCCATTTGAACCATTTTTTGCTAATTTGTCTGTGAAGGTACAGGATCCTGACTCATGGCACACAGATGTGGCCATTGGGATAGGGAAACCTGCCATTGCCTGCAAGGTAGAATTGTATTATTATTTTTATGTGTCTGTTCTTAAATGTAAACCTATAAGTAATTATGTTGAAAATAGTATTTTGATTGTAATTCTTGTACTGTATTGTAATGTACTCATAGGAAATTAATGTTCAAGAATCAAGAAAAGTGTGAGTGATCTAAAGCAATAAGCAAAGGCTATGTCAAAAGGCACATGAGTAAATGCCATAGTGATATGTGGAGTGAAATGGGACAGCTTGCAAAGAGCTGGAAGAGGTTAGATCCTAGAAAATGAATTTAATGTGTGTACCAGAGAAGACATTTATTTATTTTTTGAAGGCCCAGATACCAAATTATATTATTAACAATGCCTTGAACAGTTTCAAGAATTTCAGTGATACCAGATTACAGCAATCTCAAAAGGCATCTTACACTTTGAATTATACAAGCACCTAAGAACTATAACACAATACGTAATTCAAAAAAGTGGAAAAGGATAAGTAACAAATTGGTAAGAACCCAACCAATGTAGATGGAAACTTAACAATTAATTCAGGCCAGGTAATTATAGATCATGAGAACAGTGGACAAAAGACCAACACATATGAGTCACAGTCAAGCAATGATGCCCTCTTCATTGAACTACTCATATAATGGGCGGTAATGATTTAACAAGAAATAATCTTCTCCTGCTGATTAAAAGGCTTAAAATTTCTCATGCGCATGCTTCAACAACCAGTCCTGTGCTGTGTCTTAATTTTCTAGTCAATAGCCCAAGAGAAAATAGTCTCTGAACTCTGTGAACGTGATCTTAACTAAACAAAATGCCCCAGTGGGCTCACTTAATACAGTTAAAAGGAATCAGTTCTTTCCCAAGAATACATTACACTCTCTCTCATTAATAATAATGATTTGTGCAGAACACACAGGGAACACATCTTCAACCACAGCCTGAATTCAAATTCACAAATGTATCCAAGGGGAAAAAACCTGTCTTATCATAGGGGACTTGCACTGCAGGTTACTATCAGCTCTGCAGCATTGAATGCAATTGTCACCAGATAAGTCCTCATTTTTGTGCCACTCTACTGTGCCGCTGTTGCTGCAGGTAATCAATTGCATGGGCAAGGAAAACTTCCTTCTGCTGCTGCCAACACCTTTATCAGCCAAGCTCTGAGACCTGGACATGCACTCTGGATCAGTAATCTCCCAGAAGGTAGTAGTGACTCACAGCCACACCTCCCCACCAAGCTGTTGTCCTTTGAGGAACTGTTATTTGCTAGACGTAAGCACCGGATCGCTCTCAACCAACTTAGAGAGACCTTAGGCCAGCTCAGCAGGACACACGTGCACCACCTTATGCCAGAAGTTTTGAGACAGGCACCAAATAAGCTACGTAGTATTTCAATGTACGGAAGGTGCACACGGTTCAGTGTCATTAGAAAAAAAACTGCTGGTCCACGCTAAACGACAAATGAATGCTCATTTTAAGGAACTTTCTGAGCACAGAAGACAATGAGTAACAAAATAGAAGTAATAAAAAAAACAACAGAGAACGATCTGGTTACTTACCAGATGGAATTCTGCAGCTGGTGTTCTGTGCTTGGTTACTCTTCAGCTTTGTAACTCCACACAAGCTGTCATACATCTTAGAATGGAATAGTTTCTCCTGATGCTGACAAGGCACCAACCTATTCAACAGATACTATCCATTCAGATTGATGAGGCAACCAAAACTAAGAATGGAGAGACTACACTTAACAATGAGAGTTCAGAAAGCACCACAAACGACAATAATCCGAAAAGTGCTTTTGAGAATGAAGGTAAAGAGACTTGTAGCAGATAAACACTGGATTGAACACACTGTGTAAACTATAACAATGAAAATGATCAATTTTTGAAAATATAATGTAATTGGATAGATAAAAAATCTACTAGCCAAGCAGCTGCAGAAAACGTACATAAAAGAAGGTTATAATTAGGCAATCTTTCGTGGCCATTGGCTCCTTCTTCATGCAGAAGGGATGAAGGGGAAGGAAGAGGTGTGAAGGAAACAGACTGGAGAGGTCTAGGAAAAGCGGTAGATCTTGGAAAAGTCACCAATAAGTGCAGGTTAGGGGAGACGTACTGGACAGGATGAGAAGGATAGAATGATTGTTAGGGACTGAGTGGACAAGATTAGAAAACCTAATAGCTTAAAGTTGGGAGACAGGTTAATATGCAAGAGAGAGATTACTGCTAAAGCATCGTGTATGAGATAATAAGAGTAAAAAGCTATGTGCATTGTATGTAACAGAGGTGGGAGGGGGATGGCAAAAAATAGACAGGTAAGAAAATGAAAGATGTAGAAAACTAAAATGGAGTGAAGAAAGGAGTAGTTACTCTGAAGAATTGTTGAGCTGGAAGAAATTAATGTAGATTAAGACCATGTGGGTGGTAAGAACCAAGGACATGACATAGCGCTATTTCCCACCTGTGAAGTACTGAGAAACTGGTGTCTGGGGAAGAATCCAGATGGTGTGCATGGTGAAACAGGCACCAAGATCATGACTGTTGTGTTGTAGAGCATGCTCTGCAACAGGGTATTGTGTGTTGCCAGTATACACCTTCTGCCTATGCCCATTCATCCTAGTTGATAATATGGTAGTAGTCATGCGGATGTAGAAGGCCAAACAGTGTCTACATAACAGCTGGTATATGACATGTCATTTCCTTGGTGGCTCTCCCTTTGGTAGTACATATTTTGCCAGTTACAGCGCTGCTATAGATGGTTGTAGGAGGGTGCATAGGGCAAGTCTTGCAGTGGGGATGTTTACAGGGGTAGGAGCCATAGTGTTAAAAAAAATGGTTCAAATGGCTCTGAGCACTATGGGACTTAACATCTTAGGGCATCAGTCCCCTAGAACTTAGAACTACTTAAACCTAACTAACCTAATGACATCACACACATCCATGCCCGAGGCAGGATTCGAACCTGCGACCGTAGCAGTCGCGCGGTTCCGGACTGACGCACCTAGAAATGTGCGGCCACCGCGGCCGGTGCCATAGTGTAGGGAGATGGGTGCAGAAGGAGCATAGGGTCTGACAAGAATATTACCGAGATTGGGAGGTTGTTAAGAACTATTCTAGGTGTGGTGGGCAAAATCGCAAACAGAATGGACCTCATTTTAGGGCATGATTTTAGGACATCATGGCTTTGTCAAAGTAGCTGATTAATACATTCCAGACCAGGATAATACTGAATGACCAATGGTGTGCTTCTCTCAATCGATACCTCCTCCCTCTGTACCAACATCCCCCATGTACAAGGCCTGTCTGCTGCTGAACATTTCTTCAATCAGTGCCTACCTCATTTGAAACCTCTGACATCCTTCACACTTACCTTAATCAGCTTTATACTTACCAACAACTACTGCTCCTTTGAGGGGCAGAAATGCGAACACACCAGGAATACGGCCATGGGAACCAAGATGGCTCCTTCCTATGACATCGCTTTCGTGGGTCACTTGGAGGGGGCTTTCCTGGAATTCATAGGTCTTCAGTTCCTGGCTTGGTTTAGATACATTGATGACATCTTTACCATGTGGATTCATTGCAATGCTGTCCTGTTAAAACTCTGGAATCTCTGAATACCTTCTCCCAATTAAATTTCACATGGCTGTATTCCAAATCCCATGCCACTTTCCTTGGTGTTGATCTCGTTCTCACAGAAGGCCAGCTAGACACTTCTGTCCACATTAAATATACTAAAATGCAGTACTTACATTTTGAAAGTCGCTATCCTTTCCATGTCAATGCAGTACTTACATTTTGAAAGTTACTATCCTTTCCATTTCCCCCCTCCCCCATGCAGACTCTTTACAGCAATATACCATGATTCTGACCACTGCTTTCACCGGACGTAAGTACCCCAACAGTCTAGTTCAATAGCAGATTTCCCACACCATCACATCCAGTGGTGGTACTGCTGTTCCTTCAAAAAAACAACTTCAGAGCACACGCCTGTCCCCCATTATTATCCTGGTCTGTAATGTATTAATTGGCTACTTCAACAAGGCCATGACTTCCTAAAATGATGCCCTAAAATGAGATCCATTCTGCCTGAGATTTTGCCCACCGCACCTGGAATAGCTTTTTGTCACCCTCCCAATCTCTGCAATATTCTTGTCAGACTCTACTCTCCTTCTGCATCCATCTCCCTACTCTGTTGCTCCTACTCCTGTGATAGTCCCCACTGCAAAACTGGCCCTATACACTATCCTAAAACCACCTACACCAGCCCTGTAACTGACAATATGTATACTATCAAACAGAGTATCACCTGTGAAACAACATGTCACATACCAGCTGTTATGTAAACACTGTTTGGCCTTTTACATTGTCATGACTACCACCAAATTAAAAGTTGGGATGAATCGGCATAGGTAGAGGGTGTGTACTGGTAACAAACATTATCCAGTTGCATAGCATGCTCTACAACATAACAATTGTGACCTCGGTGCCCGTTTCACAACACCCACCATTCGGATTCTTCCCCCAGACACCAGTTCTCGGAACTCCACAGGTGGGAACTAATGCTGTAACATGTCCTTTGTCCTTGCCACCCGCCTAGCCTTAATCTACGTTAATTTCTTCCATCTCAACAATTCTTCGCAGTAACTACTCCTTTCTTCACTCTATTTTAGTTTTCTACATCTTTCATTTTCTTGCCTGTCTATTTTTTGCCTCCTCCCACCTCTGTTACATACAATGCTCTTAGCTTTTCACTCTTATTAACTTGTACATGATGTTTTAGCAGTTATCTCTATCTTGCATATTTTCCTGTCTTCCACCTTTAAGCTCTCAGGTTTTTAAATCTCATCCAGTGCAGGTCCCAGAAATCAGTCTTTCCTGTTCATCCTGTATGATAAGTCTCCCTTGACTCATGGTTCTGGGTGACTTTTCCGAAATCTACTCATTTTCCTAGACCTCTTCACTCCTTTTCCTTCACCCATCTTCCATACCTTCAACCCATCTGCGTGAAGAAGAAGCCACTGGCACCGAAAGCTCGCCTCACTGTACCCTTCTTTTATGTGTGTGTTCTGCCACTGCTTGGTGAGTAGATTTTTTTATCTATCCGCTGTGCAAACTGTATCATGTGAGTATTTAAACTTAGAAGCAGGATCTTACATCCAGACTTACTATTGTATTTCCTATTTTTTTTCTTTCACTTTATTTCTAGTATGTAAGTTAGGTTAAATGAACTAATTGAACAGACCTGTACCTTAAAAGAAATGGGCCATAGTAATGATTTTCCTATCCCTGGACCAAATGATAAAGGAAAATTTTAGATGTAAGTAAAATTTTAAAATATGTAAAAGAATCTCATAAATGCAACTGTTTAAAATCTCTGTGAAGCAAACATACACAACAGGCATAGCTTCTGTTTGTGATAGTCCATTAGAGAGCTAATGTTTCTTATAGCAGACAGCGTGATGAACATAATGTATTGTGTTAAGTGTGTGACACCTGACATATGCTGATGTTTAAAATTAGGAAATTCATCCTAACAAATGCTAGAAGATCCCAAATTTGCTGTGCCTTGAGCATTAACAATTCATCTCTAAGAATAATTATTGAGAGGCAATATATATTTAATTGAAGAGGCTTATAAATTAGAGACATATTACTAGATAAAAAAAAAAAGTCATGTGACTGGGGCCTCCCATTGGGTAGACCATTCGCTGGGTGCTAGTGTTTTGATTTGATGCCACTTAGGCGACTTTTGTGTTATTGGTGATAAAATGATGATGATTAGTACAACACAACACCCAGTCCTGAGCAGAGAAAATCTCTCCGAGCGAGCCAGGAATTGAACTCGGGCCCATAGGATTGACATTCTGTTGCACAGACCTCTCGGCTACCGGGAGCGAACATATTTTTAGGTGAAGCCTTATGAATTTTATATTACAATGTTTGAGCTATTTTCGTGAGCAGAAGTGGAGTTGCTACACCAAAAGTCATTTTTGAATGATAAACAAAAGTGACTGTATTATGGAAATGGTAAAGTGTCAGCTGTAAAGTATTGCAATGTATTTATTGCAATAATACAGTTGCAAATGAAAGAGAATTAAGTCTGGTCCTCATCATTAAGCAGTGCTCAAAAGGAAAGTTCGTTATTTATAATTATAAGTGACATGGTCAAGAAACAAGAGACACAACATCATGGCCATAAAGATGTCAGAAAAATTTTCCTTGCGTATGAGCGTAAAATCACTGAATAAGATCTTGGTAAGGTAATACAAGAAATAGCTTTAATGAAATATGTGGGTTCCAAAATTGACTCAGAAATTAATTATGATCTTTGTAATACACTTACTTGGATGTTGACCTCTGCTTTGAGGATAGCTACATCAGTACCTCTGTCCACATCAGACCTACCAACCACCAACTTAACACCTCGACATCGACAGCTGTCACACATTCCATACCAAGAATTCCCTTCTGTACAGCCCACTCACCCATGGTCATTGCATCTGTAGTGATGAAGAGACTTATATAAATATGCCAAGGGTCTCAGTGAGGCCTTCATAGACTGTAATTACCCACCCAATGGAAACATGTATCCTGTGCACTGTCTCTCCAGTCAGCTACCACATTCCCACCATCTGGCCACAAAGGAGCACTCCCTTCATGACTCAATGCCGCCCAAGACTGGAGCAGCTGTATCACATTCTCTTCCAGGGTGCCTTGAAATCAGGGTGCCCTGAAATGAGGAATATCTTATCCTCTACATTTCCCACTTATTCTCTAGTAATATTCCACTGCTAATCAACCTACCCAATATCCTTGTCTGTTCCTACACCATCCCTGCTCCAAACCCCTTGCCTCATGTCTCATATCCTTGCAACAGACCTAGGTACAGGACCTGTCCCATACAGCTAACCACCACCACCACATACTCTAGTCCTGTAACAGGCATCTCCTATCCCATCAGAGGTAAGGCTTCCCTTGATAGCAGCCATATAATCCACAAATTAAGCTGCAACCACTGTGCTGCTTTCTACAGGAAGAAGCTGTGTGTGCACATGAACAGCCACCGCCAAACTGTGGCCGAGAGACAACTGGACCACCCAGTTTCTGGACATGCTGCGCAATACGATGTGCTTTACTTCAATGACTGCTTCACAGCCTGCACCATCTGGATTCTTTCTACCAACACCATATTTCTAACTGCACGTGGGAACTCTTCCTACAGCATGCCCTTCATTCCCATAACTGGTGGGTGGGGGTTGGGTGGGGTGGGGGGGGGGGGGGTGGCGGGTGGGGGTGGGGGGGTGCTAGTACCTGCCCTCCACCTACCAGCTCCATACCTGTTCCCAATCCAGCACTACAATGCCTTCTGTTCTGCTAATGCAGCCACTAATCATTTCCTCTTCTCTACTTTTTTCCTTCACCCCTCTTCCTTTTCTGCTTCTCTAAAAGCCGCTGTCCTATACCGACCACTGTCCTGCACACTCTCACACACAGCACAACACCAGTCCACACCCTAATCCTCCTATCCTCCCATACTTCCCTCTCCCCATCCCAGGTTACTGCTCATCTCAGACACTGTTGCAGTTGAGCCAAAGTGGGAGGAGACAGTGGTCATGTGTACATGAGTCATACTTTTGTGAGCATGTGTGCCTCTTTTATTTCTGAAGTAGGCCTTTTGGCTGAACACTTAAATGTATAACAGCCTCTCGAGTGCCTATCTGCAACTCAACACCTCCTCAATTTGATGAGTAGAAATCTATCCTTTTCATAATATTACAACGAAAATGTTGACAAAATAATTTAATTGGATAGATAAAAGAAATCTACTCTCCAAGCAGAGATAGGACACACACATCAAAGAAGCTTGTAATTAAACGTTCTGGGTGGCTTTTCCGAAATCTACCCCTTTTTGTAGATCTCTCAAGTCCTTTTACTTCACCTCTCTTCCTTCCCCTTCAATCCTTCTGCCTGAAGAAGAAGCCACTAGCTTCAAAATCCTGCCTAATTACAACCATCTTTTTTTGTGTATGTTCTGCCGCTGCTTGGTGAGTAGACTTTCAAAATAATTATTCATTTTCCAACACTCAGAATCTCATTAGTGAAGTTAAAGACTTACATTGTTATCAAAATAACAAGCTGGTGTCATCTGGTATTAAAAACCTTTACAGAAACTTATGTGGCAAACAGCTATAGATACAGTAGAAAATAATTTTACATCTTCGCAAGAAAGAAATTTCTGATGAGCAGATTACTGACTTCTTGATTTAATTCGAACTGTATACAAATATATTTTGAGTTCAGTGAATAAATGTATCAGCAATCCTATGGTCTTGCAATGGGTAATCCATTAGTGGTTGTTGTTGCATAAATACCCATAAACTCCAGAGAAGAAAAATGTTTCAGTCTAGGTATTCTTTCATATTCCAGATATGTAGATGACATTTTGATTATATACAGAGAGCCTAGTAACAGCATTAATCATCTCTTCAAAATCTTTAATGAACTTCAGGAAAACATTACTTTCACATATGAGTTTGAAAACGAATAACATCAGATAAATTATTTGGTTCTAACATTAATAATAGTTGATAATAAATTTTCTTTCAGTATCTTTTGCGAAAAGAAAAAGAAAAAATCTGCACTGCTCAAATAGTACCGTCCTGTGCAACACACCCTTATTCTCACAAAAAAGCCATTTTCCATTCTACCAACCACTCCTTTATCTAATGAAAGACTCAGTGCTGACATTAATATGATTAAAACTATTGCAGTCAATAATGGATACAAACCAACCATAATGGATAATATTTTCAGAAAGAAAAATGGAAACAAACGTATGGCACTGTTGGCCGGGAGGCCCCATGGGTGGAAGTTCGGCCACTGAGTGCAAGTCTTAGTCCGGTCGACGCCACATTGGGTGACTTGCGTGCTGGTGATGAGGATGAAATGATGATGAGAATAGCACAACACCCAGTCCACGAGCGGAGAAATTTTCCAACCTGACCGGGAATCGAATCCGGACCTACTTGCCTGAGAGGCAAGCACGTTACCACCCAGCTAAGCAGGCAGACGTATTCTCAGAAATAAAACCAATAACAGAATCCCCACTCTTGATACTTCTAATAACAAATTTACTGGAAAGAAAAAAATGTTGACACCAGTTTTAGGATTCAGCATCACCTCCGAAACAAGTACAGTTGAAAACAAGCATTTTCTACTAACAATAGTCCAAAAAATAATCTTATTCATAATCTGAAACCAGTGCATTCCCCCCTTTAAGAGCTCAGGTGTCTATAAAATTAGCTGTGACACATATCCAGTCTATTAAACAGGACAGGCAGGATGAGCAAGTGATGTCAGCTTTGTTCAAAAGATGTCTGCATTTTTTAGGGAATTTGATTTCACAAATTACTCATGATGTGCGTAACAAGTATTTAAATGATTGATTTCTACTGTATCTCATGCTATTGTTATGAATTATAATGGAATGAATGAGTAAAGCAGCAGTGAGAATAGAGATAAATCAATTTTATCATCCTCCTCTCAGTGCCCAGTTTTGAAATGTTGCTGCTGTACTATCGGCATTTTGTGCAGTAGTTTTAAAACAGTTCATGTTAGTCTTCACCAGAAATACAGATCATATGTTGTAATGGTGTCATGTAGGAGCATAATCAGGTAGTATTATCTTTTTTGTTCTAATAATACATAAGGGCAGCCTTGTTGTAGTTTGCAAGGAAATTAAATACGAGGGGACCTTTGATTGGCATGCTCAGCCAGCTGGATTTCGACACCCAAGTACTATACATTTCACTGTCTACAAATTCTCTCAAGTAATCTCATAATCTTTTTCTTTCATGTTTACATAATATATACTTGAAGTAAGAAAAAGGCAGTAGATTATAGATAATAAACTGTGCAGAACATATGAAATAATACTGTTTCTGCCAGTGGTACATTTATTTGTGTTTGACCACAGTTTGGTGGTAGCCACTTTTGCAGCTGACCAGCTTTTAGCTGTCATGCTCATGTAAGTAAAATGACACACAGTGGTTGCAGCTAAGCTGGTAGACCATGTGGTAGTTTTCACAGGTGGTCCTGCCTGTGATGGGATAGGAGATGCCTATGACTGGACTGCAGTGGAGTGGTACTGGGAGTGTATATCAGACAGGTCTTGCGCCTAGGTCTATTACAAGGCAGTGAGCCATGCGACAAGGAACTGGGAGCAGGAGTGGCATAAAGACAGCCGAGAATGTTGCATAGATTGGTTGGGTGGCAGAACACCTCTGTGGGATGGGTGAGGAGGATATTTTTTATTTCAGGGCACAAGGGGTAGTTGAACTCTGGTGAAGAACATGACTCAGTTGTTCACTGGGTATGTGGAGAATGAAAGGTGTCAGGGAATGCAAGGTTGAGGAGAGCTGTTTCTGGACAAGGTGGGGAGTGTAGCTTCAGACTGCATAAGTCTTAGTAAGACTCTTGACATATTTGGAGAGGGGCTATTCATCACTAGAGATGTGGTGACAGTGAGTGGTTAGGCTTCTGACATTGTCAGCGTGGAGGTGGTGATCATGGATGGTAGGTTTTATGTGGATGGAGGTAGTTGTGTGCACATCTGAGGAGGACCAGGTGAAAAAAATGGGGAAGGGCAGCATAATTAGATTCAAATAATGATAGTGTCATCAGTGAATCTGCACCTAATGAGAGGTTAATATTGTGTGCGGCTAGGCAGGATTTCTCTAGATAGTCCACAAATAGGTTTGCTTAGGATGGTGTCATGCAAGTTCCCATTGCCGTGTCATGGGTTTATTTATAGTTGATCCTTGTATGGTTACCAACAACAATGTTTCAGTGTCAACTTTACCCTTACATGCCACTGCCTCTTTAGGGAAGCACTGCTGATTCGCGGGATTCCCATCATTCTAGGAGTGCAGCAGTTAAGTGGAGCACAGGGAGGCACTCTAACGTTAGCAAGGAAAGTGATAAGATGAAACGGAGGAGCTAGAGCCCAGGTATGTGTGTCATAGGGACAATGGCTACCTCTGTGAGATAAATAGAAAGTGCTTGTTAGTATGAAAGAACTAGGGCAGGTAGGAATGTAAGTGTGATATTATTTGCTTGAATAATAAAAAGGTGGTGCTTCAGTGACTGATGACCTCAGAAGTTAAGTCACATAGTGCTCAGAGCCAATTTTGGTGCTTCAGTATACAGTCATTACCTTAGCCACCCTTTCACATTAATGATAATAAACTAAAGATTTTTGTTCAGGAGGTGGAAAGGAGTGAAAAGGCATATGCCACTAAGAAAACAGTCAGGTCTAATTAGGTACACACACATTCCTTGGGAGTAAGATCCCCCTTTTAGCTGTCATATTGAACTTTAGTCTGAATGCCTAACATAAAACAAATGGCTTTTCCTTGGAAGAAGGAAAAGGCAGTATCAAAATGATTGGGGGAGGGGATAGATATTGTTGTGTATGCTTTCTTTGTGTCATTTCTCAGTAAATCTTGTTTGGAGCTGCTGTAGCCATTTTCTATGGCTGTTTGTTTTATTATTTCCATTTCTTTTTGAATGTAACTCCCAAGGGTGATAGTTGGAGTATTACATTAAGAGTTTCAGTGGAAAAAAGATCCTCTTGGAGTGCAGAAAATGTAAAAATGTTCCTCTTTAAAAGACTGACAGAAAAGTGGGAAGACAGCAGCCTCAATCCTCATTCTACCTTCCCCATCAAAAGTTTTGGCATGTAAACATATTCCATTTACACAGTCTCTCTTTGTAGTTAAGCTTTCAAATGCAGCATCTTCTTCTTACTGCCACACAGTTTCTGTCCCCCCATCTCCTTTTCCTCATTGATTTACAGCATATCTCATTGCCACTGTTTACTCTCTCACATACACGGTCTCCTTTTGTCTCTCTTTCCCACTGCCACTGTTTCCACCATGCCTTAGCAGCTCACAAAACCTGTAGGTCCAATTATCTTTTCCTGTACATCCACATGTTCAAAGTTTTGGTCCAAAATGGGCCCTCCGCTGTACCAACATTTTAAAATTCACTTGTCTGTGTGGGGTCCAAGCCCCCCCCCCTCCCCCCCCCTCCCCCCCCCCCCATGTCCCTGCATTGTCACCACTCATCTCTAAATTTCATTTTTACTCCCTCCTCTCCCTCTTGCTCCCACTGCTATTGTCTTCATTCATCCATCTCTCTTTCTCTTTCACAGCCACTGCTGCTCCCCCACCTTCACAGTCTCCTCTCTCTTTTACTGTCTCTGACTCTCTACTAATATCTTTAAGCACAAACTAGTGCAAATATGTTTGCAAGCAAAGATTTTTGGTGAGGAAGATACAACGAGTATTGAGGCAGCTGATTCCCCCCTTTTCTGTAAGAGTCTTTTAAAGAGGAAAATATTTGCCTGTTTTGTGCTCCAATAGGAGCATGTTTCCTCTGGTTTCCTTCTTTTCCCTGATGCAGCAGAGTATATTTCATACATAAAATGAATTCTATGGGTCAGTAAAGTTTGGACAGTTTATTTATATACTTCAATACATATATTATCGTGTGTCTGCAAAGTCTTTCCTCATGTCTGTTCTGCCATGTGTTCTGTGGACATGCAGTGGGAAGGTAGAGGTAGTAGTGTTGTATTTACATTGTAGCTGTTGTGTTATTGTCCAGTTATTATATAAGCTTAGTGAAGTGAGAATGCTTAGTATTGCAGGCAGAGCGTTTTTAATGTAAGATATTTTCCGTGCAGAGGAAAATTTATTTTCCATGCAGAGGAAAGTTTACGGAGATTTGAGATGTCCACATTGTGACGCTGTACATCCATACATGATTTAATTGGCAAATTCCAGACAACAGTTTTAGTTCATGATGCACCATGAACTGGTAGGCCAATAATTTTAACAGAACGGATGCTTGACAACATTTCAGACATCATGTTGCAGAGTTGAACAAAATCAGTGAGGATATTATTGCAAGAGGCTAAAGTCTCTTGTTTGACAGCACATAAGGCCATAACCAAAGAACTGGGGATGTACCCATGTAAAATTACAGCTGTATTGTAAGGACCATAGAAAATGAATAGTGTATTGTGAATGATTTCCATGACTTGTTAACTGACATGGAGTTGGTTTTTAGATCGTACCTTTTCCACTGACAAGGCTTGGTTTCATGTATATGGCTACATTAATTCCCAAAATTTACAAATTTGGTCATGGAAAATCTACATGCCTTAAGAGAAACACCATTGCACACAAAGAAAATTGAAGTGTGGGTTGCCATAATGGGAGCGCAAATTATATGGCCAAGCTTTTTTGATACTACCATAACTTCCGATGTCTATTGTTCCCAGATAATTTATCCATGTATTGCACTGCTGAATGAAAATGAGATCAGCCATTCATTTTTCCAACTTTTTCAACATTACTGCTCATATGGCACATTAGTTCCTACAACTTTCAGGTGAAATCTTTGGAGACCCACCAGATCTGACTCCACCCAACTATTTCCTTTGTGGTGGAGCTAAAACAAGTGTATTAAAGTAATACAAGGACGACAGTGAACTCAGGACAATGATGATAGATTATCATCTGCATTCAGTTACATGTGAAACATTGGTAAAGGTATTTGCAAATAAATGCAAACATTTTGTTTGCAGATGACACTGTCATTTAATGCCTAATAAAGTCATCAGAAGATCAGAACAAATTGCAAAATGATTCTCCCAACACAAATGCAGCCACTAACAGTGAATCCAGCAACATGAATGTGCTGTCACCTTACAGTGCCCCACTAGGTGAGACATGTGGAGCTTGCCACTGCAGAGAGATTTTGTGCACATACACTTATTAGAAATATTTTATTGGATTTTCAGTCTTTTCATTTTTTACATAATTTTTGGCTGTCTTTTAAGTCATTTTCGTGCCTGTAAAGACCTTTTTGGCCAATTTTTTTTCTCACTGCAGTACCACTATGGGTGTATATGTATAAGTGTGAAGTGCACATTATACAGAGACATATGTCAGAGTTTTTGGTAAAAAAATGCTGGCTAAAAACATAGTTCGGTGGTCTCAGGACCCTTGTGCTAATAATAGAACTCTTGCCATGTGTTCACTATGTCAATTAAAACTACATTTATGCCTCAGACTGTATATTACATGTTTTATTTGCATAAGTATTATCGCTTTGGATCTCAGTAATGGATTATGATATTGTAAAAAGTTTCAAAGATTCTGTAGATCATTAACTTAAGAAGATATGGTAAAAAGTTTGACAATTTGCCATGGATGGAAATTATAGATGTTTCCATCCTTGCAATTGGCATGTTTCATATCCAAAAATCATGGTCTTTGCTGGGCGGAAGGATGTGTGCAATATTTAAATTTTTAACCTGTTCTGTGGGATAGCTACTGTCATTCTTCTGACAGGTATACAATAGGTCTCTAGATCAAGGTCTATCCAAAACACTTGACCCCTTATCTATGCAATCAATAGAAAACAAGGTATGACTCTGTGAAAAATCGCAAGTTGTTTGAACAAATATGCTAGTCAGGAATAATTTAGGAAGAAAGGAGACTACTCACCAAATAGCAGAAATATTGAGTCAGAGA
The DNA here is from genome assembly GCF_021461385.2 of Schistocerca piceifrons. Lineage (NCBI taxonomy): Eukaryota > Metazoa > Arthropoda > Insecta > Orthoptera > Acrididae > Schistocerca > Schistocerca piceifrons. Next base: position 1,072,673,668 of record NC_060139.1, read on the forward strand.
GGGGCACACAGGAAAGAGAATGGAACTTTTCTAGCTTTTGGAAGATTTCCTTTGATGAGCTAAAGTACAAATACACACCCACCAGTGCACCTATACTGTGCCAGCTGCTCACACAATGTCAAAATTGCTGTTAGGCAGGTGGACTGGGATGGAGGTCATAACAGGTGAAGTATGTAGAGGGGAGAGGGGTGTGAAGCAGGAGGAGGGTTCAGAGGGTGATCACATGTGCACAGGCTAGGGATGCAGAAGGGAGGGGAGGGAAGTGCACTGGTTATGCACATGGCACACAGGTACCAGATTTGGTGAGATGTAGCGCACAGGGAGGATGATGTGGGAAGAGGTTTCATGATGGAGGAAGGGGAAACCGTCAGGTAGAGGGTGTGGGGTTGGCGGATTGGCAGAGATTAAGATTGAGAGAATTACAGGAGCAAAGGATGTGTTTTAAGGATAACTCCCAACTGCGTATTTCAGAAAAACTGCTGCTGTGATGGAGGATCCAGATGGCAAGGTTTGTGAATCAGCCATTAAATTCGAGCATGTCGTGCTCAGTAGTGTTTTGTGCTACCGGGCACTAAACTTTGTTCTCAGCAAACTTTTAGTGATGGCCTTTCACTCAGGTTGTGAGCTGGTTGGTGTCCCCTCCCAAGCATACCTTCACATTGCCTCCATCATGCACAGCACCTCAGTGATTCCAGCACCTGTGTGGGGCAGGCCTAGCCATTGCACCTGCCACCCTTCCCTCCTGCATTCTTAGTCTGCATACTTGCTGCCTCCCTCCTAGCCACTAGTTACTCATTCCCAAACACTCCTCCTGCTTCCTGCCTCTTTTTTCCCCCTACCCACCCCATCTGACAACTGCCACCACAGTCCCCCTGATGCATTGCAGTCTCAGCATTCTGTGTCCAACAGACACTGTGTAGGTGCATAGTTGTATGTGTGTTTGTGTGTGTGTGTGTGTGTGTGTGTGTGTGTGTGTGTGTGTGTGTACCCTGGCCTGTAAAATTATTTCTTCTGAAAGCCGAAGTTTTCATTCTCTTTTATGTATACCTGTCGACAACTCATCACTTCTGCTGTTCAGTAAGTGGTCTGCCTTACTCCTAAATTATTTTCATTCTGCCAGAACTTTCCTTACTATAATTATACTAGTCATTTGTTTGTGGATTATTGTACACCATGAAGCAGGCCCAAGAAAGACAAAAATATAGTTCCCGGAACAGCACAAGATGTTAATTTGCCAAAAGATTCATTTATAACACACACTTTACTGCACATTGAAAGACAAATTTTGGATGAATACTAATAATCTGTGAGACAGAACTGCTGGGTATGAATTACCTTTGAATTACCTTCAGTAGACAAAGTGTTTGAAATGTGTGATACTCTCAACACACACACACACACACACACACACACACACACACACACACACACACACACACATCCACGCACATAGATATGATACACTTCTGAGGTTTTGGGACTAATAGTTCCTGCCTATGCTGACAAAGGGATTGAAGAAATGTATGACGAGACCAAAGAAGTTATTCAGACAGTTAAGGGAAATGAAAATTATTTTTCATGGGGGAATGGATGTCGATGGTAGGAAAAAGAAGAGAGAGAAGAAAAATTGTAGGTGAATTTTGGCTGAGAGAAAAGAGTGAAAGAAACAGCCACCTGGTTGAATTTTTCACAGAGCATAATTTAATCAACACTAACACTTCATTTAAGAATCATGAAAGAAGGTTGTATGTATGGAAGAGATATGGAGACACTGGAAAGGTTCAGATTGATTACATAATGGTAAGAGAGAGATTTCAGAACCAGTTTTTTAATTAAGAGTTTCCAGGGATAGATGTGGATTCTGACCACAATTGATTAGCTATGATCTGAAGATTAAAACTGAAGGAATTGCAAAAAGGTAGAAAGTTAAGGACATGGGACATGGATAAATTGAAAGAACCAGAAGTTGTTAAGACTTTCAGAGGAGACTTGACAACAATTGACGAAAAAAGGGGAAAGAAGTACAGTAGAAGAAGAATGAGTAGCTTTGAGAGATGAAATATGGAATGCAGCAGAGGATCAAATAGGTAAAAAAGGCAGGGCCTAGTAGAAATCCTTGGATACCAAAGGAGATACAGAATTTAATTGATGAAAGGAGAAAATATAAACATGCAGGAAATGAAGCAAAAAGGAATAAAATGTCTAAAAAGTGAGATTGACAGGAAATCAAAATGGCTAAGTAGGAATGGCTAGAGGACAAATGTAGGGCCATACAAATAGGATATAACAATGAAAACAATCAATTTTTGACAGAATAATTTAATTTGATAAGTCAAAAATCTGCACACCAAGCGGCGGCAGCACACACACATAAAAGAAGGTTGTAATTAGGCAAGCTATTGGAGCCATGCCTCCTTCTTCAGGCAGAAAGGTTGAAGGGAAGGAAGAGGTGTGAGGGATAAGGGCTGGAGAGGTCTAGAAAATGGGGTAGATTTATGGAAAGACATCCAGAAGTGCAGTTCAGGGGAGACTTAGTGCATGGGATGAGAAGGAAAAAGTTTTTTCCTTTTTTACTTAAGACAGGTAAAGGAAACGCAAACCTTTGTTTACAGCTTTCACAAATTTGGAAAAAGCTTTTGATATTGCCAACTGGAATACACTCTTTGAAATTATGAGGGTAGCAAGGGTAAAATACAAGGAGCAAAAGTTATTTTCAAATTGTATATAAACCAGACAGCAGTTATAAGAGTCAAGTGGCATACAAGAGGATCAGTGGTTGAGAAATGAGTGAGACAGAATTGTAGCCTCATCCTGATATTATTCAAATTGTACATTGAATGAGCAATAAAGGAAACCAAAGAAAAATGTGGAGAAGGAATTAAAGGTCAGTGAGAAGAAATAAAAACTTTGAGGTTTGCTGATGATATCATAATTCTGTCATAGACTTCAAAGTAGTTAAAATAGCAGCTTAAGAGAATGGACAGTGTCTTGAAACCAGGATATAAGAGGAACATCAACAAAAGCAAAACAAAGGTAATGGAATGAATGTAATTGAATTAAAAATCAGGTGGTGATCAGGGAATCAGATCAAGTAACAAGGCACTGAAAGTAGCAAATGAGTTTTGCTATTTTGGTAGTATAATAACTGATGAAGGTGGAACCAGAGAGGATATAAAATGTAGGCTGGTATTAACAAGAACAAGACAAATTCTTTAACATCAAATATAGATTACTGCTACGACATTTTCTTTGAGGGAGTGTAGCCTGGAGTGTGACCTTTAATGGAAGTGAGACGTGGACGATGAACAGTTCAGACAAGAAGAGAATAGAAGCTTATTAGAATGATGCTTCAGAAGAATGCTGAAGATTATATCAAATAATGGAAAGTCCACATTGGAGTATCAGTACTATAAAGCAAAGGACAGATTGCTACTCACTGTTAAGATGAGACATTGAGTTGCCGATAGGCACAATAAAAAGGCTGTTACTTATTGAACTTTCTGTCAAAGCCTTCTTCAGAAATGTAAACATGACACACTCACACAAGCAGGCACATCTCACCCACACATGACTGTAGTCTCTATCCACTCTGTTAGAAATGGCCAACTATACCCTCACCCACAATTAGTTCTCCTTTGAAGGCATCACCTACAAACAAATCCATGGTACAGCGATGGGAACCTGCAGCACACCATCATATTCCAACCTATTCATGGGCCATATAGAGTGATTCTTTCTAATCACCCAGGATATCAAACACCTGATATGGTCCAGGTTTATTGATGACATCTTCGTGATCTGGACTGAGGGTGAGGCTGTTACTTATCGAACTTTCTGTCAAAGCCTTAAGGACCTCAACACCTCACCCACTGAGGGTGAAGACGCTCTATCCACGTTCGTCCATAACCTCAACACCTCCCATATTCACTTACCCTAGTCTTTCTGAACCCCACCAACTATAATGTATCATTCAAGTGTATGATGCCTGATGTAAGCTGATGTTTAAAATCATGACATTCATCCTAACAAATGCTAAAAGATCTCAGATGATAAACAAAAACAAATAAGAATATTTTAACCTTTCCTTTTATAGAATATAAAATTTGCTTTGTCTTGAGCGTTAATGTTCCATGTCTAAGAATAATTATTCAGAGACTGTATGTATTATATTGTGGAGGCCTGTACATTAAAGATATATGTCATTAGGTGCAGTCTTATGAATTCTATATTACAGTATTTGAGCTACTTTTGTGAGCAAAAGTGAAGTTGCCACACCAGAAGTCATTTCTGAATGATAAACAAAAGCAATTGTGTCACAGAAATGATAAAGACATCAACTGTAATATATTGCAGCTATACTTACAGTAAGAATAGCGTTGCAAATGAAAGAAAATTAAGCTTGGTTCTTCTCAATAAACAATGCTGAGAAGGGAAGTTCATTATTTCAAATTGTAGGTGACATGGCCAGCAAATAAGAGATACAACATCGTGGCTGTAAAAAGATGTCGGAAGGATTCCTACTCATATATACAGTAATAATAGCATTTTGTACTAAATATTGGCATTCTGATAAAATTTTCCTATTTAAGTGAACAATATTATTGAAAAACTGGATGAAATAATGCAGTCCAACAAAATGAATGTACTGCCAGTTGATAATGAATCGCCAGTGGAAATTGTGGCAACACAAGAAAGCACTGAAAGTAGGACTGGTGATAACTGGATTTTAAACTCAGTACAAATAACAAACAATGGTTTGTTGAAATTAGATGATATAATGATAATTTATGATATGTGGATTGATGCCCATGAGCATGTTCTGGTGTTGTGATAATTTTTATCATAATGATTTATGTGAATCACATATCTCTCCTAGTCCACAAATAGTGGAACAGGAAATACCCACTGAAAAGAAACAACAGCAAAGAGTAGGAAATCGTGGCTTACTAATATCTTGGGGGGAGGGGGGGATAGTTTTTTCCTATAATACATTGAGCAGATGCATAAACGGTTTGAACAAATATCATTTAAGCAGTTTAAACCAATGGCAGGTAACTTTAAAACAGAATTTTCTAGTTTTGAGCAAAAGTTAGAACACAAGTTTAATGAAAAAGTTTCTGTGCTTGTGGATGAACAGAAGAAAAACACTCACTAGCTTGATGAGCTTACTCGAAAACAAAATATTTTACAGACAGCTTAGCAAAGGTGATATCCTTGGTGCAAGCTAGCACATCAGATTTACATACCATGGTGATTTCCTGGATCAAGTACAGAAATTATCAGAGGATATGTTATTTCTGACATTAAAACAGAAATGTAACAGTAATTATGTACAAAAATTAAACAACTGTGCAGATGTTGGGTTATTTGTCAGTGATAATACACTTGCAGAAAAGGTGACTGAGCAACATCATACTCACCTTGAGGAAATGGAAAGGATAGTTACTGAAAGGGAGGATACGATTATTATCAAACTTGATCACAATTTGAAGAATGCTATTCAACAAATATGTATGGGTTCAAGTGAACCATTTGGTGTTAATAACAAAAAGGCAAATGGTAAAACAGTAAATAAGCAGATCCACACTTTTTCACCTATTGTTATATGCAATGCAAATGAAGGAGAACGTCAACAGTTATCAGTAACATATGTACAGCAAAGAAACTATCCATGTGTAACACAAGGAACTGTACCGTATACACATGGTAATACATCTTCCCTGTCGATGATCTTGACTGATGGAAGGATATTAAAACATGATTGTTCCAGATATTTTCTGTGGGAACAAAGAAGGAATATTCCATAATATTCATTAGGTGTTTTTGAGATATTATACTGTGTTATACAGCAAAATATTCGTTACATAGTAGGATATACACAAATGGACGCCTTGCCATGGGCTGTGGACATGCTGAGTATTATAAAACCTACAATCAATTTGAAAAGGCTTTTCTTTCTAAGTTTTAGCCACCAGGAGTACAAGAATGACTCAGGTGAGAAGTTTTTGACCCAAAACCATTTAATAATAGACAAAACAGACAAAGCTAATATTTTGAAAACTATCTAAATAAACATGTTTTGAAGTAAACCTATGTTACATGTAGATGTTCTTATAATTTTAAAGGGTAGACTACTTGCACATATTAAGAAGAAGCTATTCACTATACCAGAAAATAATTTAGAATATTTTCGATCCATAGTTGGTATCATTGACCTCATCCACATGGATACTCTGCAAATCACAGTTCAGTGTGTGGCGGATGGTTTGTCGAACCATGTTCACCACAATACCCTGTTATTCCACTCTCGAACAGTGCAGAAAAAATGAACACCTATATCCTTCTGTGTGAGTTCTGATTTCCCTCATTTTATTATGATGATCATTTCTCTTTGTGCAGGTTGGTGTCAAAAAAATATTTTCGCATTTGATGGAGAAAGTTGGTGATTGAAATTTTGTGGGAAGATCCCACCGCAATGAAGAACATCTTTATTTTAATGATGTTGACCCCAAATCCTGCATCATGTCCATGACACTCTCTTCCCTATTTCTCGATAATATGAAAAGTGCTGCTCCTCTTTGGACTTTCTTGACGTACTCCAAAAGAGAATGGAAAAGTGTAGTGTAGGCAGTCTCTGTAGTAGATTTATTGCACCTTCTAATTGTTCTGCCAATAAAATACAACCTTTGGCTCACCTTCCCCAGAACATGATCTGTGTGTTCTTTCCACTTTAAGGTGTTCATTTTTGTAATTCCTAGGTATTTGGTTGAAATTATGGCCTTTACTTTTGAATGGTTTGTTGTGTAACCAAAGTTTAATTAGATTCCTTTCAGCACTCATGTAGATGACCTCAGACTTTTTATTATTTAGGGTAAATTGCTAATTTTTGCCCCAAACAGATATCTTTTCTAAGTCAATTTGATACAGATATCTTTTCTAACTCAATTTTCAATTTGTTTTGATCTTTACTGGTGGTACACGACTGCGTCGTCTGCAAACACTCTTACACTGCTGCTCAGATTGTCTTCTAAATCATTTATATAGATAAGGAACAGCAGAGGGCCTATAACACTATCTTCAGAAATGCCAGAAATCACTTCTGATTTGCTCATTGACTTTCTATCAGTTAGTATAAACTGTGACCTCTCTGACAGGTAATCACAAATCTAGTCACTTAACTGAGATGACATTCCATAAGGACACAGTTGGATTACAAGTCACTTTTGAGGTATTGTGCCAAAAGCCTACTGGAAATCTAGAAATACAGAATCAATTTGAAATCCCTTGTCGATAGCACTCAACACATTGTGTGAGTAAAGATGTAGTTATGTTTCACAAGAACAATGTTTTCTAAATCCTGGAAGTGAAATTTCCATGATCAGGAAAGGCACTGAATGTATTTTCCACTTTTTTTTACCTTTTTAACTCTTCTAGATTTTGGATGTATTCATAACAACATGTGACCTCCTGTCTGGAAGGTGCAAGTCCAATCTAAATTCTTGTCGTACTTGACCTTTCTTTTTTGTGCAGCCAGTAACATTAGATATCAGACATGATAGCTGTAATTGTGAAGCAAATCTAAATGCACAGAAAGGGGATGTAATAGATATAACCCTAATTTTTTCAACATGTAAGATAATTTTAATAATTGGAATAGACAAAACTGGAATGCTGCATCCTCTAGTGGGAATCTAAATGATGGCAATGGTTATCACAGAAATTAAAATGGTCACACAAACCCTGTGTCAAGTAATAACTTTAGACAAGAGGAATCATCTTGAGAGTTTTGTAATGCAAGCACTGGAATAGCTGCCCCACCAGATCCTGGATTTAGGGGGATGCCTTCAGCAACTATTCTTTTTTTGAGGTACAATGAGGAAACCAACTTGAGAGAGGGATTATGTTCCAACAATACAAGAAAGAATGAAGAGGAAGTGGTACAAGCAATAATACATGCAAATGTAGGCACTATACCAGTGCAAATAAATCTGGGTACAAGTGCATCTGCAAACATTTTGTACAAGAGTTTGTTTGACATGATAGCAAAGGACAAGCAGTACCCACTTTTCCTACACAAAACTGCAAAATATTAACAGCCATTGGAAACGAGACACAACATATGAAGCTGCAAGAATGCCTTCTATTATCGTTGGAAATATTACAATCAAATGCAATTTTCTTGCGATTGAGAAATTAATAGTAAATTGTATTCAAGGGACGGAGTTCTTCAGACAGTTTAATGCAAACCTTGATGTGGTTACTGGTAAATGGTGCTTGCAGGTTGATAAAGCAGTTTTATCATTTAGCAATACAGTAAATTTTCATCTTATGTATTCTGAAATACTTTTAATAAATGAGTAATACAGTGAGGTGGTGTTGGATATCCTGGCACCATGTCATGTTATCAATGGAAAGGTTGGTGAGTGTGATTATTTAGGTGATACATGAAGAAAGTGGTTATTTAAATTACTCACACAGTAAGAACACCTGTTTCGATAAAAAACCAGGTATTATGAAAGATTACAGTTACAAAATGGGCATATATCCACATCATACCGAGCGAGGTGGCGCAGTGGTTAGCACACTGGACTCGCATTCGGGAGGACGACGGTTCAATCCCGTCTCCGGCCATCCTGATTTAGGTTTTCCGTGATTTCCCTAAATCGTTTCAGGCAAATGCCGGGATGGTTCCTTTAAAAGGGCACGGCCGATTTCCTTCCCAATCCTTCCCTAACCCGAGCTTGCGCTCTGTCTCTAATGACCTCGTTGTCGACGGGACGTTAAACACTAACCACAACCACCACCACCACATCATACTTCATGTCATAATTCTTACCCAATCTCTTGTGCTACGAAAGAGATGGCAAATAAAGAAATAGAAAGAATGTTAAATTGTCAAGTAATAGTACCATTGAATTCTGTGTATTGCAGCCCTTTTGTTAGTTGTCAATAAGGGAAATAGTAATATTTGATTAGTACTTTATGCACATTCCATTAGCAAAATCATTGTTCCTGCAAGAACAAACCAGAAAATATTGCCAAACAACTCTTAAAATTTCATGGTGTTAAGTATTTAACGTCACTGGTTGTGCTCTCTTTGTACTGGCAGATATCATTGCATCTGGAAATAAGGAAATACCATTCATGTGCCTATTCTGGTCACAGTCACCATTTTTGTGTATTACCTTTTGGACTTGATGTTAGCCCAGGTGTCTTTTAGCCGCATTGGACAATGTATCAGGAGCAGCTCTGCGCAAGAGAATCACCCTGTATATCAATAGCATATTGATTGTAACGAGTTCATGGAGGGAACATTTACATTTGTTAGAGGAGGTACTTAATAAATTTCTTGAATATGGTGTTACAGTTAATTTAGAAAAGTCGAAATTTGGAAGAGAAAAAATAAAGTCTTTGGGCCATATAAGCTCACCCACAAGTGTTTTTCCTATCCCAAAAAGGTTGCAGCTGTCAAACGCTTGTCTACACTACAGAACAGAAAACAATTGAAGGCTTTTCTAGAAAAAACTTCATTCTGTAGGAAGTTTGTACTTTAACAATCATTAAATAGCATCCAGAAGAAATTAAGGGAATACAGCCTGGTTATGGACTGAAGAATTCCAAAGAGAAGTCCAGACCATAAACTAAACTATAATAAATGCTAATATTTTACGCCATCAAGAAATGACACAAGATTTTTGCTTAAGCACGCATGCATTGTTTCAAGGATTTGGTGAATGTCTGTTCCAAATTCGAGAGATAAATGGAAAGAGCATGAGTTGTATAATTAGTTTTCCTACTCAAACAATCACTGAGTGTCAAAGATCATATTTGATTACTGTATTCAAAGCATTCTCTGTAGTGTAGGGCTTTTAGAAGTTTGAACACTGTTGGTAGTGAAAGCACATGAAAGTTCGTTGTGACCACCAGGCTTCATCTCTTTTGCTGACTTGCAAGTTGTTACACAAGCAAATTGCTCATTGGTCCTTATTCTTACAGGAATTCAGTTTTGAAATTATATATATATATATATATATATATATATATATATATATATATATATATATATATAAAATGGAAGGAAACATTCCACGTGGGAAAAATTATATATATAAAAACAAAGATGAGGTGACTTACCGAACAAAAACGCTGGCAGGTCGATAGACACACAAACAAACACAAACATACACACAAAATTCAAGCTTTCGCAACAAATTGTTGCCTCATCTGCTTGCGTCTGTATGTGTGGATGGATATGTGCGTGTGTGCGAGTGTATACCTGTCCTTTTTTCCCCCTAAGGTAAGTCTTTCCGCTCCCGGGATTGGAATGACTCCTTACCCTCTCCTTTAAAACCCACTTCCTTTCGTCTTCCCCTCTCCTTCCCTCTTTCCTGATGAGGCAACAATTTGTTGCGAAAGCTTGAATTTTGTGTGTATGTTTGTGTTTATTTGTGTGTCTATCGACCTGCCAGCGTTTTTGTTCGGTAAGTCACCTCATCTTTGTTTTTATATATATATATATATATATATATATATATATAAAAAACAAAGATGAGGTGACTTACCGAACAGCGCTTTCGTTCGGTAAGTCACCTCATCTTTGTTTTTATATATATATATATATATATATATATATATATAAAAAACAAAGATGAGGTGACTTACCGAACGAAAGCGCTGGCAGGTCGATAGACACATAAACAAACACAAAACATACACACAAAATTCAAGCTTTCGCAACAAACTGTTGCCTCATCAGGAAAGAGGGAAGGAGAGGGAAAGACGAAAGGAAGTGGGTTTTAAGGGTGAGGGTAAGGAGTCATTCCAATCCCGGGAGAGGAAAGACTTTAAATATGTCTGCTTGTGTCTGTATGTGTGGATGGATATGTGTTTGTGTATGAGTGTATACCTGTTCTTTTTTCCCCCTGAGGTAAGTCTTTCCACTCCCGAGATTGGAATGACTCCTTACCCTCACCCTTAAAACCCACTTCCTTTCGTCTTTCCCTCTCCTTCCCTCTTTCCTGATGAGGCAACAGTTTGTTGCGAAAGCTTGAATTTTGTGTGTATGTTTTGTGTTTGTTTGTGTGTCTATCGACCTGCCAGCGCTTTCGTTCGGTAAGTCACCTCATCTTTGTTTTTATATATAATTTTTCCCACGTGGAATGTTTCCCTCTATTATAGCTGATGTACTTTCTAGACTCCCACAAGGATTAAATGAGTTTACAGAACTAAATGAACAGATGTCAGATCTTAGAGTCTTATTAATACAAGATGAAGATTATAGACCCTATTACCTAAAACTTTGTCAACAAATGGGTAATTTGCAAGAAAATTATCCTCATCAGAGGATGGTAAAAGAGAAACTGAATAACAAAGAAGACAGAAATCTAGCTAAGTATGTCACAATATACAAAGGCTTGCTATTTTATAAGTGAACACCAGAATCAAACTGTTGGTGTGTCAGTATACCTGAAGATTATGTAATTAATTTTATTAGATTTAAACACCACACATGTGGTCATTATGGAGTAATGAAATGTAGTGACAAAATTATCTCATATTGTTACTCTACAAATTTGTGCCGCAAGGTACAAAGAGTAATAAAAGTGTGTTTCACATGTCAGAAGGTCACAACACTCAAATCAGTCTTGACTGAATGAATTACGTCCTGTTATTACAAAGAAACTACTACAATTAGTATCACTTCACACAACTGAACCATTTCATCGAGGGAGGGAAGGAGTCAAATATTTCATTGGAATGTACAATGTCTCCATGAAGTGCATATGTACGTACGCTATGAGAACCATTTTAACTATTACAGTTATTAGGATGATAGTAGAGGTCTATTTCCAAGAATAGGTATACCTAAGGCCATTTAACTGACAATGCGTCACATTCTACAAACCCTAAAAGGAAAACTTTTCTTAAAAGGACAACAAGTAAAAGATATTTTATTTGCCCATTTTCACACAGAAGCAAATCCAATTGAACCTATATTCAAAGAGGTTAAACACTTTACTAGCACTTATACCAAACTAGCAAACAAAATGTGTACAGCACATTGCTCCTTTTTAACACATAGTTAGTACACTGAAGAGCCAAAGAAACTGGTACACCTGCCTAATATCATGTAGGGTCCCCATGAGCCCACTGAAGTGTTGCAACATGATGTGGCATGGACTCAGCTAATGTCTGAAGTAGTGCTGGTGAGAACTGACAGCATGAATCCTGCATGGCTGTACATAAATCTGTAAGAGTACGAGGGGTGGAGATCTCCTTTGAACAACACATTGCAAGGCATTCCAGATATGCTCAGAAATGTTCATGTCTGGGGAGATTGGTGGCGAGCGGAAGTGTTTAAACTCAGAAGAGTATTCGTGGAGCCACTCTGTAGCAATTCTGGTCATTTGGGGTGTTGCATTGTACTGCTGGAATCGCCCAAGTCCATTGGAATGCACAGCAGACATGAATAAATGCAGGTGATCAGACAGGATGCTTACCTATGTGTCACCTGTCAGAATCGTATCTAGACATATCAGGTGTCTCATATCAGTCCAACTGCACATGCCCCATACCACTACAGAACCTCCACCAGCTTGAACATTCCCCTGCCTACAATCAGGGTCCATGGATTCATGAGATTGTCTCCTTACCCGTACACGTCCATCCGCTCAATACAATTTGAAACAAGACTCATCTGACCAGGCAACAAGTTTCCAGTCATCAACAGTCCAATGTCGATGTTGACAGGCCCAGACGAGGCGTAAAGCTTTGTGTCATGCAGTCATCAAGGGTTCTCTAATGGGCCTTCGACTCTGAAAGCCCATATTGATGGTGTTTCATTGAATGGTTCTCACACTGACACTTGTTGACGGCCCAGCATTGAAATCTGCAGCAATTTGCGGAAGGGTTGCACTTCTGTCATATTGAACGATTCTCTTCAGTCATCATTGGTCCCGTTCTTGCAAGATCTTCTCCCAGCCACAGCAATGTCAGAAATTTGATGCTATACCTGATTCCTGATATTCACGGTCCACTTGTGAAATGGTCATACAGGAAAGTCCCCACTTCATTGCTACCTAGGAGATGCTGTGTCCCATCGCTCGAGTGCTGACTATAACACCACATTCAAACTCGCTTAACTCTTGATAACCTGCCGTTGTAGCAGCAGTAAAGATCTAACAACTGCGCCAGACAGTTGTTGTCGTATATAGGCATTGCCAACCGCAGCGTCATATTCTGCCTTTTTGCATATCTCTGTATTTGAATACACATGCCTATTCCAGGGAAAAGTGAACTTAATGGGTGGTCAAAGCGTTTGCTAGGTATACCAGTGCATGAATCTTCACTGAAAGAGAAAATAAGACAAGCTGCAACTATTCTGAGTGAACAAGCACAAAAAAGGAAAGCCAAGTATGACAAGAATTTAGACTGGACTTGCACCTTCCAGATACATGGTCAGGTGGTGTTATGAAAACATCCAAAATCTAGAAGAGTTAAAATGGTTAACAAGAAGTGGGAAATATATTCAGTACCTTGCTTGATAATGGAAATTCCACATCCAGGAACCTATTTGCTAGCATAGGCAAAATCAGAAAGATCAAAGAACTGTATGCTCACAAAGAAATGAAGTTTGTTCAGTGAACATACGGAAACATGAAGCCTGGGATTGAAAGTAGGGAACTGTAAATATGTAAATAGTTAGTAATAATTAAGAGCATTGTCCTGAGGAAAACATGTGGATAAAGATCCATTTTGCATCATCACTACCAGGGAACATACTTAAAAGCTGTGAATGTAGTTTATAACTTTACTATGACCTTTCACTGTGCAGTGCAAGTGCTGAATAAGAGATACACATAGAGTAAACTACTATGTTATGGCACAATGGGAGTTTGGTGTATTTTATGAAAGGCAGTCGATGCACATAAATTGTATGGCATATTTCTAGGGTATGATTCAGCGGATAGCATTAAGTTTAACCACAAAATATATGAAAGTATATGCATGTATACAGCTGTATACAACAACAATCTACAAATACATACAGCTGTGGACAACACAGTGAGCTACAATGCAACTGCATCTAAGCATACACAATATGTACATGAAGTCTAAGTTAACAACTACACTAAACCTAAGGTACATACTGCACCTAGAACCTTAATCTATTATATAATACAATTTTAAAAACGAGCTACTTCAAAGGAAAAGGTGTACTGTGTGAAGGAAAAATGGTATGAATTATGAAATATGTCAGAGAACAAGATGATGGTCAATGGACAACAGGCAAGAAGTACAAACTGAATTGAAATACTTGTAATCTGAAAGGATGCACATATAAACATTATTTTATTGGGAGATTTTCTTTGCCTAGGAACCCTTTGTACGAATGATTATGAACGTATGAACAGCTGGTTCACCTGAAGGGAACCAGAATCTAACTAGTTAATTAAATAAATTTTGTTTGATAAAGATGACGAAAATGGTGTTTTGCATGTTCCACTTTCTATGAAGTAAGTATATGATTAAGGTAGAGGAATCAGTTGTGGGACCCTCTTGCAGTGTAGTTGTAAGTATTTTGTGTGAAACTGTTTTATGAATGGGAAAATAACACTTAAGAAACGTTACTATATCGGTATATTTACCTCTCTGTAGAAAAAGAAATGTGTCTGCTACTAGAGGCAGAAAGAATATTTTACTTAGTCTTGAAGAAATACAAAATACCATTCCAGTTACTAATGTTCTCTAAACTTTCATACCTCCATGTATGTGTAAATGCAAGTATCCCCATGTACATTACTCTTATACGATGTTATGATGAGAAGCTATAAAGAGAAGTGAGTATACAAAGTTGTCTTAGCTACAATTGCTGAAAACAATGAACACATCAACAATTACATGAATTAGTGAACATAGTTAGTTGTACCAGGAAAATACATTTGCATATGAGAAATTTCCCCATATGGATTAATAATAGTGCTGCCACTCAACAGACAGATATATTGAAAAAAAAAGAAAAGAAAAGAAAAGAAAAGAAAAAATATCAACAGCCTCATTATAGAAGCTCGCCTTTGAAAGATACAAGAAAGTACTTATGTCACACAGTATAGTGCTACACATGAGGACAGGTAATAACAAAATGTACTATTGAATTGCCACATGAGTGTTGACAATCAGGTAAGCCCTGGTTGATGGTACAAAGTAACTTCATGTTGAAATAGTTTTGTCTCTTTTGTATTCCATCTGATCTCTGTAGTATACAGTCTCTTATACTGAACCTCATGAAAAGTTGTATACTCTGTAGTGAAATACAATGGATTCAACTGAGTCTGCTAATTTGTCTAGCCGGCCGAAGTGGCTGCGCGGTTCTGGTGCTGCAGTCTGGAACTGCGAGACCGCTACGGTCGCAGGTTCGAATCCTGCCTCGGGCATGGCTGTGTGTGATGTCCTTAGGTTAGTTAGGTTTAACTAGTTCTAAGTTCTAGGGGACTAATGACCTCAGCAGTTGAGTCCCATAGTGCTCAGAGCCATTTGAACCATTTTTTGCTAATTTGTCTGTGAAGGTACAGGATCCTGACTCATGGCACACAGATGTGGCCATTGGGATAGGGAAACCTGCCATTGCCTGCAAGGTAGAATTGTATTATTATTTTTATGTGTCTGTTCTTAAATGTAAACCTATAAGTAATTATGTTGAAAATAGTATTTTGATTGTAATTCTTGTACTGTATTGTAATGTACTCATAGGAAATTAATGTTCAAGAATCAAGAAAAGTGTGAGTGATCTAAAGCAATAAGCAAAGGCTATGTCAAAAGGCACATGAGTAAATGCCATAGTGATATGTGGAGTGAAATGGGACAGCTTGCAAAGAGCTGGAAGAGGTTAGATCCTAGAAAATGAATTTAATGTGTGTACCAGAGAAGACATTTATTTATTTTTTGAAGGCCCAGATACCAAATTATATTATTAACAATGCCTTGAACAGTTTCAAGAATTTCAGTGATACCAGATTACAGCAATCTCAAAAGGCATCTTACACTTTGAATTATACAAGCACCTAAGAACTATAACACAATACGTAATTCAAAAAAGTGGAAAAGGATAAGTAACAAATTGGTAAGAACCCAACCAATGTAGATGGAAACTTAACAATTAATTCAGGCCAGGTAATTATAGATCATGAGAACAGTGGACAAAAGACCAACACATATGAGTCGCAGTCAAGCAATGATGCCCTCTTCATTGAACTACTCATATAATGGGCGGTAATGATTTAACAAGAAATAATCTTCTCCTGCTGATTAAAAGGCTTAAAATTTCTCATGCGCATGCTTCAACAACCAGTCCTGTGCTGTGTCTTAATTTTCTAGTCAATAGCCCAAGAGAAAATAGTCTCTGAACTCTGTGAACGTGATCTTAACTAAACAAAATGCCCCAGTGGGCTCACTTAATACAGTTAAAAGGAATCAGTTCTTTCCCAAGAATACATTACACTCTCTCTCATTAATAATAATGATTTGTGCAGAACACACAGGGAACACATCTTCAACCACAGCCTGAATTCAAATTCACAAATGTATCCAAGGGGAAAAAACCTGTCTTATCATAGGGGACTTGCACTGCAGGTTACTATCAGCTCTGCAGCATTGAATGCAATTGTCACCAGATAAGTCCTCATTTTTGTGCCACTCTACTGTGCCGCTGTTGCTGCAGGTAATCAATTGCATGGGCAAGGAAAACTTCCTTCTGCTGCTGCCAACACCTTTATCAGCCAAGCTCTGAGACCTGGACATGCACTCTGGATCAGTAATCTCCCAGAAGGTAGTAGTGACTCACAGCCACACCTCCCCACCAAGCTGTTGTCCTTTGAGGAACTGTTATTTGCTAGACGTAAGCACCGGATCGCTCTCAACCAACTTAGAGAGACCTTAGGCCAGCTCAGCAGGACACACGTGCACCACCTTATGCCAGAAGTTTTGAGACAGGCACCAAATAAGCTACGTAGTATTTCAATGTACGGAAGGTGCACACGGTTCAGTGTCATTAGAAAAAAAACTGCTGGTCCACGCTAAACGACAAATGAATGCTCATTTTAAGGAACTTTCTGAGCACAGAAGACAATGAGTAACAAAATAGAAGTAATAAAAAAAACAACAGAGAACGATCTGGTTACTTACCAGATGGAATTCTGCAGCTGGTGTTCTGTGCTTGGTTACTCTTCAGCTTTGTAACTCCACACAAGCTGTCATACATCTTAGAATGGAATAGTTTCTCCTGATGCTGACAAGGCACCAACCTATTCAACAGATACTATCCATTCAGATTGATGAGGCAACCAAAACTAAGAATGGAGAGACTACACTTAACAATGAGAGTTCAGAAAGCACCACAAACGACAATAATCCGAAAAGTGCTTTTGAGAATGAAGGTAAAGAGACTTGTAGCAGATAAACACTGGATTGAACACACTGTGTAAACTATAACAATGAAAATGATCAATTTTTGAAAATATAATGTAATTGGATAGATAAAAAATCTACTAGCCAAGCAGCTGCAGAAAACGTACATAAAAGAAGGTTATAATTAGGCAATCTTTCGTGGCCATTGGCTCCTTCTTCATGCAGAAGGGATGAAGGGGAAGGAAGAGGTGTGAAGGAAACAGACTGGAGAGGTCTAGGAAAAGCGGTAGATCTTGGAAAAGTCACCAATAAGTGCAGGTTAGGGGAGACGTACTGGACAGGATGAGAAGGATAGAATGATTGTTAGGGACTGAGTGGACAAGATTAGAAAACCTAATAGCTTAAAGTTGGGAGACAGGTTAATATGCAAGAGAGAGATTACTGCTAAAGCATCGTGTATGAGATAATAAGAGTAAAAAGCTATGTGCATTGTATGTAACAGAGGTGGGAGGGGGATGGCAAAAAATAGACAGGTAAGAAAATGAAAGATGTAGAAAACTAAAATGGAGTGAAGAAAGGAGTAGTTACTCTGAAGAATTGTTGAGCTGGAAGAAATTAATGTAGATTAAGACCATGTGGGTGGTAAGAACCAAGGACATGACATAGCGCTATTTCCCACCTGTGAAGTACTGAGAAACTGGTGTCTGGGGAAGAATCCAGATGGTGTGCATGGTGAAACAGGCACCAAGATCATGACTGTTGTGTTGTAGAGCATGCTCTGCAACAGGGTATTGTGTGTTGCCAGTATACACCTTCTGCCTATGCCCATTCATCCTAGTTGATAATATGGTAGTAGTCATGCGGATGTAAAAGGCCAAACAGTGTCTACATAACAGCTGGTATATGACATGTCATTTCCTTGGTGGCTCTCCCTTTGATAGTACATATTTTGCCAGTTACAGCGCTGCTATAGATGGTTGTAGGAGGGTGCATAGGGCAAGTCTTGCAGTGGGGATGTTTACAGGGGTAGGAGCCATAGTGTTAAAAAAAATGGTTCAAATGGCTCTGAGCACTATGGGACTTAACATCTTAGGGCATCAGTCCCCTAGAACTTAGAACTACTTAAACCTAACTAACCTAATGACATCACACACATCCATGCCCGAGGCAGGATTCGAACCTGCGACCGTAGCAGTCGCGCGGTTCCGGACTGACGCACCTAGAAATGTGCGGCCACCGCGGCCGGTGCCATAGTGTAGGGAGATGGGTGCAGAAGGAGCATAGGGTCTGACAAGAATATTACCGAGATTGGGAGGTTGTTAAGAACTATTCTAGGTGTGGTGGGCAAAATCGCAAACAGAATGGACCTCATTTTAGGGCATGATTTTAGGACATCATGGCTTTGTCAAAGTAGCTGATTAATACATTCCAGACCAGGATAATACTGAATGACCAATGGTGTGCTTCTCTCAATCGATACCTCCTCCCTCTGTACCAACATCCCCCATGTACAAGGCCTGTCTGCTGCTGAACATTTCTTCAATCAGTGCCTACCTCATTTGAAACCTCTGACATCCTTCACACTTACCTTAATCAACTTTATACTTACCAACAACTACTGCTCCTTTGAGGGGCAGAAATGCGAACACACCAGGAATACGGCCATGGGAACCAAGATGGCTCCTTCCTATGACATCGCTTTCGTGGGTCACTTGGAGGGGGCTTTCCTGGAATTCATAGGTCTTCAGTTCCTGGCTTGGTTTAGATACATTGATGACATCTTTACCATGTGGATTCATTGCAATGCTGTCCTGTTAAAACTCTGGAATCTCTGAATACCTTCTCCCAATTAAATTTCACATGGCTGTATTCCAAATCCCATGCCACTTTCCTTGGTGTTGATCTCGTTCTCACAGAAGGCCAGCTAGACACTTCTGTCCACATTAAATATACTAAAATGCAGTACTTACATTTTGAAAGTCGCTATCCTTTCCATGTCAATGCAGTACTTACATTTTGAAAGTTACTATCCTTTCCATTTCCCCCCTCCCCCATGCAGACTCTTTACAGCAATATACCATGATTCTGACCACTGCTTTCACCGGACGTAAGTACCCCAACAGTCTAGTTCAATAGCAGATTTCCCACACCATCACATCCAGTGGTGGTACTGCTGTTCCTTCAAAAAAACAACTTCAGAGCACACGCCTGTCCCCCATTATTATCCTGGTCTGTAATGTATTAATTGGCTACTTCAACAAGGCCATGACTTCCTAAAATGATGCCCTAAAATGAGATCCATTCTGCCTGAGATTTTGCCCACCGCACCTGGAATAGCTTTTTGTCACCCTCCCAATCTCTGCAATATTCTTGTCAGACTCTACTCTCCTTCTGCATCCATCTCCCTACTCTGTTGCTCCTACTCCTGTGATAGTCCCCACTGCAAAACTGGCCCTATACACTATCCTAAAACCACCTACACCAGCCCTGTAACTGACAATATGTATACTATCAAACAGAGTATCACCTGTGAAACAACATGTCACATACCAGCTGTTATGTAAACACTGTTTGGCCTTTTACATTGTCATGACTACCACCAAATTAAAAGTTGGGATGAATCGGCATAGGTAGAGGGTGTGTACTGGTAACAAACATTATCCAGTTGCATAGCATGCTCTACAACATAACAATTGTGACCTCGGTGCCCGTTTCACAACACCCACCATTCGGATTCTTCCCCCAGACACCAGTTCTCGGAACTCCACAGGTGGGAACTAATGCTGTAACATGTCCTTTGTCCTTGCCACCCGCCTAGCCTTAATCTACGTTAATTTCTTCCATCTCAACAATTCTTCGCAGTAACTACTCCTTTCTTCACTCTATTTTAGTTTTCTACATCTTTCATTTTCTTGCCTGTCTATTTTTTGCCTCCTCCCACCTCTGTTACATACAATGCTCTTAGCTTTTCACTCTTATTAACTTGTACATGATGTTTTAGCAGTTATCTCTATCTTGCATATTTTCCTGTCTTCCACCTTTAAGCTCTCAGGTTTTTAAATCTCATCCAGTGCAGGTCCCAGAAATCAGTCTTTCCTGTTCATCCTGTATGATAAGTCTCCCTTGACTCATGGT
This sequence comes from Schistocerca piceifrons, assembly GCF_021461385.2. NCBI lineage: Eukaryota > Metazoa > Arthropoda > Insecta > Orthoptera > Acrididae > Schistocerca > Schistocerca piceifrons. The sequence goes on from NC_060139.1 coordinate 1,072,694,206, forward strand.
TCTGGGTGACTTTTCCGAAATCTACTCATTTTCCTAGACCTCTTCACTCCTTTTCCTTCACCCATCTTCCATACCTTCAACCCATCTGCGTGAAGAAGAAGCCACTGGCACCGAAAGCTCGCCTCACTGTACCCTTCTTTTATGTGTGTGTTCTGCCACTGCTTGGTGAGTAGATTTTTTTATCTATCCGCTGTGCAAACTGTATCATGTGAGTATTTAAACTTAGAAGCAGGATCTTACATCCAGACTTACTATTGTATTTCCTATTTTTTTCTTTCACTTTATTTCTAGTATGTAAGTTAGGTTAAATGAACTAATTGAACAGACCTGTACCTTAAAAGAAATGGGCCATAGTAATGATTTTCCTATCCCTGGACCAAATGATAAAGGAAAATTTTAGATGTAAGTAAAATTTTAAAATATGTAAAAGAATCTCATAAATGCAACTGTTTAAAATCTCTGTGAAGCAAACATACACAACAGGCATAGCTTCTGTTTGTGATAGTCCATTAGAGAGCTAATGTTTCTTATAGCAGACAGCGTGATGAACATAATGTATTGTGTTAAGTGTGTGACACCTGACATATGCTGATGTTTAAAATTAGGAAATTCATCCTAACAAATGCTAGAAGATCCCAAATTTGCTGTGCCTTGAGCATTAACAATTCATCTCTAAGAATAATTATTGAGAGGCAATATATATTTAATTGAAGAGGCTTATAAATTAGAGACATATTACTAGATAAAAAAAAAAAAGTCATGTGACTGGGGCCTCCCATTGGGTAGACCATTCGCTGGGTGCTAGTGTTTTGATTTGATGCCACTTAGGCGACTTTTGTGTTATTGGTGATAAAATGATGATGATTAGTACAACACAACACCCAGTCCTGAGCAGAGAAAATCTCTCCGAGCGAGCCAGGAATTGAACTCGGGCCCATAGGATTGACATTCTGTTGCACAGACTTCTCGGCTACCGGGAGCGAACATATTTTTAGGTGAAGCCTTATGAATTTTATATTACAATGTTTGAGCTATTTTCGTGAGCAGAAGTGGAGTTGCTACACCAAAAGTCATTTTTGAATGATAAACAAAAGTGACTGTATTATGGAAATGGTAAAGTGTCAGCTGTAAAGTATTGCAATGTATTTATTGCAAGAATACAGTTGCAAATGAAAGAGAATTAAGTCTGGTCCTCATCATTAAGCAGTGCTCAAAAGGAAAGTTCGTTATTTATAATTATAAGTGACATGGTCAAGAAACAAGAGACACAACATCATGGCCATAAAGATGTCAGAAAAATTTTCCTTGCGTATGAGCGTAAAATCACTGAATAAGATCTTGGTAAGGTAATACAAGAAATAGCTTTAATGAAATATGTGGGTTCCAAAATTGACTCAGAAATTAATTATGATCTTTGTAATACACTTACTTGGATGTTGACCTCTGCTTTGAGGATAGCTACATCAGTACCTCTGTCCACATCAGACCTACCAACCACCAACTTAACACCTCGACATCGACAGCTGTCACACATTCCATACCAAGAATTCCCTTCTGTACAGCCCACTCACCCATGGTCATTGCATCTGTAGTGATGAAGAGACTTATATAAATATGCCAAGGGTCTCAGTGAGGCCTTCATAGACTGTAATTACCCACCCAATGGAAACATGTATCCTGTGCACTGTCTCTCCAGTCAGCTACCACATTCCCACCATCTGGCCACAAAGGAGCACTCCCTTCATGACTCAATGCCGCCCAAGACTGGAGCAGCTGTATCACATTCTCTTCCAGGGTGCCTTGAATTCAGGGTGCCCTGAAATGAGGAATATCTTATCCTCTACATTTCCCACTTATTCTCTAGTAATATTCCACTGCTAATCAACCTACCCAATATCCTTGTCTGTTCCTACACCATCCCTGCTCCAAACCCCTTGCCTCATGTCTCATATCCTTGCAACAGACCTAGGTACAGGACCTGTCCCATACAGCTAACCACCACCACCACATACTCCAGTCCTGTAACAGGCATCTCCTATCCCATAAGAGGTAAGGCTTCCCTTGATAGCAGCCATATAATCCACAAATTAAGCTGCAACCACTGTGCTGCTTTCTACAGGAAGAAGCTGTGTGTGCACATGAACAGCCACCGCCAAACTGTGGCCGAGAGACAACTGGACCACCCAGTTTCTGGACATGCTGCGCAATACGATGTGCTTTACTTCAATGACTGCTTCACAGCCTGCACCATCTGGATTCTTTCTACCAACACCATATTTCTAACTGCACGTGGGAACTCTTCCTACAGCATGCCCTTCATTCCCATAACTGGTGGGTGGGGGTTGGGTGGGGTGGGGGGGGGGGGTGGCGGGGGGGGGGGGGGTGGGGGGGTGCTAGTACCTGCCCTCCACCTACCAGCTCCATACCTGTTCCCAATCCAGCACTACAATGCCTTCTGTTCTGCTAATGCAGCCACTAATCATTTCCTCTTCTCTACTTTTTTCCTTCACCCCTCTTCCTTTTCTGCTTCTCTAAAAGCCGCTGTCCTATACCGACCACTGTCCTGCACACTCTCACACACAGCACAACACCAGTCCACACCCTAATCCTCCTATCCTCCCATACTTCCCTCTCCCCATCCCAGGTTACTGCTCATCTCAGACACTGTTGCAGTTGAGCCAAAGTGGGAGGAGACAGTGGTCATGTGTACATGAGTCATACTTTTGTGAGCATGTGTGCCTCTTTTATTTCTGAAGTAGGCCTTTTGGCTGAACACTTAAATGTATAACAGCCTCTCGAGTGCCTATCTGCAACTCAACACCTCCTCAATTTGATGAGTAGAAATCTATCCTTTTCATAATATTACAACGAAAATGTTGACAAAATAATTTAATTGGATAGATAAAAGAAATCTACTCTCCAAGCAGAGATAGGACACACACATCAAAGAAGCTTGTAATTAAACGTTCTGGGTGGCTTTTCCGAAATCTACCCCTTTTTGTAGATCTCTCAAGTCCTTTTACTTCACCTCTCTTCCTTCCCCTTCAATCCTTCTGCCTGAAGAAGAAGCCACTAGCTTCAAAATCCTGCCTAATTACAACCATCTTTTTTTGTGTATGTTCTGCCGCTGCTTGGTGAGTAGACTTTCAAAATAATTATTCATTTTCCAACACTCAGAATCTCATTAGTGAAGTTAAAGACTTACATTGTTATCAAAATAACAAGCTGGTGTCATCTGGTATTAAAAACCTTTACAGAAACTTATGTGGCAAACAGCTATAGATACAGTAGAAAATAATTTTACATCTTCGCAAGAAAGAAATTTCTGATGAGCAGATTACTGACTTCTTGATTTAATTCGAACTGTATACAAATATATTTTGAGTTCAGTGAATAAATGTATCAGCAATCCTATGGTCTTGCAATGGGTAATCCATTAGTGGTTGTTGTTGCATAAATACCCATAAACTCCAGAGAAGAAAAATGTTTCAGTCTAGGTATTCTTTCATATTCCAGATATGTAGATGACATTTTGATTATATACAGAGAGCCTAGTAACAGCATTAATCATCTCTTCAAAATCTTTAATGAACTTCAGGAAAACATTACTTTCACATATGAGTTTGAAAACGAATAACATCAGATAAATTATTTGGTTCTAACATTAATAATAGTTGATAATAAATTTTCTTTCAGTATCTTTTGCGAAAAGAAAAAGAAAAAATCTGCACTGCTCAAATAGTACCGTCCTGTGCAACACACCCTTATTCTCACAAAAAAGCCATTTTCCATTCTACCAACCACTCCTTTATCTAATGAAAGACTCAGTGCTGACATTAATATGATTAAAACTATTGCAGTCAATAATGGATACAAACCAACCATAATGGATAATATTTTCAGAAAGAAAAATGGAAACAAACGTATGGCACTGTTGGCCGGGAGGCCCCATGGGTGGAAGTTCGGCCACTGAGTGCAAGTCTTAGTCCGGTCGACGCCACATTGGGTGACTTGCGTGCTGGTGATGAGGATGAAATGATGATGAGAATAGCACAACACCCAGTCCACGAGCGGAGAAATTTTCCAACCTGACCGGGAATCGAATCCGGACCTACTTGCCTGAGAGGCAAGCACGTTACCACCCAGCTAAGCAGGCAGACGTATTCTCAGAAATAAAACCAATAACAGAATCCCCACTCTTGATACTTCTAATAACAAATTTACTGGAAAGAAAAAAATGTTGACACCAGTTTTAGGATTCAGCATCACCTCCGAAACAAGTACAGTTGAAAACAAGCATTTTCTACTAACAATAGTCCAAAAAATAATCTTATTCATAATCTGAAACCAGTGCATTCCCCCCTTTAAGAGCTCAGGTGTCTATAAAATTAGCTGTGACACATATCCAGTCTATTAAACAGGACAGGCAGGATGAGCAAGTGATGTCAGCTTTGTTCAAAAGATGTCTGCATTTTTTAGGGAATTTGATTTCACAAATTACTCATGATGTGCGTAACAAGTATTTAAATGATTGATTTCTACTGTATCTCATGCTATTGTTATGAATTATAATGGAATGAATGAGTAAAGCAGCAGTGAGAATAGAGATAAATCAATTTTATCATCCTCCTCTCAGTGCCCAGTTTTGAAATGTTGCTGCTGTACTATCGGCATTTTGTGCAGTAGTTTTAAAACAGTTCATGTTAGTCTTCACCAGAAATACAGATCATATGTTGTAATGGTGTCATGTAGGAGCATAATCAGGTAGTATTATCTTTTTTGTTCTAATAATACATAAGGGCAGCCTTGTTGTAGTTTGCAAGGAAATTAAATACGAGGGGACCTTTGATTGGCATGCTCAGCCAGCTGGATTTCGACACCCAAGTACTATACATTTCACTGTCTACAAATTCTCTCAAGTAATCTCATAATCTTTTTCTTTCATGTTTACATAATATATACTTGAAGTAAGAAAAAGGCAGTAGATTATAGATAATAAACTGTGCAGAACATATGAAATAATACTGTTTCTGCCAGTGGTACATTTATTTGTGTTTGACCACAGTTTGGTGGTAGCCACTTTTGCAGCTGACCAGCTTTTAGCTGTCATGCTCATGTAAGTAAAATGACACACAGTGGTTGCAGCTAAGCTGGTAGACCATGTGGTAGTTTTCACAGGTGGTCCTGCCTGTGATGGGATAGGAGATGCCTATGACTGGACTGCAGTGGAGTGGTACTGGGAGTGTATATCAGACAGGTCTTGCGCCTAGGTCTATTACAAGGCAGTGAGCCATGCGACAAGGAACTGGGAGCAGGAGTGGCATAAAGACAGCCGAGAATGTTGCATAGATTGGTTGGGTGGCAGAACACCTCTGTGGGATGGGTGAGGAGGATATTTTTTATTTCAGGGCACAAGGGGTAGTTGAACTCTGGTGAAGTACATGACTCAGTTGTTCACTGGGTATGTGGAGAATGAAAGGTGTCAGGGAATGCAAGGTTGAGGAGAGCTGTTTCTGGACAAGGTGGGGAGTGTAGCTTCAGACTGCATAAGTCTTAGTAAGACTCTTGACATATTTGGAGAGGGGCTATTCATCACTAGAGATGTGGTGACAGTGAGTGGTTAGGCTTCTGACATTGTCAGCGTGGAGGTGGTGATCATGGATGGTAGGTTTTATGTGGATGGAGGTAGTTGTGTGCACATCTGAGGAGGACCAGGTGAAAAAAATGGGGAAGGGCAGCATAATTAGATTCAAATAATGATAGTGTCATCAGTGAATCTGCACCTAATGAGAGGTTAATATTGTGTGCGGCTAGGCAGGATTTCTCTAGATAGTCCACAAATAGGTTTGCTTAGGATGGTGTCATGCAAGTTCCCATTGCCGTGTCATGGGTTTATTTATAGTTGATCCTTGTATGGTTACCAACAACACTGTTTCAGTGTCAACTTTACCCTTACATGCCACTGCCTCTTTAGGGAAGCACTGCTGATTCGCGGAATTCCCATCATTCTAGGAGTGCAGCAGTTAAGTGGAGCACAGGGAGGCACTCTAACGTTAGCAAGGAAAGTGATAAGATGAAACGGAGGAGCTAGAGCCCAGGTATGTGTGTCATAGGGACAATGGCTACCTCTGTGAGATAAATAGAAAGTGCTTGTTAGTATGAAAGAACTAGGGCAGGTAGGAATGTAAGTGTGATATTATTTGCTTGAATAATAAAAAGGTGGTGCTTCAGTGACTGATGACCTCAGAAGTTAAGTCACATAGTGCTCAGAGCCAATTTTGGTGCTTCAGTATACAGTCATTACCTTAGCCACCCTTTCACATTAATGATAATAAACTAAAGATTTTTGTTCAGGAGGTGGAAAGGAGTGAAAAGGCATATGCCACTAAGAAAACAGTCAGGTCTAATTAGGTACGCACACATTCCTTGGGAGTAAGATCCCCCTTTTAGCTGTCATATTGAACTTTAGTCTGAATGCCTAACATAAAACAAATGGCTTTTCCTTGGAAGAAGGAAAAGGCAGTATCAAAATGATTGGGGGAGGGGATAGATATTGTTGTGTATGCTTTCTTTGTGTCATTTCTCAGTAAATCTTGTTTGGAGCTGCTGTAGCCATTTTCTATGGCTGTTTGTTTTATTATTTCCATTTCTTTTTGAATGTAACTCCCAAGGGTGATAGTTGGAGTATTACATTAAGAGTTTCAGTGGAAAAAAGATCCTCTTGGAGTGCAGAAAATGTAAAAATGTTCCTCTTTAAAAGACTGACAGAAAAGTGGGAAGACAGCAGCCTCAATCCTCATTCTACCTTCCCCATCAAAAGTTTTGGCATGTAAACATATTCCATTTACACAGTCTCTCTTTGTAGTTAAGCTTTCAAATGCAGCATCTTCTTCTTACTGCCACACAGTTTCTGTCCCCCCATCTCCTTTTCCTCATTGATTTACAGCATATCTCATTGCCACTGTTTACTCTCTCACATACACGGTCTCCTTTTGTCTCTCTTTCCCACTGCCACTGTTTCCACCATGCCTTAGCAGCTCACAAAACCTGTGGGTCCAATTATCTTTTCCTGTACATCCACATGTTCAAAGTTTTGGTCCAAAATGGGCCCTCCGCTGTACCAACATTTTAAAATTCACTTGTCTGTGTGGGGTCCAAGCCCCCCCCCCCCCCTCCCCCCCCCATGTCCCTGCATTGTCACCACTCATCTCTAAATTTCATTTTTACTCCCTCCTCTCCCTTTTGCTCCCACTGCTATTGTCTTCATTCATCCATCTCTCTTTCTCTTTCACAGCCACTGCTGCTCCCCCACCTTCACAGTCTCCTCTCTCTTTTACTGTCTCTGACTCTCTACTAATATCTTTAAGCACAAACTAGTGCAAATATGTTTGCAAGCAAAGATTTTTGGTGAGGAAGATACAACGAGTATTGAGGCAGCTGATTCCCCCCTTTTCTGTAAGAGTCTTTTAAAGAGGAAAATATTTGCCTGTTTTGTGCTCCAATAGGAGCATGTTTCCTCTGGTTTCCTTCTTTTCCCTGATGCAGCAGAGTATATTTCATACATAAAATGAATTCTATGGGTCAGTAAAGTTTGGACAGTTTATTTATATACTTCAATACATATATTATCGTGTGTCTGCAAAGTCTTTCCTCATGTCTGTTCTGCCATGTGTTCTGTGGACATGCAGTGGGAAGGTAGAGGTAGTAGTGTTGTATTTACATTGTAGCTGTTGTGTTATTGTCCAGTTATTATATAAGCTTAGTGAAGTGAGAATGCTTAGTATTGCAGGCAGAGCGTTTTTAATGTAAGATATTTTCCGTGCAGAGGAAAATTTATTTTCCATGCAGAGGAAAGTTTACGGAGATTTGAGATGTCCACATTGTGACGCTGTACATCCATACATGATTTAATTGGCAAATTCCAGACAACAGTTTTAGTTCATGATGCACCATGAACTGGTAGGCCAATAATTTTAACAGAACGGATGCTTGACAACATTTCAGACATCATGTTGCAGAGTTGAACAAAATCAGTGAGGATATTATTGCAAGAGGCTAAAGTCTCTTGTTTGACAGCACATAAGGCCATAACCAAAGAACTGGGGATGTACCCATGTAAAATTACAGCTGTATTGTAAGGACCATAGAAAATGAATAGTGTATTGTGAATGATTTCCATGACTTGTTAACTGACATGGAGTTGGTTTTTAGATCGTACCTTTTCCACTGACAAGGCTTGGTTTCATGTATATGGCTACATTAATTCCCAAAATTTACAAATTTGGTCATGGAAAATCTACATGCCTTAAGAGAAACACCATTGCACACAAAGAAAATTGAAGTGTGGGTTGCCATAATGGGAGCGCAAATTATATGGCCAAGCTTTTTTGATATAACCATAACTTCCGATGTCTATTGTTCCCAGATAATTTATCCATGTATTGCACTGCTGAATGAAAATGAGATCAGCCATTCATTTTTCCAACTTTTTCAACATTACTGCTCATATGGCACATTAGTTCCTACAACTTTCAGGTGAAATCTTTGGAGACCCACCAGATCTGACTCCACCCAACTATTTCCTTTGTGGTGGAGCTAAAACAAGTGTATTAAAGTAATACAAGGACGACAGTGAACTCAGGACAATGATGATAGATTATCATCTGCATTCAGTTACATGTGAAACATTGGTAAAGGTATTTGCAAATAAATGCAAACATTTTGTTTGCAGATGACGCTGTCATTTAATGCCTAATAAAGTCATCAGAAGATCAGAACAAATTGCAAAATGATTCTCCCAACACAAATGCAGCCACTAACAGTGAATCCAGCAACATGAATGTGCTGTCACCTTACAGTGCCCCACTAGGTGAGACATGTGGAGCTTGCCACTGCAGAGAGATTTTGTGCACATACACTTATTAGAAATATTTTATTGGATTTTCAGTCTTTTCATTTTTTACATAATTTTTGGCTGTCTTTTAAGTCATTTTCGTGCCTGTAAAGACCTTTTTGGCCAATTTTTTTTCTCACTGCAGTACCACTATGGGTGTATATGTATAAGTGTGAAGTGCACATTATACAGAGACGTATGTCAGAGTTTTTGGTAAAAAAATGCTGGCTAAAAACATAGTTCGGTGGTCTCAGGACCCTTGTGCTAATAATAGAACTCTTGCCATGTGTTCACTATGTCAATTAAAACTACATTTATGCCTCAGACTGTATATTACATGTTTTATTTGCATAAGTATTATCGCTTTGGATCTCAGTAATGGATTATGATATTGTAAAAAGTTTCAAAGATTCTGTAGATCATTAACTTAAGAAGATATGGTAAAAAGTTTGACAATTTGCCATGGATGGAAATTATAGATGTTTCCATCCTTGCAATTGGCATGTTTCATATCCAAAAATCATGGTCTTTGCTGGGCGGAAGGATGTGTGCAATATTTAAATTTTTAACCTGTTCTGTGGGATAGCTACTGTCATTCTTCTGACAGGTATACAATAGGTCTCTAGATCGAGGTCTATCCAAAACACTTGACCCCTTATCTATGCAATCAATAGAAAACAAGGTATGACTCTGTGAAAAATCGCATTTTCATGTGCAGCTTATTGGAACATAGTGATATGTGCACTGTCATGCATAGACCAATACAGGAGTGCTCTCATTTTGTGGCCTGTGAGATGACAAAAAGTATTGTAGGTAGTAGTGATGGTTGTGATAAGTTTCCAATAACTTGGATATTGGTATTTGTTATTCTAAGACCAGGTGCAAGAAATTTATGCTGTCATCTACTCGGTTCTCTACTGTGAACCTTGTATTTTCAAGGGAGCTGTGGAGCAGTTAGTTTAACTCACTGATATGGTCTTTTCTATTACAGATTAAAATGATATCATTTATACATCTATAATAGAAAATAATGTTATTGATGTTATGGTGCTCAGAATCCAGAATCTTTTCTTCTAAATTGTTTATAAAAATTTTAGTTAGCAACCTGTATGGTTTTGATCCATTTGACAGACTATTTGTTTGCTTGCATAAATTATTCTAGAATTTAACAATAGTTGTGTGAAAGTGTGAATTCTAAAAGGTCCATTAGTTCTGTAATATGAGTAACAGCTGCCTACAATATTAGATACATTCATGTACATTTACGGAATAAGGTCCCCACTGCCAAACTACAGTAAAGAACTTTAGGGTACCTCAGGAACAGCATGATCTCTTCTGTTGAGGCCAGAAGACCACATCCACAAGCACCTGTCCCTCCAAGGCTATATGGACTGCTTAAAATTCAGAAGAACAGCATACCAATTTAATCAGTTGTAAGTAATACCGGGGTGCCAACATACAAGTTGGCAAAACATCTGGCAATGTGTTTGAGATTTTTAGTAAGAGAGTATGAGCACTATGTCTGCAACCTGGAAGACTTCGTTCATGGACTGAATTACTTGCAACTCACACCATCTTATATGCTCATGGCTTTTGATGCGCTCAAGTGCCATTGCTCAATGGTGAGAAGCTGGAAGGATAATAAAGTCACTTGTCACTTATTGTAGCTAATGTTTTTATGAAAGATAATGGAGAAAGAGCACTCTAGTTGGTGAATTTAAAATCTGGCCCCAGGGCACCACATCACTGGGTGCACTTTTTGTAACATCTAATTTCTCTTTTTTAAAACATTAAATTTATATAAAGAAGGCAAACTGTTGGTACTGGATATGTTGGTGCAGAGAAAGAGGATTGGCAACTTGGGCTGGACTGCATTCCATAAAACAACATACACATAGTTACTGTGGCAGGCCACCAGCTGTCACCACCCGTTGTAACAAAGAGGCATACTTCATCCAATAAACTGTGCTACCTCAGTACGTATTCCTGCAAAATGAACATTCCAAATGGGGGATTTGCTGCACCCTCCACAGATGCATGTTAGACAACCTTAAGAGTTAGAAGAAAGTGAAGACACAGAGGAGTGGTCATTTTGTTATACTTCAGTGCTAGTCCTTTGAGAAAGGAAAATTTACCAAGAAACAAAATTAATTGAGTCTTCCCTCCACCAACAGAGCTCCAAAGTTCGTCTAGGTCCAGTGAAGGACAGTCTCAATTTGAGAAGGTCCAGTGTTTATAAAGAAGTGGTGGAAATTCATACCACTCAAATCTTGTGAAATGCACACCACAGCATGGGACCCATTGCTGTCAGTATCAAAGTGACATTGATCACTATGGGAAAGCATTGGACACTAAGGGAAAGCATTGGTCATATAAGGGATTACACTTACATTGTCAGAAGACAATGGTGATGATGGTCACGTGTTAGCACGTGTTAGCATGGACACATATTCCATCATGCGGCTTACGACAGAGAGCACCGAGGCAGCTGTCAGCAGCACACAGCAGGAACAACAGCCTCTGATCATGTACCGAAGTCTCCGTTTTGTCATCTGATAGGTGGCTTAGCCATCCTTCCCACTACCAATCAGGAAACCTTCACTGTTGGCCACCAAATTTGACACCTTTGTGTTTCCTACATAGCCTGTCATAAATAGGCTTCAGTCACAGTTCAGCCATGGGTATGTGTGTTGTCCTTAGAGTAAGTTAGATTAAATAATGTGTAGGCTTAGGGACCCATGACCTCAGCAGTTTGGTCTCATAAGACCTTACCACAAATTTCCAATTTTCACAGTTCAGCAGTGTGTTTGCTGCACCTGAAAATGTCAGTCAGGTGTCCCAAAACAATATTGTGGGTATTTCACTACAGCATCTGACATCACCCCTGTGAACCATTTATACAACTAGTCCATCAGGAGAGCCTCAAACAATACATTTATATTGATATTTCTTTCCATTTTTGAAACCGCTTACATACTTTGTGACTTGTACTAAAACAATTTTTTTTGTGCCATTTCTGTTATATTATCTATGCTACTAAACTGGGTGATTCAAGAGGAACTTCACATAATTTATGAGATGATTTTACATGTGACAAATTGAAAAATCTTATGACCATGTGTCCAATTCTCCATCATTACAGAACTGTAGTGTGTTGAACACATCCATGAATGATTACAAAGACAAGTCTGAATATTACTACTGAAATGCTGTGTAGGTGTTGTGGTGGACAGAATAATGGTGGGACAGATGACTGATCCATCCTGCAAGAGGTGTTCAAAAAGTTCCCCACCCATCTCAGTGCACTTGCAAATGCATTGGAGGGTATGTTGTGTTAGACATTGAACACCATCTTGGCAGACTTTAATGTGGGCAACAGCATTCATGATGTGAGCAACAAGTTCTTCACATGTATTCATCTGTGTAGTGTACACATCCACATAAACAGAAGTCTAATGGGATTAGGTTAGGTGATCTTGCAGGCTCATCATGGCCAATCCAACATGTAGGAAATGTGTTATTCAGATACTGAGATACTTGTCTAGTACAGTGAATCACTGATCCATCACACTGCAGCTTCATTTTCTGTCGTCCCCTAATTTCACATCCTCCAAAATGGCAGGTAGGTCTCCTGTCAGAAAATGTGTGTATGCTGCAGCTCTTATGCTATTTGGCAGGAACACAGACCACACCAGATGTTCACTGAGAACCTAACTTAGAATCTTGTTCCCTAGTGTCATGTGGATTCTCCATCGGCCATCTATGAGAACTGCAGGTGTTCATGATAGCATTATGAGTAAACATAGCCTCATATATAAATAAAGTGTATTGCACGACATCTCTATGTACAGCCAACCATTCATAAAATTGTTGTCTGCATACTGACTCACCTGGATGCAGGTGTGCAGACTGCAAATGGAATGGATAGAAGTCTTCAGAATATAATATATGCCACATATGCAGTTGTGGAATATCGAGATGACGGCTAATACTTAAATTAATGTCTTCCTTTTCCTCAAATAACTGGATGGCCTCATGTTCTGATGTTACATGTATGCTGGGAAGTGTTCAGGATTCAAATAACATATGAAAAACTCTGGGAAATACAATGGGACAGGGGGTTTGTCAATCAGGGAAAACATCTCTGGTACTCTGTCAGAGCTGCACAGGCACTACTATTACAGTATCCATACACAAACCACATGTCTGCATATATTGCGTGGGTGAATGTGTGCGGCATGTTGGTATTCACATACACTGGGACTTGCAATACCCGAGCACAACATGCACATGGCTTCAGGACTTTTCAGCAAGTCAACACAATTCAGCACTGGGTACACAACAGCTGTTGCCTTTGTGTGACATCACAGTGGTACCATCTGTTGGAGAATCCCCACACCTCTTTTAGGATGGATTGATCATCTGTCCCACTATCAGTTGGTCAACCATAGTGCCTACACATGATTTCAGTAAGTAATATTCACATTTGTCATCATATTCATTCATGGATGTGTGTAGTCTTCAACCTGCTCCAGTTCTGTAACAATCGAAAATCAGACACATGTTTCTGTGACTTTTTTGGTTTATTTTCACATGTAGAGTCAACTCACAAATTATGTGACATTTGTCCTGAATCTCTCTGTATAAAGACATGTGGTCATTTAAAATTGTTATCTAAAATCTCAAAACTTACTCGACAGCTGTATTTCAGATTTTTACACGATACTCTAATGAACATTCAAGTGGTCATCCAATATACTCAATATGTAACTATATATATAATATATAAAGGAAAGTTTTGTTACCAAAAATCTCAAAAAGTTTTTGACTGATTTATTTCAAATTTTTACGCTATACTTAATGAACATTTGGACAGACATACAGAACATTTATTTAAAATATATAAAGGAGAAACATTGTTACTAAAAATCTTAGTAAGTTGTTGACCAATTTGTTTCAAATTTTTGCACAATACGCTAATGAACAGTAGGAAATATATGGGAAATATATTTTTCATACATAAACATATATATGAAACATGTAAAGGGTAAACATTCTTATCAAAAATCTTGAATAGTTACATAACTCTTGCATAAAGCTTTTACATGATACCCTAATGAACATTTGGACAGACATAGGCTATATATTTTTCCAGTGTATATAACACAGGCTGGCATGCTAAGAACTGGCTCCGAGTACAGTCTGTTCGCCAAGTACACAAAACTAGTTGTACGCTATGAGCAGATACAAAAAGTAGATAAATGAATAAAAATTGGATAATAAAGAAATTTGCTAATGCAAAGTGGATTGACCTTGTCTTTGACATTAAATGACATTAGGTGCTGAAAATGACCTTCTTGTGCTTTGCTGCACTTTTGCGCAAACCCTAACATGTTAATGTGCACTTGGCACAACTGTGGCACATGAGTTCTCAAAATTACATTGTAAATATTATCCTTCAAGTTTTCTAATGTTACTGGGTTAGTTCCATACAATTTTCCCTTTAGACTGCTCCACAGATGAAAGGCAGAAATGGCTTTGTCTGATGAATGCAGCAGCCACAATCCTTTGTTGACAGTCCTTTCTTCTATGAATCTTTCATGAATTCATGCAATCAACTCATGTTAAGTGTGGCAGGTCCCCCCATCCTGCTGAAAGACAGCATACCTACACTCACAGGAAGTCAACCACGTGTAAAATTCCTCAAAGATTATCATACACACAGCAGGTTTCATTATTGTTTAAAAAAATATGAGACCCACAATCTGACTTGCTGTCACGGCACACCACAAACTGTTTTTTTCTCTGTGACGAGGTTCCTCATTATTCATATGGGAATTTTTTGTTGACCGGTATCTGGTGTTCTGGGAGCTCACGTGTCCTGTCAGACAGAACTATGCTTCCTCACTCATGAAAGACGGCAGCAGATCCAACATTCCACTCTCAACTGTTTGTCATAGCCACATATAGTAATACACACATTTTGCTCATCTTCCTCATTGAGTTCTTGGACACATGTAATTTTCTAGGCCTTCATCCCTATATGGTGTAAAACACATTGACAAGACCTATGGGAAACATTCACTTGTTGCACCATTTTACGTGCTGTTCGTGCTTGAATATCTGCAATCATAGCAGGTGTACAAATACACAGAGCTTGCATTTGCAAGTGACCCTGTATTATATCACTTCATCACTAAATCCTGTATACTGCACTCTCTTGGTATGGAAGAACCAGAAACTGGTAGACACATGCACCTCCACTATTCTGATTCTTTCTTGAAGAGGATACATCTCACTGGGATATCTGCTTAACCAAGTCGCAATGGTTTCTGTACTGACACTACAGAACAGATACAATAGCTTCAAAATAATAGATAAGAGTTGCTAGGTGACAATGAGCAATCTGCTACTCTGAGCCAGTTTTTCATGTGCCACCCTTTGTGTGTGATATATATATATATATATATACGACTCTTTGAGATTTTTCTATGTAAGTATATATATATATATATATATATATATATATATATATATATATATATATATATATATATATATATATATATATATATATATAGAAAAATCTCAAAGAGTCGTTGATTGATTTACTTTAAATTTTTATGCAGTAGTTTATTGAACATTAGGAGGGATTCTGGCTGTATGTTTTTTCAAATATGTATAATCATCATTATCAGTTTTGTGCTATATTGGAAAATCCTTTGCCTCTCCATTTTCTGCAATCCATTGCTTCCTTCTTAAGCCTGCTGTATGTTGTACCGTCCATCACGTCATCCAGTATCTGAAATCTCTTCCATCCTTGCTTCCTTTTCCCTTCTACATAACCTTCTAAAAATGTTTTTATCAGTCTGTCATTCTTTCTTAATACATGCCCAATCCAAATTCTTTTTCTTCTTTTTTTATATATAATATGTAAATAAATTACAGAAAGGGGAAACATTGTTAACCATACTCTGTAAAAGCTTTTGACTGGTTTTTTTTTTTTTTTTACAACAATGTACAGGTTTCTGTTGAAACCAACTACAGGAAAGAAAATGACATGGTGTATTGTGAAAACTTGTGGTTTCTATTTCCTTCTCACTGTCTGTTTCACTTATGATGGGAGGGCATGTAACCCATTACACAAATTTGTTACTCACATAAATTCCTAATTCTTAAATATATTTTCAAACAAAACTAATATGTAGAACAATGAGCTGTTTCATTTTCTTCCTCACTGTCAGTTGTACAGAAAATATGAAAGTTGATTTAATGGCTTGTCAATCTATAACTAGAATACTATGGAATCTGAATCAGTTGACACTTCGTAATCCTACATATTAACAGATAAAAACAATGCAAAACACTGTGATTTAAGATACTTTCCGCATAGATCCAGCAGTTGGAGAGTCTCTCATACCACTTATACCAATGGTTCCAACTGATATACAAACTCATTTGAAGCAGTTTCAATTCTCAATCAAGGTTTTGTTTACAACAATAAAAAATGGGACTCAGGGTCAGAGAAAGGGGTAAGACAGGGCAGGGGAGGGGAGAATGAATAGAGAGGGGGAAGTGGAGATCGACAGAGAGAGGGGTGAGGATGTGATGAGAGAGGGGGGGTGAGGACGTGATAAGAGAGGGGGGTGAGGATGTGATGAAGAGAGGGAGGGGAGAGAAGGAGATAGACAAAGAGAGGTGAGGAGGAGAGATTAGGATGTAGATCCAAGTCCCGTACTTATTTAAAAACTGCAAAGTGTTACCATGCTTACTAGTTATTTTATATGTTATATCTAGACACCACCTTTTCTTATTTCAGTGTCTGTATCACATACATTTTGTAACCACAGTGGAAAAAGGAATCTATGACCTCTGAAAGTTTTTACATGTATTTATTTATTCATGTTTACAACAAAAGAGCTTCATGAAACTTTGTGTCATGGAATAAAATTCATTTTTTGGTTCCTTTTGATACTAGATAGTGCCACAGGATACCCCAAAATTGTACAAACACCATATGTGTCTTATTACTTCACATAAATTCATCTAAAGAGGGGGCTATAAACCACTGAAAGTGCAGTTCTTTTTACAACCCAGCAAATGGTCTGTCAGTGGCCCCAGTAGCCAGTGCCATTGGTTTGCAGACTTTGATCACAGCATACTGGCAGGGAATATCTCAAGCTGAGTAGTGGAGTTGCATCTTGATTATGAGAGGGTGGAGGGGGGGGGGGGGGGGCGAGAGAGAGAGAGAGAGAGGGAGAGAGAGATCATTTTAACACTGCAGATTATGGTCTCTCTCTCTCCCTCTGTCTGTCTGTCTGTGTGTGTGTGTGTGGGGGGGGGGGGGGGGGGGTGCACTCCATCCATTCCAATCCACTTGTCCCCTTCTTGTAATGTTGTTTTGCATATTTTGTTATGAGACAGATTGTCTACCTTGTTCCTGTTGAATTGAAGATGTGCTATGGATAAATCAGCACCCGAGTGGGGCCACATTGTTGGTGTAATACATAAAGGTTCATAATAAAATAAATGCAGATCACAGTCTATATTCACCTAACTTAATTTTCCAATAACTCACATGTTTAAGGAATACTGCACTTTTCTTAAGGCTGTTAATGCAGTGACAGTCAGTGCTTCATTGAAGCCAAGCAGCACTGATGAGCAACTAGCATCTTCTAATACATTAAAACGGTAGAAAAGGAAAGTTCCATACTAACAGTAACAGTCTGAATTTCACCATCTTTTCCCACCAAAGCACTTTATCCCAAGTGCTTATTGGTACTGTCTCATAAAATAAATATTTCAGCTAATTTTGAGTTATATACATACAAATAATTAAATAGTTAAGCTTACTCAGTACTAATAAAATGTGTTCTGATTTTAAACTCTTATTTAAACATGTTACAGTTTGGAAGCTGTCCTGAATCACCATATCCAAAGATACACAAGAAACCTCATTATGAGAATGAAACATCTGATTGGATTCCACTACACAACCTGTATCAGGCTCACAGGTATTGACTTCCAGAAGCTTATGTGTACAAAGCTGAATCCACAGTTACTTGGAAAATTATTTGCAGAATTGTAACCAGTTGAAGGACAATGTTAAAAGAACATTTTTAATGAACTTTACAACTTAAGTGCCTTTGAATCAGTGATTGTTCACAAGTTAAAAAAAATATTTTTGATGTTTCTCCCTGTCCTCAGGTAACTGATTAAAATATTTTTTGGAACTAATACTGTATTATGAATATTTAAGTCTGACAATAATATTTGTGCCCATCTTCAACATAAAACAATGAACATGACTCGTAGGATATTGTGTACTGCCCTCTGTAGTTACTTACATCCTATTGGTGTCAGTATATGTGTTAAAGCAGCTCAGGTTATATACATATTTTAAAAATGTATCAGGTTCAAACCAAAAGAGTGGTGAGAAAAATTAATCTGCAGTGTAATTGTTTAGTTTTTTCACTTCTTAGGTAAAAACAACAAAGTTGAGCATTATGTCAGACAAAATAAAATTATTTTAAGTGACAGTGGGGTGTGACATATATTCCCATACCCTACCATGTTGCCACCTCTTCTATCCATATTCTGTGTGGCCTTCCATCAACTTCCCCTGACTTGCCCCCATCATCCTAGGTCACTGCTTGTGTAATTTATACAGCAGCATCAGAAGTATGAAAACTTCAGTGTGTCAGTCCTCTGTTATTTAAGACATTATTAATTAATATTTATTTGGATTCTTGTATTTATCAAGTTAGTCATGCTGTGTCAATGAAGTTCCTTCTGTTCTATATATCGAGCCCGCTTTCCAAGAGGATGAATATTATTTTTAACATAAATCTGTAGCAACCCCGAAGCTTTTTCTTTCTTTTTTTTTCTCCACATTAGCAGTTTTGTCCCATATACATAGTTGGATATTAATGTTTAGTTATGCTGTATGTTGTAACTACTCGTGTTTAGGTTTTTTATTTACTTATTTATTATGTAAACACAGGACACTCAGCCGAAACTGCAATTTCTCAAATCAACATCTGGTTTCATTCTGTCATCTTTGGTCAAAGCATGTACATCACATTTTCTTATATTTATTTTTGTCTGCAT
This sequence comes from Schistocerca piceifrons, assembly GCF_021461385.2. Taxonomy (NCBI): domain Eukaryota; kingdom Metazoa; phylum Arthropoda; class Insecta; order Orthoptera; family Acrididae; genus Schistocerca; species Schistocerca piceifrons. The sequence goes on from NC_060139.1 coordinate 1,072,713,209, forward strand.
ATACTCAGGCTTGCCTGCTGTAATAGATTGTACAGTTTTTTTCGAAGTGTGTTTTTCCTGGTTTTCAATTCACTAGGCAAAGAAAAAAAAAAAAGAACCCCTCCCTTTCTTGTTGTTGTTAATGTCCACGATGGTGAAGTCTTTTCAGAAGATTCGAGAGGAGTAAGATTTACAATAAACTTTTTACTTACTTTTTCTTGCACAGTTGGCTCCAGTTCTTCATGTCTAGGAGTGTGATTCTTAAAGTTCAAATTCTCACATTTTAGGTTCTTGTGGTTCAATTGATCTAAATAATATTGAAGATTGTCTTTGCAGACATTTTACTATATCACATTGTCTTGAATTTGTACATTAACAAAGCCAAAATTACATTGTTTGTTCAAAATACAAAAATAGATCCGATCACATCAGAGGCATGCTTACTACTACTTCATTCTGTGGTAAAAATATTGTGAAGGGATTACAGATAATCTTGATAGATGAATTCCTATTAGTTTAGATTATTATTTTATAAATGAATCAAGAAATAAACATAATAAACAGCACTGGATTGCATAATCAATAATAGAAATCGTAAGTGTGCCAAATATTTTGTAATTTCAAATGTTTCTAAGAAAACCAATTTTAACTGTACATTCACAGACACTAAGTATTGATTGTAATGAGGAAAATAAAGTAATTCCTTTTCATAAATTTTAACTTGTGAGATAACATATTGTGTATAAAATTACATGAATTTTTATCAGAAAAACAGCTGAGATAATACTGACCTGTCCAAAATTTGAAAAATATTTCTGATATCAAGTACTACTGTTGAGGAAAAGTAATGGTAGAGGACAATGTCCCTTTACAAGGGTCTTTTGGAAAGTAAAGAACAAGTTTTCTACAATTTTTTTTTATTTTGTGTAATTAAACGAAACTGTATTTTACATACAATTTGATACCCAAGCTACTTTCCTGCACTGTCACTGTTCAGATTTAAGTACTTTTACAATTTTAACAGCATGTCTAGTTTGTCTGCATACTCAGTAGCCGCGAAGTTGTTGAACCACTGATTAACAGCTTCTATAAGTTCATCACCACTTCTGTAGTGTTACCCACTCAAAACATCTTTCAGTTTGGGGGATGGATGATAATCACTTGGGGCTGAGTACAGGCTATATGGCTAATTTGAAACATTTCCCACTGAAACCATTGAAATAAGTTCTTTGTCACTCCTGCTGCATGCAGACTACATTATCATGAAGCAGGATGACTCCACTGGTTAGCATTCAGCATTGCCTGGTTTTAATTGCACAGCAAAGTCATTGGAGCATCTTAACAGTAGGCCACTGCAGTCCACTAATTGTGAAACACCCATCTTCTGGGATTTTTGTTTCTGTCCTGAAGGCCAGCCCAAGCAATCTTCGTCATGAACATTCTTCTGTCCACCATTAAACGCAATACACTGCTTCCGAACTGACACTTCATTCATCAGATTACTGTAAACCTTAGTCATCTGTGTACAAATTACTGTGCATATAAAAAGCAGATGACACTGTACATTTCACACTTGGAGGATCGTCAGTTTTATCACACTTTTTAACCTTGCTCAGTTAATCAGTAATCAACCATATTGCATTGTAGCTGCTGCCCAAATGAAGCGGATGAATACCCAGGTCAGTGGTCAGTCAGTATGGTGGTAAAGCAATGCATTCACATGCAAAAAAAAAAAAAAAGAAAAAAATACAATATGAATTGAGTTATGACTTGTTATCTGTATGACTTCTGTGAGGGTACTGTAATTCATAAAATATCTGACATATCAAGAGCCACAATCAGTCAACAAACAAAACTATTTTAATTTTTGTGATTTCACATTCTGAAGGAGGTGTATACAGTGTTTTCATCAGTCAAATCTGTTGAAAATCTTCCAGAAACATTTAATTTCAGATATGACTCAGTTTTTGTATCTTACTCAGTGTTGGTCATTTTATAACTTTTTTGTGTAGTTTTACAGATACTATAGCCTCACCAACTTTTTTGGGTCCTGTTTGATATCACTCACTGTATTTGATTAATGAAATCACTTACTCTTACCACGCAGGTCATAATTGTGCCCACAGGGAAGTGCTATTTCTGAAGGCTATTCCTGGAGCTTCCAACTCCAGAACAAGGAAAGATGAGTGACCTCCACACAAGCCAATTCTCTTCAGGCCTAAATGTGAACGTTTCCAATGTTGGAAGCCAGGTAGAGGATTCTCAAGTCGAGAGATCCACAGTTGTTTTCTTGCTGTAGCTTGAAGGAGTCTTAAGGAAATTCCTTCTGGACCTCAACCCTGGGGCTACTGGAACATGCACAGGTACCGGAGGGTTTTCATCATGAACCTGATTTATCCTTTAACATTGGTTGCTGCTTAATGTAAACAAAGGAAACCAGTGTATTCTCTTACCAAATCTGTGACATGTCTCGGATAAAGGTGCTAAATGGCTACTTGTGGGTACTGAATCTAATACGGATAACAAGTTTCAATTCCTGAATGAAACATTAGTACATGTTTAATAGAATATAACTTGCAGATACATTTTGTTAATAATATATATTACTTCATAGCAAATTCCAAAATCACATTGTAGTTGCTTGGCAAGAAGGTGAAATTAAATTATCTCATATAAGAATGTAATAAACTATGACACTACTAACATAAAGAAAAGAGTCCTGTGGTGATTATTTTTTCACTGCAATTTTAACATCTTGATCTCAACTTACTCAGTTGAAAGTACATCATATGAAAGTGTATAGGACTCTCACGCACATGAAATATCAGTAGAAACCGGGCCCGTATAAAGGCCTTAAATGACAAGTAGTGCGAAAAATTAGAAATAAGTCATCTGGTACATAGGTAGAGGGTAGCATAAATGTGAATGAAGAATTATAGTGGGTGGGTGCATACTTCACTTGAATACAATAGAACCTCACTTTTACGTTCCCGCATTTTACATTTTCCTGCTGTTTACATTCATTTTTTTCAGGCCCAACAGAAGCCCTATTCTCTCAATACAATGCCTACCTATCCTTAACAATTCCATGTTACAATATCTCCCCCATTTTAAGTTTTCTTTGATGTTACCATGACCTTTAACATGGATTTTCATACAGATTTCTGCAAAAAGTGCATCTTACACCTGCTGAAAGTCAGCTTTTGAACAAAGCAGAAAATGCAGACAGTATGCAGAGTTACTGATCATGTAATGTAGCTGCAGTGTGTAAGCAATATTTTCGTTGTTGGCATGTCTGGTCATGGCTGCCTGTGTTCTAGGTTCACAGTGTTTGGAAGGATGGGAAAGTATACTGCCTTAATGATAATCATGATTTGATAATATTGATCCTAGTAGCAACTTTCCTTCTGCTCATTGCATTGTATTAGAATAGCTTCCATTTCATTTCATAGTCATTTCACAAATAAACACCACTTTTGAAGACACCGTTCTCTATAACAGACTTTCACAAATCATTACTTGTGCAGCAAATATGCTAATCCGTACCAGGCATGAATCTTCCCTCTGTCTCACCCAGGACGTCCCTGAACTGAGTGACCTCCTTGTCGGCAACACGCTGTAAATTTTGTGCCCATTGTTCTCTTTTTATGAAGATTACCAACTTTAGTGCTTTAACTAACACTGCATTACATGTTTTATTTACCGTAATTTTATAATGATTAGCAATAATAAGACTGACATTATAACACAACTATTTTTTTTTTTAATGTGGTTTCAGAAAAGACTTTGCTCCCATGTTTTATGTAGTAACACGGTTCACGTTTTCCATCACACTTCACATAGCGTAGACCGGGAACTGTCTCCTAGGCACACCTGAAGTGAACTTTCTGGGCACTGCCCATGCTGCCTGAGTTGTTCTTGTTGTTCCACCGGCAGAGGTCGCGGCCGAATTCTTGCGTGCCCTCTGGTGGACGGGACTCTACTTGTGGCAACTACCGTCCGTGACACGCCATGCCGATGTGCACCTCCCGCGATCTTTCTGGTGGCTACTGCATTTTATTTACACCATTGGACATAACTGGAATGTTTTGAGGCAATACATAGACATGCATGTGGCACTGTCCATGTGGATGAAGGCTTTGACAGTGCAATGCCACGACGGTGGATGCGGTTGGAGGCCGGCTATGTTACTGTGCAGGCATTCTGCTAGTGGCAGTGCCTATGCATCGTGAGGCAGTGGTACTTCCTCCATGAATTCTCTGGGAATGGAGAGCGCTCTGGCTGTAGATGAAGTCTGCAGATGAGATGCTGATCTCTTTCTACAGGGTCACTCGCAGGCCGAGGAGTACAAGCAGGAGTGTCTTTGTCAAGGCAGTTTCATGGCACATCATTGATGCCTTGTATGTCCAATGGAGCTACTCAATAATGCCGTTAGGTGTGGGTGGTAGCCTGTTAAGTAGTACAGCTGTTCTCTACACAGACAGTACACATGTTTGAACAGTGCATATTTGAACTGGGGGCTGCAGTCTGTACAGTCTCGGAGAGATGAAGTGCATCATCTGGGTGTCAACAAAAGCAGTAGGAACAGTCACATTGGTGATATAGGCTACAGGGTCGCCTCCAGCCAGTGGGTGAAGTGGTCCACCAGTGTAAAGAAGTGGACCTATAGTGTCCGTGTGGAGATGTGTGAAGTGGCGTGTCGTGTCGGGGAAGGTGCCGATGGGTGCATGGCTGTGTCTCCTGACTTTGGCAGGCCAGGCAGGTGCATGCTCACTGGTGGCAGTCTTTTTGGAGTCCGAGACAGGTGAAATGTGCAGCCACAAGCAACACCATGGTGTTAGCACCAGAATGTGATAACTCGCAGATATAGTCAGAAGCACTGTGCCAAATTTCTCCAGGAGGAAAGGGCGATGTGCGCCTTTCTTAGCACTAAACCTTCAAGAAGCAACCAGGCATGGGCGCCAGTTCTAGACTTAGGCCGCTGGAGGTATCGTGGAAGATATTGTCCAGTTTTCCATCGCTCTCCTGTTCTTATGCAATGTATTCAAAGTTCACCAGGGTGGAGATGACTGGACAGTCACGGGACAAACAGTGTATGCCTTTGCACAGTCAGTTTTGCTAATTATAGTTGCAGCTGCCAAGAACTGGCTAAATAATGTTCAGCAGATGTGGCAACAGATACCTGCCTGGCACTGCCCTTGAATTTAGCGTACTGTGGTCTCCTTATGGGCGACACGGTTTGTCCTCCTGAGGCACCAAATACAAAGCAGAAGACCACAGGATGCCTGATGGTTCGACAACGCCTTGCAGTGCCAGATTAAGCAAGCGTGGGGCCTGTAACAAATTCTGACAACAGGCCTTTGGTTCGTGTAGGTCATATGGTTTTGGATATAAAATAAAACAAGATTCACCACAGGCAATGGAGGGTGAAGCTTTGACAATGCCAGTCACTAGTGCTGGCGAAACGTCAGTAAAATCATCAGACGAACATCGGCCGAAGAACCCGAGAAAGAGGCAAATAAAACAGTTTGTCAACAAGTGGCCACGAAAGATTGTAAATCAAGATTGTTACAAATAAACTTTTCTAGATTTAACTTCGGCAAATCTAGAAATAATAAAAGTTAGATCAATTTCTCTGAGCAAATCGTATTCAATGTTCATTATCCTGAGGTCATTTAGACATTCCTGTCCCATCGTATTTCTTAATTCATTTTTAATATGCTTTAACGCTGAAAAAGAATGTTCTCCACTGCAGTTGATGATCATTAAAGATAAGTAAATGCTTAAGGCTATTTCTACCTTTGGAAAACACGATCTTAACGATTTTTCCAATAAAAATCTGTAGTTCCAAAGCTTCGTTCTTTTTTCTGTCAAAAGGAGTAGCGATTATCCGTTTTCAGTAACTCAGCGAACTGTAGCAGTTCGTCGCCTAGCGACTCTTCTAAATCATCTGGGTAAGCATTCACTATATTAGGACTTCTTTTCAATATCTCCTCTGCTGTAAGAGATTTAAAATCTGTAATATTCCAAAACCATTAGTAAGATGATGGTATTTTTCATTGCGTTTAGCTAATGCAGCCAGGACAATGTCACACAATAAACACCTGAAATTCAAAATGTTCTCCAGGTGTTTGATTTTCTACAACTTCATCGAGTGTAGTTGACCCACTAAAATGGTCTTACTCTGTGTTTCGCTTGCGTCGTCTTGAAGTTTGTTACAGATATTCTTCACAGTTAGTCAGGTATTTGGCTTCTGCCTCAATTTCTGAAAATATGAACCACATTGCTTAGATGCATTCGTGTATGGACGTATAACACTCTCTGTACCAGGCCTATTTTATGCACCCGTCCCTAGAAACCGGGCAATTTTACCAATATTAAAAAAATTACTGCATCAAATCTACTGTTTGGATTGTGGCAAATTTGGTACCATCTTGAAGCTGCACATTTCTACTTTAATTCTGAGTGAAAGAAACTACTTTACAATGCACAGCTTTAAGGTACAGTTATAGAAATCACTTAGATGTTTTAAGAATTTAGAAAAAGTCATACGAATAAGGGAATACAATTGTGATTTATTTTTAACCAAAATTGTGGCACTACATTACATGTTTCTGATAGTATACAGTATTACATATAAATTTCACACAGAATCATATTGTTTTTTAGTGTGGAAAATTTTAAAGCAAGGTTCCAGGCAGAGTGCAACGCCACACTGTTCACATTCGTATCGTGTCTCTTTGCGAGAAGCCTTGCCACTCTGTTTCTTGCTCCTGGAACTGCACACGTGACACACACGAGCAGCATACTTCTTAGTAGTTGCAGGTATGTGCTGCAAAAAATGTCTCTTTGTTAGCCGACCTACAGTTCCTTCATTTCTTGGAATGAATTCAAGTGTGTCGTCTTCAACAAGCTGAACTGCAAGCACTGTTATAAAGTCTGTTATTGTAATTTTCTTCCTGTGCACTGCATTGTACAGCCAAAATGCATTTGATACTCCCATAAGCAGCAAATGGAAATATAATTTTCGCCACCATTTCACAGTTCTGTGCTGGAACGGATTGTACTGCAGGCGTTGGTCTCCAATATCCACTCCAATTTTATTGAGGTTGTAATCAAGTACCTGAAGTGGTTTCAATACTACAGACCCATTTCTCTTAGTATGCGTACCAAATGTTGCTTGATGCCTTGTAGACAATGTATACACATCTCTCTTATCTTTCCACTTCATTGCCAATACATTATCTTTACGCCGAAAAGACATTTCGCCCTTTTTCAGCTTAGCAGATACTAAATCTTTAGGCAATCCTTTCCTGGATTTGTTCACAGTACCAACAGCTCCAGTGCCTTTCTCTGCCAGTTGCTGAAATAGCTCTGGACTGGAATAAAATCGATCTAAATACACAGTGTGGCCTTTGTTCAGCAAGCTGCTGTCAGACAACAATCGCAAAATAACCGCAGACGAAGAATTGTCAACAATATGCTTACCAGCATAAACTTCAAAATTTACAACATAGCCACTACTGGCTTCAGCAACAGCATATACTTTCAGTCCATACTTATGAGGCTTATTTTGCATGTAAACACGGAAACTCACACGACCTCGAAATGGGCAAATTCCTTCATCAATTGTCACTTTTTCTGAGGGACGATATGCCTGGATACATCGCTCCTTCAAATTATTATAATATGGCAAAACTTTGTAAAGTGGATGAAATCCATCTTCGCCTGGTTTTTTCTGATTTGAATTGTCAACAAGATGCAAGCATGACAGTATCTGAGTGAAACGCAAACGGCTCATGACATGGGGACAAAAGTTACAACTAAGAACAGGATTAGTGCTCCAATGGTCCGCAATTTTGGGCTTTTTCGAAACACACATGTGGAAAATAATACCCAAGAAACGCCTCATCTCACTTATAGTCACTGGCTTCCACGAACTCAAAACTGAATGGGGCTTCAGATTATTTCCTCTTCTTTTCTTCTGTATTGTCTGTGATGCATACAAATTTGTCTGTCTCTTGAGTTCATTTACGTCACTGTCAGTAAGGAACACTTTACTGCAATCCAGTACAGAACTCGACTCATCAATATCCACTAGTATCTGCCTGGGTGTCGTGTTGACAGGCAGAGGTCGGTAGGTGTCAACTGCAGTCCACTCACTGTCTTTCGGATACGGCACAGCTGCTGGATTTGAAGCAACACCTTCAACATCATTCTCGTCTTCATCTGAAGACAAACTGTCATCAATCTCGTCTTCTAAAAAGAATATCACATTATGTGTAACTACATACATCGTTTACACATGTTCAACAGATATGTGCGTACTGCACAATTACGTGGAAAATTCGGAAATACGTACCTTCAAACACACCATTGCATTCAGAATCGTCTGAATCACTCTCTACATTATCCAGAGTGTCGCTATGATTGATCAAATCCGCAATTTCTGCGTCTGATAAACCGCGCCGAAACATGATGACAAACAACTGAATGATATACAGACTGAGAACGCAAAGATAAGTTTTAACATGAATTACAGCGCTGCCGTGACATCTATGGACGCATTTTGTTAATAAACATCTGAAAAACGTATAGCGCTGGCCAAACCCGTAGAAATAACGTTGCAGTGTTTTGAATGAAATTAAATGTAGCGGCCCGTAAATTTTACGGGCTTGGTGATTTTCGCGCGATCCCAGGCCCGTAAATTTTACGGGCTTGGCGCTTAGAGTGATAAAGTGCATTTCCGATGCGCAGATGTTGATCAGACGACAGAGCGAAAAGCTAGTGGCTTGCAAGCGTTCTAGTATTCTGTTCCATGCGACACACATTATTCCCGTTCCCACTAACTCATTTTCAAAACAAGTCCGTAAGCCTGACTGCGGCACTCTACCTTTTGATGCATATTGGTAGATACGTCATTCAAAACATGTTTGATCGTATGAAAACCAAATAAAAGCGCCTTTGTAGCATTAGCTCTGGCCGGCCACCTAGTACCCGATAACCTTTTCAAATTTGGAATTTTAGTACTACCATTTTTCTGTGTTTTTAAAAGAAGGCCCCATCGATAGGTAGAAGCGGCAAAAAATGGATAGAGGTTTTCCAGGAAATCAAAGAAAATGGCTGCTTCTGTACACAACATTCTGCAGCACACTTGGCGACCAAATTTAACGAATGTTAATAACAGGGAATATATTCAGCGTACTCATTTGTATCTTTAATTCATGCTTTTAAGCCGGTGTACTTGCCACTCATGTTACTGATACTGTCATAGCTTTGCCCACGACAATTTTTGATATTAATGCCATTCTCTGTTAAAAAAGATAGTAAGCTTTGGGAGAGTTGTTCAGCAGTATGGCCTTCCATATCCAAAAACTTCCTAAATCTTTACACTGGTCCAGATGGTATGAATGAATGAATGAATGAATGAATGAAATTTTATTGTCGTTTAGCTATTACAGCAATTGACAAAGTTACATATATACAAGTTATACAGCATATATACATAGATTAAAGATCAATATGTGACATAGGTTTTACATAAAATACAACATTTAAAATGAAATAATATGAAAGCATTGCATCATAACTGATTCAGTTACAGAAATTATGCTGCACTCTCCAAATCGGTACCACTATGATATTTTACAGTCATAAAATTCCTGAAGTGAGTAGTATGGATTTGCAGCTAACCAACTGAACAATTTGTCTTTAAATAAATCAAATGGAGCTTCTACCCATTCTAGTGGCAAATTATTAAACATCTTCGTACCCACCACTTCGTAGCTGTTCAATGAGTTGGATAATCTGTAGTAAGGTAAGTCAAGATTGCTACTATTTCTGGTTCCATGAGTGCGTACATCTCTTCTACGCTGGTGTTCTGATAAGTTGCTCTTTATATGCAGTAGGGCAGAGTAAATATACATGTTTATCACAGTTAATATTTTTAAGTTGATAAACAGTGGTTTGCAGTGGGCCAGTATATCACTGTTTGTGATAATTCGAATTACTTTCTTCTGAAGTACCAAAATGTCCTGAAGGTGTGAGCTATTGCTCCATATTAAAAGCCCATAAGATATGTTGTTGTTGTGGTCTTCAGTCCTGAGACTGGTTTGATGCAGCTCTCCATGCTACTCTATCCTGTGCAAGCTTCTTCATCTCCCAGTACCTACTGCAACCTACATCCTTCTGAATCTGCTTAGTGTGTTAATCTCTTGGTCTCCCGCTACGATTTTTACCCTCCACGCTGCCCTCCAATGCTAAATTTGTGATCCCTTGATGCCTCAAAACATGTCCTACCAACCGATCCCTTCTTCTGGTCAAGTTGTGCCACAAACTTCTCTTCTCCCCAATCCTATTCAATACCTCCTCATTAGTTACGTGATCTACCCACCCTATCTTCAGCATTCTTCTGTAGCACCACATTTCGAAAGCTTTTATTCTCTTCTTGTCCAAACTGGTTATGGTCCATGATTCACTTCCATACATGGCTACACTCCATACAAATACTTTCAGAAACGACTTCCTGACACTTAAATCTATACTCGATGTTAACAAATTTCTCCCTTCAGAAACGATTTCCTTGCCATTGCCAGTCTACATTTTATATCCTCTCTACTTCGACCATCATCAGTTATTTTACTCCCTAAATAGCAAAACTCCTTTACTACTTTAAGTGTCTCATTTCCTAATCTAATCCCCTCAGCATCACCCGATTTAATTTGACTACATTCCATTATCCTCGTTTTGCTTTTGTTGATGTTCATCTTATACCCTCTTTTTAAGACACTGTCCATTCCGTTCAACTGCTCTTCCAAGTCCTTTGCTGTCTCTGACAGAATTACAATGTCATCGGCGAACCTCAAAGTTTTTACTTCTTCTCCATGAATTTTAATACCTACTCCGAACTTTTCTTTTGTTTCCTTTACTGCTTGCTCAATATACAGATTGAATAACATCGAGGAGAGACTACAACCCTGTCTCACTCCTTTCCCAACCACTGCTTCTCTTTCATGCCCCTCAACTCTTATAACTGCCATCTGGTTTCTGTACAAATTGTAAATAGCCTTTCGCTCTCTGTATTTTACCCCTGCCACCTTCAGAATTTGAAAGAGAGTATTCTAGTTAACGTTGTCAAAAGCTTTCTCTAAGTCTACAAATGCTAGAAACGTAGGTTTGCCTTTTCTTAATCTTTCTTCTAAGATAAGTCGTAAGGTTAGTATTGCCTCACGTGTTCCAACGTTTCTACAGAATCCAAACTGATCTTCCCCGAGGTCCGCTTCTACTAGTTTTTCCATTCGTCTGTAAAGAATTCGCGTTAGTATTTTGCAGCTGTGACTTATTAAACTGATAGTTCGGTAATTTTCACATCTGTCAACACCTGCTTTCTTTGGAATTGGAATTATTATATTCTTCTTGAAGTCTGTGGGTATTTCGCCTGTCTCATACATCTTGCTCACCAGATGGTAGAGTTTTGTCAGGACTGGCTCTCCCAAGGCCATCAGTAGTTCTAATGGAATGTTGTCTACTCCCGGGGCCTTGTTTGGACTCAGGTCTTTCAGTGCTCTGTCAAACTCTTCACGCAGTATCTTATCTCCCATTTCATCTTCACCTACATCCTCTTCCATTTCCATAATATTGTCCTCAAGTACATCGCCCTTGTATAAAACCTCTATATACTCCTTCCACCTTTCTGCCTTCCCTTCTTTGCTTAGAACTGGGTTTCCATTTGAGCTCTTGATATTCATACAAGTGGTTCTCTTCTCTCCAAAGGTCTCTTTAATTTTCCTGTAGGCTGTATCTATCTTACCCCTAGTGAGACAAGCCTCTACATCCTTACATTTCTCCTCTAGCCATCCCTGCTTAGAAATTTTGCACTTCCGGTCGATCTCATTTTTGAGACGTTTGTATTCCTTTTTGCCTGCTTCATTTACTGCATTTTTATATTTTCTCCTGTCATCAATTAAATTCAATATTTCTTCTGTTACCCAAGGATTTCTATTAGTCCTCGTCTTTTTACCTACTTGATCCTCTGCTGCCTTCACTACCTCATCCCTCAGAGCTACCCAGTCTTCTTCTACTGTATTTCTTTCCCCCATTTCTGTCAATCGTTCCCTTATGCTCTCCCTGAAACTCTCTACAACCTCTGGTTCTTTCAGTTTATCTAGGTCCCATCTCCTTAAATTCCCACTTTCTTGCAGTTTCTTCAGTTTCAACCTGCAGTTCATAACCATTATATTGTGGTCAGAATCCACATCTGCCCCTGGAAATGTCTTACAATTTAAAACCTGGTTCCTAAATCTCTGTCTTACCATTATGTAATCTATCTTATACCTTTTAGTATCTCCAGGATTCTTCCAGGTATACAACCTTCTTTTATGATTCTTGAACCAAGTGTTAGCTATGATTAAGTTATGGTCTGTGCAAAAATTCAACAAGGCGGCTTCCTCTTTCATTTCTTCCCCCCAATCCATATTCACCTACTATGTTTCCTTCTCTCCCTTTTCCTACTGACGAATTCCAGTCACCCATGACTATTAAATTTTCGTCTCCCTTCACTACATGAATAATTTCTTTTATCTCGTCATACATTTCATCAATTTCTTCATCAACTGCAGAGCTAGTTGGCATATAAACTTGTACTACTGTAGTAGGCATGGGCTATGTGTCTATCTTCGCCACAATAATGCGTTCACTATGCTGTTTGTAGTAGCTAACCTGCACTCCTATTTTTTTATTCATTATTAAACCTACTCCTGCATTACCCCTATTTGATTTTGTATTTATAACCCTGTAATCACCTGACCAAATGTCTTGTTCCTCCTGCCACCGAACTTCACTAATTCCCACTATATCTAACTTTAACCTATCCATTTCCCTTTTTAAATTTTCTAACCTCCCTGCCCGATTAAGGGATCTGACATTCCACGCTCCGATCCGTAGAACGCCAGTTTTCTTTCTCCTGATAACGACGTCCTCTTGAGTAGTCCCCGCCCGGAGATCTGAATGGGGGACTATTTGACCTCCGGAATATTTTACCCAAGAGGACGCCATCATCATTTAATCATACAGTAAAGCTGCATGTCCTCGGGAAAAATTACGGCTGTAGTTTCCCCTTGCTTTCAGCCATTCGCAGTACCAGCACAGCAAGGCCGTTTTGGTTAATGTTACAATGCCAGATCAGTCAATCATCCAGACTGTTGCCCATGCAACTACTGGAAAGGCTGCTGCCCTTCTTCAGGAACCAAATGTTTGTCTGGCCTCTCAGCAGATATCCCTCCGTTGTGGTTGCACCTATGGTACGGCCATCTGTATCTCTGAGGCACGCAAGGCTCCTCACCAACGGCAAAGTCCATGGTTCATAAGGGGGGGGGGCATAAGATATAATACTTTGAAAAAAACAAAGTAGGCTGATCTTACATAGGCCGCAGGTACATGGTTTATTAAATTCTTTAACAAATACACCACTCTAAACAGCCTTGCATTAATGTATTTAATATGTGGCTCCAGAGTCAGTTTAGTATCTATAACAATACCTAAGAACTTAACACTATTCTTGAAGTCTTCTGCTGGCGGATCTCTCAAACTAAATACAATCTTTTGAGTTTTAATCTCATTAAGCAGCAACCCATTAGCTCGGAACCAGACTGATGCCTGTGATATTGTGTCGTTTGCCACAGTTTGGAGCATATCAATGTCTGAGCTGATATTGAAAAAAGTGGTATCATCTGCATAGAGAATGGAGTGAGTATTTATGCAGGATGGTAGATCGTTTGTCATTAGGATAAATAGCAGAGGTCCTAATACTGAGCCTCGTGGCACACTGCACTTAACTTCAGCTAGCTGTGATCTCTGTTTACCAATACAAACAATTTGTCTACGGTTGCTGAGAAAAGATTCAAAAATGTTGTCAACTTCACTGTTTGTGATTCCGTAATAAACTAGTTTGTTGAGGAGTGAAATATGCTCCACAGAATCGAAGGCTTTGCTAAGATCACAAAAGGTAGCCTGAGCAAAATTTTTTCCTTCATAAGCATTAAGCACTACCACAGAGTTTATCTACGTGAAATATATCAGTAATGGAATCCAATGAGACGGAATAGTATTTGAATCTCTTAATTTCGCAAATAATATGATCCAGTATGGCTGATGTAATTACATGGATAAATTCCTTGCACGTTGTTACAGGACATTATGCGCCATTTCTGTATTTGCATGAATACGTATATGTTGGGCCAGAAACACATTTTGCAAGTAATTCTAATAACCTTAAATCATTTCCATTGTGGGGTGAATCAACAATTTCATTACTACCTCGAAATGCTAGCACTCACTCAGCCATAACTGCAACAATGGTTCTAAGAGTGTTCGCCAGTCTCCGTCTTTCGTAAACCGTGGCGAGCCATCAGAATTTGCCACTTTGCAAACAAAACAGAACAGGCTCCCTTTGCTTTCTGAATAGCACAAACCATCTCTCATGTAAGTTTTATTCGTTAATTCATGTTTACATGTGAAAAACGACTTTCTACAGAATCTTGGCTGATTTTCATTCTCATATATTTTCACTGAAGACAAAGAGCTACTGTTCATGTGCTAAACTTCGCTACTTTCTTTCATAATCCAATGATCTCTGTCAAAGTTGTTTGGTCACTCACCAATATCTTTAGAATATATTTTGCTTTCGCTTTGTGCTCCACTTGTACAAGATGCAGTAACATCAGAAGCCTGTAACATTTTTTGGACTCCTCATTACCTTTAAAGACGAGGTCTCTGGCCTGATAGAACTTCCTATGCTTTTCAGTTCGGTTTGGCTTGGAGACGATACCGCTGAACTGGGAAGACTTTCCGTAGGTTCGAATCCTGCCTCGGGCATGAATGTATGTGAAGTCCTTGCGTTAGTTAGGTTTAAGTAGTTCTAAGTTTTAGGGGACTGATGACGTCTGATGTTGAAGTCCCATAGTGCTCAGAGCCATTTGAACCATTTGGGAAGACATTCCGTCTGTTCTGTTGCTGTATCACTAATGGAAAACGCAACTACATTGGAAAAAGTTGCATATTCTGATGAATCTCGTGTAGTAAAACTAATATCCTTACAATCAACTACATCTTTTGTATTATGCACTTCATTTTCTGTATATTCGGCAAAATCATTCTGAACATTAAAAAATTTAAACAGTTTACGTGTTTTAGATATAACAGCAAGTGTCTTTCTCTCCTTTTCTTCTCTTGCTTTACGCTTTGCACTACAGAAGCGTAGTGGCGTCCAGTATCTCTGTCTGCTACTCATGGTGGTTAGCTCGAGCTGTGTAGAAGGGAAAATAAATTACAAAATAAAATGGAACACTATTACTTAATGCGTAAGTATCATAAATAATATACGTTCATTTTCTATTGAAGCCAGTGCCAGCTGACTGCGCAAATGCTGATATACAGTATATGATATGCCTGTGATATTGTGTCGTTTGCCACAGTTTGGAGCATATCAATTTCTTCCCGCCTATCGAGATGTATTGAATTTCTACCCATAAAAATTATGCAGGAAGAAGAAAAAAACGAGTTGAGAGTGAGCTCTCAGCTATTATCTACCCATCAGTACAAACTCAGCAACATCTTTAAACTGTTCGCAATTAGCGCTCTCAACAGAACATCAGCCACTTGGCTTCATGTTTTGTATTTAACACGGGAAGCACGCTGGTAAAATGTCGGCTCCGACAAACGACTTAGCTTGAGAATGTGGGCCATATAGTGAAAGTATGCAGTTAAGACCTAACTATACTTTCGTACGCACTGGTTGTACTGCAGCCATTTTAAGTCCCAGCGCAAAGTACATACGTAAACTCGACTTACCGGCTACCCCAGAGCTACATTGCGGCACATCCTGGATTTGAATGGGAAGACAGTCAAATCGAAACGGTTGAATGTAAAATAGCGAGAGCCAGTAAAGACATAACTAATGTCATTATTTTCTGGCTATTTCACATACAAATGGAAGTGTATGGGCTTTTCCTTGCGCTTTATACGTTTCAGTTTCGTTGCAGATATCATAGACAACTCTCCAAACGAAGATGCGAATAATGAACTGACGTTCGATGGTTCTTCACAACCTCCAATGGTGGTAAGGACAGTGGGCGCTAAAATGAGGAAGTAAGACGTAAGTGATAATGAAGACTGTTTTGGAGATTTAAAATCATAAGTAGTAGCTCTAGATGATAGCGAAGGAGTATGAGAAACAGTCTCTCACTTTCTGGAAGACTAAAAAGATGAGAATCTTTCAGGGCTGTTAAGAAGATTTTTTAATTGTTATAACAAAAACGATCTGTTAATTTACAGTAAATAGAGTAGAAAGGGATGTACGCGTGTGCAAATATTTTCCAAGGTCAACATAATTGATCTACATGAATTTAATACATAAGGGGCGTTCAAAAAGAAACGAGCTGGAGTCTGGAATACCCAAACCGGTGAATACATTGGGGTGTGTAACCAGGTGTGGTTCCGACCAGAGCGTGGAAGTTCACAGCCCGTCGCTAGAGGGCACACGTGCACGTCACGTGACTATACAGAGCTAGCAGCAACATGCATCAGTCGTCCAACGCTACCAGTCGCATTGTAAACAGTCACATGAAGGCGCCAACAGAAGAGCAAAGGGGTGTTATTCGTTCCCTGACAGCAGAAGGAGTAGTAGAAACGGACACTGGCGAATGTCGCAAGTTTACGGCGGACATTGCATGTCCCTTGCAAGGGTCAAGCTCTTCAGAGAAGGACAAGTGTCGTTAGTCGAAGATGCACGGTCTGAATTACCACACTGCATTACCGATTACACCGTCCACCAGGTGGGTGCACTCATTACCCAGGGCCGCCGAGTGCAGTGAAAGCCATAGCCGTGATCGGATTGAACGTCCGAAGTGTTCATACCATCATGAAGGAACGATTCCACATGCGCAAAGTGTGTCCCAGTAGGTGACCCACAGTCTTCAACCCCACCAGGAAGCATATCTTGCTCATCTGCTGTGCTATGCTCGGGAAGGGAATGTGTTCCGGGCACGAGTGGTGGCTGGAGACGAGTCGTGGTGTCATCACTTCAAATCAGAATTAAAACGACAAAGCCAAGACCATCCACACGAGTGCAGGAAAGGTTAAGCTGATGGTCTCCTTTTACCAAGATGGACCCCTTTTGATTGACTTCCTGCAGCACGGGACAACAGTGAATTAACAGCGTTACTCGCAAACCTTGACCACCCTTCGCCAAGCAAATCAAATCAAAAAGACCAGGCAATCTCACCCGGAGGGTCATTCTGCTCCACGACACTGCAAAGCCTCATACGGCCAACAGAGTCGCGGCACTCCTGCAGAAATTCAGATTGGGGGTTCTCGGCCACCCTCCATACAGTCTGGACCTCTCTCTCTGTGATTACGCCATTTTTGGTTCCCTTAAAAGGGCTCAGAGAGGCAAACGATTCACCTCGAACGACGATGTCCAGTTGTACTTACGGAACTGGTTAACACCGCAGCCCTGGGAATTTTATGAGACAGTCATTCACCGCCTTGTGTCACAGTGGGACAAGTATCTGAAAAGCCAGCGTCAATACTTCTAACATACAGGTATTGATTTTTGTAATTATGCCTCCGGCTCGTTTCATTTTGAACGCCCCTTATAGTGTGCTACAGTAACGTGACGGTACGCGACGTTAACATATTGAGCGATGGGACGTTATAGCCATAAAACAAGTGGGCCCAATTTTTTAAAATAAACAGTTAGCTGGGTGTACGTATTCAATAACAGCTCTATTGTGGTGCGAAAGGTAACCCATCTTAGTACAACAAAACAACTAGGTATCATTACGAAAGTCATATATATTGTCTGTGAAGAATTTTTCAACAGTACCGTAGCAACTATGCCTATGTGAATTTTCGATAGACAGAATATGTATAAGCGTATTTCCATTTTAGAAGTCACGTATGGTCGTCCTTTTATCAAAAAGGGACAAAAGTCTGTGCATAAGTAATACTGTGTAAAGCTACACAACATGCCAACGGCGTCAGCAGATCGACTCTTGCTGCCGCTTGTTTCTACTTTTAAAAGAAGCGACGTGCATACTAGGGGCACGAGATAAGCAAAGTTTGTTGTATGGGGATCATATTTTAGCGGTCAGGTCATTTTGTAGACAAGGAATACCGACGGATGTCGCGAGAAGACGTGTTTTCTAAAATCATACAGATTACAGTAAATTAGTTTTCATTCTGTAATAGTTTTCAGGTCACAAAACCTTGCTAGCGAATGAGGAACATGGAACTAAAGAGTCTGCCGCTTTCGGAATGTCAAATGTTGAATGGTTTTCGCTGCCAATGTCTTGAGTATCTGTGTGGACGTCACTCCAGATCACCATCCTTTGAAAAATTAAGGGAACACTTCCTTTGAATTGTAAAGCTGACAATATTAATGTAAAATACAGATTCAAGAGCTACGGATTCAACGCTACGGATTTGTAAATTATTAACCTGTTACTAAAATAGTTGTTTAACAAATTAGCTGTGTTCGTACTTCACGCTTTACTATTAAGAGGATACAGTGGGGTGGGGTATTGTAACGTGCTAATGCTTAAAATGTAGATCACAGATGGTCATAGCTGCGCACAATCAAAATTATTGGTCAAATTTGGGGAATGAAACAAGGACTGAAGGACTACAAAGACTTGCGATCTGTCACTAAACAGAACTTGTGGTCATACAAATAGTGATGCAATTTTGTCACATCATACACATTAGCGGAAGCTTTATCAGTTTGAGAATAATTGCACCGAGTTTGAATTAACAACTTTGAGGTAAAAGCAATATCAATTGCTCTTTTTGCAATTTGCAAAAAGCAAAATCAATTGCAAGGTTGTTATTTCACCAGTATTCTGTTTTCCTCTTTAAAATATGACTTCAATTCGATGACTTTTCATTGTGGTATCAAAAATTCTGGAGTATATACCAGTACTAAGGCCGTGTCCTACGTAAGCGACCGACAGCTAACGACTTCCGGATTCGCGAGACTCCAACGAGAAGCAGCAGCAAGGGGCGAAAAGCTTGGGTGTCCTGCGTGCGAGCGACCACGTCGCGCTACGAGATAGCTGCTCAGAGCCAACCACCTTGTAACGCCGGAAATGCATATCCTCCTATTTCCATCTATTGTACTATTATTTTTTTCCTTGTTTTGTTACCTCAAGATATGACATTTCTGTCTCTTTATATATTGTAATTGCTTTACTGTTTGGATATATATATATTTATGCACTTGTGTCGATGTATAATTGGTTTGTTTCGTAAATATTATTTGTATTTTTACGCTGGGTCTTGCCTAGGGAAAACTGCTATCGAACGATTACATCGATAGGTCGTGTGAAGACTCAAAGTGTGTAGGATCTTTGGTAGTGTTAACTCTGCCGCGTGGAGCGCGGGCAGAACAGTCAGAGTCTGGCTGGAGTAGCGAGTGGAGCAGGTGTGTTGTGAGAAGCTCCCGCGAGCTGCCGCGCTTTCGGGGTTTGGCAGCATGTAATTGCGCTCGACTCGCGATGATAGTTTCTGACATGGTGTCGCGGACGGGAAGCATTAGCTGGCGCACATCAAGAGCCCGTTTCGCCTGGTAACCGTGTCGAGAAGAAGGCGCGCCAACATCCAGCTTCTGCAACAGCGACGGCCGACAATGAGTGACTGTCGCCACCTCCTCGATCGACGGCTTCAAACCTTCAATCAACCAACAAGGAAGACTAAAAGCACGTAAAGTTTCAGAACTGTATGGCAGACCTCAGCTTTTCAAATTGTTCCATTTGCCTCGCAAAATTACAGCAACTTAGCATGAACCTTTGTTGCTCATTGTCCCAATTGCATTGCCAAGCAGGGTCCCTTCCTTTTTTCGAAATGAACCCGAGTGTCGTTGAAATTCAAACGCCAGCATTAAAATAATACAATTAGATTTCACTGCTTTAATTTCAAAGTTCAGTAGCTGGCTACAATATTTAGGTTACACGAGCACAAATTTAGAGTGCGAGTTTTGTTAGCATATTTTAGCTTACCTGTGACTGCAGCTCAGCTTGGTACGTACTAAATTTTACTATTGTTAATAGTTCAGAATCATTTAATTCAAGTTCAAAGTTAAATATCTTGTTTCTAAATTGCGTAGAGTCAAGTTGCTTTTGAAATGATTGTTGAGGTAGTCCAAGACTAACGGTATTTTACTGGATTTCGATGTGCTTCAGAAAGAAAGCTCACTATTAACTTCAGTCACTAAATTAATTTTCGATTTTCCGGTTTTATTAATTCTTTTGCTAAATTAAGTCAGAGTGTAGCGAAATTTATTACTTCTGACAAACTTTCAGTTTTCACACTACACGTGTCAACCTTCAGTTGCCACGCTTCTAGTGTTAATTATACACTCCTGGAAATGGAAAAAAGAACACATTGACACCGGTGTGTCAGACCCACCATACTTGCTCCGGACACTGCGAGAGGGCTGTACAAGCAATGATCACACGCACGGCACAGCGGACACACCAGGAACCGCGGTGTTGGCAGTCGAATGGCGCTAGCTGTGCAGCATTTGTGCACCGCCGCCGTCAGTGTCAGCCAGTTTGCCGTGGCATACGGAGCTCCATCGCAGTCTTTAACACTGGTAGCATGCCGCGACAGCGCGGACGTGAACCGTATGTGCAGTTGACGGACTTTGAGCGAGGGCGTATAGTGGGCATGCGGGAGGCCGGGTGGACGTACCGCCGAATTGCTCAACACGTGGGGCGTGAGGTCTCCACAGTACATCGATGTTGTCGCCAGTGGTCGGCGGAAGGTGCACGTGCCCGTCGACCTGGGACCGAACCGCAGCGACGCACGGATGCACGCCAAGACCGTAGGATCCTACGCAGTGCCGTAGGGGACCGCACCGCCAGTTCCCAGCAAATTAGGGACACTGTTGCTCCTGGGGTATCGGCGAGGACCATTCGCAACCGTCTCCATGAAGCTGGGCTACGGTCCCGCACACCGTTAGGCCGTCTTCCGCTCTCGCCCCAACATCGTGCAGCCCGCCTCCTGTGGTGTCGCGACAGGTGTGAATGGAGGGACGAATGGAGACGTGTCGTCTTCAGCGATGAGAGTCGCTTCTGCCTTGGTGCCAATGATGGTCGTATGCGTGTTTGGCGCCGTGCAGGTGAGCGCCACAATCAGGACTGCATACGACCGAGGCACACAGGGCCAACACCCGGCATCATGGTGTGGGGAGCGATCTCCTACACTGGCCGTACACCACTGGTGATCGTCGAGGGGACACTGAATAGTGCACGGTACATCCAAACCATCATCGAACCCATCGTTCTACCATTCCTAGACCGGCAAGGGAACTTGCTGTTCCAACAGGACAATGCACGTCCGCATGTATCCCGTGCCACCCAACGTGCTCTAGAAGGTGTAAGTCAACTACCCTGGCCAGCAAGATCTCCGGATCTGTCCCCCATTGAGCATGTTTGGGACTGGATGTAGCGTCGTCTCACGCGGTCTGCACGTCCAGCACGAACGCTGGTCCAACTGAGGCGCAAGGTGGAAATGGCATGGCAAGCCGTTCCACAGGACTACATCCAGCATCTCTACGACCGTCTCCATGGGAGAATAGCAGCCTGCATTGCTGCGAAAGGTGCATATACACTGTACTAGTGCCGACATTGTGCATGCTCTGTTGCCTGTGTCTATGTGCCTGTGGTTCTGTCAGTGTGATCATGTGATGTATCTGACCCCAGGAATGTGTCAATAAAGTTTCCCCTTCCTGGGACAATGAATTCACGGTGTTCTTATTTCAATTTCCAGGAGTGTATGTGTAATAACCTTTCTTTTTCAGTTACTATAGTAATTGTCCTTAGGACTGGCGACCGTGATTTCCCCCAAATCTCAAATATCTAATTACCACTAGTTAATTGTTAACGTAACGGCCGCACATTTACTTTCTTTATTAACTTTACCCCTTTTCAAAATTGATTTCCATCAGTTTCATTTGCATTTTTCCTTTCATTTAGATGTAACCCTTTCCTCCCTCTTTACCGATAGATTAACTTCGGTGACGATTGCTTTTCCCAAATTTCCATTAGGTACACGCGGTTTAATTTTTCACTGTCATTAAGGTCGATAAGTGAGGGTTGAGGTTACACGTGGCGACCTGGTGACAGGACAATCTTCAAATTTGAGGTTGTTCTGGGCACGAATTTTGCATTGTGCAAATCTCGTAACAAAGTACTGGTTACGAAATGGTCGATACGTCAGCGAGAATATTCGTATGAGGAATCCTAATTAGAGCTGAGATTTTGCATTTATATTGAAAATTATTAAAATGAGTGAAGGCAACAATTACCAAAATTTGGTAGACTTAGATACGGAACAATCGGTCGAACAGTGGGAAACGCGCACAGCGGTACCCATTGTTCCGGGGCAGGCGGCTAGCATGAAGGATGCGACCGCCGAAACGCAACAAAGAGCAGAAATGGAATTCCAGACTTTAGAAAATGTTTCGGAATCGGAAGTGAAAATCAAATCTGAATCCCTTGATGACGAATACGGGGGGACAATGAAAGAGGAAGCCGCTACGGAAGTAAAACCGGTGGTTTCCGGGAATTTAACTGATTTATTGAATGTTTTGATTAACGAAATCAAGAGTCAATCGGCAGAAATTAAAGATCAGGCTGCCAAGCAAGAAGCTCAGGCTGCCGAGCAAGCAGCTCAGGCTGCCAAGCAAGTAGCTCTGTCTGAAAAAATTGAACAAATGCTAGACAATCAGAACAAAGCTATTAATGTTGTTAACAACAATGTTGGAGTTGTTAATACAAAAGTTGATAAAATCAAAGAAGATATTGTTGTAATTAATACCGAAATCGGTAATCTTAAACAGGAAATGATAGGCGTTCAGGCGGAAATTGCGAGCATAAATACTCGTTTTGATTCCGAAATTAGCAGAATCGAGAAAAGTGTAGGAGAAGCAGTTGCTCCGATCATCGAGAATAAGGTGACGGAACAAATTCAATTAGTGAAAAAAGAGGATCAACAGAAGGTGGAAACTTTAAAGGCTTTAGTGTCCGAAGTAGACACTAAAGTGAGGGAGCAGGCTAATACCTGCGAAGAGAAAAAGAGGGAAGTGGAAACGCTTGCGACAACCACTTGCCAAGTAATTACGAGAGTGTCGGAATTAGAAAAGAAACTTGACGAAAAACAGAGCTATGTGCCAATCTGTACACATAGTTCGGAATTGTTGACGAAAGAGGAGCGGTTCGACCCCTTGAAAAAAGGCGGTATACAGGCGACGGATTTCATTAAAAATTGTGATAGAGTTTTACCCAGATCATGGACTAATGAGAGAAAAATTAATGCGGTTATTGATGTGCTGGCTGGTGATGCCAAGCGTTGGGGCTTAAACCTCGACATTACGAACCTGACTTTTGACGAGTTTAAAAATTTGTTTCTTGCTGAATACTGGTCAGAGAAAAAACAGCAAAGTGTCTGGCGCGAATTTGTCGTATCGAGGCCCTTCGATGCGAATTCGCGCGGCTCGATGAAGGAGTTTTGTGAGGGCTGGATCCGCAAGTTGGAATATTTGCGTGATCGCCGCACAGAATCCGAAATAGTCTGGGAACTCTACAAAAAGCTTCCAGATGATACAAAACGCTACGTAGGAAGCAATTACAGGACAATAAATGATTTCCTGGAAAGAGTGGAGGACGAGGACAATTGGCGCAATAATCGCGACAGTGGTAGAGGCCGTGGTAACAACAACGGGTACCACAGCAACCACACCAACGATAACCATGGGAATAATGCATACCGCAACCATGGCAGCAATAACAATAATGGTTCGGACCGTAATAACAATCGGTACAATGCAAATAATAACAGGAATGACGGAAACCAGTATCATACTAGCGTGATACGGGCTGCGCAGAATAGTAATAACGCCAGAGGGTGTGACCAGCCGCCTCAGCAGCATCCGGGGAGCGTATCTGCTGGGACGAGACAGGGAAACCATTAGCCGCGCCGGTGAGGGGCCGACCGGGCGTGGAGAAATTTTGGCGGCCCAATAACAGGAGAAAACCCAGGTGTCGTCGTTATGAAAATCCCGTATGGAATAATCAACGGCGGGAGAGTGTGCCAGTGTTAGGAGAAAGGAGTGCGCCCACAAGTAGTAGATCAGCTGTATACACGGCAGTAGAAAATACATTCACTGTCAGTGAGAACAATTTAAGTAGTGTTCCGGAAATCGATTATAAAGTGGCAGCTGTAATACCCACAGCGGAACTGGAGATTGAGTTTAAGAATGATTCGCAAGTGTTGAAAGAAGATCAGATGTCGGATAAAACGTCCGTCATCGAGCGAGGGGATGCAGAGAGGGATGAGGTCTGGTTAAGGCAGTTCGGTCGCTTATACGACGAACTAAGAGATTATAGGGGCCTGTACGGGAGAAGCATTTATGGAGAGCGCGGGCAGAATTTGCCGCGTCTCGTCCCACAGGAAGATAGTATTTGTGAAGTGATGGAAAGTTCTGGCCCTAACCGGCAGACTATACCAGAAATAGTTGATGTTAATGGGGAGCACGAGCAAGATTCGTCGTGTTTCGTCCCGCAGGAGTTGAATGTTGAAGTAGTAACGGAAAGTTCTGGCCCTAACCGGCAGACTTTACCGAAAGTTGTAATGGTAGAAGTAGCCGACCCATCCGACGCGAACATCCAGTTTAAACATTGCGAGAGTATTAAGGAGAAAGATTACGAAAATTTTAGTGATAGCCGGACACGATTGGTAGAAAACCACGTAGATTACAGTGTGTATGAGGTTAGAGCTGACGTTATGCGGTCAGACGATAGCAGTGTGGGTTGCGCAGATCCAGAGGAAGTAATTGCAGATACTACTGGGCACATGTCTCCAGGTAGATTGGCAGATGAGATCAATCTGATTAAAGAGGAATCAACGAAGGTGACAATTAGTGAATTGATAGCAAAGAAACACTCACTAGTTGACGAGTTACAGGAAAAGGTTTCGGTATTGGAGGCGAAGCTAGAGACTAAGCCTCAGGAAAAACGTGTTGAAATTAAAACTGTATGTGAACAGAGGCTGAAAAAGCCGCCAGATAAACCGGATTTAGGATCAAAGCCGGATGGTTTTTTCTGGAATGACCTGGATATAGATGAGGATTTACTGTGGGAAAATAAAGAAACAGTCGAGGACAAGTGTAGACAGATAGTAGTGTCTGTTAATATGCACGAACTACAACTAAACGTGTTGATTGACACCGGTGCAGAATTGAGTGCTGTATCTGGGAAAATATTTGAGTTACTGAAAGACAGACCTGGCATCGTAGTTATGCCAGTAACAGGAGTGAAAATTATCGGTGCTACTGGGAAGGCCAGTAAACCGGTCACAAAACAGATTTTTGTCAACTTCGAGATATGTGGGGCACGATTTGAGCAAGGGTTTGTCGTCGTGCCAGACTTAACTACGGAAGTAATTATCGGGTTAGATTGGCTATTAAAGTACCGTGCAGTGATTAACTGCGAAAGCAAAACGTTGACATGTACGTCCCAAGATAAAACAATAGTAGTTAGTTTTGACGAGGCAGGAGACGGTGTGCATAGGCAATACCAGCCTATACACATTGTTAACTGGCCGGATGGTATTGACATAGGTATGAATCTGAACTACTGTAATGTGAAGAATCTCGGCATTGACAATAATGTAGAAAGTGAATTGGAAAGTATTGTAGACGGTGTGTCAAACGTAACACACGAACAAAGACGAGGCCGACTTTCCCGTACCTATTGCCATCACAACCATAGGGCATGGGGCAAATATGTAGCAGTATTTGAGAGAATTATGAACACCTTGAGACATGAATCTACGGAATTTTCTCCAGAGGAAATCCTGTTGGGTGACAGAAGTACAAGTTTAGTGGTAGAGATAATCAAATTCCCTCCACGGATTGACATTAGTATTGGTGTGAAAAAGGATCGTTTGCGAGAAGTAATGAAGCTAAAAGCCGATGCTCGCATACGTCGTCATGACACTAAAGCGCGTTTTGATTAATCAATTTAATTTTAATCAATTTAATCATGATCTAATCAACTGAAAAATCCAAGCTGCTAGTTTAAGTTTTCAGCTGAGTCACAGTAGATTAAGGAATGTAAATATGATTTTGTAAATAGCTGTAAGATTCCATAAATATGTGATTTACTAGTCATTGCCGATGTACTTAGACGCTGTTTTAAGTTTCAGGCTAGTACATGCGTGTGATGATGGACAGAGTTGAGTTATCCACTGTGATAGTATTAAGGGACTCCTTGAGATTACTCGGGAGTGAGTTTTACCGAAAGAATTCAGTGAAACGGACGTTCTGGAAATGCCGTTACACAGGCGAGTGAGATCAAGCGTGCCGCACAGGCGGGCGCAACAATACTGGCGAGGCGGTGCCGCTGTCGGCTCTTGGGCCGCTGTCGGCATTCTTTGTACTTGCGAGTACGGAAGGCGGAATTGTTTTTCTTCCTGGACAGCTGAAAGAATTCTACTGTCAATATTTATGTTTTTTTCGATCTGATGTGTGTTATTTTCTTGTTTAGCGTTTAATGGACTCCCATGACGAGAATATTAATTATGAAAGGGTTATGTAAAAATGTGTATTCTATGTAATTAATTATTAATTTGCGCATTTTGATCTACCTGTTTTTATGACCATGTACTCTGATTAATTTTGTAAATAGTATTCCATTTCTTATACTGTTGGGAATTTTGACAATTTTAGAATAGCTAAACCATTTTCTATGTTTTCTATGAATTTTGATATGTTGTCAACCTGTTTTATTTTGTGCAAGATGACAGAGTGGAATAAGATTAGGAGTTTCTCCACTCAATTATTATTGTCTACAAATTGGTTTATGGTTAATTAGACGAATGCTAAATTTTTTTGATGTTTCGAGCATATGCATTTCCGCTGTTTCTTTTTTGGGACATTTTCTGAGTCTGTTTACGTAACACGAACATCCTCAGACAATGTGGGGCACGTGTAACGCCGGAAATGCATATCCTCCTATTTCCATCTATTGTACTATTATTTTTTTCCTTGTTTTGTTACCTCAAGATATGACATTTCTGTCTCTTTATATATTGTAATTGCTTTACTGTTTGGATATATATATATTTATGCACTTGTGTCGATGTATAATTGGTTTGTTTCGTAAATGTTATTTGTATTTTTACGCTGGGTCTTGCCTAGGGAAAACTGCTATCGAACGATTACATCGATAGGTCGTGTGAAGACTCAAAGTGTGTAGGATCTTTGGTAGTGTTAACTCTGCCGCGTGGAGCGCGGGCAGAACAGTCAGAGTCTGGCTGGAGTAGCGAGTGGAGCAGGTGTGTTGTGAGAAGCTCCCGCGAGTTGCCGCGCTTTCGGGGTTTGGCAGCATGTAATTGCGCTCGACTCGCGATGATAGTTTCTGACATGGTGTCGCGGACGGGAAGCATTAGCTGGCGCACATCAAGAGCCCGTTTCGCCTGGTAACCGTGTCGAGAAGAAGGCGCGCCAACATCCAGCTTCTGCAACAGCGACGGCCGACAATGAGTGACTGTCGCCACCTCCTCGATCGACGGCTTCAAACCTTCAATCAACCAACAAGGAAGACTAAAAGCACGTAAAGTTTCAGAACTGTATGGCAGACCTCAGCTTTTCAAATTGTTCCATTTGCCTCGCAAAATTACAGCAACTTAGCATGAACCTTTGTTGCTCATTGTCCCAATTGCATTGCCAAGCAGGGTCCCTTCCTTTTTTCGAAATGAACCCGAGTGTCGTTGAAATTCAAACGCCAGCATTAAAATAATATAATTAGATTTCACTGCTTTAATTTCAAAGTTCAGTAGCTGGCTACAATATTTAGGTTACACGAGCACAAATTTAGAGTGCGAGTTTTGTTAGCATATTTTAGCTTACCTGTGACTGCAGCTCAGCTTGGTACGTACTAAATTTTACTGTTGTTAATAGTTCAGAATCATTTAATTCAAGTTCAAAGTTAAATATCTTGTTTCTAAATTGCGTAGAGTCAAGTTGCTTTTGAAATGATTGTTGAGGTAGTCCAAGACTAACCGTATTTTACTGGATTTCGATGTGCTTCAGAAAGAAAGCTCACTATTAACTTCAGTCACTAAATTAATTTTCGATTTTCCGGTTTTATTAATTCTTTTGCTAAATTAAGTCAGAGTGTAGCGAAATTTATTACTTCTGACAAACTTTCAGTTTTCACACTACACGTGTCAACCTTCAGTTGCCACGCTTCTAGTGTTAATTATATGTGTAATAACCTTTCTTTTTCAGTTACTATAGTAATTGTCCTTAGGACTGGCGACCGTGATTTCCCCCAAATCTCAAATATCTAATTACCACTAGTTAATTGTTAACGTAATGGCCGCACATTTACTTTCTTTATTAACTTTACCCCTTTTCAAAATTGATTTCCATCAGTTTCATTTGCATTTTTCCTTTCATTTAGATGTAACCCTTTCCTCCCTCTTTACCGATAGATTAACTTCGGTGACGATTGCTTTTCCCAAATTTCCATTAGGTACACGCAGTTTAATTTTTCACTGTCATTAAGGTCGATAAGTGAGGGGGGAGGTTACAACCTGTTTCTATAAAGCGGTGCCACTGAACTATAGAATACCGTAGCTGAAGTTTAAGGCTACAAAATTAGGTTTACTTAAGAAAATAAAGCGAAAAGGAATGCTGTGCATGAAATTTACAAAGGTTGGAATCTCCATGGAGAATTTCATAAATATCATCAACCACGAAGATCACCAGACAAATTCTTCGAATACACTTGAATAAGCAGAGGAGCATTCGATTACCTAATCAATAAATTAAGGACGAATGTTTTTTACATGATTAAGAACTTTTAACAGCCAATAAATGCGAAAGAATGACTGACTACCCTAAATACAAATATAAACACATAGGTTGACAACATTTTAAAACTTTGCTGTTGTGTAACGGTAGCGTTATAGACTGTGGAAACGAGCACGGAAAGGTGTTCGGTTTGTCCCATGTGCTTTTTACGTTTTAACTGACTCAGTTAAAGTTCTGTATACTACGTTTTATGTATACTGTTTACACTGCATTGCTAAGTGTATTTTTAAGGTCTTGCCAAAGAACTTGATCTGTTTATGTGTATATACACCTATCCCAGTATATCACAGACGTTTAATTCGTAATAAATTGCAATTAACTGTGACATTTTGCAGATATTTGATATTGCGAACGTACCGGTAATTCATCAGCAGTCAGTGTTAAGGCCAAGGGTTTCAATTAATCTAAATAGTCTGTAAAAGTGAATCATACAAAATTTTTGAAAAGAAAGTCAAATTCTTTGTGAAATGATTTGCCTAAAAGTATGAAATAAATAATATTAGGGAAACGAATGGTACACCTAATTTTCTGTTCATGACTTCCAGCATCATTCAGAGGCACATAGAACGTTACTCTGATCTACTTATTTCTTTTACACAAATCATTTCATAAAATATTTGACCGATTTCTTTCATTTTTTACTTTCAAGTTTTATTCAGAAAGCATGTTCTCACTGACCCCTCATTTGCTTCCTAACGTTTTCTCTACTCGATAATCCTAAGTTTGGTACTTGATTCGAAGGAAGTCGTTTTGACATTTAACTACTGCATCAATGTACCATTTTACGTGCAAAATAGCTAGGCCTTAAATATATGAAATTTTTGACACTTCATTTACATAGCTGGCAGTAGCTTTCTGTGAAATATTTCAATTTTCTCTCAACTCATTACTTAAGTTTTCGTTAAATACCTGATTACTTGCAAGCAGTTAAATATTTTCGTGCAAAACTAGCCCTCACACTGGTCAATTTGACACCCCGTTTACCTGTCTCTCTCTCTTTCTTTGTTTGGTTATGAAAATTTGGACAAAACCTGATGGTGTTATTTATAAGGAGTCTTGTTTCCGTTCACGCGTTTACAAAAACGCATCGAGTGTTAATCATACAATGTCATTTCCAAAAATCGTCGTTTCGATATGTTGAACCATTTATGGAATACGACGATTTTTACGACCACTTGATTCCCGAAGTGCAGGAAAGGTTTGGATGAGCCGCGAGCAACCCGTCTGTGGATAAAACAATCAATATCTGTTAAATGAAAAGAGATGTCATTCCGGTCTCAGCTTTAAATACAATTTAGATAATTATATTGGTTGCATTTCATATGCACGAGCAACCCGTCTGCGGATAAAACAATCAATATCTGTTAAATGAAAAGAGATGTCATTCCGGTCTCAGCTTTAAATACAATTTAGATAATTATATTGGTTGCATTTCATACGCAATAATACTCGTATATGACCTTAAATGGACTACACGGAAAGTCTATGCAATGAGACTTTACCTCTAGAAATTCTTAAAAAATTCGTGCAGCCATTTTCTCAATTTCGTGCAGCACAGTAACTATCATAAATAACGAAAATAAACTCAGATCTTTATCGAGAAAAGATATCAAGCTATAAGATGAAGAATCATATTTTTTCACCGAATATTCATGCTTAAAAAAGATGCAATAGTAATTCATAACAAAAATATAAACAACTTTCTGGTAAGAGCTCTAAATGTGCAAAGTCATCAGTTTTGTAACCCGCGCCGCACCCTGAGTATTGGTGTATTAGCCTGCTTGAGACTCGACTGCTCTTAGCCTTTGCCTCCCTTCCCTTACCTGGCTGTGTGCGCCTGGGCGTTACTGGTAGTCTCGGCTCCCCTCCACTTCCGCTCTTCCACGAAGGCTGGTGCGCTGCACTTGCTAGCAGGTATCGAGATTAGTCTCTGCCGCTTCTATGCTGGCTTTCAACAAGGAAGTGAACAGTCGCACGGTTTGTGTTCATAGTCATTCTTGTGTGATTTTAGTGCATATTTTCGTTGTGTCGCCAACGTAAGAGAGCCAGCAACTGAACATCTTACAGAATTTTTATTAAAACCGCCTTTTTCTACATTAACGTACGAAGAAAGTGCGAATTGAAGGACAAACGACCTACTCCTATACTCAGTGTACTTTTAAGTGAATCCAAACAAAGACGCACTTTTCAGACAGCCTGGTACGAAAAGTATATTTGGCTGACTGCGAATGCAGTTAATAACAGATTATATTGTTATATATGTCTTCTGTTTAGTGGTGAAAAGGAATGGTGCAATGAGGGCATTTGTACAATAAAGAACTTCGACAGGAAAGCATCAAAGCATCAGATATCAAAACGTCACCTGCAGAACAAAGAATCATTTCAGTTATTGGGCAAAAGTAGAAATGAGCACGCCCTTTCTGAAGCCGCTCGTCTGACAGCAATAAAATACAACGAACAAGTTGCATCCAACAGGAGAGTATTGGCTCGTCTTATACAGGAAAATGTATTTCTTTGTAAACAGGAATTAGCCATTCGCGGCCATCGAGAAGACGAATCCTTCAGCTACAAAGGTAAGTATCAGGAATTGCTGGATTTACTAGCCCAAGGAGAGCAGTTAATCCGAGACCATCTATCATCATCTTCAACCTTTAAAGGAACTTATCCAGATATACAGAATGATGTAATAGAAATGATAACTCTGGCAGTTAATGAGAAAATAAAATCTGAAATTCAGAACTGCAATTTCATTTCGATTCAGGCTGATGAAACATTAGATGTGTCATGCAAGAGTCAGATGAGTATAACATTCAGATACTGTATTGCAGAGAAAATTGAGGAAAGATTCGTTGGATTTTACGATGTTTCTGGTGATAAAAGTGCTGAAGATTTGTCAAACATTATTCATGCAGTATTGAAAGAATGGAATGTGGAAAGAAAAGTGGTTGGTCAAACATACACTACTGTCCATTAAAACTGCTACACCACGAAGATGACGTGCTAAAGACGCGAAATTTAACCGACAAGAAGAAGATGCTGTGATATGCAAATGATTTGCTTTTCAGAGCATTCACACAAGGTTGGAGCCGTTGGCGACACCTACAACGTGCTGACACAAGGAAAGTTTCCAATCGATTTCTCATACACAAACAGCAGTTGACCGGCGTTGCATGGTGAAACGTTGTTGTGATGCCTTGTGTAAGGAGGAGAAATGCGTACCATCACGTTTCCGATTTTGATAAAGGTTGGCTTGAAGCCTATCGCGATTGCGGTTTATCGTATCGCGACATACCTGCTCGCGTTGTTCGAGATCCAATGACTGTTAGCAGAATATGGAATCGGTAGGTTCAAGAGGGTAATACGGAACGCCGTGCTTGATCCAAACGACCTCGTGTCACTAGCAGTCGAGATAACATGCATCTTATCCGCATGGTTGTAACGGATAGTGCAGCCACGTCTCCATCCCTGAGTCAACAGATGGGGACGTTTGCAAGACAATAACCATCTGCACGTACAGTTCGACGACGTTTGCAGCAGCGTGGACTATCAACTCGGAGACCATGGCTGCAGTTACCCTTGACGCTGCATCACAGACAGGATGTACTCAACAACGAACCTGGGGGCACGAATGGCAAAACGTCAGTTTTTAGGATTAATCCAGTTTCTGTTTACAGCATCATGATGGTCACATCCGTGTTTGGCGACATCGCGGTGAACTCACATTGGAAGCGTGTATTCGCCATCACCATACTGGCGTATTACCAGGCGTGATGGTATTGGGTGCCATTGGTTACATGTCTCGGTCACCTCTTGTTCGCATTGACGTCACTTTGAACAGTGGACGTTACATTTCAGATGTGTTACGACACGTGGCTCTCCCCTTCATTCGATCCCTACGAAACCCTACATTTCAGCAGGATAATGCAAGACCGCATGTTGCAGGTCCTGTACGGGCCTTCTGGATACAGAAAATGTTCGACTGCTGCCCTGGCCAGCATATTCTCCAGATCTCTCACCAATTGAAAAGGTCTGGTCCATGGTGGCCGAGCAAGTGGCTCGTCACAATACGCCGGTCACTACTCTTGATGAACTGTGGTATCGTGTTGAAGCTGCATGGGCAGTTGTACCTGTACACGCCATCCAAGCTCTGTTTGACTCAATGCCCAGGCGTATCAAGGCCGTTATTACTGCCAGAGGTGGTTGTTCTGGGTACTGATTTCTCAGGATCTATGCACCCAAATTTCGTGAAAATGTAATCACCTGTCAGTTCCAGTATAATATATTTGTCCAATGAAAACCCGTTTATCATCTGCATTTCTTCTTGGTGTAGCAATTTTAATGGCCAGTAGTGTATGATGGCACTTCAGTAATAGCGGGCAGAGAAAGAACTGGTGAAGCAGTTCTGTCCCTATGCGCTGTTCATTCATTGTTACGCACACCAACTGAATTTGGTACTCTTACGTGCCTCCAAAATCATACGACAAGTACGCATGTTTGTAAGTGGTCTTACTGCATTCCATTCGCTTTTCAGCAAATCGACAAAGCGAACTGTATTGCTAACTGAGAAAGGATTTAAACTGCCATATGCAAGCAACACTCGCTGGAACTTTCGATCCAGGGTAAATTCAACAATATCTAGTCATTTCTCGGAGCTATATAGTGTTTTTAATAATATAATTCATGATACGGACTCTCAGTGCGACCCAGAATCTTTGAACTGGGCTGTGGGAATGAAACGACGGATGGATGATCCTAAGTTTGTCTACTTGCTTTGTTCCTACCGAGGATGCTTTGTTTATGTTGTACATTTCTTTAATGTTCTTCAGTCAAAATCTGTCAGTATAACTGCTTGCCACGATGAAATAAGAACTGTTTTGAGAAATGTACGACAATTAAGAACGGAAGCATTCGTTGATGAATGTATTAAATGCAGCTTGTGTTTGAATGGCAGCTTATCATTCTGTGACAGTCAAAAGACATTTCTCAGGGCACTAACTTACGAGATACTACATTTGCAAATTGTTCAGATGGAAAAAAGATTTCAAGACTTTCCCCAAATTCAGTTTGTTGAACTTTTGAACGAAAAGTGTTTCCCGAACTATCAAAAAGAATTCTCAAAGTTGAAACTGCTTCAGTTATTAGAACAATACCCTTTTTTCAAACAACAACAACTTGAAAATGAACTGTGTAACATATACGCTGATGAGAGAAAACACTTATCTCCTAGAATCCTCTTAAAATACATTGTCAACAACTATTTAGACTCTGTTTATGAAGAAACAACGAAGTTCCTGCGTTTGGTTTCGACCCTACATGCAACTACAGCAAGCAGTGAACAAAGCATGAGTACTCTTAAACGAGTGAAGAATTATTTATGGAATTCAATGTCCAACACCCGGCTGTCGTGTTTGAGCACGTTAGCAATAGAAAATACACTACTTGGAGAGCTATCCAGTGATCACATCTTTATAGACTGAGTAATAGACTTATTCGTGGAAAGAAAATATAAGTGCTTGTTCTCTTGCTGCTGGAGTTCTACAAATTTGTCATCGTTTCTTGAACTAGTTGCTAGTGGCGGTGGTAGTGGTAGTAATGGTGGTAGTAATGGTGGTAGTAGTAGTAGCAGCAGTAGTAGTAGAATAGTTCAATTCTTTTATCTTGGCGGCTCGCGCATGCCTGCCCAGACGCGGGAGATTGCTGCGTTGCCAGTTGCAAACGACGCACGTGCCAAGAGAAGCAGCGCCATAATATAGTATAGTTCGCAAACTTACGTTTAGGGTGGAGCGCGCAGTTTATGAAGTAAAGCCACCACTGCCACATTAACCCTTTCGCTGCTACAGAGACGTGCTCCCCGCATTCCGCGCTGTGCGCGGTTTTATCATCACTTCACTGCACGCCTGCACAGACACATGGTGTTCCGACTGCTTTGACACACTTATTCGGTTTCACAAAAACTATTTGGCTCAAAAATTTGATTTTTATACATCTTCTTGCTGATACCTCCCCGCCATAAATGACTTAATTTTGTTTCGGTGTTCAACGCAGTTATTTTGCAGCATTAAATGTAGTAAACCATTACATGAAATTTTGAAGAGTTTGCAGAGGTAAAAGTTCATAGCGTATACTTTCCGTATAGTCGATTTTAGTTGCCACAATGGAATGTGGACAAGATACCTAAATTTCATATAAAATTTATTGTATAACAGTATCTCATTTAATTTAAGTACCAGATAGGTGTCGTATGTAGTATTGAGAAATATTCCATCTTTCGCGACTGTAATAAAAGTTTTATTTATACCAGAGTCATTTCGCTTTTTTCTAAAAAGTTCTGATTAAAACAAAGTTGGAGAAATACACAAAACTGAATTGTGGACGTAATAAAACACAGAATGTAAAATACAGGGTGTTACAAAAAGGTACGGCCAAACTTTCAGGAAACATTCCTCACACGTAAAGAAAGAAAATATGTTATGGGGACATGTGTCCGGAAACGCTTACTTTTCATGTTAGAGCTCATTTTATTACTTCTCTCCAAATTACATTAATCATGGAATGGAAACACACAACAACAGAACGTACCAGCGTGACTTCAAACACTTTGTTACAGGATATATTCAAAATGTCCTCCGTTAGCGAGGATACATGCATCCACTCTCCGTCGCATGGAATCCCTGATGCGCTGATGCAGCCCTGGAGAATGGCGTATTGTATCACAGCCGTCCACAATACGAGCACGAAGAGTCTCTACATTTGGTACCAGGGTTGCGTAGACAAGAGCTTTCAAATGCTCCCATAAATGAAAGTCAAGAGGGTTGAGGTCAGGAGAGCGTGGAGGGCATGGAATTGGTCTGCTTCTACCAATCCCTCGGTCACCGAATCTGTTGTTGAGAAGCGTACGAACACTTCGACTGAAATGTGCAGGAGCTCCATCGTGCATGAACCACATGTTGTGCCGTACTTCTAAAGGCACATGTTCTAGCAGCACAGGTAGAGTATCCCGCATGAAATCTTGACATCGTGCTCCATTGAGCGTAGGTGGAAGAACATGGGGCCCAATCAAGACATCACCAACAATGCCTGCCCAAACGTTCGCAGAAAATCTGTGTTGATGACGTGATTGCACGATTGCGTGCGGATTCTCGTGAGCCCACACATGTTGATTGTGAAAATTTACAATCTGATCACGTTGGAATGAAGCCTCATCCGTAAAGAGAACATTTGCACTCACATGAGGATTGACACATTGTTGGATGAACCATTCGCAGAAGTGTACCCGTGGAGGCCAGTCAGCTGCTGATAGTACCTGCACACGCTGTACATGGTACGGAAACAACTGGTTCTCCCGTAGCACTCTCCATACAGTGACGTGGTCAACGTTACCTTGTACAGCAGCAACTTCTCTGACGCTGACATTAGGGTTATCGTCAACTGCACGAAGAGATGCCTCGTCCATTGCAGGTGTCCTCGTCGTTCTAGGTCTTCCCTAGTCGCGAGTCATAGGCTGGAATGTTCCGTGCTCCATAAGACGCCGATCAATTGCTTTGAACGTCTTCCTGGCGAGTCACCATCGTTCTGGAAATCTGTCTCGATACAAACGTACCGCGCCACGGCTATTGCCCCGTGCTAATCCATACATCAAATGGGCATCTGCCAACTCCGCATTTGTAAACATTGCACTGACTGCAAAACCACGTTCGTGATGAACACTAACCTGTTGATACTACGTACTGATGTGCTTGATGCTAGTACTGTAGAGCATTGAGTCGCATGTCAACACAAGCACCGAAGTCAACATTACCTTTCTTCAATTGGGCCAACTGACGGTGAATCGAGGAAGTACAGTACATACTGACGAAACTAAAATGAGCTCTAACATGGAAATTAAGCGTTTCCGGACTCATGTCCACATAACACCTTTTCTTTATTTGTGTGTGAGGAATGTTTCCTGAAAGTTTAACAGTACCTTTTTGCAACATCCTGTATATTGTGTGAGGCGCAGTGCGCAAACAATTTGTTTGTCACAACGGACAGCAAATACTTGACAAAACATAGATCAGTCGATGTAAACATTGAATATTATGACCTTGCCAAAGCAGCGAAGCTAAGATTCGCGTCAGACAATCAAGTAGCTCGGCAACGTACGAGCCGAAATTCTGATTTAAATAGTACTTTTAATACTGTCGCAAAAGAATATATCTCAATATGAATAGTAAAATAGCTACTGCGGAAGAGAAGATATACAAACAAAACAGATAACATGAATATTGTACATGTGCCTTTTCTTTGTTTTTAATTGCTGTGAAACGAAATATTGGAGGACAAAATTAGAAACACTGAAAACTTTTTATGATTATAATGAAGAGACAAAGCACTAGAAATTTCAAAAAATTACATTCAAACGAATAAAATTTATGAAGTAAGACACTTCAATATTGTTTTTAAATAAAGAAAATATTAATCATCAAACAAGGTTTGAAATCAGAACCTCTCGCTTAACAGCCAATAACGCAGCTTCTCCTTCAACATAATTTCTGGAGGACTCTAAAATACATACAAAATACCGACAAACACTGTTGGTATGACTATGAATTACTCACGTTTCGTCGAAGTACAAAAGGAAATAAACAATTACCACTGCTCTTTACTGCGAAAAAGCGGTTCGTGAGAACGATACAAACACCTTTCCTTGCTATCGCCTGAATTAGGAGGCTTATTGCTTGTTTCGTTTAATTAATTAATAGAATATGAAGCAACTGGGATAAAGAATGCTTTTTCCAAATTTTCTATAAAAGAAAGTCTGCTATCAAGACATTGCTTTTTTCAATTACTTTATTTATGACTGAACGTTTCTAAAACTGAAGAGACTCGCCCGTGCTCTGCACTGCAGTCGAGCTCTGGCAACGTCATTCTCTGTTCATTGGCTGACTATGTTTTGTGACGTCAGATGCGCAGAACGAACCTAAAGTCGGCCGCCGTCGTAAATGATGCGCACTATATTAGTTGTTGTTGTTTTATTTGATGCCTTTTGTTTCATTTGTTTAATTTATTGTTTATTGTACTATTTTGTCTCCATATAATAAATGTAGAGTCTCCCCAACCTTTACAACCACGCTACGCCACTCGTGTTTTGTCGCTTGAAGCTGTCGCTTACGTAGGACGCGTCCCAAGGGTGAACAAATTCTGAGCTCTAAATAAATGTCTACTGTATTCGAAATCATCCAAATAAGAACTACAGTTTTTTATGATGATATCAAACAGAAATAGCTGATTCCTAAATAGTTACATACCGAGAACCAACATACTTTTTTATGTTTAAACTTCGGGATATATTTGAACAAACAAGGACCTTACCTTATGCTTCAGTGGTTCCCTCTTTTCAGTCAGCAGCTTTGAAATCACTCTATAAAATCGATGTCATCCACTTAATAATCTTCTACTCTATAAAATAAGTTGACGATTGGCCTCCAAGCACCGATTGTTAGATGGAAATGTCGTGTGGCTAGGGCCTCCCGTCGGGTAGGCCGTTCGCCAGATGTCTGTACCTCTCGGGACTTTTGTCGACTGCTCTTTTTGAATCACTGTTGCAAATGTCAACGCTCAGGCACTTTTACACTTCTAATTGTGCTGTGTGGCATTGGTCATATGAACTAAAAGTCACTAAGAAGCTATTGCTGGTCATCGAGGTTAGCTCCGACGCACCAATTACTTTGTTCTTCATTGTGGCGCCAGAAACATTAGTAATCAGTTGGCAGAATGTTGCGAACTTAACCAAATGGTGAGGTAATTCACCTTTTTCACTAATCTATCTACAACAAATAAATGCTATACTTAAATGACCGTGAAGAAAAGAAAAAATCCCTTAACTTGACAAGAGTTTTCGTGCCCAGGGGCCTCCCCCCCCCCCCCCCCCTTCCCACCATGCGTGGGGCCCGTAGCATTTGTTAACTCCTGCTACGTGGCTAATCTGGCACTGATGCCTGGCCACAATTTTGTGTTGTGTCGTCTCGTTATCACTAGGCTTGTACCATTGGAAGAAAGGAGAGGATAGTGTTTGGTGGCCAGTTTGTATTAACTGGCTTCTTTATTAAAATAAACAGAGAGCCACTTATCGTAAAGCAAGTTGTTGTGGTACAAGCTCTTCCTTAATAGTCCACATTAGCCTCACTGCTCTAGTCTGGATGAGCTGCCTGAGATAGACTTCGATTGCAACTGCGACTGCAACTGACTGGGCTGTGAATGATGACTGAGCCCTCCAGTCCACGGCAACGATCTAAATACTGGCAGTGAAGAGGGCGTTGCGGCGCATTCCTTGCGAGTGTGTTTTTGGCCTCTCTTCTGATAGGCTCTCTTGCTCAAATGCCTACTATCTACCTACTCGCAGCCTCTTTGCCAACAGTAGTTCTAGTGACAGCATAAGCCAGCACCTTCCTCTGCCTTGAAATGCTGCATCGTTGTCATGTAGTGAGGCTGTGAATGACAATGGGGAGGGAGGCGGTATGCTGGATGTAGAGATGAGCCAGGAGCTGTAGCTGTGGTGGATGGCAAGAATCTACCACTATGAGGCAACGAGTGTTCCAAAATGGTCTTGCACACAATTAAAAGAAAACAACCCTCGGTCACTAATTTTTAACGATTTAACCGGGTTTCGACACTGCTAGGAGTGTCTTCCTCAGAATTTACACCAAAGAATGGTGTATAACATGGTCACAGAATTATGACTAAAAACGTATGATACAGATTATAAGTACAGAATTATCGTGAAAGACTGGCAGTACTTATATGTCATTTATAAAATAATAAATATACCTAAAGGGCATTAGTCACAAAGACATTTAAGAAAAAAACTGTGATGGCAAGCCACTAAGGGCTGCTCGTTACTTGTGTGGTGCAGGTTGTAAATGGACTGAGGTGCCCGCGTTAACAAATGCGGCCAGGTGAACATGGCACTGCAATGAGCGCGCCATCTAGTAGCCGTAGATACAATTAGGCTACTTCACATTGAAATATAGGCAGAAATGATTATAAATAAACAGTATTTGGTACATAATTGAAAGTAATGTTTGTTGATAGTAGCGTACAACATAACATTTTGTCTACATCAAAGCTTCTAACAGTAAGGTAAAACATGAAAGTATCATTATGAAAATGTAGATAGGACTGAATGACAACACTTAGAAAACAATATTGGCGTGAAATACAGCTAAGAAACATCTGATAATTAGACAACATAGGACTACTTTAGAAGTAAAAGAACATTTCGGCAACCTGCGGATCTCCTTGTGCAGGCTGTTTTCTTCTAATTGTAACTGTTCACGGTCTCTGAACGTGCAGTCACGTACAAAATTTTGGTCTTGCAAAGTTTGTGTGCACTAGTTGCCATGGCGATTGAGTCTTAGGCCAAGCTGAGAATGTTTGTGGCAGAGCGGACTGGTTTTCAGCGCATGAGCGACACTGTGATGTCATCTGTTAAATGTGAGTGCAAAGTACAGTGCAGTCACGCTGTTTAGTGTGAACAATTCCCCAATGTCGTTCGTGGAGCATTCGCAACACTTTTTTTGCAACACTTTGGGAATAAGTACACGCGATTGTCCACTGCCATTCTGAACTAGAATCACACCCTGTAGAACTGGAAGGCTATGCCGACGTGCAAAATATCGGCGCACACCTGAGTTCTGGATACTGTTCAATGAACAAGACCAAGACGTGCGAACGTAATGCAACAAAATCTTGAGGTCTGGGTCTGCTTCCGTGGCCTGTGCAATTTATTTGTAGTGCAAGGGATAAGATTCCAGCAATTCAGAGTTCTGTGCATCGATTTGGCAACAAGATGCGGCAGATGCATCACATTCAGAGTTTGGTCCAATAGGAAGGAGAGTTAGGGCGTCTGCATTGCCATGGTTAGCCATATGCCTGTACACAATTACATACTGATACTTAGAAAGCAACAAAGTGCATCTTTGCAATTTTTGAGCAGTGTGTGTAGGAACCAGCTTTGACGGATGAAACAAGGAAATTTGTAAATTTGTGGTAAGATCTTATGGGACCAAACCTCTGAGGTCGTCGTTCCCTAAGCTTACACACTACTTAATCTAAAGTAAAGTAACCTACGCTAAGGACAACACACACACCCATGCCCGATAGAGGACTCGAACCTCTGACGGGGAATGAAACAAGGACTGAAGCACTGCAAAGGCTTGCGATCTGTCACTAAATAGAGCTTGTGATCATACAAATAGTGATGGAATTTTGTCCAACCATACGCATTAGCGGAAGCTTTTTCAGTTTGAGAATAATTGCACCGAGTTTGAGTTAACAACTTTGAGGCAAAAGCAATAGGTCTGTCTTGTACACTAATTCTGTGTGAAAGCACAGCGCTGATCCCGTAGGAAGAAGCGTCGGCTTGGCAGGGTCAAAATGCACGAAACATCTGTCACCAAGCAAATAATTTTTGAGTTTCTGAAATGTGTCTTGACAATCTTTAGTCCACGCAAAAGGCCCATTCTTGCAACGCAAGCGATGCAATGGAGCCGCGATCAGAGCGGCATTCGGTATGAACCGAATGTAGTAACTTATGTCATCTTGCCCAGTACTGACTGCAGTTCAGACACATTGCGAGGAACTGGCAGGTCACGGATTGCACATTTGAGATTGGAGGGGTCGCATATCGTGACTGTTTTATCACATGACCTAAGTACTGTAGTTCAGTTTGGAAAAACTCACACGTTCCGATGTGGCAATTGAGTCTTCCTGATAACACTCGAAAAAGAGTACCCAAACTGGCAATGTGTGCCTCTGGCGTAAGTCCTGAGACGACAATTTCGTCAAGGTAGTTTGAACAAAATGGCGCTTTTGCAGTCAGTTAACGTTGAAAAATGGCGGGTACGGAAGCACTGCCGAAGGGCAGACACAAATACTTGAACAGTCCTAAGTGTGTATTTACAACCAACACTTTCTGTGATTCTTCATCCAATGGTATTTGCAAGTACACATCACGTAAATCTATCTTAGAAAAGTAACGTCCTGCACGAAGCCTGTCCATTT
This sequence comes from Schistocerca piceifrons, assembly GCF_021461385.2. Lineage (NCBI taxonomy): Eukaryota > Metazoa > Arthropoda > Insecta > Orthoptera > Acrididae > Schistocerca > Schistocerca piceifrons. The sequence continues at coordinate 1,072,755,165 of NC_060139.1, forward strand.
GTTCCTCAGGGCGAGGTAACGGATAGGAGTCAACTACTGCCTCTGGGTTGACTATAGGTTTCAAGTCAACACAAATGCGGATGTGACCAGAAGGCTTAGGCAACAGAACTTGTGGACTTGCCCACTGACTCGCTTGAATGAGAGCAGTTACACCATTATGCTGCAGTTCTTTCAATTCATTTGCTTAAAACATTTTGAATGGGGCCAACCCGAGAAAACTTAGGGTGTGGATTGTCTTTCAATGTAACATGCTCTACAAAGTTATTAGCTTTTCCCATTCCTTCTGAAAATAGATCAGGAAATTCTTTAAGCAAGCTATCTACATTATCTTTTGGTGCAAAAGCTGATATGTAAAGTACATTTTCATGGATGCTAAGTCCAAACAAACCGAAGGCGTCTAAACCGAAAATGTTCTCACTGTCTCTGGATTTCATCTCAGTAAAATTCACTGGCCTAGTGTGAGATTTATAAGTGGCAGGCAAACTACACTGTCCAAGCACTGGAGTTTTCTGTCCGTTGTATGCAGTGAGGTGGTTGCTAGATTTAGAAAGGCGTGGTGAGCCTAACTGTTGGTAAGTGGCACGATTAAACAAAGTTACTAAGGCACCTGTATTTAATTGAAAGTTCACACGACAGCCAGCAATTAGTAATGACAAATAGTTTGTTAGAACGTCGTTGACAAGCACTAGGGCTAGACTGAGGCAGACCCTTAATCTTACTTTTGTCAAACCCTGTTGTAGGTTTGGAAAACACAACGTTCACTGCATGTTCAAGAGCGTGTTTTTTCTGGGAGCGAGCAAAATTGTCGCGTTCGTGCCGTTGCAAACAAACTGCTTGGACAAGGCCTTTTCTCCACAAACGTGTAAGACGTTGCGTTACGTGGTGGGCAATCCAGTCTTGTGGCGAGCAAAACATCTAGGGTAAGGCTACACTAAGTTCACAGGCCTGTTTACATATCTACGTGGCTGTCCACATGGCTCTGTGCGCGCGTATTGTGACTGCTAGGGGCAGTCGCGAACAAGGGGCGACTCGACCCAACAAATCGGAGCTTGGTCAGACTTATCGGCCGCTAAGGCAGCCGAATAATATTGCTTAAATATTTGCAACACTTTAGGAAGTTCTGTATCAGAGTACTTTAGGATCTGTTCCCTTATTCTTCTCTCTGAGACATTGAATGTTATTGCTTTCTTTATCATTAAATCATTGTAAAAGGTGCCACAACTACACTGAAATTTGCACTTCCTTATCTTCCGGTTAATTCTGTCTACCACTGACGGTACATCTGTTCCGGCTTTTTCTGCAAGTGACAAAAAACTGATATCTGGCTGCAGCTACTTGAACTTTCTTGTCATACTACTGAGTTAATGCAGCGATTACTTGGTCATAACATTTCGTCAGGAGACGCAGCTGGGAATAATAGTTTTTCAAAAATGGTTCAAATATCCCTAGGCACTATGGGACTTAACATCTGAGGTCATCAGTCCCCTAGACCTAGAACTACATAAACCTAACTAACCTAAGGACATCACACACATCCATGCCCGAGGCTGGATTCGAACCTGCGACTGTAGCAGCAGCGCGGTTCCGGACTGAAACGCCTAGAACCGCTCTGTCACAACGCCCGGCGGAATAGTTTTTGTATTAACCTGGACACTGGGGACCCCACAATCGAAAGAAAGTACCTTCAGCTCAACCTTCAAAATTTGCTTGGAACTGTGTCAGATATTCGAGTCATCCCTCTTCAGTGTCGTTATATTGACAGAACCATGGTACGCTGGTCGGCGGCACTTGTTCGGCTGGTCGGGTTGTCTGTTCAGCTTGTGCAGCCAGTAGTAGTTGTACCGAAGGTAATAGGGCTGCAATTTGTTGGTTCTAAAACTGAAAAGATTGTGTTAGATCCATCATATTGGCCATCTGCGGCTGAGGCGTGGGGCAGGCCGTGGAGGGTGCAGAGTAGCCATGGTTTGCACCAACATGTTATAGCAAAAAAGCAAGCAGAGCCTCTAAAAGACAAATTTGATTAGTTCTGCGACTCCCTTCCTGGAATACATGCAAGAAAATAAAAACAAGTTAACAATGGGAAATGAGCGCTCCTGCGCCGGCCGGAGTGGCCCTGAGGTTCTAGGTGCTACAGTCTGGAGCCGCGCGACCGCTACGGTCGAAGGTTCGAATCCTGCCTCGGGCATGGGTGTGTGTGATGTCCTTAGGTTAGTTAGGTTTAAGTGGTTCTGTGTTCGAGGGAACTGATGACCGCAGCAGTTAAAGTCCCATAGTGCTCAGAGCCATTTGAACCATTTTTTTGAGCACGCCTGCAAGCCAAAACACAAGAGAAGGTAGCAAAATCTGCTCTGAATTACACTTGTCACCAGTTTTGTGTCGTCTCGTCAACGTAGGTTTGTACCATGGGAAGCAAAGAGATGATGTTTGGTGGCTGGTATTCTCTTTCTATAATACAATTGCAAGCATGTTTTAACTGATCTTTTTTATTAACATAAACAGAGAGCTACTTATCGTAAAGCAAGCTGTTGTGGTACATGCTCTTCTGTAATAGTCCAAATTAGCCTCACTGCTGGTGAAGTACACTTCCGCTGTGCACACTACTCTGCTTGCTGTGTGTTGGCTGAGACTGAGGCTCCAATTGCGCCTGCGACTGCAGGTGACTGGCCTGCGACTGATGACTCGGTGACTCACTCCATGACTGGCCGGGCCCTCCCGCCCGCAGCGGCGATCTAAATACTGGCAGTCGAGAGGCTGTTGGCGGCACGTTTCTTGCGAGTTTGTCTTTGGCCTCTCTCGTGATAGGCTCGCTTGCTCCAGTGGCTACTATCTATCTTCTCGCAGCCTGTTTGCCGACTGTAGTGCTGGCAACAGCTTATGCCAGCACACACAACATGCCGATTGTTACAGACTCCCTCAATGGTTTTTTTTTTTTAACATAACAGCGGTGTGGTTCAAGATCTCAGTGAAATTGTTTTCAGGTAATCTGAATTGTTAGTACCGTTTTGTTTGTTGAGACAATGCCTTTGAAGAACGCGGGAGGCTATGTAGATATTAATAGCTAGTACAAAGAAGAGGGTAAACTCACCGGATGCAGGAAACAGAAGTTTTCACCTGGCAAAATTTTCGCAGCTTTCTAACTTTGCACGTTTGTCATCATCCGAGGGGGATATTACTACCGCCGACGATAGTGAAAACATGTTCAGCAAAAAATAAGGAACCCGAGAATGTGTCTTCTGCCATTTCCTGTATTACATCAGAAAGAAGTATCAAGGAACCGTCAGGTAGGTCCTACCATAAAGGATAGAAAAACGTTTCCTTGAATTTATTATGACAAAGAACTGGACAAAGTGGTGAATGTAAAAACACTTTTGACTCCAGTGTAATGCTTCCGTCGGCAACTGCTACTTCTGTAGGCAGGGATTTGTGAAATGCATTTATTAGAAATGGATTTTCCCAGTGACTGAAGACAACTGAACGTTTCAAAGTTCATGAAAAATGTACACTTTACCATTCGTCCGTGACTGCTTTGGAAACTACGAAACAAGGTACCAATGTGTCATCCGTTATCCCAGCCGGCTGCGGTGGCTGTGCGGTTCTGGCGCTGCAGTCCGGAACCGAGGGACTGTTACGGTCGCAGCTTCGAATCCTGCCTCGGGCATGGGTGTGTGTGATGTCCTTAGGTTAGTTAGGTTTAAGTAGTTCTAAGTTCTAGGGGACTTATGACCCAAGATGGTGAGTCCCATAGTGCTCAGAGCCATTTGAACCATTTTTTTCCGTTATTCCAACACAGAAATTATAAGATATGAAAAAGACACGCAAGACGATTTTGCTTGACAGTCTGCAGCGTACCAAACGGGCGGGTTAGCTCCAGAAATTTGCTTAGAATTTCTGAATGGTCTAGAGCACCCCATAGGTTTAATGGTGAAGAAGGGGACCTGCTGTAGAGTCAGTTAACTGGGTGTTTGAAATATCCATCAGCAACTTGCAGTCTCCGAGGAAATCTGCACCCAGTATCAGCTCGCTGACATTGTCCATGGTGGACCTCCATGTGAATGTGTGGTTCAGTCCAAAATTCACATTCCAATTTGTGCCATATATCATTAAGGCGGAATTGTTCGCCGCCGTGAGGCAGTGTTTCGGCCTTCCTGCGATCTCTTGGCACGGTTCTAGGAAAAATTGTTAAATTCGACCCAGTGTCTACGAGGTAGTGCACACTCCCACCCTGTTCGGCCACAAACAGACGCTTCAACATAGTACTGCAGCTCAATGCGTCTAGGTCCAGTCACAGTTGGGGTTTGGGTGCAAGCAAGGGGCGCAGCCCTTTGTCACTTCATTTCCGAAACGGATGTAATACAGCAGACGCCACTTGAAGCCTGCTCCAGTATCGGTGGGATAGCGTGAAAGCGGCTGCTGCTTTGTCGCTGACTGCGTGAGCCATGTCGTCATCTGGTCTACTGCTGCTCCGATGGCCTTCTGCCATCTTGCCATAATTAATTATCACTACTACTGGCGTATGTAACTGTGAGAAGTGAGGCTTCAATCATTGTATATATTCCATTGAGTATTTCTATTACTAAAATTGTAAATTATTTTCCCCAATATGTCAATAGAAAATATAAGGTGGAATACAAATATCTATCAGTATGATTATCGGTTAGGCTTTCAGACGAAGGCTTTCTTCCAGATAGCTAAAAAATATCATGTTGACAGCTGCCACTGTTCCACATGAAAAATTCCCTTCTGTACAGTTTGATGGTGCACCTGCAGTGATAAGGATTCCTTTACCAACTATATGGACAACCTTGCTGAGGATTTATACTGACAGTGCTGTCAAAGCCTCCGTGGGTCTACATTATCCACCCTACTTTGCCCAGGAACCTTAGCTGACCCATACAATTCTTCCTTCCACTTTGGGTTCTCAGTTCCCTTTACCCTGTAGTATTTTTAGCACTTTTCGTAGTGATCCCATATCACACTCCCTGCCTACCTATGTAGGGGCCACACAGATACTCCATGGTCACCTACACATTTTGCACCAAGACAGTCTGTCCGAAACCACTACAGAACTTGACCACCTAGAGGGAGAGAGAGAGAAAACTAGTAACTGCTCTTTTGTGCATAGCTGTTTGCTCATCATTTCGTTGCATAATGCATCCTCATAAGGTACTTAAGTGCTAGTGTTATAGCTTAGTAAATATATATGAAAAATTTACCTGTTTTGTTAAGTATTGTTATAACAAGTAGGCAGAGGCAGCTGAAAGTAATAAGAGTGTTATTAACCTGAAAGGCATAAATTGTCATTTTTCCATCGACACACTGTCACTAAGCAGTGTTAGAATAGCATGTTGTTTAAGAACCTTTGTTCAGGCGAAAAAGAAGTTCTACAAAAGTTAAAAATTAACAAGAGTAAGATAATTATTTTTTGGTGTCAATCCAAGCTGTGTGTAAACAATTGCTGTCCCAAAATTGATTGTCACGATTCATTATGATCACTCTTATAACAAATCAGTTAAAAATCACACTTAATATAAACAGTTCCTGAAAACAGATGCATATCTTCTTCTTCTTATTTTAAAACCATTTAGACATAAAGTAAATTCTACCAGCAATGGTGGATACAAATTTTTAATCTGAGTTACTGCAGCCTGTTGAATAACATGTTTTTTGTCTTATACAATTGATACTTATCACGAAAAACAATAAATTTAAAGCAGAACAAATTTTTACATCAATGTTGTTTAAAAACTCTACATATATACCATTTTATTACAAATTTCAAATAAAAATAGTATGATTCTTCATCTCTATATGCGCTCATTGTAACATATCATTCGCATAATTCTGAGGGAAACACGCTAAACTATGAATTGAAATACTTGAAGTAATAATGAAGATACCACAAATTACAACATCAGTTAAAGACAAAGTACAGCATGTGTGTCGTGGAAAGACAGTGGTCACGTGCTTATGTGAATGTGTGTGTGTGTGTGTGTGTGTGTGTGTGTGTGTGTGTGTACGTGTGTGTGTGTGTCTTCTACTTCAGAAGGAGGCCTTTTGGCTGAAAGCTAAAATGTATAGCAATTTTTTGGTTGTGCCTGTCTCCGACTGTCTCCTCCTTATGGTAAGTAGCAATCTATCTTCTTGATAATGTTGTTGTTATTCCATCCTCGACCTTCCACTGATTGATACATGCGATGAAGGTGTATTTCGAACACGATGGCCAGTGAAAATAAAAATTGAACTTTTGTACTTAGGTATTACAGGAAGAAGAATAATATTCTCATTTATATTTTGCATCAATTGAAAATTTCCTTCGGATTTTTTTAATTCACAGATGGAATTGTGGATTAAATTAAGTCTGTTGCAGCATTTATTGTGTTCCATGGTGCTCCTGTACTTCCCTGCACTTGACACCAGGTGTAGCGCCTCCTGCAGTTTAACTCCTTAGCCTTTAATAATAGTTATCAGCCACGCTATTAGTCAGCTCCAACTTTACTTCTTGCCATGCTTGGTATAATCTTTTCTGAAGTACGAGTGCTTTACTGGAAGAGAGTGAATTTTCTGCTATCTTTAGCTATGTAAATTATTTTCAACAGTGACTTCTCTTTAAAAACTGTATGTTCTTGCATAAACTTACACAGTTACAGCGTATTGCTATTTAACAATAGTTTGTAATCTGGACCTTTACCTAAAATCAACCAATCTCTTTTGTGTCTGCATTAGTATTGACATTCTTGGAGTGGTCTGCTTCTGAATTGTATGGTGGCCCCCTCAACTGGTGGCATTATGGAATACTTCATCAGCAAGTGTAGTTGCCTGCCCACCACTCAGGTTGCACACACAGTTAGCACCTTACCTCACTTGACTCTGTAAAAAGAGACACTTCTCATCAGTAAACTATTTGTACAAAATCCATTTTAAGCTACATATAATTTTTGTTTCTCATTCATGCAGTTATCCTCCATTCTTTGAATAGCAAACTGTGTGCCATGGTCTTTCCCACAGAAATGGTATGAGACACCACATACTCCCCCCTACTTCAAAATATGGAAGATGTTGCATTAACGATCCTTTAGTCTTAGATACTGATACAGACTCACTATTGATTATTTTCTCTAATCCTTAATAATGCTATTCGTTTGTTTTCTTTATGTATCTCCTTAACATTTTCATAGTTATTTAAGATGAAAATTCATCATATTCACTTTCTTTCTTTTCTTTTTCATTACAATTTTTCATTAAATTACAATCTGTTGACCAAAGGAAATTCTCCACTCTAAAACAAAAAATATTCCAAGTAGTATTTATATTTATCATGTAAAAATACCATGTTTGGGTAAAGTTTGCTCTCTAACTAAAAAACGGCGGATTCAGATGTGTCTGCTCTTCAGCCTTACTTTTTAGGACTAAACCACAGAACATGGAACGGCCAGCACAGTTAACCTCAAAAACAGGAAAGTCCCATACATCAGTCTAAACAGGTAAGTCTCATGATTCCCTTATTACTGCTGCGTCAACCTTTCTTCACTCTAGAGGACAACTCATTTCCAATAAAATGTTTGCCCTTCACTAAGTTTTCTTCACTCTACAGCATTTCCAGGGATAGTTTACTCTTTCCTCTGTCCCCCTCGTACACAAGCTCGATACGATGATCACCCTGCATCATGCGCACGACTAAATGGGTGCATCAGATCTCGAGCACACACATACATAATAGTGCAGGTGCACTGCAGTTTTTAGTCTGATAAAAACAAAATAAAATAAATATTTCTTCGCTTGGCTTTGTCAAAAAGTAATGAAATACTAAAACACTGAGATGGAAGCTATAATTTCTGATCTCTGAGACACACCTGTTTGTTTCATATGTCTTTGTGCAACACATTCCTCTATTCCTTGCCTCTCTCTGGCCAAGTCAAAGGCACTCCCCAGAATAACAGTCCCACTATAGCAACAGCATACACACACCGCTGTAGCATCAAATTCTCGTCAATTGCTGCTGCTTAGAGAAGATGCTTCTGACTTGACATTTTGGCGGCAGCGAACTTTGTATTAAGTGGGTTTTTCACGATGTTGTTGTTGTGGTCTTCAGTCCTGAGACTGGTTTGATGCAGCTCTCCATGCTACTCTATCCTGTGCAAGCCTCTTCATCTCTCAGTACCTACTGCAACCTACATCCTTCTGAATCTGCTTTGTGTATTCATTTCTTGGTCTCCCTCAATGATTTTTACCCTCCACGCTGCCCTCCAATACTAAATTGGTGATCCCTTGATGCCTCAGAACATGTCCTACCAACCGATCCCTTCTTCTGGTCAAGTTGTGCCACAAACTTTTCTCCCCAATCCTATTCAATACTTCCTCATTAGTTATGTGGTCTACCCATCTAATCTTCAGCATTCTTCTGTAGCACCACATTTCGAAAGCTTCTATTCTCTTCTTGTCCAAACTATTTATCGTCCATGTTTCACTTCCATACATGCCTACACTCCATACAAATACTTTCAGAAATGACTTCCTGACACTTAAATCAATACCCGATGCTAACAAATATCTCTCCTTCAGAAACACTTTCCTTGCCATTGCCAGTCTACATTTTATATCCTCGCTACTTCGACCATCATCAGTTATTTTGCTCCCCAAATAGCAAAACTCCTTTACTACTTTAAGTGTCTCATTTCCTAATCTAATTCCCTCAGCATCACCCGACTTAATTTGACTACATTCCATCATCCTCGTTTTGCTTTTGTTGATGTTCATCTTATATCCTCCTTTCAAGACACTGTCCATTCCATTCAACTGCTCTTACAAGTCCTTTGCTGTCTCTGACAGAATCACAATGTCATCGGAGAACCTCAGAGATTTTATTTCTTCTCCATGGATTTTAATACCTACTCCGAATTTTTCTTTTGTTTCCTTTACTGCTTGCTCAATATACAGATTGAATAACATCGGGGACAGGCTACAACCCTGTCTCACTCCCTTCCCTACCGCTGCTTTCCTTTCATGCCCCTCTACTCTTATAACTGCCATCTGGTTTCTGTACAAATTGTAAATAGCCTTTTGCACCCTGTATTTTACCCCTGCCATCTTTAGAATTTGAAAGAGAGTTTTCCAGTCAACATTGTCAAAAGCTTTCTCTAAGTCTACAAAAGCTAGAAACGTAGGTTTGCCTTTCCTTAATCTTTCTTCTAAGATAAGTCGTAAGGTCAGTATTGCCTCACGTGTTCCAGTGTTTCTACGGAATCCAAACTGATCTTCCCCGAGGTCGGCTTCTACTAGTTTTTCCATTCGTCTGTAAAGAATTCGTGTTAGTATTTTGCAGCTGTGGCTTATTAAACTGATTGTTTGGTAATTTTCACATCTGTCAACACCTGCTTTCTTTGGGATTGGAATTATTATATTCTTCTTGAAGTCTGAGGGTATTTCGCCTGTTTCATACATCTTGCTCACCAGATGGTAGAGTTTTGTCATGACTGGCTGTCCCAAGGCCGTCAATAGTTCCGATGGAATGTTGTCTACCCCCTGGGCCTTGTTTCGACTCATGTCTTTCAGAGCTCTGTCAAACTCTTCACGCAGTATCGTATCTCCCATTTCATCTTCATCTACATCCTCTTCCATTTCCATAACATTGTCCTCAAGTACATCGCCCTTGTATAGACCCTCTATATACTCCTTGCACCTTTCTGCTTTCCCTTCTTTGCTTAGAACTGGGTTTCCATCTGAGCTCTTGATATTCATACAAGTCGTTCTCTTATCTCCAAAGGTCTCTTTAATTTTCCTGTAGGCAGTATCTATCTTACCCCTAGTGAGATAAGTCTCTACATCCTTACATTTATCCGCTAGCCATTCCTGCTTAGCCATTTTGCACTTCCTGTCGATCTCATTTTTGAGACGTTTGTATTCCTTTTTGCCTGCCTCATTTACTGCATTTTTATATTTTCTCCCTTCATCAATTAAATTCAGTATTTCTTCTGTTACCCAAGGATTTCTACTATTCCTCGTCTTTTTACCTACTTGATCCTCTGCTTCCTTCACTACTTCATCCCTCAAAGCTACCCATTCTTCTTCTACTGTATTTCCTTCCCCCATTCCTGTCAATTGTTCCCTTATGCTCTCCCTGAAACTCTGTACAACCTCTGGTTCTTTCAGGTTTTTCCAGGTCCCATCTCTTTAAATTCCCACCTTTTTGCAGTTTCTTCAGTTTTAATCTACAGGTCATAACCAATAGATTGTGGTCAGAGTTCACATCTGCCCCTGGAAATGTCTTACAATTTAAAACCTGGTTCCTAAATCTCTGTCTTACCATTATATAATCTATCTGATACCTTTTCGTATCTCCAGGGTTCTTCCATGTATACAACCTTCTTTCATGGTTCTTAAACCAAGTGTTAGCTATGATTATGTTGTGCTCTGTGCAAAATTCTACCAGGCGGCTTCCTCTTTCATTTCTTAGCCCCAATCCATATTCACCTACTACTTTTCCATCCCTCCCTTTTCCTACACTCGAATTCCAATCACCCATGACTAATAAATTTTCGTCTCCCTTCACTATCTGAATAATTTCTTTTATTTAATCATACATTTCTTCAATTTCTTCGTCATCTGCAGAGCTAGTTGGCATATAAACATGTACTACTGTAGTAGGTGTGGGCTTCGTATCTATCTTGGCCACAATAATGCGTTCACTATGCTGTTTGTAGTAGCTTTTTTCACGATATATTGAATAAAATTGCCTCGTTATTATCTGGCGGTGTACAGTAAAACATTGTGAAATCTATTAAGGAAGCACTATATTTTTTTTGTTGTAGATAAGACTTCCGATATCACTGAACAACAAATTTGAAGTGAAAGTGTATAAATTGTATGATTTTGAGTTAGTTATGTTTATTTCAGTATAAAATGATACAAAATCATCATCTTCATAAATATTTAGCTCTAGTTTTTTTGAAAAAGTACATAATATATATGTTCGTATAAATAACTCACTAACTAAGTGTGCATTCATGTTCCGAGATTCAGCATAACAAATTTTAAGTAAATAATAACTCCGTTTTCGCTTGGCTTGACGTTTATATACATACTCGTGGACATCCCTTATGATAGTCCAGCAGTAATCTGCTAAAATAGTAGGTCTCCCCTTTCCGGCATACATCTTCTCAAATGTGGTAATATCTTGATTAAATCGCTCCCCATATTCAACACTTACTGCACCACAATCTTTGGGGAAGAAGTCAAGATGACTGTGTAAGAAATGCATTTTCAATGACATGTTGCAACCAAGTTCTTCATAGGATGACATGTTACCTACAATCTCCTTGTAATTTATTGCTCGTATGTTCCCTAAGAACTGTAAACAGACTGTCTTAAAACATTCCCATGCATACTTCTCATCACCTTGTATGATTCCATCAAAATTATGGTCTCCAAAAAGCCCTTGAATGTGTGTGAATTCAAAGAGTCCCTCCTCTACTTTGGTATCACTTAAGTAAGTGAATTTTTGCCTTGAGTACATAAACACATCACCATCTTTGTACTCCCCTTAACAAAGTTTTTCATGAGACACAACTTGATGTGCAAGGGAGGGAGCAGAATTTTCTTAGGATCTACTAGAGGTTCTACATCTACATCCATACTCCGCAAGCCTCCTGACGGTGTGTGGCGGAGGGTACCTTGAGTACCTCTATCGGTTCTCCCTTCTATTCCAGTCTCGTATTGTTCGTGGAAAGGAGGATTGTCGGTATGCCTCTGTGTGGGCTCTAATCTCTCTGATTTTATCCTCATGGTCTCTTCGCGAGATGTACGTAGGAGGGAGCAATATACTGCTTGACTCCTCAGTGAAGGTAAGTTCTCGAAACTTCTCCTGCAGAGTCTTCCACTGGACTTGTATCTATCGTCTCCGTAACGCTTTCGCGATTTCTAAATGATCCTGTAACGAAGCGCGCTGCTCTCCGTTGGATCTTCTCTATCTATTCTATCTACCCTATCTGGCATGGATCCCACACTGCTGAGCAGTATTCAAGCAGTGGGCGAACAAGTGTACTGTAACCTACTTCCTTTGTTTTCGGATTGCATTTCCTTAGGATTCTTCCAATGAATCTCAGTCTGGCATCTGCTTTACCTACGATCAACTTTATATAATCATTCCATTTTAAATCACTCCTAATGCGTACTCCCAGATAATTTATGGAATTTACTGCTTCCAGTTGCTGACCTGCTATATTTTAGCTAAATGATAAGGGATCTTTCTTTCTATGTATTCGCAGCACATTACACTTGTCTACATTGAGATTCAATTGCCATTCCCTGCACCATGCGTCAATTCGCGCGCAGAGCCTTCCGCATTTCAGTACAATTTGCCATTGTTACAACCTCTCGATATACCACAGCATCATCCGCAAAAAGCCTCAGTGAACTTCCGATGTCATCCACAAGGTCATTTATGTATATTGCGAATAGCAACAGTCCTACGACAATCCCCTGCGGCACACCTGAAATCACTCTTACTTCGGAAGACTTCTCTCCATTGAGAATGACATGCTGCGTTCTGTTATCTAGGAACTCTTCAATCCAATCACACAATTCGTCTGATATTCCATATGCTATTTCTTTGTTCATTAAACGAGTGTGGGGAACTGTATCGAACGCCTTGCGGAAGTCAAGAAACACGGCATCTACCTGGGAACCCGTGTCTGTGGCCCTCTAAGTCTCGTGGACGAATAGCGCGAGCTGGGTTTCACACGATAGTCTTTTTCGAAACCGATGCTGATTCCTACAGAGTAGATCTCTTGTTTCCAGAAAAGTCATTATACTCGAACATAATACGTGTTCAAAAATTCTAACCGAGCGAGGTGGCGCACTGGTTAGGCACTGGACTCGCATTCGGGAGGACGACGGTTCAATCCCGCGTCCGGCCATCCTGATTTAGGTTTTCCGTGATTTCCCTAATCCGATGAGACCGATGACCACGCTGTCTGGTCTCCTTCCCCAAACCAGCCAACCAACCAAAAATTCTACAACTGATCGACGTTAGAGATATAGGTCTATAGTTCTGCACATCTGTTCGACGTCCTTCCTTGAAAACGGGGAAGATCTATGTCCTTTTCCAATCGTTTGGAACGCTACGCTCTTCTACAGACCTACGGTACACCACTGCAAGAAGGGGGGCTAGTTCCTTCGCGTACTCTGTGTAAAATCGAACTGGTATCCCATTAGGTCCAGCGGCCTTTCCTCTTTTGAGCGATCTGAATTGTTTCTCTATCCCACTGTCGTCTATTTCGATATCTACCATTCTGTCATCTGTGCCACAATCTAGAGAAGGAATTACAGTGCAGACTTCCTCTGTGAAACAGCTTTGGAAAAAGACATTTAGTATTTCGGCCTTTAGTCTGTCATCCTCTGTTTCAGTACCATTTTGGTCACAGAGTGTCTGGACATTTTGTTTTGATCCATCTACCGCTTTGACATAAGACCAAAATTTCTTAGGATTTTCTGCCAAGTCAGTACATAGAACTTTACTTTCGAATTCATTGAACGCCTCTCGCATGGCCCTCCTAACATTTCATTTCGCTTCGCATAATTTTTGTTTGTCTGCAAGGCGTTGGCTATGTTCACGTTTGCTGTGAATTTCCCTTTGCTTCCGCAGCAGTTTTCTAACGCGTTTGTTGGACCACGGTGGCTCTTTTCCATCTCTTACGATCTTGCTTGGCACATACTCATCTAACGCATATTGTACGATGGTTTTGAACTTTGTCCACTGATCTTCAGCACTATCTGTACTTAAAACAAATCTTTTGTGTTGAGCCATCAGGTACTCTGAAATCTGCTTTTTGTCACTTTTGATACAGAGAAAAATCTTCCTACCTTTTTTAATATTTCTATTTACGGCCCTTTATGATCGCTGATTCCCTGTTCTGCGTTAACTGTTTCAAATAGTTCGGGTCTGTCACCAGAAGGTCTAATATGTTATCGCCACGAGTCGGTTCTCTGTTTAACTGCTCAAGGTAGTTTGCAGATAAAGCACTTAAAAAAAATTCACTGGATTCTTTGTCCCTGCCACCTGGTATGAACGTTTGAGTCTCCCAGTCTATATCCGGCAAATTAAAATCTCCACCCAGAACTATAACATGGTGGGGAAATCTTCTCGAAATATTTTCCAAATTATCCTTCAGGTGCTCAGCCACAACAGCTGCTGAACCAGGGGGCCTATAGAGGCATCCAATTACCATGTCTGAGCCTGCTTTAACCGCGACCTTCACCCAAATTAGTTCACATTTCGGATCTCCGTCATTCCTTCGGTACTATTGCACTTCTTATCGCTATAAACACGCCTCCCCCTTCACTGTCTAGCCTGTCTGAGTATACATTCCAATCTGAGTTTAGAATTTCATTACTGTTTACATCTGGTTTCAACCAACTTTCTGTCCCTAGTGGGCATTGTGACCGTTTATTAATGAGAGCAGTTCTGGGACCTTTCTATAGACGCTCCTGCAGTTTACTATTAGCACATTAATATTGTTATTCCCTGTTGCATTTTGCCTACTCCTACCTTGCCGCACCTCAGGAGGCGTCTTGTCGGGCCTAGGGAGGGAATTCTCTAACCTAAAAAACCCACATGTGCACTCCACACGTACTCCACTACCCTTGTAGCCCCTTCCTGCGTGTAGTGCACGCATGATCTATTCAGGGGGACCCTAAATTTCTCCACCCGATAGCGGAGGTCGATAAATTTGCACCCCAGATCTCCGCAGAATCATCTGAGTCTCTGGTTTAAGCCCTCTACTCGGCTCCAAACCAGAGGACCGCGATCGGTTCTTGGAACGATACTACAAATAGTTAACTCAGATTCCACCCCGCAAGCGAGGCTTTCCTCCCTCACCAACTCCGCCAACCCCCTGTACGAACTGAGGATGACCTCTGAACCCAGACGGCAGGAGTCACTGGTGCCAACATGAGCAACAATTTGCAGTCAGGTGCACCCAGTGCTCTCTATCGCCGCCGGCAGGGCCTCCACATCTCGGATTAGACCCCGGCAAGCAGACAGAGTGAACACTGGCCTACTTCGCCGACCTTTCCGCTATTTCCCTAAGGGGCTCCATCACCCGCCTAACGTTGGAGCTCTCAATAACTAATAAACCCCTCCCCCCGTGTGCCTGCTCGGACCTCGGTGAAGGAGCGGCCACATGTCCACTCACAGGCAGAGTGGGCGATGCCACACGGCCAGCCTCCACATTGACCCTCCGCCTCGTGCGCCGTGAACGCCACTGAACCCGCCACTCCCCTTGGGGAGAGGGTGGCTCAACCGCACCCGGTGCCCGCGAAGATGTCTCGACAGCAGGGACAGTGGGTGAAGCATGGAACACCTGGGGTGTACCATGCGACGCACCAGACTCCCCACTGCCGCTACACTCCGAGGCAGCAGCCAGAAGACGGCTGACCGCGGCCATCAACACGTTGAGCTGTTCGTGAACAGTGGCCAGCTCCTCCTGCGTCCGTACATAGCAGTCACACATCCTATCCATCCTAAGAAATCAGTTTACTGTAGAGAGTTAATCAACTTTTAACTGGACTGCTAATTCACTAAAGGCGGCTGATAGTTGACTAAACTGTGGTTACTAGACACTTCTTGTAGAAAACAATGAAAATAGCACTACCTGTCTCTGAACTGTATTGAAAACAAACACTAGCACTACTGGGACTATGGCTGACTAAAGGGACTCTCTCTGACTGTATTCAAAACAAACACGAAATCTATGGAACACTATTACTAGCACTCGACAATTAAAGCTTCCTAAAAACAAAAACACACGGAAGAAGAAGTGACAAGTAAGAAAAATACAGTTAATACTTAAATTACCGTAGCTCGCTGCACAGCAGACGTGCCGCAGATGGCAGATACGACGACACTGACACTACACTATTAATCACTATTAATGTTCTTTATACTTGCTTGAAGAGATTTTCTGGTGGGCCATTCATGTTTACTGTAATGAGATACACATGAGTAAGGCCAGGGACAATAATATAATCTATTTTTACTAGTTATTATGACTCTGACAAATGATTATAATATTTTATTTGAAACTTAACATAAAAATTTGTATGTAATTATCTCACCATAATAAAAGATTGTAAAATGAAAACTAGAACTAATTTTGATTGTTTTTGTGATATTCGTGATCAGCTCATTAGAACTGATAGGAATTGGCTATTTTCATTCAATTTACATTTTCGTTGTTGCACAATGTATTCAGTGAAGGAAGTTGAAGTTTTTTGGTTCCCTATGAAGTAGCTTCTTCTGGGATATAGTTTGAACTCGTCCAGGATGTCATAAGACATTTATCCCTCAACATAAATGTTATGGTGATGCGAGCAATGTCATATAAGGACACAGGGTACTTTTCTGGCTCAATATTGTGTAAAAATCAACACCTATTTCTTTCAGACACTGTTTATAATATGTTTGTTTTACAGATGTTTTTCTTCATGCCAGGTAATACAGCACACTTTCTTAACGAATCAGAAGTATTTTGAATATTTTTGAACCAGCTTAGAGTTATTAAAAAAATTACAAATTAATTGATGCATTTTTTCCAAAATGCTTCCTCAAATTCAGGTAAATTTTAATCCAATGTTATACATTTGAAGGAGACCAAATGTTCACCAGATATGCATGACATAATGGTTGAGGTACTACACCTATTTAATTCCACCTATTATGTATATTACAAGGATAAAAAATATCACGTCTTACATTTAAATTTTTATAAATTTTTCCTTATAAAAATATTAATTATTATATAATTTAGTTGATTCTGCAATAAAGCTTAGGTTTACTACATAAGTATGGACTATTGCGAGTCATAGAAAAAAATTAGAGCAATGCTTTATAAACTTTAGGTAATATTGGTACCTGAAGTCTGAAAAACACAACTTGTTGGAAATGCGAATGAAGGTATGAGTCCAATTAAACTGTGCCTCAGAACATTCCTGAAGCATAGTCTTCGTTCTGCATTTCTTTATCTTGGCATTCCTTTAGGAACTTCTCACTTGTTTGGTAACTTGAAGAGCGAATCTTTCAGCTAATGCACCCATTGTCTGTCACATGCAAGCAATGGATCTTCCATATTAGAGCCACATTTTATGCCTAAATTTCTCAGGACTTCCTACCTTCCTATCATTCCATCATTGATACATATCACTGCATCTAGTACACAAACTTTTAATGTACAGGGTGATTCAAAAAGAATACCACAACTTTAGGAATTTAAAACTCTGCAACGACAAAAGGCAGAGCTAAGTACTATCTGTCGGCGAATTAAGGGAGCCATAAAGTTTCATTTAGTTGTACATTTGTTCGCTTGAGGCGCTGTTGACTAGGCGTCAGCGTCAGTTGATGCTAAGATGGCGACCGCTCAACAGAAAGCTTTTTATGTTATTGAGTACGGCAGAAGTGAATCGACTACAGCTGTTCAGCGTGCATTTCGAACGAAGTATGGTGTTAAACCTCCTGATAGGTGGTGTATTAAACGTTGGTATAAACAGTTTACAGAGAATGGGTGTTTGTGCAAAAGGAAAAGTTCTGGACGGCCGAGAACGAGTGATGAAAATGTAGCACGCATCCAGCAAGGATTTGTTCGCAGCCCAGGAGAATCGACTCGCAGAGCTAGCAGAGAGCTGCAAATTCCACAATCAACTGTATGGAGAGTCCTACGAAAAAGATTAGTTATGAAACCTTATCGTCTGAAATTGGTTCACGCACTGTCTGCAGCTGATAAGATTAAAAGAATCGATTTCTGTGATTTTATCCTTGCTCAAATGGAAACAGTTGAATCTTTCATTTCAAAGATTGTGTTTAGTGATGAAGCAACTTTCCACACTAATGGGAAAGTCAACCGTCACAATGTCTGTATATGGGACACTGAGAATCCGCGGGAAACAGTATGAACGTCACTCGCCTAAGGTGAACGTTTTCTGTGCCATTTCAGCCAATAAAGGTTTTGGTCCCTTTTTCTTCGAAGGTGCTACTATAACTGGACTACAGTCTAGAGATGTTAGAGAATTGGCTGTTCCCTCAGCTCGAACAAGAAGCACAACAGTTCATATTTCAGCAGGATGGAGCGCCACCACATTGGCACTTATCTGTCCGTAACTACCTGAACGTCAACTACTCGAGGCGATGGATCGGCCGCCAGGCAGCCCGTGACAGAGCACTTCATCACTGGCCTCCAAGAAGCCCTGATCTTACCCCCTGCGATTTTTTCTTATGGGGGTATGTTAAGGATATGGTGTTTCGGCCACCTCTTCCAGCCACCATTGATGATTTGAAACGAGAAATAGCAGCAGCTATCCAAACTGTTACGCTTGATATGCTACAGAGAGTGTGGAACGAGTTGGAGTATCGGGTTGATATTGCTCGAGTGTCTGGAGGGGGCCATATTGAACATCTCTGAACTTGTTTTTGAGTGAAAAAAAACCTTTTTAAATACTCTTTGTAATGATGTATAACAGAGAGTTATATTATGTTTCTTTCATTAAATACACAGTTTTAAAGTTGTGGTATTCTTTTTGAATCACCCTGTATTTAGTCCTACAAAAACAGTCTTGGATAATATTTCCCATATACAATGGTTGAAACTTTCATTTGTACTCTGAGTGCCGCCACGAAGACATTTACTAAGCACAACAGAGTCACTCAGATATCTAAGAACTGGTTTTATTTCATTCATAACAGGCTCAGTAAGAGAATATGTTCTTATAATTGACCACTTTCTTTTGCTTTTGGCAACCACACCAAGAATCTGCTCCTTTAGGGCAAAGTCCGTGAACACGGTGGTCGTCTCATTGGTGTAACATCGTTCAGAGGTGCAGTTCGTCTAATGGCCAGTCCATAATAACTCTGAAGAAGGTTTATTTCAGGTTATGTGAATCTGCCTCAGTCAGACAGAGATTTTCCATCAGATAGCAATTTTCATTTCTCTATGTACCTTCCTCAATCCAGCACCCATCCTCTTTTGCACATGTGCACAACATTCCAGTTTTGTTACCAAGGTATCACCATAAACATTGAACTCATTAGTTTTATTGAAAGGTTTAGAGTCCCCATTACCTAAATACTTCGTATATCTAACGTTATAAATGGGCACCGACCTCTGCAATATTTTTAGAGCTCCATCACACTCCATACCTCGACTGTAACCATCATAATTCTTAGAACACAGATGCTGAATATGTCCTTCAGTGTTACCATGGAAGGTATGGCTGCATTTAGATAAGCACTCAACATCAACAACTTTTCAATTTTCCAGAGAAGTAGCACTTAACAACACCATTCAAGGAACAATGTCCTCCACGTTGCCATATCCCATCAAGTGCAACAGCAATTCCCTGATTCTGCTAATATTTACAGTTTCTTCTACTGCACGTTTCATAGATGCTTTAGACACAATCGTCAAGGCACGTAAAAGTATTTTTATGTATTTGCTGAACCTACTAGGGAGGGGGGAGAGGAAGGTCCACCAAGCCACAAAACGTTTGAGCAGCCTTTTTTCCTTTTCGTATTGCATGAATTGCATACACTAACTTCAAATTCACATCATATGAATTACAATGTTCCAAGTCATTTTCGAGATAGATTTATTGCAGGATCTAGACAGAACAAAAAATTTTGATGCTAAACTCTTCCTGCTACTTTGTTGTTCAGACAACCTACACCATCACATTGTTTACATTTCGCCTCTTCCTTTATCAAAGAAGATAAGATGGCCACATCAACAACAACAAAACCACTACAAACAGTGTCACTGTTAACACAAAAATTTGAATCACCAGGAGGCGTGCCATGTGGGGATTTCTTCCCTGAAAACAGATACATAAGTTACTTTCAGCAGTGTGGCTTCCTTTGTTTCTGAACTGGTTACCACGGAATTTCCTTTTATTGAATTTCTTGATGCACGGCATAGTTCGCATTTCTTGCACACTAAAGGATATGTTCTTCCACAAATATATGTATCACTTGAGCGACAAACACTCAGTAACAAGTGAACAAACTGCTTCAGCGAAACAAAAGTTAATACTAGCAATGATAATCATTTACAGACACTAGAAACCTGCACTGTTACCAACATATACAATGTATCGTACGTATAATCGCTGGAAACAGAAAGTTCACAGTTCTTTTCGAAATATAACTGGTTTCTTTAACCGAAATAAAGGCGGATTGGCAGCATACATGACCGTAACTTTAAAATTTGGTTTAAGTAGGTCATTTTTCATTTGAAACCCTATAATGTATATATCAACGTAATCAGGAAAGACTATAGAATTTAATAAAGTTTTAAAAATTCCATTTTTCCACCATTTATAAGTACCCTGTATTCTTAACAGGGTTACACAGTTGGAGCAGAGACTTACGCTGAAAAGCCAAAGGATCAGTTAAACCTGCTTAATATCGTGTAGGGACCCAGCGAGCACGTGGAAGCTCCACAACATGGCATGGCATGGACTCGATTAATGTCTGAAGAAGTGCTGGAGGGAACTGACGCTATGAATTCTGCAAGGCTGTCCATAAATTCATGAGTACGAGAAGTGAATGGCACGTTGCAAAGTATCCCAGATATGCTCAATAATGTTCATGTCTGGTTAGTCTGGTGGCCAGCGGAAGTGTTTAAACTCAGAAGAGTGTTCCCGGAGCCACTCTTAGCAATTCTGCACTCCGTCGGAATGCATAATGGACATATATGGATGCAGGTGATCAGACAGGATGATTACGTACGAGTCACCTGTCGGTGTCCTATCCAGATGTATCAGTAGCCCCATATCATTCCAACTGCACATGCCCAACACCATTACAGAGCCTACACCAGCTTGAACAGTACCCTGCCGACATGCAGGTCCGATGGATTCATGAGGCTGTCTCCATACCCATAAACGTCCATCCGCTACACGCAATTTGAAACGAGACTCGTCTGACCAAGCAACATTTTTCCAGTTATTAACAGTCGAATGTCGATGTCGACGGTCTCAGGCGAGGCGTAAAACTTTATGTTGTGGGCTCATCAAGGTTACACAAGTGAGCCTTTGACTCCGAAACTCCATATCGATGATGTTTCGCTGAATGTTTCACATACTGACACTTGTTGATGGCCCAGCATTGAAATCTGCAGCAATATGCAGAAGCGTTACACTTCTGTCACGTTAAACGATTCTCTTCAGTCGTCGTTGGTCCCGTTCTTGCAGGATCTTTCTCCAGCCGCAGCGATGTCGGAGATTTAATGTTTTACCGGATTCCTGACATTCAAGGTACTCGTGAAATGGTTGTGCGGGAAGATCCCCACATCATCGCTACCTCAGAGACGCTGTGTCCCATTGCTCGTGCGCGGACTATAACACCACGTTCAGACTCACCTAAATCTTGATAACCTACCATTGTAGCAGCAGTAACCGATCTAGCAACTGCACCAGACAGTTGTTATTTATGTTGGCGTTGCTGACCGCAGCGCCATATTCTGTCTGTCTACGTATCTTTGTATTTGATGCCGGTACCAGTTTCTTTGGTGCTTTTGTGTACAAGGAGCAGCACCCACTTCATAGTCACACCAAACACCTTCGGACCATATAGCAGCCATAGATATGTCGAGCAATTTGCTAACGGTAGAAAAATCTACCTTTTCTAAATGTTCACAACGTATTAAAAACTTTTCGCCTAGACCATCTTCCACCAAAGTTCACACAACGGCATTCACAATACATATCTTTCCACATAGTGCATGGGGGCTTAATTAAATAAAATGCAAATAACTTTAATTTTAGTCGCTGTTTGTCCGATTACGAAGTCTCGTAACCGGTTGGCCCTGAGTAGTATTAGTACGCAATCTGACTGCATAGAATAACAATAAAGAATGAAAGGAAATTTCGGTTAACACAATTGATAAATTAAGTCCCCAGCAACTATAAAAGCTACGACACAACAAAGCACAAGTGTAACTGTTCTGTGTGTGGAATTGTGATTCAACGTACACATCTGGCACGGTTCTTCCTCAATACGACAATTTATTTTAAACAGCATTTACAATGAAGTAATTAAAAAACCAGAAATACTATAATTACACATAGAAACAAGAATTACAGTATAATACATGAACACAAGCCAGATGCTTTGTTGACTGAAACTGTGACCAAGAGGGATTGTTATTTAAGAAATGTGAAACAAAAAATTTTTTGTTACCTTCATATATATATTGACGAAAAATACACTGTGATCATTGCAACATCCCCAATCAAACAGCATCTGCTGTCTCCTCCAACAGAACAAAAGCACACGACGTATCCTCAACTAGTACTGCTATCGACATCCTCTCAACAAGCACTGCACAAGAACTACTACTGCCCACAGCAACTTCTGAACTACCACTGCCAGTGGAGGCGGCTGAATAATACTCTTTGGCGCAATCTCTGGCGCTGTGACTCAGTGTAGCCACCATTCATATGCCCCTCCTCCACGGGCTAGAATTTGATGGTATTTTTGCCAGCATTGGTGGTGAAAAAAACCGCCAAATTCGTCCAAAAGTACAGACAAAAATAAAAGATAATATTAACAAGTAAATATCACATTACTAAAAAAATTTTGGCTTTGAACTGACCCTTCAATAACCTAATATATAAAATACAGTAAGGAATACAAATGCTTGCATACATGTGATTTTACATAATAGTTTACACAAGTATCATTCAATCGATGGCACCAGCAATGACGAATAAGTATAGGTAAGAGTTTCATAAGATTTCATAAACAGTACATACACAAAAAATCAGTTTATACAAAAATTCACATTAAATCTTTTCAATAGTTCAATAAACAAGTAGCACTCCTCAGAGTAGTTGACAGTTCCAACAGTAGCACCCAGCAATGGTCAACAGGTGCAAATAGCAGTCTCATAACATTTCATCAGCAGTATTTAAACAGCTCCAACAGTGGCACCCAAAAATGGCGAGCAGGCGCAGACACCATCAAGTGACATTATCTCAGTAGAAGCAGTTCCATTAGTGACACCCAGCAATGTTGAGCAGGTGCAGACAGCAAAAAGTGACATCATTTCAGTAGAAGTAGTTCCATCAGTGGCACCCAGCAATGTTGAACAGGTGCAGACACCAACAAGTGACATTATTTCAGTAGAAGCAGTTCCATCAGTGGCATTCAGCAATGTTGAACAGGTGCAGACACCAACAAGTGACATTATTTCAGTAGAAGCAGTTCCATCAGTGGCATCCAGCAATGTTGAACAGGTGCAGACACCAACAAGTGACATTATGTCAGTAGAAGCAGTTCCATCAGTGGCAACCACCAATGTTGAACAGGTGCAGACACCAACAAGTGACATCATTTCGGTAGAAGCAGTTCCATCAGTGGCACCCAGCAATTTTCAACAGGTGCAGACACCAACAAGTGACATCATTTCAGTAGAAGCAGTTCCATCAGTGGCACCCAGCAATGTTCAACAGGTGCAGACACCAACAAGTGACATTATGTCAGTAGAAGCAGTTCCATCAGTGGCACCCAGCAATGTTGAACAGGTGCCGACACCAACAAGTGACATCATTTCAGTAGAAGCAGTTCCATCAGTGGCACCCAGCAATGTTGAACAGGTGCAGACAGCAACAAGTGACATCATTTCAGTAGAAGCAGTTCCATCAGCGGCACCCAGCAATGTTGAACAGGTGCAGACAGCAACAAGGGACATCATTTCAGTAGAAGCAGTGCCATCAGTGGCACCCAGTAATGTTGTGCAGGTAACAGTCCATAATATTCACTATTGCTAATTAGACAGTTCATCAGAATTCATTAGCACCCACCAATGTTAATACGTGTAAGTATGAACAACAGTTTGAATGCAGACACAATTGCTTTTACAAAATTATCATCAATGCTCTTACACTAAACGTACAAATTATAATAAACACACAAATGGTATCAGGTAATTGTCATATTAACTATTACAAATACACAAGTATCAGTAAACCTATAATATTTATGGGTGTCAGTGCAAGCCATAGCAAACAAGTAAAATAATATTTAGGAGGTAGGTCAGTACCAATTATTTGGGACTAGGAAAGGAAAACACACAAAACACACTCACTCATCTTTCTAATTGAATAGTGTTAACTGTGTAAATGCAATTCTGTCAAAAATTTGATGTTCAACATGTGTATCGAGTAGTAGTGGCAGCAGTGTATAACAGTCAATAATAGTTAGTCAACATCATAGTCATCATTTCAAGACCAATGTTTGCCAAGCCAAATCAAGTATATATATATATATATATATATATATACTGCTTATTGATTAAACGAAGTGTGTGTGTAGACAATCTTCCTTCCTCTTGAGTGTTCTAGTCTGTCATCTTCATCCTCCTAGTTCCATATAAACAAGAAAAAAAATATGCTCCTCACTTACTTTACCTCTTATCCACCAAAACACCAATAATCATCAGCATCACATAATCTTATTACTTCAATAATACCTCTTACGTCGATACATATCAACCTAATCATCAATATCATTTACCTTACCTCTTGTCCACCAAAACTTCAATAATCATCAACTTCACACAATCTCAATACCTCAATAATACCTCTTCAATACGTTGATATATATAAACCTTACCGCCAATATCATTTCACTTCGATAACAACTCTTTCCTCTAGTCAGTCTCCTCGAACAAGTACAGATAAAATCCTAGTGCAAAAATCCAATTCATCATCCCATACAATCCGAAGACACAATGTCCACACACAACCTCTGTGTAATCCATCTGACCCAAATCTTCTACTCATTATGAATTATAAAATACATTTTGGTTTCCTTGTCCATCATTAAATAAAAGAAATGCATAGGTGACCTCTAACAGCCTTTAGTTTGAATAACTTTCAGTACGTAAGTACGAGTACGGAGTGTGAATGATCGTAATATTTCACAGGATGTACACCACTTCAAGAATCATGGCAAAACAGAAGCAAACATGTGGAGTATTTCTTGTGTCAAGTGTCACTTGCTATTTCAATTGTTCACGAAGAATGCAGTGTATTAACTGTCAATGGTCTAAACCTAGTGTTGGTATTTCATGTCGTTAGCTTCCTTTCTATTAGCACAAATTTATACAGCTACCATAAAACCTCCAGCTCATGTGACTTCAATGAAGTTTCTTGTACCAATGTCGTTCGTAGAATTATGTCAACAAGTGGATGTAGCACAATCCCTACAACGAGACTCTGCCAAGCGAACAATCTATAATTAATACCATAGTGTGACCTAAACTCTATGTTCGTATGCAGTATATCAGCATTTTTATATACCAAATTAAAGAGTAGTTATGACCACAAAACAAAAATGTGTATATATGCAATCCATACGCAAAGCAGCAAATATATATCTTACATAATAAACAGGTCATTAGCATCATATCAGCATAAGCAAATAAATGTTCATATGTAATCTTAATAAGTAAACATGAAGGTGCAAGCAGATAAATCACAAAGTATAACTTACATACATAACCATATCAGCACAACTAATCAGGTGACAATTATAATTTAAATAAATAAGCACAGCAGGCACATAATAAATAAATGTGACATCAGTGAAAAAGCAGTGCAGCCAAGAGATGCATAATATACATAAGTAACAACCCTGTTCATTAATCAATCATTGTCAAAATCAGTAAACACAAAGTATAAATCACGTAATCGCGAGCAGCATATTACGTCTAAAACACGTACCTAAGTGGAAATATGTTACCTGAAAAATAAACTCAATTAATAGTTACCTTTTTAGTTTATTAGTTTCTTCTTCGAAATTACATTCTTCCTGAAATTTTCTCGATAGCAAGTCCTCTTAACGTCGGGCACACACAGAATTTACCTGAAGTTCTTAAATATTTTATACAACCGTATCCCGAAAAATACTGAACGTTAATAACATAATTTATCAAGTCACTATAGCTTTATACTGAATTTAATCAGAGAAATTAGACTGTGTATTTGTTTACGGCTGTAACTGCATTCGCACTGAGCGGTCGATCAGCCTTAGGTACGCGTGACGTAGGAAGTAATTGTTTGCTGTCAACGACTGCCTTGTGCGGCGCGCAGACTTGACTGTATCTTTGAGTATGTGCCGCCGCCTGAACACGGCGCGGTATCCTTGTATTCTCTGCATGTTTACGTATAACTGTTAGTTTCTCAAAAGTGTCATTCCACAAAAATTTTAACGTTTGATATATGATGTATTCCCTTCGAGCGCCGAGATTTAAGAGTTTCTACTTCGACAGTGTTATCATGAATAATTTTGCGAACTCTATATGGACCGTTATAAAGCAGAAAAAATTTGCGACACAAGCCTTTTCCTGTGTGAGACAAACGGTGAGACACCTTTTGACCAACTGACAAGGGTTTTAAACGACCGGGACGTGTGGCTGATTTCTCTCTTCTAGCAGCCGCATATGCAATATTTCGTAGAGCCATGTTGACAACTTCAGAATGCCGCAGTTTCCGTGAAGGCGGAAAAGAAACGATTTCAGAAATGCGATTTGTCAGTGCTTTGTTTTTTAATATCAATATAGGCGGTAAAGAAGTTGAATCATTAGGGAGTTCATTGAGAATGTTTTGAAAAATATGAATATACTGATCCCACGTTCTGTGATTCTGATGACAATAAAGTCGACACAATTAATTGATATCCTTCATCCATCTCTCTGAAGCGTTAGATTGAGTGTGAAAAAGTGAAATGAAAATTGGTTTTATCTTACGACGCCGTAGAGTATGAATCCAAATTTTAGAACGAAACTGTGATCCATTATCTAATATAACCTCATCAACATGATCCACTTCTTTAAAAAAATGTTTGATGAAAGCATTAGATACTGAACGATCTGTTGCCACTGTTACCAAAATGTACGCAAAACCATTAGTAGAACGAACCACTGGACCGAACAAATCGACTGCAGCCATCTCCTTTAAATTCGCTGGAATGATAGGAAACAACGGTGCTCTGTGAGAAATAGTTGGCGACTTAGCCTTTTGACATAATTTACATTTGGCAAGAACAGATCGAATACGTTTTTTCATATTACTGAAGTAGCAATTTTCTCGTAATTTAAGAAAGCATTTTCTGGGACCAAAGTGTGCATAACTGAAATGTGTATACCAAATCAATTTATTAACCCACTCATCAGGAATACAAACTAACCAAACAGAGTTGTCGACCGATTTTCGTTTAAAAAGAATATCATTGTGAACTAAATAATACTGTCTAATCGCTATGCTTTCCTTTCTCCTTTACTTCTCCTTAATGTCCTTCCAGATTGGATCCTTATTTTGCTCCTTATCGATGTCCTGGAGCGAAGACGAAATAAAATTTTCAAACGCAACACCTTGAATATACATCAAACAATAATTGGTTTCTTTGCAGTCCTCCTCAGCACTTTGTTTCAAACCCATAGGTGCACGTGATAAAGCATCAGCAAGAATATTTGAAGAACCCTGTACGTAAACAATACTAAAATCAAACTCCTGTAGATACAGCGCCCATCGTGACAATCTTCCATGTGTTAATTTTGTTGACATAAGAAATTCCAGAGCTCGATGATCGGTGAAAACCTTAGTATGTCTGCCATACAAAAATATGAGAAATTTTGTGAAAGCACATACAACAGCCAAAGCCTCAAGTTCCGTAATCGAATAATTCTTTTCTGATATAGAGAGAACACGACTTCCAAATGCAATAGTTTTCTGTACTACAACGTCGTTTTCTTCTATCCCTTGAAATAAGTGTGCACCTAGGCCTTTGTATGATGAGTCCGTCGCCAAACAAAAATCCTTAGATAAATCCGGATGTGAAAGAAGTGGAGCAGCAACTAAAGCATCACGAAGTTGTTCAAATTCTGACTGAGCTTCCTCATCCCAACACCAATTAGAATTCTTTCCGGATAGTTCACATAATCGAGGTGTGACCAAATCGATCAATCTAACAAAGCGTCTAAGAAAATTACAGACACCAAGGAAACTACGAACATCGCGTTTTGTAGTAGGAGCAGCATAATTACGAATAGCGTCTAGTTTCTCTGGATCAGGAAGAATACCTTCTGTAAAAATAATATGGCCAAGAAATTTCACACGAGAAAGACCAAATTCAGATATTTCCAAGTTCACTGTAATGCCAACTCTTGCAAAAATACGTAATTATGAATTCAAAATTTTGTTGTGCTCACTCCAAGAACGTTTAGCAATAAGAATATCGTCAACATATGAAGTAATATTGTCACGAAGATAAACAGGTAATATTTCGTTTAAATTACGAATCGATGCTGCAGAAGATATAGTAAGTCCAAACGGTAGTTTTCGAAATTACTAACAGTTACCAAAGGCTAAAAAGGCAGTGTATTTTCTACAATCAGGGTGGAGTTCTATTTGCCAAAAACTTGCGCGCGTATCAATCGTGGATAAAACTTTAATTCCATGGAAATGTTGAAGAAGTTCATCTAAATTTTGTGGACAGCCAGTTTCAGGAATGATGATATTATTTATCTGTCTGGAATCCAGAACCAAACGAATTAACCCATCCTTTTTAAGAACGACGTGTAATGGGCTGGTATGAGGACTGACTGCTGGCTCAATAATGCCTTGATCTAACATGCATTGAAGTTCACTCTTAACCTTGTCTCTATAAGCCAAAGGAATAGCGTACGTTTTTCCTCGAAATGGGGTGTGTTCTTTTACTTTAAATAAATATTGTAAGCCTTGTATAGTTCCTGTGTGATGACTAAATACTGTAGCATGTGAAGTCAAAATTTGGTGCACTTCTTCTCTTGCAACGTCATCTGGCACTTCAGCTTTGTTAACCTTTTCATTAATTAATTCTTCACTATTAATTATATCATCCATCGCGTCTCTGTATCTATTGTCGTTGTCACGAATGAACACATTGTCGTCATAATGCTCAGCGAAAACATCAGAAGTAAGAAACCTTAAAGATTTAGTGTCTGATTCAGAATTCGTTAAACACTCGAAAAATTTCAAACAGCTCAGCATTCCGGCAACAGTCAAGTTCACACTTCCTTCCTTAAAGTTTAAAATTACCTTATGTGTGTTAAGAAGCTACATACCTAATATAGTTTGTGTACTAAGTAATGGAACAATAATGAAATTAGCAGAAAATTCATATCCTTGACAAATGACATTTAAGTTGGTCTATTGTTTGACTTCCACACTTTTTCCAGAAATAGCTCCTCGAATTGTAGTTTTAGAAACAGGTAACACAGGACAAGCAATAGTTTTTACACATATACGAAAAACTGATTCACTAATAACATTCAAAATGGGCTCCCCGAATCTAAAACCGCAGTGAACTCATTCTTACCCACACATACTTCGATAACAGGATGTAAAAATGCGTCTACATTATTTTCCTTTTCATCTAGCAAAATGTCTCTCATGTCTTCCAGGCGTACATAGTGTAAAGTCGTAGTGTCATTACTTTCTGAACCGTCTATATTGCTGCCAGAAGCCGAAGCTACAAGTCATTGTCGATTGTTTGTGTCACGTCTTTCATTATTCGAGTCATTTCGCGGATCAATTTCTACGATTTGCACTTGTCTCTCTGAATTTCTGTCACGTGGAGGATGCCAATTAGGTCCCTCCTGTCTGTTACATGTAAATTCTTGGTTGTGTCTGTTATTAAAATTTCTGTTTTCCTGTCTATCTGCATGACTACTTCTTGTGTAATTTGGACTGTCACTTCTGAAATTATTGTTATATCTACTACCCTGGTTATTTGTGTAGTAAGAATTCCTGTTATTGTACGAATAATTTCGGTCTTGATGATACAGATTACCGCATCCGTATGGTTGAAAATACCGGTAGGAGTTTCCGTTATTATAATTGTCTGTGTAATTTCCGTTAGAACGTCTGTTATTGTCATAAGGCTGGTATCTATTGTCCTGTCTGTTCTGTCTGTCATTTTCAAAATTACCGCTATAACGTCCGTTCCGATCACTATTCCTTTTCTCTGAAAATCTATTGTGATTACTGTTACTGAAAAAATTACAAGAAGTCCCGTCGTCGTTGTCATACTCAAGTTCTTGTAGCAAAGTCTTAAAAATCTCAATGTCGACTTTACATCTTCCGGCTAAAGCAATTTGTCTTATCGATTGTGGCAGTTTAGTTAAGCAAATGCGAATTAATTCGGTCGGGCTATAAGGGTTGGAAAGGAACTGATTCTTTCGAATCATGTCTTCAAAGTATTCTGCTGGCGTGCAGAACTCAGACTGATTAAAATTACGTTGCATAATAAGACTATGTTTGACTCTGTCTTGCGTGTTTTCGGACCAATATCCCGATATTAATGCATCATAAAAATCATTTAAATTATTACAATCTATAATAAGTGCGCGCATCCGCGTCGCCGGTTCGTTTTCTAAATATCCACACATAAATTCCAGTTTGTGACTTAGTGGACAATTTGGTGGAAGTGCGTACATAAATTGATCTAACCATGAACATGGATGTATGTCATTCTTAGAATTGCGAAAGACCTTAAATTTCCGAACAGTTAAAAAGTGTTTATAGTCAAAGTTTTCGCCTCGTGGCGACAAAGAACTACCGCGTTTGTCCCAGTCCAAATGATTTTTGTTAAGTTCGAGCCCCTGGCGCTCTCTTGTTGCTTTTCGTAAATGAAATATTTTCCTCAAAGCCCTCTGCTATCTGTGATTCTAAATTTCTTATGCTGTCTTTTCCTACGGTTTCGCTTTCAATTTGTTTGACTTGCTTTCGTAACGCCTCAAATTCCCTTTTAACGCGTTCATTAAATTTTCCCTGATTTTCAACATGTTTATTTATGTTCTGGTACTCTTCGATTTGTGCAAATGGCAATGGAGCTGTATCATCTGAATCTCTGTCCACATTTAAACTAAGACTTGTCAATTTATCTGAAACCTCCTTAACTCTTTCCGATAAGTCACCTATTTGTTCTTTCTGTTTATTTACGTCTTCCGTAAGTGTCGCGACTCGGGTTTCAGTATTAACACATTAGCAGTTAACTGTTCATATTGTTGTGTTAGATTATTTATTCTGTCATTTGGTACGGATTCCTCGATTCTTTCAAATATTTCTTCCTTATCGGGTGCACATTGTAAATTTAACTCTGAAAATTTTGTACTATCACACGATCTCTTTCTTCCTGTTCTCTATGTCGTTCCTTTTGTCTTATTTCTATTGAAATTAATCTATTATTGTGAGCATTCAAAATCGGTTGTACTTCTTCTCTAATTTCTTTCTTTAATTCATCTTTCATGTTTTTGAAACATGTCCCTATTCGTGAGTCTAACCGTGTTTCCATTGTTCCCATATCAGTTTCTAACCGTGTTGCCAAAGTTCCCATCTCTGTTTTTAATTCCGATCTTAACTGTGTTTCCATTGCTCCCATATCAGTTTTAATTGTTCCTATTTGTGATCCCACTGTTTTTAATTCAGATCCCTAATTTAATATTGCACTCATCAACTGCTCCATATTAACTGGTTCGAAATTCTTTTCACCCCTAACATATCCCGCAAAACCAACTTCTTTCATCAAAGATGTAAAGCTATCTGTGTTCGATACTATTCCAGAATCTTCTGTCGTTAATCTCGTATTCTGAAAATTTTTTGATTGTGAAAGATTTTGAACTGGTTCCGGACTATTTTCCCGACTTATTACATTGTTTTCAACTTCATTATTCATCATACTGTTCTCCTGTGTTGGCTAGTTCGCCATGTTAACAATTTCGTCATTCTGACTATCCATCATTTTTGCCTGTTTCATCGATCACATAATCATTTACAAAACATACAAAACTCGTCACTAAACGAAAATTACACACAAGATGACACTTTATCACCAACAATACCATTCACACGAAATGCTTCCCGACAAACACGATTAACGAACAATTGAAATCTTCATAATTGCACAAAATTGTCAAACCCGTATACAAGACATCAAAAATCAAATTCTGCAAAAATACCATTAGAAGAATGACAAGACAATTACAAATGTTCAGTTACCAAATTTACTCATGCAATATAGACTACAATTACTAAACTACAAATTACTACAATAATACTCTTGTCTGCTATTTTTACTATCAAAAGAATTCCAAGGGAGGATCTAAAGCAGCGGCCACCACGTGCATGGGGGCTTAATTAAATAAAATGCAAATAATTTTAATTTTAGTCGCTGTTTGTCCGATTACGAAGTCTCGTAATCGGTTGGCCCTGAGTAGTATTAGTACGCAATTTGACTGAATAGAATAACAATAAAGAATGAAAGGAAATTTCGGTTAACACAATTGATTAATTAAGTCCCCAGCAACTATAAAAGCTACGACACAACAAAGCACAAGTGCAACTGTTCTGTGTGTGGAAGTGTGATTCAACGTACACATATGGCACGGTTCTTCCTCAATACGACAAGATATTTTAAACAGCATTTACAATGAAGTAATCAAAAAGCCAGAAATACTATAACTGCACATAGAAACCAGAATTACAGTCTAACACATGAACACAAGCCAGATGCTTTGTTGACTGAACATGTGACCAAAAGGCATTGTTATTTAAGAAATCCGAAATAAAAATTTTTTTGTTTTCTTCATATATATATATTGACGAAAAATACACTGTGATCATTGCAACATCCCCAATCAAACAGCATCTGCTGTCTCCTCCAACACAACAAAAGCACACGACATACCCTCCACTAGTACTGCTATCGACATCCTCTCAACAAGCACTGCTCACGGCAACCTCAGAACTACTACTGACCACGGCAACTTCTGAACTACCACTGCCAGTGGAGGCGGCTGAATAATACTCTTTGGCGCAATCTCTGGCGCTGTGACTCAGTGTAGCCACCTTTCAATAGTCGTTGATTGCCGGCCGGTGTGGCCTTGCGGTTCTAGGCGCTTCAGTCTGGAACCACGTGACCGCTACGGTCGCAGGTTCGAATCCTGCCTCGGGCATGGATGTGTGTGATGTCCTTAGGTTAGTTAGGTTTAAGTAGTTCTAAGTTCTAGGCGACTGATGACCACAGATGTTAAGTCCCATAGTGCTCAGAGCCATTTTTTTTAAGAGTCGTTGATTTCAGCAATTCATACCCATATTTTCTTATTTACAGCCCGTTGTCCAATTTGTTGCGTTGTTTTTTGCAGCTTCGGCTGATATAGGCCTTTCTTAATGTAGCAGACCCGGGGAGATATTTGCCTGCGTATTTTTCTAAGAATTGACGAAGTTTTGGATGATTCAGTTTACTTAAGAGGATGTCAACACAAAGGAGGTAAAGCTGCAGAAGGCTCTTCACCGAATGGTGAATAAGGCTGATGGGATTCCCCTAGGAGCATTTGCAGTAGTGTTTTCCATTTTCAATCCGTTATACTCAACATTTCTGTTTTTCTGTAGCCACATGCCGCTGAACATAAATGACTTCTTTGCAGTCGTTCTTAAGTCGCACTGTTCATGACTAGTATCTTACCAGCAGTTGAAAATAATTTATAACCGTATTGAGTCATGAAATGATGTGATTTTTCTTAAATACTTTGCTTCACTTTACGCATTGTTTCTAAGCTATACTGAGTAGCCTACACTTCCGAATTCAACAAGGTTGAATACATGAGACATTACTCAGCAGTCCAGGGTCCAGAATGGTTTAAGCAGCTACCTGCTCACAGCATAACAACAGGCTACACTAATGCACTGTTGTGCAAGGTGAAGCCCACTCTTACGATATAGGTGAGGGAAGTAGATATTTGCCATCTTCCAAGAAACAAAATAAGATGCTGATCTCTGAGAAATGTAACACGGGAGAAAAAAATTACATGAGAAAAGTTATTTATCTCTTGAGAGAGTACGTGTAAATATGACTTAGCAAATAACGACAATACTTTTAGGTTTTGTCATAACAATTATTTATACGCATTAAGTCTTGCCGAAAAATGCAGGTTGATTTTTTCCATCGTGTACAAATTCTAGGCATTGTTACATGATAGGACATAGAACAAAAAAGGTTTAAGTCTAACGAACTTATGTCCAGAAATGCCTAGTTTTCATGCTAGAGGCCATTTATTGATTCATACGTTGTAACAGAGTGTGGTCTAATACGCCGTGTACCATGCAGCCACAGTTGCAGTATGTGCTGAAAATGGTTTCCATGTGCCTCAACGCATGTGTTTACGTGCCATAGTATGTTCTGCCTCGCATGCCCACATGGGCCAGGCTGCAGCCGAACAGTTTCAAAGGCAGCATAAATACGCTGCTACAGTGTCTCCACGTCTGGAATGAGCTCTGCATACACGTTACTTTTGAGATGTCCCCATAACCAGAAATTGCACAGGTTGAGATACAGTGAACGAGCAGACTACGCAACTACGCTCATCTGATCCATCGACCAGGGAAGACACGATTAAGATGCGTCCAGACGTTAACGGCAAAGTGGGCTGGAGCACCATCATGTAACATCCACATAATCTTTCAAATCATCAGTGAAACTTCTTCCAGCAGGAGAGGTAAAGTCACCTGCGAGAAACTACCATGGGGGTCCTGCATACTATCCCACAGATGACTGTTATGAACGTTGAAGGTACCACTCCATGTAAAGGTGGTCTCATCTGTTAATAGGATGGATGACACAAATAGTGGGTGCCTCGTGAAGAAACCAGCTACAAAACTACTCCCAGTGTGGAAATTCTGTCGCTAGTAAGCCCTGCACATTCTGTATGTGATAAGGTTAGTAACAATTGTTGCGGAGAATGCTCCACGTGGTGGTCTGGCTTGCTCTGTACTGGTGGGCCAACTGCCCAGTACTGACATGGTGGTCGCCTTCCACAGTGTTAATCACATTTTTCTCCACATCTGGTGTCTGAACATTTCGGGTACGTTCTTCATGGTTTCCTGCTTTCTGAAATGAAATTCTGTTGCAAATGTTGAATGCTGTGTTTGTTGTCAGTGGGGATAGGTCTCCTGATACAACCTTGCTACCTGCCACCTGTTGCCATTTGCCTGTCCGTAAGTAAATGCCATGTGGACAAGCTCTCGATTTGAATATGGAACCCTTGTGTACAACACTGTGTCACTTCCCCCCAAGGTGAGTCAGCAAGGGAACTGAATGACTATGGTTGGTGGGGGCGTTAGGGCATGAATTATGAGGTACATTGTCATCCTCTAGAAGGATAGCATGCATAATGTAACTGTGGCTGCATGGTACCACATGTATTAGACCATAGTCTCTGTTAAAATGTATGATTCAATAAATGGGCTCTAGTATGGAAACCATGCATTTCCGGATATAAGTTAATTAGACCTCTTTTATTCCATATCCGTTCATTGATCAATCCTTATAGTTTATACACGGTGGAAAAAATCTCACTGTATATGTCGAATCACGCATTTCCTATCCCTGAATACAAATAATATATGTCAAAAGATACGTCTTCTGATGCTGGTCACTCTCTTACCTTTCAAACCGACATACAAACCGGTATTTAAATAAACATCAAAAGTATATATCTTACGAAACTAGGAAAAACAAAAAAATGGAAACAACATACAAAATAAAACTATTAGGACATACATATTCAGCTCAACTTGTGCATTTCTCTGAGCAGCATTCACTCATGCATCACATTTATTCTATGTGCCACCAAATTTGAATAACAGGTAATTATTTTATTCTCCAAATAATTAATTATTAATATCGTTAATAATATTAACTTAGCGCTAGTATTTTGATGTGCGAAGATGAAAGTTAGGAATAGGTAGTTACAGATATGGTTTCATAAAAAGTTTTATTCACTGTGTGTGCTTACCTGTGTGTATGTGTGTACTGGCTTGAGTAATTGATTTCATTGTAACTGAAATGGCTTTCACCGTTAACTACATACAGGGTGACAATTGTTGAACTATATGAAATAAACACGACACAACTTCTGAACGGTTTGTGTTAGCAGGTTCAAAATGAACAGTTGACTGCAGGGCATGGTGGGAATTAGTATGTGCTGTATGGTTTGGATTAGCGACGAAGCCCACTTTCATTTGGATGAGTTCTTAAATAAGCAAAATCGGCTCATTTGAGGGACTGAGAATCCGCATTACACCATCGAGAAGTCTCTTCACCCTCAATGCGTGACTGGGTGGTATGCAAAGTCCAATCACAAAATAATTGGTGTGATATTCCTTGATGGCATGGTGACTACCGAACAGTATGTGAAGGTTTTGGAAGATGACTTCATCCCCATTACCCAATGTGTCCTTGATTTGGACAAGATGTGGTTCATGCAAGATGGAGCTAGGCACCACTGAAGCAGGAGAGTTTTTGATGTCCTGGAGGAGCGCTCTGGGGCCCGCATTCTGGCTCTGGGGCACCCAGAGGCCACTGACATGGGCCTCAAAAAATGGTTCAAATGGCTCTGAGCACTACGGGACTTAACTTCTGAGATCATCAGTCCCCTATAACATAGAACTACTTAAACCTAACTAACCTAAGGACATCACACACATCCATGCCTGAGGCAGGATTCGAACCTGCGACCCTAGTGGTCGCGCGGTTCTGGACTGTAGCGCCTAGAACCGCTCGGCCACCCCGACCGGCACATAGGCCTCAATTGGCCATCATATTCTCTGGATCTAACACATACGATTCCTTTTTGTGAAGCTATATTAAAGACAAGGTGTACAGAAATAACCCTAAAGCCATTGCTGACCCGAAAACAGCCATTCAGAAGGTTACCGAAAGCATCGAGTCATACAGAATTTCGATATTCGTCTGCGCCACATCATCACAAATGATCGCAGACATATCGTACATGCCATAACCTACACCAGAATATCTGTAGTGACGTTTGCACGTTGAGTATAGTGTGTACAACCCATAGCTCGTAACTGGTTTCCTTTTATTCATATACTTCAATAATTGTCACCTTGAATGTTACAAATGCCTGAGTTCTACCAACCACTGCTGCAGTTGTGCGTTTACTGTCGTCGTTCAGATCTACTCAGCAGCTGTACATGTTTGCGAAAAGCAATACTTTTAGCGCTTTGGCGTGATTTTGACATGATTGGTCGTACAAGCGAATTCCGAAGTGCAATTAATTCTTCTGTTCCTTAGAAAGCACTGTGGTACTTAGTTTCGATGTAGATCGTCAGGAACCTGTAAATCCATTTTTAGGCAAAATTTTGCAGTTCGCACATGACAGCTAGCGACATACAGAAGATTGTAGATAGCAGGACTGAGTTTTGTACTTCTTCAATAATAATTTTGATTAATTATCTTCATTTGCAGGACAGTGTGTGTAGTGGAACAAAATATATACGGCGCCACTCTAAATTGTAGCCAAATTTATCCGAGATGGCGTCGATGACGTCAGCCAAGATGGTGGCCTGTAGACTTGGCAACAGTGCATGACTTAAACCAAGATGACTGCTGCGATGTAAGCTGATGACGCGAGTACCATTATCCAAGATGCCGGCTTTTGTTGGGAAAGTGCCATGCCCCCTGCTGAGAACTTTGAATTTTGGCGGGAAATTGAATTATGTGCTTCTATAGGTCACCTGGCAGTCCCCTGTCCCCCCTTTCCAGCCATGGCATCAGCTGATGACACGAGTACAGTTATCCAAGATGGTGTCTTTTGGCGGGAAAGTGCTACGTCCCCCTGGTGGGAAGGTTGAATTTTGGCGGGAAATTGAATTATGTGCTTCAATAGGTCCCACGCCCCCCTTTCCGACTTTTTGGCATGATGGCGCATCATCCTCTTGGAAAATGGACGGGAATGTCGATTTCTGGAGGGAATTTTGCTCTAAGAGCTTAGTCATCCAGCTGAAGGGAATTAGTATGGTGTTGCCCCTAATAGAGACTGCTTATGATGTCATTCAAATCGAATATAAGTTGTTTAAATTTGTATGAATTTGTTTAAATTCATTGAAATTTCTTCGAATTTATTATCTACCTTCAGTAGTAGGCCTGCCAGTAGTGTGGCCTGCCACCACAAGAGGCTGGTGTGGAAGGAGCATGTGTTCAATCAGCAGGTTGTTGGTGCCAGACAGGGGGAGTTTTAATAGCTGTTTTACACACACTCATTGAGCTGAGGAGTGCACCCACAGCTCACTGCATGAAGAATGGAAGCGAGCATTAATGCTTGAACATATGAAGAGGAAGAATACCGTCACGCAAATAAATGCTTTGCATTAAAGATACATTACACAATGTATGGAAACATCTGTCGCTGCTGGAACCGTCTTTCATTTCTAAAACCTATATATAAACTCCCACCCCACAAGAGACAACTGCCTCCAATCCACCAGACCAAAAACTGAGCTAGTGCGCGAGTTCACCGCTTGAGCGCACTGTGTTAGGTCACATGATCATGCAGTTCATTGAATAGGAGCACAACATCATGATTATGTCAAGTGTCGTGTGTTTTTCTCAGCTGCACATGTGCCCCAGCCTCCTCACTCCCCCCCCCCCCCCCCCCCGCCCATAGTGGTCTGGAGGGGAAAATTGGCAGGAAAAGGAATCAGCCTGTTCAGGGCTGCTGGAGAGAGGAAGGAGTGTACTTTATTTATTTTTGTTTATTTTTGCAACAGTTTATTTGGGGTGGATTTCAATTAGTTTGTTTATTATCGTGATACAAAACATTCACCCTGACATGCCTGGGTCACAATGTACAGTTTACATACCTGACACTTCTCGTAAATAATGCAGTACACTGATGGGCAGAGTCGCAAACAACTCGTAAATTACCGAAATAATCCAGTACACAACATACACACGTGCAAACTACTCATAGATCACCGAAATAATGCATGTGTAACACATTGCAAACACGCTCCCAACGCTTAAACACCCGAAAATAATGCACTGCACAAACACTCATTACACATAAAAAACGCAATGTATCAACCACTCGAACTCCAAGTGCACCCCCTAACATATGGAAACTGTCCAGATGCCAGAGAGGTAGATTAGGTTAGTGTACTTTATTTATTTTGGTCGGGAAACCGACGCAATAATCGATCCTAATTACGTAATTAATCACAAAGATTAGTCATAATTACATAACTACATGTACAGCGCTGCACAAGGACAGCATAAAATCGCAATATAGCGTAAAAAAACTAACGACACCATACAAATTCTATTATCCTACTGGGAAAAAATTTCGCAATACCACTCGAAACCAGTGACAGAAACACTCAAACTCTACCCTACATCTACAAGCTAGGGGGAAACAGGCTGGGGTGTAAGGTACTATCTTTATTCTTTTTGGTGGGAAATACTTTCAACTGATTAGATGCTGGTGTTGGGCAGAGAGGGTTTTAAAAAGTATATTACCTGCAAGCGTGGCAGATCCACACTCGAACGCTAACTCGGGTCTACTGCGGGTCCTGGAAGCCATCTGTGACACATGCAAAAACACAGATATACAAAAAACAGAGCATACACACTGCAAAATTGGAATATGAGGATGGAGGCGACTGGATGCAATCGAATACAGTGCTATACTACGCCTCCAGATCACAAAAATAGTGAATTTGCGCTAGGTGTTGTCAGCTGTACTACATTTACAAGCAGTTTTAGAACACGGAATGAGAGGTTGTGTCATGATTGCATGGGTAAAAGTGACATAAAAAATCGATAGAATTGCAAAAAATGATCTAAAATACATATAAATTGAGCGAAATTACGCTGAAATGTGGGGAAATTGAGGAAGTAATTGCGTGTCTTCTGGTTGGCGCAGAACAGTTCTTGTACATGGGAGTAGTGGGACTACCTACGTGTCATCTCAAGTACTGTTCTCCAATATGGCGGCCGTGATGCAAGTACGTGATGTCACGTGACGTCAGGCGGTGACGCGATTGACGTCATCCAAGATGACGGACAGTTCCCGGGAGCTGGCGGGAAGTCTGAATTTTGGTGGGGAAGGAAAGGGCCCTTTGGCTACCTCTACTAACCTAAGAAAATGGTGGGCAGAAAGGGCTTTTGGGCTACTTCCACTAACCTGTCTCCTCTTCCCAGGAACTGGACATAAGTCTTTATTTAAACAATTAGAACCAGTACCATCATCAAGTGTTTTCGCCATCCTCTTGGAAAATGGCCAGGAATTTTGCTCTTAGAGCTTACGCCTGCAGCTAAGGCGAGTTAGTGTGGTTCCGCCCCCACTAGAGGCTATTCGAATATAATTTGTTTAAATTCGTTTAAATTTATTATCTACCTACAGCAACAGAGACATAGTTCTATGTTACCTAAAGAGGCTGAGGTATCAGTGCTTATTGAGCTGTCGGCGTTCATATAGGTAAGAAAAGGGGTTCGCTACACTTTGAAATACCTACTTTCAACTACTTTTCAAGGTCATACAACCATATTTCCTACGTAAATCGAGTGACGGATGTCACCCATTTTATTTATTACTCAGATACAAAACACTCATCCTGCCAGCGGTCTGGAGGAGGAAAATTGGCGTGAGAAAGGAATCAGCCTGTTCTGGGCTGTTGAAGAGAGGAAGGAGTGTACTTTATTTATTTTCTGAACAATTTATTTAGCCACAGATTGCACCTATTTTATTTATTTATTATGCCGATTGAAAACACACACCCTGACATGCTTGGAGTCACAATATACAGTTTACAGACCTGGAAACTACTCCTAAATAATGTATTACGCTGATGTGCAGAGACGCAAAGAACTCGCAAATTTCTCAAATAATCCAGTACACTCCATGCAGATGTGCAAACTACTCGTAGATAACAGGAATAATGCATTCAAACTCTCTCACAACAACTAAACACCTGAAAATAATTCAGTCCACAAACACTCAGTGCAAGTAAGAAAACGTACGTATCAGCCACTCGAACCCTGATTCTACTCGATGGAAAGTCTAAGTCCGCCCTCTAACACATGGAAACTGTCCACATACGGTAGAGGTAAGTGAAGTTAGTGTACCTTATTTATTTTGCTCGGGAAACTGACTCAATTATCCATCCTAATTACTTAATTAGTCACAAAGGTCGGTCCTAATTTCACAACTATATGCACAGCACTGCACAAGAATGGCTTAAAATCGCAAAGACAAACTATACTATATAAGTGGCCTTGTCCTGCATGTGAAAAAAATTTCCCAATACCACACGAAACCGACGCTAATATCTATTCTTATTACATAATAAATCACAAAGATGGGTCCCAATTACACAACTGAATGCATAGCGCTGCACAACGACTGCTTAAAATCGCGAAAACTAACTATACCATACAACTCGCGTTATCCTGCTGGGAAAAAATATTTAGCAATACCACACCGATCGTACGCAGATGTATATCCTAATTACGTAATCAGTCACAAAGATCCGCCTTAATTACACAACTATATGCATAACACTGTACAAGAATGGCAATACTCTGCAAAACTGAAAACTTGTCTTATCCTGCTGGGAAAAAAATGTATATATACATATACATACATACATACATACATATATACATATATATATGTATATATATATATATATATATATATATATATATATATATATATATATATATATATATGTATATATATATATATATATATATATATACCAGTCGAAACCAGCGACAGAAACACTCAATTATTTTCAGCCATAATGGCTATCTTTGTAAACCGTGACAGTTTGGGAAAATTATTACTTAAGTTTCTGCTACCAGTCACTTTTTATTTTATGCTTAATCTAGCATAATGCAAGCTTTTCGAACATGTTTTGTTCATCTTCAAGCGTTTGTACATACATACATACATACATCGAGAAATGTTACTTAAAAATATACAGTCTTAAACTAGATTTATTTATTTATTTATTTACGTCCTGAATCTTTGTGGTACATATACCATACCTTAGATGTTGGACAAAATGATATTACATTAATATACCGTTACATTTGTGTA
Source organism: Schistocerca piceifrons (assembly GCF_021461385.2). Taxonomy (NCBI): domain Eukaryota; kingdom Metazoa; phylum Arthropoda; class Insecta; order Orthoptera; family Acrididae; genus Schistocerca; species Schistocerca piceifrons. The sequence goes on from NC_060139.1 coordinate 1,072,797,149, forward strand.
TACATTACATTTATAAATTGTTACATTTTTATATTGCTATATTGTTACATTACATTTTTATATTGTTACAACCAACTTATTTTTCAAGATACTGTGTTATTGAGTAAAAACAGTTTTCCAAGAGATATGATGTTACAGATATGGATTTTGTTTATGGCCTTTAGGTTACTTGGCAGCTTATTAAACAAATGTGAACCTGAGTGATATACACCTTTCTTGCACAGTGTGGTATAACAATGATATCTGTGTATGTTACTATTTGCCCTTCTATGGTGTTCATGTACAGATTTATTTTGAATAAATGCATTTCCATTTTTTAGCATGCTTTTTTTAGGAACATTACAACTTCTAGTATATAGATACATGGTAGGGGTAGAATTTCCAGTTCTTTAAAGAATGGTTTGCATGATTTTCGGCTGGTGGCATTTTTCATTACCCTCACAATCTTTTCTTGTTTCCGGAATGTGGTTATGCAATGAGGAGAATTTCCCCAGAATATGATGCCATATCTCAATAGGGAGTGTATGCAAGCGTAATACACTGCTCTAACTGTTTCAGGACTTGTGTTGTTCCATATAATCCTCATCGCATAAGTCATTTTGAATAGTTTAGAATTTAATGAAGTGATGTGGGAATTCCATTTAAGATTGTCTTGTAAGTAGATGCCAAGAAATTTTGCTTCACTGTTAATTCTTTGGTTTTCCATTAACATGTTTGGTTTTAATGGGTTTTTATTTTGTTGTGTATGGAAGTGTAAGACGACTGTTTTTTGAGGGTTTATCAGTAATTTATTCCTCATAAACCACTCTGAGACATTTTCACTTGTGACTTTAGCATTTAAACTTAGAGCCATTTCATTTTCACCTTCAATTAATATGCTTGTGTCATCTGCAAATAGCACTGGTTCGAAGTGTTGAACGTGTAGGGGGAAGTCGTTTATGAAAATTCGGAAAAGAAAGGGACCTAAAATGGAGCCTTGTGGTACACCGTGGGTTAATGTGGAAGGTTTCGATTGATAAGCTTGGAGTTCGTTTTTTCCCATGTGTTTTACCTCTGTTATCTGAGAGCGATTTTCTAGGTAGGATTTCAGCCACTCGTGTGGCATGCCTCTTACACCATACCACTCTAACTTTCTTAGGAGAATTTCATGGTCTATTAGATCAAATGCTTTTGTTAAATCCAGGAAAATCACCGAAACATTTTTGTGACTATCCACTGAATTTAAAATACTATTTATGAGGCTAAAAGTGGCTGTTTCTACATCTACATCTACATCTATACTCCGCGAGCCACCTTACGGTGTGTGGCGGAGGGTACTTATTGTACCACTATCTGATCCCCCCTTCCCTGTTCCATTCACGAATTGTGCGTGGGAAGAACGACTGCTTGTAAGTCTCCATATTTGCTCTAATTTCTCGGATCTTTTCGTTGTGATCATTACGCGAGATATATGTGGGCGGTAGTAATATGTTGCCCATCTCTTCCCGGAATGTGCTCTCTCGTAATTTCGATAATAAACCTCTCCGTATTGCGTAACGCCTTTCTTGAAGTGTCCCCCACTGGAGCTTGTTCAGCATCTCCGTAACGCTCTCGCGCTGACTAAATGTCCCCATGACGAATCGCGATGCTTTTCGTTGGATCATGTCTATCTCTTCTATTAATCCAACCTGGTAAGGGTCCCATACTGATGAGCAATACTCAAGAATCGGACGAACAAGCGTTTTGTAAGCTACTTCTTTCGTCGATGAGTCACATTTTCTTAGAATTCTTCCTATGAATCTCAACCTGGCGCCTGCTTTTCCCACTATTTGTTTTATGTGATCATTCCACTTCAGATCGCTCCGGATAGTAACTCCTAAGTATTTTACGGTCGTTACCGCTTCCAATGATTTACCACCTATGGCATAATCGTACTGGAATGGATTTCTGCCCCTATGTATGCGCATTATATTACATTTATCTACGTTTAGGGAAAGCTGCAAGCTGTCGCACCACGCATTAATCCTCTGCAGGTCCTCCTGGAGTACGTACGAGTCTTCTGATGTTGCTACTTTCTTGTAGACAACCGTGTCATCTGCAAATAGCCTCACGGAGCTACCGATGTTGTCAACTAAGTCATTTATGTATATTGTAAACAATAAAGGTCCTATCACGCTTCCCTGCGGTACTCCCGAAATTACCTCTACATCTGCAGATTTTGAACCGTTAAGAATGACATGTTGTGTTCTTTCTTCTAGGAAATCCTGAATCCAATCACAAACCTGGTCCGATATTCCGTAAGCTCGTATTTTTTTCACTAAACGTAAGTGCGGAACCGTATCAAATGCCTTCCTGAAGTCCAGGAATACGGCATCAATCTGCTCGCCAGTGTCTACGGCACTGTGAATTTCTTGGGCAAATAGGGCGAGCTGAGTTTCACATGATCTCAGTACTGCACTGAGGCCTGAAGCCATGCTGACATCCTGAAATCATATTTTTTTTTGTTAAAGAAATCAGTTAGTTGTAGCAGAACTAGTTTTTCAATGATTTTTGAAAAACCTGATAGGAGTGACACAGGCCTATAGTTGACCATCTGCTGCCGATCGCCCTTTTTGTAAAGGGGTACAACTTTGGCAGTTTTTAACTGTTGTGGGAAAATACCACTTGATAGTGAAGAATTGCATATATCTAGCAGTGGTGCGAGTATCTGTTCAGCTGATACTTTTATAATATAGTCTGGCACATCGTCGACTCCGGCTGAATATTTATTTTTAATGACTTTATACTGTTTAACAGTTCTTCCCTACTTATTGGACGGAGGAACATGGCTGTATTTGTTACACTATTTCCAGAAATTTCCTGTAATATTTTGTTTGATGTTTTTCCCATTTGTTCCTTCGCTAACTCACGAGCAATATTGGTGTAGTAAGAATTGAAGTGGTTAGCAATTAATTTTGGATCAGTGATCTTGCTGCCCGTCTGTGACAATACAATATTTTTGTGTGTTTCCACCTTTCCAGTAAGTCTCTGTACCACATTCCACATTGTCTTAGCTTTGTTTGATGATTCCATAATAAGTTGGTCATTCTCCCTTAATTTTGCTTCCCTTATTACACGACTCAGAGTTAACTTGTATTTTTTGAAGTGGTGAGCAAATTCAGGGCTGCTATCTGTTTTTGATAGTGCAAAAAGTTCCCTTTTTCTTCTACATGATACTTTGATCCCTGATGTAATACAAGTTTTGAGTTTGCTGGGGCCTTTACAAATTATTTTCTTTTTTGGAAATGCAATTTCGAAACAATGTCTGTAAATTTCCATGAAATTATCCAGCTTTTCATCTGTGTTGTAACTGTTGTAGATTTTATTCCACGAGTGGGTACTTAGCATATGATTGAAGTGCTCAATATTTTGCATGTTGAATTTTCTCTTGTAGATAGCACTTCCATTGCTAGACAAATCAACACTTCCGCATATGGCAAGTAGCTGTGCATTGTGGTCACTGTAGCCGGTATTAAAGTTTTCTGAGGTGTGCATGTCAGTGTTTACAAAGATCGGATCAATAAGTGTAGCACTATTTTTTGTTACGTGTGTAGGGGTGTTTATTTTAGTGCACAGGTTATATTCTTGAATAATATTAAGGAATTTTTCTCTTTGGTGGCTGTGTGTTAACAGGTCAATATTAAAATCGCCACACAGAACTATAGTTTTGCAAGTATTTTTAAGTTTCCCTAGTGCAAGGTCAAGTTTTTTAAAGAAAATGTTTACATTGCTGTTGGGTGATCTGTAAACTCACATTATTAAAGTTTTTCCTGATGTTATTTCAATAGCTGAGGCTTCAAAGTGTTTTTCGCTTCCTAAGTGATGTACACAGTCTACTATCTTATAGTCTATGTTATCTTTTACATAAATGCAGCTTCCTCCAAGCTTTGATATTGATCTGCAAAAGTAGTTTGCCAGAGTGAAACCGGTTATGTTTGAATACTGTAAATGGTCCTTCTCTAGCCAGTGCTCACAAAAACATAAAACTGATACCTCCCTCCACTCATTCCTAAGAAGTACATTTATTTCATCAAGTTTGTTTGGTAGAGACTGTACATTTTGGTGAACGACTTTTAAAGTGTATGTATAAGTTTGTTCTGTGACACATTCCCCTGTGGCACCCTCAGCTAGTCTAAAAAACCTCTACCTGTCCCTTGGAGTGTGTTTCTTCCCAACCATTTATCTAATGTGTTTTGGCCCATTTTTGTGTAATTCGTTCTTTCCTTGGGTTTCATCCTTCCTTGTGAGTCAATTTGGACCCCTTTAACATGTTCTGCTTTGTTTTTTGAGCTTTCATTGCCTGTTATGAGCCAATTACCCAACGTACTGGTAAGTTTTCTAGTGTAATGCTTTACAAAATTATATATTTTCTCTGTTAGGTATTGTTTACCAGCATAATTTAGATGAAGTCCGTGTCTGGTGTGCATGGATTTTTCAAGAGTGCTTACATCTATTACATTTGCATACTCAAATTTTCCACAAACATCCTTTATGTCAGAGTTTATCTTAATCACTAATTGATTCACACATGACCAGGAAGGTAGGTCATGTCTCTGTGGTTGCTTAATAACTAACACATTCATGTGGATTGTCTGCTTCAGTACACATTTAAGAGCTATTTTTATTTCGTTGGCTTGATCCCTTGCAACATCGTTCGCACCTCCAAAAATTACCACGTAGTCTGATGGTCCAAAGTTTTTACAAGAGTTTTCAATTGGTTTTGTTACTTCCGAAAAACAAGCTCCTGGTTTCACGAAACCCATGACATTGTAGCTTGGTAAAAGGCTTGACACTCTTTCTGCAATTTGACGACCGTGACTGTCGGCGAGTATAAGGACCTGTCGATCTTTTTTGCACAGTCTCAGCTGGTCGATATTGTTTTGCTCTGCATTGTTTATCAGAGCGGTACCCGAAATGCATGTTTCTGTATATTTTTTATTGTTTGAAACAGATGGGCCTTTTTGGGTGATGCTATTTATTGACATACCGCGATCTGGACAGTTTTCACTACACAACACTGACTGTTCTTTACTGCTTGAACAAAGTGAACGTTTTTTAGTTGTAATATTTGCGGTCTTAGCTTGGGTAATGTAGTTTTGTGCAAGACTTACGTGCAGGTTAGATTTTGAACTCGTTTTCCCTATGTGGACTCTGTTCTTCTGATCGTTGTTTACGTTGCAGTTGGCAGGTTGTTTGAGGTTATGGTCTTCACATGTCCCATGGATGGCTTCTTTCTCTCGCAGTTGACTTCTTAAGGCGGCGATTAACTTTTGTAGTTCGTTGATTTCACTGTTTTTCACCGTTAACATGCGGCCATAATCGACACATTGGTCGCAAGGATGAAATACTCGCGTGTTTGCATCTGTGACTGTTTTGCTGTTCGATTTTGACCTAGTTACGATTTCGTTAGCGTTTTTAACTTTCAAATAACAATGGCGGCACATTCCAGGATTCTCTAAACTAACTGTTACACATTCTTCACAAGGAACATTTTCGTTATCGGCATAATTTACAGAGCGAAAATTTCGCGAACCTTTTATTTCCGCCATATTGCCCATACAGTTAATCTAGAACACTTTATTTTTTACTGTAGCTGCTGGTGTGGCATTTGGGGGGTAGGAGGGGGACAGTGTGTATCTAGAAATCGAAGTCAACGATGTCTTCTGCTGGTTTTCTTCTTTGTTGTTGACTTTGCATCTTGGTGCTTCAATTGCATCACTGGTGTAATGGCGAAGCTGTTGATTGACATTACACTATTGCACATTATATTTTGTCACTGATTGCCACTGCACAAGTTGCTTCGATGTTATACACACAACACAAGATGGCGGACTATAGCATGTCCGCATTGGGGCTAGGCTGGTTCTATTCTAACGCACCATTATCCAAGATGGAGGTGGTGACGTCTTCCAAGATGGTGGCGATGACGTCAATAAAGATGGCGGATTTTGGCAAGAAGTTTGAATTTTGGTGGGAAAGTGCCACGCCCCCCTTGCCGATAAAAAAGGTGCAAAGTTCAAATTCCAACATGATATTGCGTCACACCTAAGAAAATGGCGGGAAAAAAGTACTTGTCTTTATTATTTAACCAATTTCAAGCAGATGTGTTTGACACTGGGTCTGGACTGCCACTGGCTTAGTTCATATCGGTGCCAGCAGAGGGCGCCACCAGGACATCAGATCATGATGCAAGTGTGGTGTCACCGCCAGACACCACACTTGCTAGGTGGAAGCCTTTAAATCGGCCGCGGTCCGGTAGTATACGTCGGACCCGCGTGTCGCCACTATCAGTGATTGCAGACCGAGCGCCGCCACACAGCAGGTCTACAGAGACGTCCTAGCACTCGCCCCAATTGTACAGCCGACTTTGTTAGCGATGGTTCACTGACAAATTACGCTCTCATTAGCAGAGACGATAGTTAGCATAGCCTTCAGCTACATCATTTGCTACGACCTAGCAAGGCGCCGTTATCATTTGCTATTTATCTTGTGATGCATGTACTGTCAGACCGATGTTCACCAATTATGGATTAAAGTTAAGTATTCCAGAAGCTACGAACCTTTTTTGCTAGCCTAAATACCTTGGCTTTCTTCCAGACCTCACGCCAGCCTGCGTGAGCTTAAACGCGTGCCCTTCGGCCTCCTGTCCTAGTGGATTGGCTGTCTTGCCAGCCCACAAAAGTTGACAACGAGAATTTTGCGTTCGTATTATTGCCCTGATTCACTTGTGTCATGGCTTCGCCACAATCTCCAGATGTACTGTCCGAAATTTATCGCTTGCAGAATGAGCAGACGCAGGCCTTATTGGATGCCCTTGGACAGCTCGTCCAGGGTCAACGTGCAATGCAAAACGATGCGGCAGCCGCCGCTCCACCACTACCGCAGCCACAACACGCTGTTGCATCACCATTTCGTCCGTTTGATGCTGCACTGGAAAGCTGGACGGAGTGGTCACGCCAATTTGGATTCCATCTCGCTGCCTACAGATTTCAAGGTAATGAGCGGCAGCCTTTTCTCCTTTCCGCCGTAGGCGTCCAGACGTACCATGTGATAGTGAAGTTATTTCCCCGACGCGACGTAGCAACTCTGTCCTATGACGAAATTTTGTCTCCATTAGATGCATATTTCAAAGAATCCGTCAATGTAGTTGGGAAAAGTTATACCTTCTTTCGTACAAAACATATGGCTGCTCAAACTAATCGGGAGTGGGTTGGAACTTTGCAAGGCCTTACAAGGGATTGTGCTTTTGAGTGTGAATGTGGCCTTCCTTATTCAGATACTATGGTCTGTGATGCAATGGCACAGAACGTTTCTGATGTTCGTATAAGAGAACAGATTTTGAAACTAGTCAATCCCTCCCTTCAACAAGTGATGGACATATTGGATCGGCAAGACACACTTGAATTTGCTCAGGAATCATTTGAAACTTCGCCACCCGTGTGTTAGGTTAACCGGCCCGCCGGGTGAGCTGCATGGAACAGTAAACAGTCCTCGTGCCCGGCCGAGCAAAAGCCGCCAAGCTCTCAGCCACGTGTGCCATGCAAGCGAGCAAATGCAGTGCTAAAATCATGCCCGCGGTGTGCTACTAGACATTCGCGTGAGAATTGCCCGTCACGCCAGGCTATTTGCTTTTTATGTAATAAAATAGGACATGTTCAAAGTGTTTGCCAGAAAAACCTCAGAACGGACACTCACAACCATTCCAGGCCCTTTGCTTCGCGCCGGAATCGGCATCGAACCCAGAATACTCAGGCTCGTGAACCTTCGCCCATGGAAATTCATGCAGTTCATTCCACTCTGCCCAGTGCCACTCTTTCTAACAGTGGCTGTGTTCGTCCCACACCTAGTGTGCGTCGACATCGCCAGAAATCCCGTCAAGTCGCACGTGATTCTGTACGAGTGTCAGTTCACGTTGCACGAGTCAGTTGCTCTTGTCATCAGCAGGACACTAAACTTTTTGTAGAATTGGACATTAATGGCAACGTGATACCATTCCAGCTCGAAACCGGAGCTGCAGTTTCCTTGATCAATCAAGACACGTACAAACAGCTGGGCACCCCTCCGTTGCGTGCCGCAAGTGTTAAGTTCAGTAGTTATTCAGGACAAGCAATCCCTGTGTTAGGACAGTGCAGCCTTCTTGCAACATACAAGGGACAAACAGAACTTGTGTCATTGTACGTCCTGCGTTCTTCTTCTGCAGTGAACTAGTTTGGTTTGGATTTATTTCAGTTGTTTAACTAGTCTATAGTCGATCAGGTCCTATCAGTGAACCAGACTGTGCCTTCAGACAGTGTTTCTCGACTATGTGAAGAGTTTGCAGACATTTTTGCACCGGACCTTGGTTGCGCAAAGAGCTATACCGCACAGTTGGAACTGAAAGTAAACACGCAACCGAAATTTTCCAGAGCACGCAATGTTCGCCACGCATTGCGTGATGAGGTTGCAAAAACATTACACGACTTGGAATCACAAGGTGTCATTGAACGTGTGCAAGCTTGTCTCTGGGCATCACCCTTAGTAATTTTGCCAAAACCTTCTGGAAAATTGAGACTTTGTGTGGACTTCAAGGCAACAGTGAATCTACAACTAGTGATTGCAGCTTTTCCTTTACTCCACCCAGAAGATCTTTTTGACAAACTGTGCCCGGGTAAATATTTTTCTACGTTGGACCAACCAGATGCATACTTGCAAATACCGGTGGACGAAGAATACCAGTGTGTCTTGGTGGTTAACACGCATCTTGGTTTGTACCGATTCAAACGATTGCCATTCGGGTGTGCATCCGCCCCTGCATTGTTTCAGCAATATCTACAAACTGTTTGTGCGTCGGTCCCTACTGCAGCAAACTATCTGGACGATATTGTGGTCTCCGGAAAGACGGAAGAAGAACATTTAGCCAATCTCAGAACATTACTTCAGGTCTTGCGACAAAATGGTCTTCGCTTGCGGAAGGACAAATGTGTGTTTTTTGCTCGTGACTTACCCTATCTGGGCCATGTACTCAATGCCCAAGGCATACATCCCAGTCCAGAGCACCTCCGTCACATACAAGACTTGCTTTCGCCGCAGATTTTGAAGCAGCTACAGAGTGTGCTGGAAAAAATCAAAAATTATCATCGCTATGTGCGCCATGTCTCTTCCATTTCAGCTCCGCTTCATCGCTTACGCCGGAAAGGTGTTCCGTTCGTCTGGACGACGGAATGCGAACGCGCCTTTAGCCAGTTGAAATCGGAGTTGCTTTCCAATCCTTGCCTTACGCCATTCGATCCCCGGAAGCCCCTTTTGTTGATGGTGGATGCATCGGATTTCGGGATCGGTGCTGTACTTGCGCACAAAGATGGTTCGCACGATCGCCCTATTGCCTTTGCGTCCAAATTGCTCTCGACTGCGCAAAGAAATTATTCACAGATCGAGAAAGAAGCTTTGGCTCTCGTATTTGGTGTTACTAAGTTTCATGATTTCTTGTATGGTCGTCACTTTACCATCAACACAGACCACAAACCTTTGACATCGCTTTTTCATCCGAACAAGCCTGTACCTCCACGCACAGCCCAGAAATTCATTCGCTGGTCTACTTTCCTCTCGCAGTACCGCTACGATATGTTGCATCGGTCCACTGTTAAGCACGGAAACGCCGATGCGTTGTCCCGTTTGCCTGTTGCTGAGGATAGAGCATTCGATTCTTCCGAACTTGCTTGCACGTTCATTGATTCGGAAACCGATGACGTGGTCGAATCGTTTCCGATTGATTTTCGTCGTGTAGCTACAGCAACAGCTGCAGACCCTGTCCTTGCTACCGTTCTGCGTTTTGTTGCTACGCAATGGCCCTTGTCAAAGTCACGGATCGGGGATCCGTTGGTTTGTCGATTTTTTGCTCACAAGGAGAGATTTTTTGTACGACGTGGTGTTTTGCTGTTGCGTTCGGATAATGATCAGTCCAGGGTCGTGGTCCCACGTTAGTTACCGTCCTCTGTCTTACAGCTTCTCCACCAAGGACATTGGGGTATAGTGCTAACGAAACAACTTGCTCGTCAGCACTGTACATGGTTCGGAACCGATGCCGCGATTACGAATATGTGCTCTTCTTGCATGGCGTGTGCCGAACAACAATCCGCACCACCGCGGATATTCTTTGCATGGCCGAAAGCCACTTCCCCTTGGCAACGCTTACACATCGATTTTGCTGGTCCATTCTGGAATGCTCGATGGTTGGTTGTGGTAGATTCATTCAGTAATTTTCCTTTTGTTGTCCGGATGTCTTCCACGACGTCATCTGCCACCATCCAAGCGTTATCCGCTATCTTTTGCATTGAAGGTCTTCCACAGACAATTGTTTCCGACAATGGCCCGCAATTCATGTCCGCAGAATTTCTGTCATTCTGCAAGGCCAATGGTATTCAACATCTGACGTCCGCGCCGTTTTCGCTACAGTCAAACGGTGCCGCTGAACGTTTGGTCGGGACTTTCAAGTCACAGATGTTGAAGTTGAAAGAGTCGCAATCTCGGGAGGACGCCTTATTGCTCTTTTTGTCCACGTATCGCTCTCAGCCTCGAGATGGTCGCTCGCCGGCCCAGGTGCTCCACGGTCGTCCTCATCGAACTTTGATGTCTTTGCTACATCCGCCGCATCAGGTTCCTGTGCAGCAGCAGACACCTGCTTTTGCCCCAGGCGACGTTGTCTACTACCACAACTATCGAGGTTCACGGCGTTGGCTCGCAGGGCGCATTCATCGCTGCCTCGGCCGCGTTATGTATCTGGTTTTGGGGGCCTCTGGTGAGGTGCGTCGGCATCTCAATCAGCTGCGCCTCTGTCGTCGCACGGGTTCTCCCGCTCCCCGTCTGTTTTCAGCGACGGTGCCGTCCGCTCAGCGATCTGGGGACCCATCTACTGGCTCGCCTCAGCCCCAGGTGTTACCGACGATGCCTTCCATTTTGCCCCATGGCGACGCGCCGCCGCCGCCGCCTGTTCTCCCGCCGGCGACGCCCGCAGTGGACGCGTCGCTGCAACCGCCGGGCGCCTCCCTGGGTCACGCGCCGCCGACCGCTTCCCGTGACCAGCTGTCCTCCGACATGGAACTCTTGCCCGCTCCGGACCATAGGACGTCTTCGCCCGTCGGGTGCCCCGACCCAATGGAGGTCGACTCTTCGGCCCCTCCTGTCTCTTTACGGGCGCATACACCGCATGTTGGCGTGCACCCTGGACTAGGTTTTCAGGCGTTTTCTAGCTCCCCTCGGACTGAATGGCAGGGTGCGGGTGGCACAGCCTCGCCTGTTGTTAGGCTCCCCATCTCGTCGCATACATCTACATGGGGTCCTCCCCACGGCGGGCGGAAGCCTTATAACACAACCGAACGCCTATTTGCGGGGGAGGAATGTTGTGTCACTGCCAGACACCACACTTGCTAGGTGGTAGCTTTTAAATCGGCCGCGGTCCGGTAGTATACGTCGGACTCGCGTGTCGCCACTATCAGTGATTGCAGACCGAGCGCCGCCACACGGCAGGTCTAGAGAGACGTCCTAGCACTCGCCCCAGTTGTACAGCCGACTTTGCTAGCGATGGTTCACTGACAAATTACGCTCTCATTAGCCGAGACGATAGTTAGCATAGCCTTCAGCTACGTCATTTGCTACGACCTAGCAAGGCGCCATAATCATTTGCTATTTATCTTGTGATGCATGTACCGTCAGATCGATGTTCACCAATTATGGATTAAAGTTAAGTATTCCAGAAGCTACGTACCTTTTTTGCTAGTCTAAATACCTTGGCCTTGTTCCAGACCTCACGCCAGCCTGCGTGAGCTTAAACGCGTGCCCTTCGGCCTCCCGTCCTAGTGGATTGGCTGTCTTGCCAGTCCACAAAAGCAAGTACCGTCCTTCAAGATGGCTGCACCCAATGAACCCAACACATGGATTTGGTCTAATTCCTATAACCGCTCTGTCATGATGTCAGATCCAGACACAAGTACTAGTGTTGAAGATGACGTCACCCACTATGTTCACCGCGAGCTCCAGAATCCGAATGACTTAGTTCATATTGTGGCCACCAGAGGGCGCTACTGTGAAGTCACGTGAAGACACAAGATTGTCTGCTGTCTCGTGCACGGCCGCGGTGGTCTAGCGGTTCTAGGCGTGCAGTCCGGAACCGCGTGACTGCTACGGTCGCAAGTTCGAATCCTGCCTCGGGCATGGATGTGTGTGATGTCCTTAGGTTAGTTAGGTTTAAGTAGTTCTAAGTTCTAGGGGACTGATGACCACGGATGTTAAGTCCCATAGTGCTCAGAGCCATTTGAACCATTTTTTGTCTCGCGCACATGAGTTATAACCGGACACACGCCGAGTCAGCGGCCCGCGAGCGACTGCTTACATCACAGCCTGAAGCCGGCACCTTTATACTTGCGCCAGACATAGTCTTCTGTAAATATGCCAACGAAATTAACTGAACACGTGTGACACCAACACCGTTCATCTAACCTATCAATTACCTAAGTATTTAATTCCATTTCAATTTTAATCGTATTCAATAAGTTAATTTACAATTTCAATATTCAATGATCAAATGAGAACTTCCACATTTTCCCACTATCAACGCGGTGTTCATTCATGTCCTAGCGCCCCCTCCGCTAGAATGCTGAACTCCTGTTGGCTACTGCATTAGTCACTTGACTTAACTTCATTGAATCTAATACTTGGAATGAATTTTCACCAATGCCACACCCACCTGGACTTGGAATCAAATAGTTAAAGTCTCCACCACGATCCTCAACCCAGCACCCTGCCCCCTTACCGACCTATGTTGGCAGGCTAACGTACAATAACTTGTATTAATGGACACTAACCTGTACTAACCTGCACTAACATGTACTAACGTGCACAGCGCATGACATCATCCAAGATGGTGGGGCGAAATGAGACGAAAACAGATCTGAACACAACTCTTTATTTTGCAGGCGGTGTCTTCACCATGAGGTTTACTGTCCAACTGACATAGTACACATTACTGCCATCAGATCGTACTGTCATCCCTCCTATGACCTAATCCCAGATGGTGGTCTGTAGGGGCGAGAATTATGCTAAAATTACTCACGCTGCGTTAGGCCGCTGGGGAGAGTAAGGAAGGAGTCCACTCTATTTACTTTCGATCATTTTATCTAGAGATCGAATATATTGATCACACTGAGGCAAAACACTCTCCATCTTATGCTTGCGCTCACAATAAACAGTCTGCAGACACGCAAAACCACTCCTAATTTACGCAAATAATTTAATTACACACATTCATACTCCTCGTAAGTAATTCAGCACAGGTATGTCTAGACGCGATCAGTACTCGTAAACTGTCCAAATAACTCATAGCACAACCTACACACCTGCTCGCAACATAATTCAGTCAATGCCCGCAAGCACCCTCCACCAACCCCTCTCCAGTAGAGTGCACAGAAAACCCCAACGACGTGGCGCGGCCGTCAGCTGCCAAACCACGCACAGGCACCCGCCCTGGTCCTGCAAGCGGCGACATCTCATACATACTTCATTTCTGACAAATTACTATCCAAATACGTGTTCATCTAGACGCCTATGATGAGGCGATCGGTTGGGAACGAAGACATATTTACAGATCGCAAACGCTAGAACGAGCACCGTTATACCGACGTCACAGAATTCCAATGCACAGACCCATACGCGAGACACTTCCTAGCAGCAGACGTCTTTACCGCCTATGACACAATAGCACACCATGCACTGCTCCTAGTGCGACATCTCACACCCCTTTAACTATCCATAACAACGCAGCCTTGTTCTCGCCACGTTGCGAAACGTATGCATCGCGACTCGCCATCTAAAACGTTCTCAATATTATTCTTACTTCACAACACTACCTCCACCTCATTCTATAGTCCCCAGAAATAGTTAACGCTCGCTTTCTTAATCTTTCACTTTCATGAACGGAAATTCTACTCCTAACAGAACCTCTTTACCAAAATAAAATCCAATTCACTTGTCCCACCGCACCTAACCTGATACCCTTCCTACTCTCAAGATATGCCAACGTCCTCAACCCTACCTTGACGCTCATATATCCCACCAAAAACAATGTCAATCAATCAAGCTAGCATTCTCATTCGCTCTTATCGAATTTACACATTAAACTACAAATGCCGCCTCTATCCAAACACCATTCACCTTTCCTTTCTCAGACTTTCAGCGGTAAAATTATTTTTACACAGATCGCTAAATCCCAATGACAGTTAAACCTGTAAACTTGTATACAGATCATCAAATACATGCCACACTCACAAGAATATTGTAAGCCAGGACCATATTTACCACTTCCAGCTACAATTAAATATTATTACCATTGACGCAACGCTCTGTCAGCGGTCGATTTACACGTAATTTCTACTCTTGACTGTTGTCGTTCGTGGTCGAATATAAGTATCTATAGAGCGCATAATATTCCACATAAAAAATCTCGCGTCATTATCTATGTGCTGAATCTATACGTCCCTCACGATTGCATACACACTCATTTTCTCTAGTCGTTATACAACATAATCCAATCAAGTTTTATCATGCACATGCGTCAAGTGCTATCCGTGATAATGAATACCCGACCAGCGGACGTAATGCTTGTGAAGACATCACCGACGTGTGCTTGTGTACTGTAATCGTCATCACAATCGATAGAAAAACAAGGAAAACGCGAATTCACTCGTCCTCCATGTTCTAATGCGGCACTGTTTCCTTCGCGCATTACATTTCATGCTTTCAACATACGCATTCGTTGACGCCGCTGTTTAGAGACTCCTATATCCGAACACAGAGCATCAATCAAGCATTATCATTTGCTATTGTGTAATTACTCATGCATCTGGTGTGGAAGCAAGGTCCGCCTTTTGTTTCTTTCTGCAGACGAGACTTTCAACAGCAAACAACTATTTTACTCTGATCGCTATATTGCACCGGCAACTAAACATCGCCAATTGCCATACATATCGTCAAACACCTAAATACTCCTACTCAATTACACGGCGTTCCCGCCGAGGACATGAAGTTGAATATTACAGTTCTGAATGCAATAACCGCCAAAACAACTACTAAATCGTCAAACCATAGTTAATCTCTAATGCTCACAGCCCTTAAACAACTCGTGGAGAAAAAAAAATCAATCCATAAACACTCTTTGCATATATAAAAAGGTTACGAACTACCATCAAATGCAACTATCACATATTCCATCACACCTTACAAAGCTAGCGTCGGAGAGCCGCCGGCGGCATGTCAAAGTCTGATATCTGTACATCTAAATAGCCGTCCAGTCATCCCCCGGACCAGCCCGCTGACGTTGACTCTCTCTATACCTGCTCTCCAGCGAATGCCTAATTACATGCACTGTGCAAATGGATTTCTGAATAGCCCAGGTCTCTTTGTTCCCCTGCACCTCCAACAGGGCATGTAAACTGTATCTTTCCCAGCCAGCAAACCTGACGTCATTCACGCTTCGCACCGAATTGCTCATTCTGCTAACAATTTACCACTCACAAACGTTAAACAGTCACACAGATTAAGTGCGAAAACACACTTAATTATAAAAAAGCATTATCCCTGTCTAAGCATAGATGTGTGTCCGTTTAGAACAAACAGACACACATAATTCCAAGCAAAGTGATACAGAAGAGAAAAATTCCTTCAATTTCAGTAATCCTACATACTCGTAGATGTCCTAATGATACAGTGGTAGACGAGTCGCTTCATCCACTCATCCATTCCTTGAACACACACTTTCACAGAATTTGATCTTCTTATATTGCGTCCAAGCATTTACGTCCCCACACACAACCCATCTCACGTAGCTCAATAGAACATAATAATTCTATTTTCCACAGATAGTCATATTCCATGAAAAGTTAAACCCAGTAAAGTATGCATGCATATAGCCAAATACGCAAAGACAGATGGTGCTGATGCCCTTTGGTACACAAGATATATCAGAAACCTGTTGCAGATGAAAAGGAAAAAAAATTCCAAATTTAAAAGAATGCAGACTCCCTTACACTGTCAAAGTTGAACAGAAACTCGAAATTTAGCACGAACTTAACTTCGAAATGCTTATAATAGTTCCCACAACTTGTCTCCAAATCTGGTGAAAACCCAAAGAGATTCATGTCGTGTGTAAGGTACAGCAGCAGTAAAGCGCAATCGATACCTTCACTGCACGATAAAAATGGCGGTCTTACTGACAACATTACCACAAAAGTAGAATTACTGGAGACGGTTTTTCGAATTCCATCACGAAGGAAGACGAAGTAAATATTCCAGAATTCGAATGAAGAACCACTGTCGACATGAATAACTTAGAAGTAGATATCCACTGTGTAGCGGAACAGCATAAGTCACTTAATAAAGGCGGGGCTTCCGGCCAGATTGTGTGCCAGTGAGATTCCTTTCAGAGCATGCTGATACAATAGGTCCATACTTAGCAATCATATACAGCCGCTCGCTCGTCGAAAAATCCCTGGGTAAGGGCTGAAAAGCTGTAGAAGTCGCATCAATAACCAAGGAAGGAAATAAGAGTAATTCACTGAATTACAGAACTATACCACTAATGTCGTTTTACTGTAGTATCCTGGAACATGTACTGTGTTCGAACGATACGGATTACCTTGATGAAAATGATTTATTGACAAATAGCCAGTAAGGATTCAGAAAAGATCGTTCCAGTGAAACAGTGTTTATTCTCACGAAGTACTGAGTGCTACCGACAGGGGATAGAAGGCTTTCGATACCGTTCCCCAGAAGTGACTTATAATCAGATTGTGTGCCTACGTACTACCGAGCGAGGTGGCGCAGTGGTTAGACACTGGACTCGCATTCGGGAGGACGACGGTTCAATCCCGCGTCCGGCCATCCTGATTTAGGTTTTCCGTGATTTCCCTAAATCACTCCAGGAAATGCCGGGATGGTTCCTCTGAAAGGGCACGGCCGACTTCCTTCCCCATCCTTCCCTAATCCGATGAGACCGATGACCTCGCTGTCTGGTCTGCTTCCCCAAAACAACCAACCAACCTACGTACTGTCGTCTCGGTTGTACTATTAGATTTGTGATTTACTGTCAGAAATGTGTCAATTCGTAGTAACTGACGAAAAGTTATCTAGTAAAGCAGAAGTGATATCACGAGTTCCCGAAGTAAGTGTTATAGGACCTCTGGTGTTCCTGATTTTCATAAACGATTCAGGAGATACTCTGAGCTGCCGTCTTTGAGTGTTTGCAGTGATACTGTCATTTACTGTGTTGTAAAATCATCAGATTATCAAAACCAATTGCAAAATAAGTTACACAAGATACCTGTGTGACGAGAAAAGTGGCAATTGACTCTAAATAATGAAAAGTGTGAAGTCATCCACAGGAATAATTAAGGAATCCGCTAAATTTCGCTTACGTGATAAATCATACAAATCCAAAGGCTGTAAATTCAGCTTAATACTTAAGAATTGCAATTACAAATAACATAAATTGGAACGATGACATTGATAATATTGTGGGGAAAGCAAACCAGAGACTGCACTTGTCCGCCCTCTGCTAGGGTGTGTGTATGTGTATTTGTGTATTGAACCAGGAACCTAGAAATGACGGAGAGGATTCGTCCCCATCATTGCCCTCAGTGGTGCACAACCACACAACGGGTTACAGCAGTCCACTCACCCCACCGCAGCACCACACCTAACCCAACGTTATTGTCCGGTTTGGCCCCCAGTGGACTCCCCCGGGAACGTCTCATACCGGACGAGTGTAACCCCAAATGTTTGCGTGGTAGAGTAATGATGGTATACGCATACGTGGAGACAGTGTTTGCACAGCAATCGCCGACGTAGTGTAACTGAGGCGGAATAAGTGTAACCTACCCTCATTTGCCGAGGCAGATGGAAAACCGCCTTAGAAACCATCCACTGGCTGGCGGGCACACCGGACCTCGACACTAATCAGCCTGGCGGATCCGTGCTGGGGACCGGCACGTCTTCACGCTCGGGAAGCAGCGCGTTAGACCGCGTTAGACTGTTGGTCCAGATTGTTCCATTCCTCAACGGCGATTCGGCGTGGATCCCTCAGAGTGGATGGTGGGGCACATCGTCCATAAATGGAGAACATGCTGGCGACTCTAATCGAGCGATGTCGTTATCCTGAAGAGAGTTATTCACAAGATGTACCGGGGGGGGGGGGGGGGGGGCGCAGTTGTTGTCCATGAAGATGAAGACGAATGGCTCGCCAATATGCTGCGATATGGTTGAACTATCGGTCGGAGGATGGCATTCACGTATCGTACAGCAGTTACGGCGCCTTCCATAACCACCAGCGGCGTACGTCGGCCCCTGTGACGTTACGTCACGTAAATTTTAGTAAAAGAAAAATGGTTTTTGCTTGTGTCGCGTGTGAATTATAAAATATTTCAAGACTGTGTACGTGTGCGCGATGTATAAGAAAGACTAAAAAGTTAAATAATACCACCAAAAATCACAAACAGCGATGTGATATATAAAAAAGATCATTCTTTTTACCTGTGTAATGAAAATGTACACGACCAGATACTATTGCTTTACTGAAAGTTCTCTCATGTTTTTCTTTCGTCTCTGTGTAGCAGGACGGTATTTAATGTAAGTTTGGATGTAATTTAGTAAGATATACTTATAACTGTTCTTAGAATGTGTGTATTATTGACTTAGTTGTCACCTCTCATGATCACAACCATTAATTCTCGTTAACCAAGTTTTTACAGAATTCTTAGTGCAGGGAGTTCATTTCTGACTGTATTATTTAATTAAAATTTCATGTCATAATATTAAATGTAAATGTGAGAGGTTTCTGTACCTTGATCTCACAATAGTTTCAGAGTTAACACAGTAAAAATAGATTTCGTTTATTAATATTTAGAATACTGAATGAGTTCAGTATGTTTCGAGTTTGGCCACCTAACGGCAGATGAGATTCTCTCTAGTTTTGCCTTGCAAATAATGAACGAGAAATATTGAAAATCATTCCATTCAATAAGCTCAGCTGTATCTCAGTTAATCTGTGGTGTCACCGCCAGACACCACACTTGCTAGGTGGTAGTTTAAATCGGCCGCGGTCCATTTAGTACATGTCGGACCCGCGTGTCGCCACTGTGTGATCGCAGACCTAGCGCCACCACAAGGCAGGTCTCGAGATACGAACAAGCACTCGCCCCAGTTGTACGGACGACATTGCTAGCGACAATACGGACGAAGCCTTCCTCTCATTTGCCGAGAGACCATTAGAGTAGCCTTCTGCTGAGTCCATGGCTACGACCTAGCAAGGCGCCAATTGTAACAGTGCATGTATCTTACGAGTCGCATTTGTATAGTCCAGAGAGATGTATCACAAGGATCATTAAAGTTAAGTATAAAGCAGCTACTTACTTTTCTTGCTACCATTCAATAGTTATCCTGTTCCAGACTTGACGCCCGTCGGCGTGTGTGTACGCGTGCCTTTCTTTCGGCTACCTCAAGTGGCGTAACAGTCTTGTTACGTCACTACAGATTGGCGACGAGGATGGGATAAATGTGTGTTTTTTGCTCGTGACTTACCATACCTGGGCCATGTCATCAATGCCCAAGGCATACATCCGAGTCCAGAGCACCTCCGTGCCAAACAGGATTTGCCTTCCCCTCGCAATATGAAACAGCTACAGAGTGTGTTGGGTAAAATTAACTATTATCATCAATATGTGCGCAATGCCTCTTCCATTTCAGCTCCGCTTCATCGCTTACGCCGTAAAGGTGTTCCGTTCGTCTGGACGACGGAATGCGAACGCGCCTTTCGCCAGTTGAAATCGGCGTTGCTTTCTAATACTTGCCTCACGCCTTTCGATCCCCAGAAACCCCTTTTGTTGATGGTAGATGCATCGAATTTCGGGATCGGTGCTGTCCTTGCGCACAAAGTTGGCTCGCATGATCGCCCTATTGCCTTTGCGTCCAAATTGCTCTCGTCTGCGCAAAGAAATTATTCCCAGATAGAGAAAGAAGCTTTGGCTCTCGTGTTTGGTGTTACTAGGTTCCATGATTTCTTGTATGGTCGTCACTTTACCATCATCACAGACCACAAACCTTTGACATCGCTTTTTCATCCGAACAAGCCTGTACCTCCGCGTACAGCGCAGAAATTCATTCGCTGGTCTACTTTCCTCTCGCAGTACCGCTACGATATCCTGTATCGGTCCACTGCTAAGCACGGAAACGCCGATGCGTTGTCCCGTTTGCCTGTTGCTGAGGATAAAGCATTCGATTCTTCCGAACTTGCTTGCATGTTCATTGATGCGGAAACTGATGACGTGGTCGAATCGTTTCCGATCAATTTTCGTCGTGTAGCTACAGCCACAGCTGCTGACCCTGTCCTTGCTACTGTTTTACGTTTTGTTGCTACGCAATGGCCTTTGTCAAAGTCTCGGATCGAGGATCCGTTGGTTCGCCGATTTTTTGCTCATAAGGAGAGACTTTTTGTTCGACGTGGTGTTTTGTTGTTGCGTTCGGATAATGATCAGTCCAGAGTCGTGGTCCCACGTTCGTTACAGTCCTCTGTGTTACGGCTTCTTCAACAAGAACATTGGGGTATAGTCCGAACGAAACAACTTGCTCGTCAGCACTGTACTTGGATCGGAATCAATGCTGCGATTACGAATATGTGTTCTTCTTGCATGGCGTGTGCCGAACAACAATCCGCACCGCCGCGGAAAGTCTTTGCATGGCCAAAAGCCACTTCCCCTTGGCAACGCTTGCACATTGATTTTGCTGGTCCATTCTGGAATGCTCGATGGTTGGTTCTGGTCGACGCCTTCAGTAATTTTCCTTTTGTTGTCCGGATGTCTTCCACGACGTCCTCCGCCACCATCCAAGCGTTGTCTGCTGTCTTTTGCATTGAAGGTCTTCCGCAGACTATTGTTTCCGACAATGGCCCACAATTCATGTCCGCAGAATTTCAGTCATTCTGCAGGCCAATGGTATTCAACATCTGACATCCGCGCCGTTTTCGCCTCAGTCAAACGGTGCCGCTGAACGATTGGTCCGGACTTTCAAGTCACAGATGTTGAAATTGAAAGAGTCGCATTCTCGGGAGGACGCATTGTTGCTCTTTTTGTCTTCGTATCGCTCTCAGCCCCGAGATGGTCGCTCGCCGGCTGAGTTGCTCCATGGTCGTCCTCATCGCACCTTGATGTCATTGCTGCAACCGCCGCATCAGGTTCCTGTGCAGCGGCAGACTCCTGCTTTTGCTCCAGGCGACGTTGTATTTTATCGCAACTATCGAGGCTCACGGCATTGGCTCGCAGGGCGCATTCTTCGCTGCCTCGGCCGCGCGATGTTTTGGTTTTTGGGGCCTCTGGTGAGGTGCGTCGGCATCTCAATCAGCTGCGCCTCTGTCGTCGCACGGGTTCTGCCGCTCCCCGTCTGCTTTCAGCGACGGTGCCGTCCGGTCTGCGCCCTGGGGACCCATCTACTGGCTCGCCTCATCCCCAGGTGTTACGGACGATGCCTTCCATTTTGCCCCATGGCGACGCGTTGCCGCAGCCGCCGCCGCCGCCGCCGCCGCCGCCGCCGGTACTCCCGCCGGCGCCGCCCGCATTCGACGCTTCGCTGCAACCGCCAAGCGCCCCCCAGGGTCACGCGCCGCCGATCGCTTCCCGTGACCAGCTGTCCTCCGCCATGGAACTCCCGCCCGCTCCGGACCACATGACGTCCTCGCGCGTCGGCTACCCCGACGCAATGGAGGTCGACCCTTCGGCCCCTCCTGTTTCTTTACGGGCGCATATACCGCATGTTGACGTGCACCCTGGACTAGGTTTTCAGGCGTTTCTTAGCTCCCCTCGGACCGAATGGCCGGGTGCGGGTGGCACAGCCTCGCCTGTTGTTAGGCTCCCCACCTCATCGCATACGTCAACATGGCGTCCTCCCCACGGCGGGCGGAAGCCTTATCTCACGACCGTTCGCCGATTTGCGGGGGAGGAATGTGGTGTCACTGCCAGGCACCACACTTGCTAGGTGGTAGTTTAAACCGGCCGCGGTCCATTTAGTACATGTCGGACCCGCGTGTCGCCACTGTGTGATTGCAGACCTAGCGCCACCACAAGGCAGGTCTCGAGATACGAACAAGCACTCGCCCCAGTTGTACGGACGACATTGCTAGCGACAATACGGACGAAGCCTTCCTCTCATTTGCCGAGAGACCGTTAGAGTAGCCTTCTGCTGAGTCCATGGCTACGACCTAGCAAGGCGCCAATTGTAACAGTGCATGTATCTTACGAGTCGCATTTGTATAGTCCGGAGAGATGTATCACAAGGATCATTAAAGTTAAGTATAAAGCAGCTACGTACTTTTCTTGCTACCATTCAATAGTTATCCTGTTCCAGACTTGACGCCCGTCGGTGTGTGTGTACGCGTGCCTTTCTTTCGGCTACCTCAAGTGGCGTAACAGTCTTGTTACGTCACTACAAATCTTTGTGAAATTTGGTACATAAATAACCAGTAGCCCCTGAGACCCGTATCAATAATTAGAGTTTGCGTAAGAATACGCGTATTTGCTTTTCTAAATAGCAGCGCTCACGCAAACAATTTTTTAGAAGGCGGTGAGTCGCGCGTTGTGTTTAAAAAAATATTATATCGTACTTACTTCGTGGCAGCCGACGTCCGTACGAGTATTATCGCGGTATAAGTTAATTGAAAGTCTCATGCTGTCTCACAATATTTAAAGACCCCTAACCAAAATCAAAAAATATACTTATAAAAATAAAAACACATAATTATCTTGTGATAAGTGGCCCCACGTATATAGTTATACCGTGATATCCCTCCCACATAATGCCACCACAAAGCAGCAGCAGTCACTGCCAGATACTGAGTCCTGTTCTTGTTTTCAGGCATTAGGCAAAATTTCCTGTTATGGCACCCATCGTTGCCTCTGTCTCTTCTTCCTTGAGAATTATAATTTCTAGCCTTCAAGGGGAATCTGTCACTCTCCATTCTTTCTAGGTGTCTGTGGTGTCACCGCCAGACACCACACTTGCTAGGTGGTAGCCTTTAAATCGGCCGCGGTCCGCTAGTATACGTCGGACCCGCGTGTCGCCACTGTCAGTGATAGCAGACCGAGCGCCACCACACGGCAGGTCTAGAGAGACGTCCTGGCACTCGCCCCAGTTGTACAGCCGACGTTGCTAGCCATGGTTCACTGACAATCACGCTCTCATTTGCCGAGACAATAGTTAGCATAGCCTTCAGCTAAGTCATTTGCTACGACCTAGCAAGGCGCCATCACCAGGTATTTTGAAATGGAGATTATATCTGTACAAGAGCGATGTTAAACAATTATGGATTAAAGTTAAGTATTCCAGAAGCTACGTACTTTTCTTTATAGCATTCATTACGTATCCAGTTTCAGACCTCACGCCAGCCTGCGTGAGTTTAAGCGCGTGCCTTTCGGCTTCCTCTCATTGTGTCTAGGCTGTCTTGTCTAGACTAACAGTGTCCGTTCCATTTTATGCTATATTCAAGAATTTCATTACTTTGACTAATTTTTTTTTTTGTTTTCTCTAATGTGTTGATTCCTTAGTTCGTCTTCTATTGTGCAACCTTTAAATCGTCTTACGAATTCTATTTTTTGTGCCTGAATACGGCTTTTTTGCTTCCAGGTCTCGCTTCCATACAGCAGTGTGGGGGCTGCAAGTGCCTCGTAAAGTTTAATTTAATTACATTTCCTAGTTTTCTTTTTAAGGCTTCTGTTAACTGTTCCATAAAAATGGCTAAATTTACCAAGCTTAATTTCTATATCTTTGCCGTAGTCATATGTCACCTCACATCCTAGGTAACTGAAGTGGGTTGTTGTTGTTGTTGTGGTCTTCAGTCCTGAGACTGGTTTTATGCCGCTCTCCATGCTACTCTGTCCCGTGCAAGCTTCTTCATCTCCCAGTAACTACTGCAACCTACATCCTTCTGAATCTGCTTAGTGTATTCATCTCTTGGTCTCCCTCTATGATTTTTACCCTCCACGCTGCCCTCCAATACTAAACTGGTGATCCCTTGATGCCTCAGAAGTGGGTTATTTGCTTTAAATTCCTTTGCTGTACCACTGTTTTGGTTCTAGTATGACCTAATGTGTGTCAAATTTTTTTCTGTTGAGACCTCCGTGTCAAATTTCGCACTTACTCGTTTCAGTAAGTAAATTCCTTTCTGAAGTTTCTTTATCTGCTGGTATCATCGCTTCACCAGCATATAGTAAATTATTTAAAACAGTCTTCCTGTCTTGGTAAATGCTTCCCGAAAATTCTGTTTTCCATGTATATATTATTTCATGTACGTAAATCTTAACAAAATTGAGGAGTACAGCAGCCTTGTCATACTTCTTTATTAATTAGTATCTCATTAGAAATCTTTCCATTGAGATCTAAAGTGATAGTTATGTTCTCATATAAACTTTTTATCATATTTATTAGATGTTTCGATATCCACGATCCGTCATTACGTTCTCAAGTTTCTCTCCATTTACGCTGTCAAAGGCCTTTTTTAAAAAGAGATAAAAACAATGAGTGTTTCCTCATTATAGTCTCTGCATTTTTTAAATTATCTGTTGTAAAATAAGTCTTGTGTTTAAGGTTTTAGCATATGTGTGCTGAGTCTACTACGTTTATTCATGTGTAGTTACTGCATAGACTTTTGTCTCATTTTTAAGAGATTTATATCACTCTAGCAATCTTCCAGTCTTTGGAGGATACTCTTGATCTTCCAACATTCAATTAAGAGATGTAGCATCATTCCTCCACATTTTAACAATCCAGCTTTAATACCGTTTCTTCTTTCCACTTCTCTATTCTTAAGTGACGTTGAGGGAGATTTTATTTCGTCAGACGGTATTTCATGCAATCCATAGTCATATATTGTTTCAATTTCAGTTTCTTGTGGTCTATCATCAACTGATCTTCAATATTGTTTATTTATATCTTCCTTTCCTTGTTGTGTTAAAAGTTTTTAAAACCTTATAGGTTGTTCGTTGTCTCCTGTGAACAACATTCTCGACATTAGAAATAAATGCATCCCAACGTTCTTAGTTGACTTTCTTACTACAGATTTGGCAGTATTTTTTCTCTCCTTATGGGATTGCACTTTTCAGCTGTTGGGTTGCTGAAGTACACTCCTGGAAATTGAAAAAAGAACACATTGACACCGGTGTGTCAGACCCATCATACTTGCTCCGGACACTGCGAGAGGGCTGTACAAGCAATGATCACACGCACGGCACAGCGGACACACCAGGAACCGCGGTCTTGGCCGTCGAATGGCGCTAGCTGCGCAGCATTTGTGCACCGCCGCCGTCAGTGTCAGCCAGTTTGCCGTGGCATACGGAGCTCCATCGCAGTCTTTAACACTGGTAGCATGCCGCGACAGCGTGGACGTGAACCGTATGTGCAGTTGACGGACTTTGAGCGAGGGCGTATAGTGGGCATGCGGGAGGCCGGGTGGACGTACCGCCGAATTGCTCAACACGTGGGGCGTGAGGTCTCCACAGTACATCGATGTTGTCGCCAGTGGTCAGCGGAAGGTGCACGTGCCCGTCGACCTGGGACCGGACCGCAGCGACGCACGGATGCACGCCAAGACCGTAGGATCCTACGCAGTGCCGTAGGGGACCGCACCGCCACTTCCCAGCAAATTAGGGACACTGTTGCTGCTGGGGTATCGGCGAGGACCATTCGCAACCGTCTCCACGAAGCTGGGCTACGGTCCGGCACACCGTTAGGCCGTCTTCCGCTCACGCCCCAACATCGTGCAGCCCGCCTCCAGTGGTGTCGCGACAGGCGTGAATGGAGGGACGAATGGAGACGTGTCGTCTTCAGCGATGAGAGTCGCTTCTGCCTTGGTGCCAATGATGGTCGTATGCGTGTTTGGCGCCGTGCAGGTGAGCGCCACAATCAGGACTGTATACGACCGAGGCACATAGGGCCAACACCCGGCATCATGGTGTGGGGAGCGATCTCCTACACTGGCCGTACACCACTGGTGATCGTCGAGGGGACACTGAATAGTGCACGATACATCCAAACCGTCATCGAACCCATCGTTCTACCATTCCTAGACCGGCAAGGGAACTTGCTGTTCCAACAGGACAATGCACGACCGCATGTATCCCGTGGCACCCAACGTGCTCTAGAAGGTGTAAGTCAACTACCCTGGCCAGCAAGATCTCCGGATCTGTCCCCCAATGAGCATGTTTGGGACTGGATGAAGCGTCGTCTCACGCGGTCTGCACGTCCAGCACGAACGCTGGTCCAACTGAGGCGCCAGGTGGAAATGGCATGGCAAGCCGTTCCACAGGACTACATCCAGCATCTCTACGATCGTCTCCATGGGAGAATAGCAGCCTGCATTGCTGCGAAAGGTGGATATACACTGTACTAGTGCCGACATTGTGCATGCTCTGTTGCCTGTGTCTATGTGCCTGTGGTTCTGTCAATGTGATCATGTGATGTATCTGACCCCAGGAATGTGTCAATAAAGTTTCCCCTTCCTGGGACAATGAATTCACGGTGTTCTTATTTCAATTTCCAGGAGTGTATTTTATACATGCCTTCTGTTTTCCTTTAACAGCTTTTCTTATATCCTGATTGTAAGTCCCTTTCTTCTATTTTGCAAATAGATCTGTTCTGGAGATTAGTAGAAGACGATCTGATCCTATATCTTGTTCTCTATAAACTCTTGTATTCCTTACTTGAGACACGAACTTATCATCTACCAAAATGTAGTCAGTTATTAATACAAAAACCTCTACTGGCCCAGGTACACTTATGTAAACACTATGTGATCAAAAGTATCCGGACACCTGGCTGAAAATGACTTCCAAGTTTGTGGCAAACTCCATCATTAATGCTGGAATTCAGTATGGTATTGGCCCATCCTTAGCTTTGACGACAGCTTCTACTCACGCAGGTATACGTTCAGTCAGGTGCTGGAAGGTTTCTTGGGGGATGGCAGCCCGTTCTTCACGGGTGCTGCACTGAGGAGAGGTATCGATGTCGGTCGGTGAGGCCTGGCACGAAGTCGGCGTTCCAAAACATCCCAAAGGTGTTCTATAGGATTCAAGTCAGGACTCTGTGCAGGTCAGTCCATTATAGGGATGTTACTGTCATGTAACCACTCCGACAGAGGCCGTGCATTATGAACATGTGCTCGATCGTGCTGAAAGATACAATCGCCATCGTCGAATTGCTCGTCAACAGTGGGAAGCAAGAAGGTGCTTAAAACATCACTGTAGGGCTGAGCTGTGATAGTGCCACACAAAACAAGGGGGCAAGCCCCCTCCATGAAAAACACCACCACACCATAACACCACCGCCTCCGAATTTTACTGTTGACACTACACATTCTGGCAGATGACGTCCACTGGACATTCGCCATACCCTCACCCTGCCATCGGATCGCCATATTGTGTGCCGTGATTCGTCACTCCACACAACGTTTTTACACTCTTCAGTTGCCCAATGTTTACGCTCCTTACACCAAGCGAGGCGTCGTTTCGCTTATTCCGGAGTGATGTGTGTCTTATGAGCAGCTGCTCCACCATGAAATCCAAGTTTTCTCATCTCTCGCCTAATTGTCATAGTTCTTGCAGTGGATCCTGATGCAGTTTGGAATTCCTGTATGATGGTCTGGATAGATGTCTGCCTCTTACACATTACGACCCTGTTCAACTGTCGTCGTTGTCTGTTAGTCAACAGACGAGGTCGGCATGTACGCTTTTGTGCTTTTTTTTTTTCTTTGGAGAAAGTGAGTTTGGTATATTCAGATTAATGTAGGTGGCAAAATCTCTTAGTATTTTTAAATTTTCAGTATATACCAGTTCTCCAAAAGGCCCTATAATATTCGTTACAGGGATATTTATTATTCTGGTATGGAAATCACCCACCATAGTAATGTGATCAGTAGCTCTGTATTTATTCAGAGTCTTCCGTAATTCTCCATAGAATGTTCTAGACACATCCTTTTTCCTTCATCTGACGCATTTACGCCTGTAATGGTGGCGTTACCTTTTCTGACATTCATTCTGACTGTGATTATTCTTCCGCTTATGTGCGTGCAATCTTTGATCTCTTTTTCCATCTCTTATGCAGGTGTTATACCACACTTTTGCTTCCTCTTTCATTTTGGTCGTCTGCACTATAGAACTTAATGTAGTCGCCTTCATATTTATTGCTTCTCACTTTCATTTTCGTTTCTGTGATTGCTACAGCATCGATATTCATATCTTTTAGTATATTTTCTAGTTCTATTTCTTTTTGAGAAAATTACTCTGACATGCCAGGTTCCTACTTGGATATATCCGATGATCCATATTCATTTACCCTTCTTCATAGCTTTGTCGCTGACCAGATACTAACTTCAACCTAATTTATTCCAACTGTAAATGGAAGAAAAGTTCGAGCGCGTGTAGAGTCACTGTCAATAGGAAGATTACACATCTTAAAAAGGAGAGAATGAGAGCTTCTGAAGTCCAGTGTACAATATTAGGACATTCCTTATTGATGTTCAAAGAATGACAGTTACCCTGAAACTACAACGTCCTGGATATCTGCTGACAGTACGGAAGAACGACTACGATAAATGACAAGCAAAGCAGAGAAGGACGAAACTGTGTCAACAGAAGTGTTTGCGCCAAATAACAGGCAACACAGTTCCTCTCCTTAAACAGAGTTGAATTTACTATTCTTATTTATGCACACTGCAGAGTTTTTATTTGTCCAGATACCTTCAAACATAAATAATGTTTTACTTTCTGATATTTGGACTCGCTAGTCGGAAAGGAATCTTAGCAAAAGTTTACAGTCCTCATATAACATTCTCAATCCATCACGAAAATTGTAACTTATTATTATCACTAAACTTCACGAAGGAAAATATACACCGTAAAGCAGAAGTCTAAATGACTAATACCTTAAACAGATGTTTACAACTTGATCCTAGGTTAGCTTCAGTTACTATTCTTAAAGCATATACTTCAATAGCGATGACAGAACGTTATTTAAAACAGTACTGAATGAAAATATGCAAAATAAGTGAACTTACTGATTTCTTCCTTAGGAATTCAATGATTTGATGTGCAGATGTAGCTCAACAAAGTTGTTTTATGGTTCAAAAATATGTTCTTTACTGTTTAAATTGTCACCAAATGGTCACCTAAAATTCCGTTTTTTTTTCACCATAGCTATTTTTACTTGACCATGTGTTACATTTATCATTTTTGCAGAACTGAAGATGATATATCTGTGAGAGAGAGACCATTTGCCATTTTCTCTTTTGCTGTGTGTACATTTGGGTTCTTTACAATACTAGTCTTATCTGCAACAATAAGTACCTGTGCTTGTTGTATATTAGATGGAATGTGTTTTACATATCTGAGGAACAATAATGGAACTTGAGGAATTCCATAAGTGATTTCTTCAGAAGCATCTATCCTACTTATGTTGGTTGAATTATTAAATACAACCTTCTACGTTCTTTTGGTTATTTATGACATTACCTACTGGTTCGCTATAGCATCATTTCCGTAAGACATCAGTTTCTCTATGATGATATGGTAATTTCTACATTAAAATGTGTTAGATAAGTCTCAGAAAATGCCATTTGGTGCTGTTTTGTTAGTTAATGCCTGTAAAATTTTGTGAGTGAACATGTGAATGGTGTACTCAGCTCAGCAACTCTACTGATATCCAAACCAAGATTTATGAAAGATGTGACTGTTGTTTTCGTACAAATTAGTGTAGAGTAAATCACCATCACAAAAATTTTGGAAAATGATCTCAGCAATAGTTATTGGCAACACTTCATCAACCTTTCTTGCAGAGGAATTTTATAATGTTATATCTGAAAATCTCTGTAAAAATACACTGAGTTAGTGATTAAATCAATATTTCAGACAATGCAGAACTTATCATATGGAAACAAGACTTTAGTACTCTGTTGGAAACACCATGAAATCCCAAGGAACTTCTGTTTTCCAGACCGTAAATAATTATCTTTATTTCAGAAGGAGAAATGGGTGACATCCATAGGATTCGAATTTGTCTGAGATGTTTTTTCAATGTAATGCTTTATCTCTTGAAATGGTTTCCCTATAATTTCTACATCATTTGAGAAATTTTTATTAAAAACACCTACTACCTTTGATCTTCCATATAAATAAATAATGATCCCTTATCCTCTCCTGTCTCTCATTTCACTAAGTATCTTATAGACTAGAGCATTTGTGACATAATGCATACGCTAATTTAATTTTTAATAATTTTCTTAGTTAATTTGGGTGGCTTTTGTAGCGTGCAATTACTGCAAGAACGTTGCTTTTTGCTAACAGATGCAATTCCCTTTTCGTTTCAAAAGATGTCCAAATTATGATATGAATCTATCACAGAGCAGATTAGTTTTCACAATAAAGTTCGTGTCAAGTCGTCTCTTATAAACCGTTCTTAAAAATATTTGTCCTGAAGTCATTACTTATTTTGAATTCTGCTGAATGGAATTGATACTGTGAAGTGACTTCACTCAGAACAACAAAGCAATTAAAGGCGTTTCTGGGCCTTGTGGGATACTACCGACGTTTTATACGCAGCTTCAGCAAAATGGCTAATCCGCTACACGAATTATTAAAGAAAGATGTGCCTCACCCGAGACGTTGAGCAAGGCAATGCTTTTCAGTATTTGAAGGAGAAGCTGATAAGTCCGCCTATACTGCAGTACCCGGACTTTGAAAAGGACTCCATAATTACGCCTGGCGCTAGCCAATCAAGCACCGGAGCACTGTTGAGTCAGGGAAATATTGGAAGTGGTTTACCTGTTGCGAACACCTCGATGACACTAACTAAGGCGGAGAGAGGGTACAGTACTATTGAAAGGGAGATGTTGTCCATTTGTTGGATAGTGAAATATTTTAGAACGTACGTATTTGGCAGGAGGTTCTTGATAGGTACTGACCGCAAACCTCTAACATGGATAGGTAGTATATCAGATCCTTCATCCAGATTGATGAAGCTTAGTTTGAAGCTGGAGGATTATGATTATCAAATCGTGTACAAGAGTGGCAAAGGGAACCAAGTCGCCGGCGCGCTCTCGTGAATAGGAGAGGTCAGGGCGGTGGGTGCGCGAGCGGAAGGCTGCAGAGCAGTCGCCTAGGTCAGGATGCGGCAGGCGCGAAGCCGTAGTGCGTGTCAGGCACGCACAGGCAGGCGAACGCGGCGGGTCGAACAGGCTGGTTCAAAAATGGCTCTGAGTACTATGGGACTTAACTGCTGAGGTCATCAGCCCCCTGGAACTTAGAACTAATTAAACCTAACCAACCTAAGGACATCAGACACACATCCATGCCCGAGGCCGGATTCGAACCTGCGACCGTAGCGGTCGCGCGATTCCAGACTGTAGCGCCTAGAACCGCTCGGCCACCCCGGCCGGCGGTGAACAGGCAGCAGGCGCGGCCAACAGGGACACAGGACACGAAACAGCAGAGCTGAGGGCTGTGGAAGGCTATATTTGGAAGTGTGAAAACTGTATCAGTGATGTAGAAAAGTGTATCAGGAAACGAGAGACAGCTGAGCCGATAAAGGCGGAATAAATAAGTGAAGACGAAAAATCCGCGATATTAAAACAGTTTCACGATTCTCCTATGGAGGACACCAGGGCATAGGAAGAACCTGTGAGTTAATAAAAAAAATATCGCGTGTGGAACGGTATGAATAAAGATATAGAGGAATACATATGAAAGTGCGAGAGTGGTCCAAAGAACAAGTTCACTCGGAAAAACATAAAGATGCCTCTAAAAATCACGGAAACGCCTGAAGGCTGTGATATTGAAAGGGTAGGTCCATAAATCAGACGGACAGCGGAAACGAGTAGATTATAACGTTTCAAGATGCGGTGACAAAGTTTATGGTAGCTGAACCGATTGACAAGCAAGATGCCGATACAGTAGCGCTCGTGCTAGTTGAGAAGTTTATAGTAAAGTACGGGATAACCTCAGTATTGTTAAGTGATATGTGAAGTAATTTCATGAGTAAAACAATGAAAAGAGTGTGTAAACTGCTGCGTATTGCCGACGGGGTTGGCCGAGCGGTTCTAGGCGCTACAGTCTGGAACCCCACGATTGCTACGGTCGCAGGTTCGAATCCTGCCTCGGACATGGATGTGTGTGATGTCCTTAGGTTAGTTAGGTTCAAGTATTTCTAATTGTTCTAGGGGACTGATGACCTCAGATGTTAAGTCCCATAGTGCTCGGAGCCATTTGAACCATTGTGCTGCGTATTAAAAAGCTACAGATTTCCACCCACCACCCCCAAACAAATAGAGCGTTAGAAGGTCGCACAGGAACGGTTAGGGACATGTTGCGATAGTATGTGAAAAAAGCGCAGACAGATTAGGATAGCTGGGTTCCATTTGCAGTTTTTGTGTATAATACTGTATGATATACGACGTATGAGTTGTTCTTTGTAACAACATGTAATATTCCAGGGATACTGCAGTAAGATCCGACAGGAATGAGGTATAATTTTGACGAATATGTGACAGAGCTAAAGGAGCGCATGCAAGAAATGCACCGATGTGCGAGAGAGCGTAAACGCGCAATGCAAAATAAAGAATAAGGAATACTATGACGGAAGGCAAAATCCCAAGAAATTTCGTTGTGGGGATAAGGTTCTGTTGTTTGATGAGAGCGTACGAAGAGGCAGATCACATACATCAGATACGCAATGGCGAGGTCCGTACGCAGTCGTACGAGCATAGGGGCCGAGTGTGGTAATCTGCCTGAAACAAAACAAATATCTTACGGCTGAGGCCAATAGATTGAAGGACTTTTTCTAATTCCAGATGACGGCTTTGTACTGCATCGCCGCCGTTATCCTCGTAGTCAAAGGGATTGAGCACAGCGGACAAGAACTGTATACGCAAGTAACGAAGTTCCAGACGTCACCCGGACTGTATTACGATAACATGGCGCAAGTGAAAATTTATAGTGTAAGTTGGAAAATTGTGAATTACTTCAACACGATGGAACCGAAAGAAACATTTGTGCATATCGAGGTCCTTGCAAGGCCGGAAATTTCGTATTGGCTCAAATGGTTCAAATGGCTCTGAGCACTATGCGAATTAACATCTATGGTCATCTGTCCCCTAGACTTAGAACTACTTAAACCTAACTAACCTAAGGACATCACACAACACCCAGTCATCACGAGGCAGAGAAAATCCCTGACCCCGCCGGCAATCGAACCCGGGCGCGGGAAGCGAGAACGCTACCGCACGACCGCGAGCTGCGGACAAATTTCTTATTGCAAGTATAGATTAGCGCCACTGAACAAGAGTGCAAATGGTTCAAATGGCTCTAAGCACTATGGGACTTAACGTCTGACGTCATCAGTCCCCTGGAACTTAGAACTACTTAAACCTAACTAACCTAAGGACATCACACACATCCATGCCCGAGGCAGGATTCGAACCTGCGACCGTAGCAGCAGAGCGGAACAAGAGTGCAGCAGAGTGTAAACAAGCAGAATTTGCATTAAATTGGCACATAGGAAAAAGGTATAGGGGCTAATTGGACAATTAGCACGGCATGAAACCCGTATAAAGAAACGAGGGATCTTAAATTTTGAAGGCGAGGTCAGTAAAATTTTGTTCGTAGTCCTAGACGAAGATGACGCTACGTACGTCAGGACTAAGATAGACGTCTTAGAAGAACAGAAATAGCTGCTCAGACTTTCGAAGGAGCAAGTGACTATAGTTAAAGCAACTTTGACTACTTTTAACCAACTCCGTAGAAAATATTGAACAGATTATCATGACGGAACGAAACAATTAAGCCGGCTCATAGAATTTGAGAACAGTACTGACAAACGGTTGCAGAAAGCTGTCATTTTGATCACTGTTAATGAACAGTTAATACAATTTATGGGCGACAGTGGTTATCAATTGATCAGGATTATTGATCTGGATGTTTTCATAGAAGGAAACGTCTTAAGTTACTTGCTGAATATCCTGCTAGTAGAGGACAATTTGTACAACATCTATTGAATACTACCGTAACCGTCAGAAGTGGCGTTTATTTATGTATATTGCCCCTGAGAAAGTGCTACTGTGAATTGATGACGCGAAACGGCAGTACGTGAAGTGTAAAACGTTAGATCAGAACCCGAGAATATGCAAACGGGTTGTCATTCTCTTGTTTACGTGTGACCATGAGAGATGTGAGGCGAAGATGCTGCGAGCAGTGCGACAAGTTCCCACGGACTGCGTGCAAGAGTTAATAGTACTGAACGCAAGTCTGTGGACACCACTGAGTAATAATGAATGGCTGTTTGTTGTCCCGGCGGATGAGGGCATTAATGTCATCTGTCACGAAGGAAGATCCACAGATATCGTGCTTCAAGGTAGAGGTAAATTGAAATTTTTAGGTAAATGTCGCGGAATACATCTCAAATGATGATACAATCTGAACATACGATACGAACAAATGTACCTAGTAGTGACAATGTGACAAACCTGAGTATGCGAATGGATTGCAGCGTAGTAAACAACAACAGAAAAAATATAAGTGAGCTTAAGTTAGATTTTTCGACACAACCTGTAGTTAGGCAGTTAGATGGCCAACTGCTGCAGGATAGTTGCGTGAGTTGCAAAGTGAAACTGAGTTTCAGGAGAGAAGGGCACTCAGAAATTTCACGTTAAGTCAGTTTTCTTTCTGGAGTTTCATGGCCTCTAGCGTGGTGATAATAGTAATTATTTGTTGTCTATGCACGTACTGTAAATGTTGCAACGACGGTTTTAAAGTTGTGTTCCAAATAATGGGTAATGACTGTTACAGAAAAATGTGTTAAAAACACTATCGTAAATCAGTGCCAGGACAGAGATGTAGGAAGGTATCGCTCTACAAGGAGAACATATGTAGACCGTGAAGAGATAATTTTTGGTAGCCCTGTAGTGCTTGCTAGACATGTGCGAAGTGATGTTAGATGAAGTATCTCTCAGAGTGCTAAAACGGAAAAGTGCTGAAAGTGTTGACATAGTGTCTGTCATAGCGTTAAACCGGAAGGAAGTTAGAAAAAATTTTTAAGTGTTTCCTTTGTCATGAAATGAAATTGTAATCATATTACAAAGTGTGCAACAAAGTGTAAAGTGTAATTGTTGATGAAATTGAGTGTAGAAGTGATATTAAAATAACAGTGTATACACATCCAACCAGAAAAGTAAATTGCAAAATGAAAATGTATACTAATAGTATGAGAGAAGGAAGATGTAATCATGATATGCGATGTCCCCTATTGTAAAGTGAAATGTATATGTAAGGTGTAAAATGTGAAATATAAATGTGGTCGTTTACAGGAGAAGATTGACTTATATTTCCCACTGTGGAAAATTGTAAACATTTATGTATGTCGGAGTAATATTAAAACAAATGTGTATGCTTCCCCTTATAAGGAATGAATAAAACATGTAAGAACATTGCATAAAAAGTTTTGGTCGCTGAGGACAGCGATTACAAATTTTTCCCTCAAGGGGTGGGGAGTGTCGCATATTTAAAATATGCAACGCCTAACAGGCGGGAGAATAGAAGCGCCACCCGCTGCTAGGAAAGCCCCTGGTCAAAGACGGCCAAGGTCCTGATGTTCAGGAAGCCGGAGAAAGACCACACCCTCCCACAAAATTACAGACCCATCAGTCTTCTGAGTTCGCTCAGCAAGATTGTTGAGAAGATGATCCTCAAACGCATCACTAGGCATTGCATAACAAATGACATCCTGAGACCGGAGCAATTCAGCTTCAGGAATCTCCACTCCACAACACAACAACTCTTACGGGTCGTTGAACATATAACACATGGCTTCAACACAAACAAAGCAACAGGGGCGGTGTTCCTGGACATAGAAAAAGCTTTCGACCGTCTATGCCATAACGGCCTCATTCGCAAACTCTGCGACGCAGGGATCCCCGACGGGCTGGTGCTTCTCATACACACATACCTCACAAACAGGAGTTTCAACACTGAGGTGCAGGGAAAACAATCAATACGACACGGTATACATGCTGGAGTACGCCAACGAAATATCCTACAGCCCCTACTGTTTAACCTCTACATAAACGACCTCTCAACCACACACAACACAACGATGGCAATCTACGTGGATGACACCGCCATCCTCGCACAAGTTTGGAAACCATCTAAAATTACGTCAGGATTACAGACCGCACTCAGAGTGGCTGAGCCTTTGTTACAGAAATGGCGTGTTTAAACGTCGACAAGTGCGAAGCCGTTCTCTTCACTCGAAGACCAAAGAAACTCCGCAAACATCGAGACTGCAGACCAATAACACTACATGAACTCCCAATACGTTTCCGTGAGAAAGTCAGATACCTTGGTGTCTGGCTAGACCGGAAATTACTCTGGGGGGACCACATACAACACATGACCAACAGAGCAAGCACGAGGCTCAAACAGGTCTACCTTATGCTCAACAGACATAGCACACTGAACAGACGGGTTTCGAGGTCCATGTACATGACACTTATTCGACCCCTGATGACGTACGCAGCCCCTGTCTGGGGATACGCTGCGCCCACACGCCTGCGCCGTCTGCAGATTATACAAAACAAAGTACTCAGTCACAGCCGCGCGGGATTAGCCCGCGGTCTGGGGCGCTGCAGTCGTGGACTGCACGGCAGGTCCCGGTGGAGGTTCGAGTCCTCCTTCAGGCATGGGTGTGTGTGTTTGTCCTTAGGATAATTTAGGTTAAGTAGTGTGTAAGCTTAGGGACTGATGACCTTAGCAGTTAAGTCCCATGTAATCCACAAAGTCACCACAAGACTATACAGAAACTCCAGACATTCGCAGAACCCGTGCATTCCCAATCTGGGGAACTACGACCACAACCATAGATGGAAACATAATAGACCAATTAACTTGCAAGGACGTAACATCTATGGTCAAGTACACGCAAACACAACGGTACAGGTGAGCCCATGTTTATCAGCCACCATTACTGTATATCCAGTTGGAACACACCTGCCGAAAAACCGGCACCACACAGGAAAGCCGTACCATACACTACCTGCAGACAAGTAATACACCCCCTTCCCCCCCTACCCCCCCCCCCCCCCCACACACACAGTGAGATGATATATGGCTGATCTCACACTAATATATAACGATCTTAACTTTTCCAGGAATGCAGCGGCTGCACCAAACCGGGATACATCGCCTCCGCCTGTCACGGTAATGATGCGTGATACCCACACTAACAAACCCAACCCTGCATGAACTATCGCAATAGTAAGCCACTACTGCTCTTACTACCCATCCCACTGTCGCAGAGGTTTTTTTCCATCGGCACGAACCTTGGCACTTTTTTCCCCCCTGCTCTTCAAATCGCTACCCTCATTCGCGTTTCGTCCACAATCTGTCACCTGATGGACCGTGTTAATGCGTAATCTTACCCAGACGCACGGATAACATCACAGCCCAGCATCCTGTGATCCACTGATTAGATAACTAACTTGTTGACGGAGGTGACAGTAGAACTTTTGGTTTGGTCAACACGTTGGTGCGGGCGTGGAGGGGCCCCATCTCTATATGCCCGGAGGGGAGTCCAGTTAAGAAAGCGGTCCAGGAGGGACCTCCTTGCAGGTCAGTCCCGAGGCTTGGACTTGTGTAACTTTGCTCTGGCTCTGTTTGCGTCTCTGAATTACCTCCCTCCATGGGTGTAGGACAATCAGGAACAGTGTACGTTCGTAGAGGTCACTTATTTAGTTTTACTCCAACGAGCAATTAAGGATTGTAGTTATCCAAGTCTTGCCTAATTGTTCGTATACTTCCGACGGAGTGTCATAACTCCTTCAAAATGTCCTGCTAGCCTTCTCCACGTTTTTAACTGGACGGACCATCATTCCCTTCCTGCTTCTAGACCGCTAGCTGGACTCGACAATTTAAAAAAAAAGATTGTTTTCCGTAGTAATTATTGTAATTTCAGAAAAAGACTGCAGCACATAAATAGTTAATGCCATCATTTACAAATGGAGTAAGCAAATATGTTTAACTTCTACTAAGAAGCTAACTAATTAGCTAGAGGCGAAGGTGAAACGTGTACCGAGGTAGGACACTGTCCAACTAAAGGTAATCCGTTGAATTTCCGTCAAGGGTAAATCACACAAATCTAAAGGCTATAAATTCAACTTACCTGGCAATTATAATTAAACTGGTACGAAGGACAGCGTTTTGTTGGCTGAATACTTTGGAGATAAAACAGGTCTACTAAAGAGGCTGTCTACACTGCAGTACTGCTGCGCGGTATGGGGTCTTTACCGGATAGTATTCACAGAGGACGAAGAAGTGGTATAAATTCAACATGCCTGGCGATTACAATTAAATTGATTGTTTTATCGTGACACAGGGGCGACAGAGTGATGGAATTGGCGTATCAATAATTAAAACAAAGGTGCTTTTCATCATGATGAGATGTTTATCCGAAATTTCAATCACCAACTCTCTCCTCCTAATGCGAAAACGTTTTGTTCGTGTCCACCTATATAAGAAGAGATGACATCATAAGAAAATAAGGGCAATCAGAGCTAGGGATGGGAAAAAGCGGCCGGTTAAAACCGATACCGTTATTTTAGTTCTGAGGAACCAACGTTTTGTGGTATTTGATCGGTCTCTAATCTTACAGTCTTCTTTTACATGTTTCACCAATAACCGGGTAAAAAAACCGACATATCAATTTGCTACAGCAGCAGGGCCAAAATATATGGTTTATAAATAAAACAATTCGATTTAAAAAACGAGTGACGTATTTTTGCAAAATTTACGTTGCTTTGAAGTATTGGGTTATTACAGCCAGTGGAAAAAGCGATGAGTGCTATTTTAATTAAACAGCCGACAGCTAGAAACGAGGAAGAAACATGTGACACAAGAATTGGTACAGCATTGCAGAGAAATACTGTAGCCGTTACTATATTGCGTCTCCAGCAATATTTTAAGAATGGCGCCGTCTAATCTGAAAGTATTTTACGAAGTGCGGTATCTGTGAATTACAGTAATCCATTCGCTTTAAGATATTAAAAACGGGAGTAGGTACAACGAACTTGCAAAGTAATATAGAGAGGAAACATCGACACCGTTTCTTGTAAGAGAAGGTAAATTTGATTGCTACACTTATAATTCTATTGACACGCTATAAACGTGTGATAACAAGTGATAGTTTAAGTTTTCGGTTACTTGAGGGGGAAAAATGGACACCACCCAAAAGTGATGGGAAGACATCAACTTGTGCCCATTCCACCACGCCGTCGCCGTCGCCGCGCCCCTCTCCTTCAGCCTACGCCGTCTTTGCCAGAGACACTGACACCGATTTCTGGCACAGCCTCAATCCCCTATCCGAAAACTGGTTCTTCAGCGATACCCACCATCCCTAATCAGAGCTCGCAAGGAAAGATTTAAATCAGGATTGCACCGACTTGACAGTATTGATGGCCGCAAACCCCTCACTTTGACTACGTAAGGTTCACAAAAAGGATAGAAAAAAGAACTACATAATTATTTCTCATCATTTGTTTCACAAGTATCCCGTTGTTTAATTTTTTTTCTAATCATGACTGGTCTGATGTGTGCCAGCCACTCAATCTCATAGCAGCACATGCAACCTACATCCATAGTTATTTGCTGGATTCATTCCATCTCTGACTTCCTCTGTAGTTTTTACCCTCTCCAGCTCCCTCTAGTACCACGGAAGTTATTCCCTTATGTCTTAACATATGTCCGATTCTGCACAGAACCTCTTCATTTCTTACCTTAACAGTCCACCTAATTTTGAAAATTCTACGGTAGCACCACAACTCAAATGCCTCGATCCAACTTTATTCCGATTTTTAGTCCATGTTTCACTACCATAGAATTCTGTGCTCCAAACGTACGTTCTCAGAAATTTCTTCCTCAGATTAAAGCTTATGTTTGAAACTAGTTGACTTCTCTTGGCCAGTGCTTGCCAATGACAGTCTGCAGTTTATGTCCTCCTTGCCCCGTGCGCCATGAGTTGTTTTGCTGCCTAGGTACCAGAAATCCTTAACTTCATCAACGTGATAATCGCCAGTCCTGATGTTAAGTTGCTCGCTGTTCTCATTTCTGCTATTTCTCGGTATTTTCCTCTTTCTTCGATTTACTCTGTCCATATTCTGTACTCATTACACTGCTCATTCCATTCAGCACATCGTGTAATTCTTCTTCACTTTCATTCAGGATAGCAATGTCATCAGCGAACCTTGTCATCGATATCCTTTCATCTTGAATTTTTATTCCACTTTCGTCCTTTATTTCTCGTATTTCTTCTTCTAAGTAGAAGCCAAAGACTACATCCATGTTTTACACTCTTTTTAATCAGAGCATTTCGTTCTTGGTCTTCCACTCGTATTGTTACTCTTGGCTCTTGTACATAATGAATATTACCCATTTTCCCATTTAGCTTACCCTTATATTTCTCAGAATTTCGAACGTCTTGCACCATTTTATATTGTCCAGCGCTTTTACAGGTCAACGAATCCAATGAATGTGTGTTGATTTTTCTATAGTCTTGCTTCCATTATCAACCGCAACGTCATAATTGCCTCCCTAGTGCCTTTACCTTTCCTAAAGCCAAACTGTTGGTTGTCTAACAGATCCTTAATTCTCTTTTCCATTCTTCTGTGTATTACTCTTCTCAGCAATTTGGATGCATGAGCTGTTAAGCTGATTGTGCGATAATTCTCGCACTTGTCGGCTCTACAATGTAGTCTCAGCAGAACAGATTTCTACAAGGAACCGTCCTCTCCAATCCGGGAAGGAAGAAAAAAATAAGTTTAAAAAAATATTTGCAAGAATGAAGGGCTGACCACAACCAGATGAATAGTGGGCGACATGTAGCCGGCGGACGGCGATCCGTGCAGCCCTTCTTTTATGTGTTTGTTTTAACCGCGCGCTTTTCGATGCTGATGCTGAGCAGGTGTTGAAGGAGACCAAACAGCAAAAGTCATCAGTCTCCCATTCACTCTCAGGACAGAACCAGTGTACACAGTCTGCTGTGTACAGAGTGAGTTCTGTGTGAATGTGTGAGAAAGTGTTCGGAATGTTTCAGTACCGTGTATATAAGGCGGAACGTTGGAACAAGATCTGTGTGCACCTAGCGGAATATGGAAAACCGTCAAAAAGCCATATCGAGGCTTTCCGGCAACCTCATTGTTAATCCTGCACCTAGATTCGATCCAGGGCCATCATGCTTCCCCCTCCTGAAAGCGGTCGCATCAACACGCGCAGCTGCACTGGCTGAAGCAAGGTGATTCGATGAACATTCTGCCAGACAAGTGGTTCAAATGGCTCTGAGCACCATGTGACTTAACATCTGTGGTCATCAGTCCCCTAGAACTCAGAACTAATTAAACCTAACTAACCTAAGAACATCACACACATCCATGCCCAAGGCAGGATTCGAACCTGCGACCGTAGCGGTCACGCAGTTCCAGACTGAAGCCCCTAGAACCGCACGGCCACACCGGCCGGCATTCTGCCAGACACTTACGTGTGAATTGCAGAGTAGTCATGTAGGTGTAGATGTTCAGCAGTAACGGTCTCGGGTAGGCTATGGGATACCAGTGTAGAAGCAGGATATTACGAAATTCGTAGTGTAAATAATTCACCGTGTACACTCCCCTTGGCAAATATACCAAAAGAAATTGGCAGAGTTTCTGTTTTAAGGAACCAATCTGACTTTCGCATCACCTGTTCGAAAGAAACCAGGACAGTGCCAAGACAATAAGTGTGGGCAGACCCTGGAATGCGGCGGTATGAGCGCAGTGTGTGACGTCACAGCGTTAACATATTCTGCGTGCGCGGGCGCTGCGACACCGGAATTTAAAGCGTGCAGCTGTCTCCAACCTTGAACTGGGTGTCCACTTCCTTCAGCGATTATCGAACAATAGACTGGGACAAAGCTACTTTCCATAATGAATTAGTTACGGTGTAGCATGAGGCGACAGCATATTAAGGGCTGAAGGCCAGGTTTTGTCGTTTGGACGTTTACCGTGGTTTTGTGTTTGGCTCATTATGACTCCGCTAATAATTTTATCTTTCTGTTACTAATGTAAAGGTAACGTCTGGAAATTCTATTTGTTTCTGTTCATGACTACTTACCATAAAGCCTTGAATTGTTGAAAAAACTCTATTCTGTTTTTTATAACTGAAACTGTTACATTTATGTTCATTGAGCCACAATGACCCGATTGCTTTTAATACTTATTTCTACGCTTCTTTTATTGAATTTCACGTTCCAGTTGACCCCGTGGTCTAGGGGTAGCGTCTTTGATTCATAATCAAAACGTCTTCGGTCCCGGGTTCGATCCCCGCCACTGCCTAAATTGTGATAAATAATCAGCATTGGTGGCCGAAGACTTCCGGCATAAGAAGTCAGCCTCATTCTGCCAACGGCCTTGTCAAAGAGGGCGGAGAAGCGGATAGAGGTTCAGGGCACTCTCTTGTCCTAGGGGTCGAAAATTGCCCCTAAAGGCGGAAGAATCAGCAATGATCAACGACATGAAGATGCAGAAGGCAATGGAAACCAATGCATTAAAGACACGTAACGTGTATCCACAGGACATGTGGCCTGTAATTGAAGAAGTGTCATGACGATCTCTCCATTGGCAAAAGATTCGGGAATAGTCCCCCATTCGCATCTCCGGGAGGGGACTGCCAAGGGGGAGGTTACCATCAGAAAAAGATTGAATAATCAACGAAAGGATAACGTTCTAAGAGTCGGGGCGTGGAATGTCAGAAGCTTGAACGTGCTAGGGAAACTAGAAAATCTGGAAAGGGAAATGCAAAGGCTCAATCTAGATATAGCAGGGGTCAGTGAAGTGAAGTGGAAGGAAGACAAGGATTTCTGG
Source organism: Schistocerca piceifrons (assembly GCF_021461385.2). Lineage (NCBI taxonomy): Eukaryota > Metazoa > Arthropoda > Insecta > Orthoptera > Acrididae > Schistocerca > Schistocerca piceifrons. The sequence continues at coordinate 1,072,840,149 of NC_060139.1, forward strand.
TCAGATGAGTATCGGGTAATATCAACAGCAGCAGAAAATGGTATAACAGGTGTAGGATTCGTTATGAATAGGAAGGTAGGACAGAGGGTGTGTTATTGTGAACAGTTCAGTGACCGGGCTGTTCTGATCAGAATCGACAGCAGACCAACACCGACAACGATAGTTCAGGTATACATGCCGACGTCGCAAGCTGAAGATGAACAGATAGAGAAAGGGTATGAGGATATTGAAAGGGTAATGCAGTATGTAAAGGGGGACGAAAATCCAATAGTCATGGGCGACTGGAATGCAGTTGTAGGGGAAGGAGTAGAATAAAAGGTTACAGGAGAATACGGGCTTGGGACAAGGAATGAAAGAGCAGAAAGACTAATTGAGTTCTGTAACAAGGTTCAGCTAGTAATAGCGAATACCCTGTTCAAGAATCACAAGAGGAGGAGGTATACTTGGAAAAGGCCTGGAGATACGGGAAGATTTCAATTAGATTACATCATGGTCAGACAGAGATTCCGAAATCAGATACTGGATTGTAAGGCGTACCCAGGAGCAAATATAGACTCAGATCACATTATAGTAGTGATGAAGAGTAGGCTGAAGTTCAAGACATTAGTCAGGAAGAATCAATACGCAAAGAAGTGGGATACGGAAGTATAAGAAAAGACGAGATACGTTTGAAGTTCTCTAACGCTATAGATACAGCAATAGGGAATAGCGCAATAGGCAGTACAGTTGAAGGGGAATGGACATATCTAAAAAGGGCCATCACAGAAGTTGGGAAGGAAAACATAGGTACAAAGAAGGTAGCTGCGAAGAAACCATGGGTAACAGAAGAAATACTTCAGTTGATTGATGAAAGGAGGAAGTACAAACATGTTCCGGGAAAATCGGGAATACAGAAATACAAGTCGCTGAGAAATGAAATAAATAGGAAGTGCAGGGAAGCTAAGACGAAATGGCTGCAGGAAAAATGTGATGACATCGAAAAAGATATGATTGTCGGAAGGACAGACTCAGCATACAGGAAAGTCAAAACAACCTTTGGTCACATTAAAAGCAACGGTGGTAACATTAAGAGTGCTACGGGAATTCCACTGTTAAATGCAGAGGAGAGAGCAGATAGGTGGAAAGAACACACTGAAAGCCTCTATGAGGGTGAAGATTTGTCTGATGTGATATAATAAGAAACAGGAGTCGATTTAGAAGAAATAGGGGATCCAGTATTAGAATCGGAATTTAAAAGACCTTTGGAGGACTTACGGTCAAATAAGGCAGAAGGGATAGATAACATTCCATCAGAATTTCTAAAATCATTGGGGGAAGTGGCAACAAAACGACTATTCACGTTGGTGTGTAGAATATATGAGTCTGGCGATATACCATCTGACTTTCGGAAAAGCATCATCCACACAATTCCGAAGTCGGCAAGAGCTGACAAGTGCGAGAATTATCGCACCATCAGCTTAACAGCTCATGCATCGAAGCTGCTTACAAGAATAATACACAGAAGAATGGAAAAGAAAACTGAGAATGCACTAGATGACGATCAGTTTGGCTTTAGGAAAAGTAAAGGGACGAGAGAGGCAATTCTGACGTTACGGCTAATAATGGAAGCAAGGCTAAAGAAAAATCAAGACACTTTCATAGGATTTGTCGACCTGGAAAAAGCGTTCGACAATATAAAATGGTGCAAGCTGTTCGAGATTCTGAAAAAGTAGGGGTAAGTTATAGGGAGAGACGGGTCATATACAATATGTACAACAACCAAGAGGGAATAATAAGAGTGGACGATCAAGAACGAAGTGCTCGTATTAAGAAGGGTGTAAGACAAGGCTGTAGCCTCTCGCCCCTACTCTTCAGTCTGTACATCGAGGAAGCAATAATGGAAATAAAAGAAAGGTTGAGGAGTGGAATTAAAATACAAGGTGAAAGGATATCAATGATACGATTCGCTGATGACATTGCTATCCTGAGTGAAAGTGAAGAAGAATTAAATGATCTGCTGAACGGAATGAACAGTCTAATGAGTACACAGTATGGTTTGAGAGTAAATCGGAGAAAGACGAAGGTAATGAGAAGTAGTAGAAATGAGAACAGCGAGAAACTTTACATCAGGATTGATGGTCACGAAGTCAATGAAGTTAAGGAATTCTGCTAACTAGGCAGTAAAATAACCAATGACGGACGGAGCAAGGAGGACATCAAAAGTAGACTCGCTATGGCAAAAAAGGCATTTCTGGCCAAGAGAAGTCTACTAATATCAAATACCGGCCTTAATTTGATGAAGAAATTTCTGAGGATGTACGTCTGGAGTACAGCATTGTATGGTAGTGAAACATGGACTGTGGGAAATCCGGAACAGAAGAGAATCGAAGCATTTGAGATGTGGTGCTGTAGACGAATGTTGAAAATTAGGTAGACTGATAAGGTAAGGAATGAGGAGGTTCTACGCAGAATCGGAGAGGAAAGGAATATGTGGAAAACACTGATAAGGAGAAAGGACAGGATGATAGGACATCTGCTAAGACATGAGGGAATGACTTCCATGGTACCAGAGGGAGCTGTAGAGGGCAAAAACTGTAGAGGAAGACAGAGATTAGAATACGTCAAGCAAATAATTGAGGACGTAGGTTGCAAGGGCTACTCTGAGATGAAGAGGTTAGCACAGGAAAGGAATTCGTGACGGGCCGCATCAAAGCAGTCAGTTATCACGCAAACTCGTCCACGGTTCAGGATTCTGTTACACGGAAGGTACTACAGTGTATTCCTACATTGCAAATAAAAATAAAAATGTTGTGTTGATGAGCACAATGCTTAATGATAACGAAATATACACGAGAGAAAATAATGAGCTAAAAATGATATTAGGCTACAGTAACATGAAACGTGCAGTGTTAAGCCCGACCAGCTTATTGCTACATACAGGCGCAAGAGGAAAACCAATGACTGGTCTGTAATTGTATTTTACGATATGCTTGACACTGCTGCCTACAATGCCTTTGTACTCTGTAAAGAAATCAGTCCAGAGTGGAAAGAAATATTCTCCACAAAAGAAGAATACTCTTTGTGGAACTAGGATGACTTCTTGTTATTCAGTACATTGAAGCCATGAAGTGGTTGCCACGATATACAACATACATTGCAATTCTGAGAAACACGTAAACAACGGATCAGTCTACATCAGCTTCTATGCTAAGCAAAACTACAACCGCGCCAGATGTAAATTATGTAAATTTTGTCCTTCTAGTTGTGACAATAACATCACTATCATGTGTTAAAATTCTGAGAAAAAAGGTCATGTTACATAGTACTGCACAATCTGTAAAAGGTAATGTCTTATCAGTGTTCTGTGTCCAAAAATAGTGTCTTCAATGTTATTTACGTGTATTTTGACGAACGATTTGCACTGAAGAAACACATTACGTGCTAGACATACAAAAAACACATTTACACACACACACACACACACACACACACACACACACACACACAGTGTGTACTGAACAGTGCTTTGTACTCAAAACTACGCACTATCACTTTCTTGCATTTAGTTCAATGTTTGCGTTGAAAAGAAGCTTCCGCATTGTCACTTTTTTGCCTCTTTGACAATGTTTTACGATCAAAAGATATAAATATGCTGTTATGTATTTATATTTTGATATTCTTTGTTGAAAATGATGAAATAAAAGAAATTATTCAGATAGTGAAGGGAGACGAAAATTTAATAGTCATGGGTGACTGGAATTCGAGTGTAGGAAAAGGGAGAGAAGGAAATGTAGTAGGTGAATATGGATTGGGGCTAAGAAATGAAAGAGGAAGCCGCCTGGTAGAATTTTGCACAGAGCACAGCTTAATCATAGCTAACACTTGGTTTAAGAATCATGATAGAAGGTTGTATACACGGAAGAACCCTGGAGATACTAAAAGGTATCAGATAGATTATATAATGGTAAGACAGAGATTTAGGAACCAGGTTTTAAATTGTAAGACATTTCCAGGGGCAGATGCGGACTCTGACCACAATCTATTGGTTATGACCTGTAGATTAAAACTGAAGAAACTGCAAAAAGGTGGGAATTTAAGGAGATGGGACCTGGATAAACTGAAAGAACCAGAGGTTGTACAGAGTTTCAGGGAGAGCATAAGGGAACAATTGACAGGAACGGGGGAAAGTGTTATATCCTAGCCAGTAATGCCACCCGAGCCCGCTGCCAAAAGGTTGGCAGCATCAAAGTCCGGACGCTGTCCGCATAAGCAGCGCCAGCGAGACAGCAAATCGCCGCAAGTCTGCGCGCGCCACCGCTGGCTTCTGGTTTCTTAAGCGCTGGAGTCGCGAGCGCTAGGACAGTTCTGTATTCGCCGCTCAGTTGTATACTCGCCACCGAATTGTGTACTTGCTAGTCAGTTGTGTGTTCATCGCAGCAGAGTTGTTGTTTGTCGTCAGCCGACGCTGACCTAGCCGCTCCGACTCGAACTAGACAGATTTCTGTAGACACGGAGTTCACTACTGTGTTTCTGTATCTTCGTTAATAAAGATAAGTACCGACTTTTATTTAATCAGAGTGTTTGGGTTTTCATCTTTCTGTTCACTGTTCCAGCGGACCGGTCGGCCCGCTATTAAAAGTGTGGCGGTGACTTCGTAAGCCGTTTCTACAGCGAATTGTTTGTCGCTACGAACGCCGCCACAAAAGAAAGAAATACAGTAGAAGAAGAATGGGTAGCTTTGAGGGATGAAGTAGTGAAGGCAGCAGAGGATCAAGTAGGTAAAAAGACGAGGGCTAGTAGAAATCCTTGGGTAACAGAAGAAATATTGAATTTAATTGATGAAAGGAGAAAATATAAAAATGCAGTAAATGAAGCAGGCAAAAAGGAATACAAACGTCTCAAAAATGAGATCGACAGGAAGTGCAAAATGGCTAAGCAGGGATGGCTAGAGGACAAATGTAAGGATGTAGAGGCTTATCTCACTAGGGGTAAGATAAATACTGCCTACAGGAAAATTAAAGAGACCTTTGGAGAAAGAGAACTACTTGTATGAACATCAAGAGCTCTGATGGAAACCCAGTTCTAAGCAAAGAAGGGAAAGCAGAAAGGTGGAAGGAGTATATAGAGGGTCTATACAAGGGCGACGTACTTGAGGACAATATTATGGAAATGGAAGAGGATGTAGATGAAGATGAAATGGGAGATACGATACTGCGTGAAGAGCCTGACAGAGCACTGAAAGACCTGAGTCGAAACAAGGCCCCCGGAGTAGACAACATTCCATTGGAACTACTGACGGCCTTGGGAGAGCCAGTCCTGACAAAACTCTACCATCTGGTGAGCAAGATGTATGAAACAGGCGAAATACCCTCAGACTTCAAGAAGAATATAATAACTCCAATCCCAAAGAAAGCAGGTGTTGACAGATGTGAGAATTACCGAACAATCAGTTTAATAAGCCACAGCTGCAAAATACTAACACGAATTCTTTACAGATGAATGGAAAAACTAGTAGAAGCCGACCTCGGGGAAGATCAGTTTGGATTCCGTAGAAATACTGGAACACGTGAGGCAATACTTACCTTAAGACTTATCTTAGATGAAAGATTAGGGAAAGGCAAACCTACGTTTCTAGCATTTGTAGACTTAGAGAAAGCTTTTGACAATGTTGACTGGAATACTCTCTTTCAAATTCTAAAGGTGGCAGGGGTAAAATACAGGGAGCGAAAGGCTATTTACAATTTGTACAGAAACCAGATGGCAGTTGTAAGAGTCAAGGGGCATGAAAGGGAAGCAGTGGTTGGGAAGGGAGTGATACAGGGTTGTAACCTCTCCCCGATGTTATTCAATCTGTATATTGAGCAAGCAGTAAAGGAAACAAAAGAAAAATTCGGAGTAGGTATTAAAATCCATGGAGAAGAAATAAAAACTTTGAGGTTCGCCGATGACATTGTAATTCTGTCAGAGACAGCAAAGGACTTGGAAGAGCAGTTGAACGGAATGGATGGTGTCTTGAAGGGAGGATATAAGATGAACATCAACAAAGGCAAAACGAGGATAATGGAATGTAGTCGAATTAAGTCGGGTGATGTTGAGGGTATTAGATTAGGAAATGAGACACTTAAAGTAGTAAAGGAGTTTTGCTATTTGGGGAGCAAAATAACTGATGATGGTCGAAGTAGAGAGGATATAAAATGTAGGCTGGCAATGGCAAGGAAAGCGTTTCTGAAGAAGAGAAATTTGTTAACATCGAGTATAGATTTAAGTGTGAGGAAGTCATTTCTGAAAGTATTTGTATGGAGTGTAGCCATGTATGGAAGTGAAACATGGACGGTAAATAGTTTGGACAAGAAGGGAATAGAAGCTTTCGAAATGTGGTGCTACAGAAGAATGCTGAAGATTGGATGGGTAGATCACAACTAATGAGGAGGTACTGAATAGGATTGGGAAGAAGAGGAGTTTGTGGCACAACTTGAACAGAAGAAGGGATCGGTTGGTAGGACATGTTCTGAAGCATCAAGGGATCACCAATTTAGTATTGGAGGGCAGCGTGGAGGGTAAAAATCGTAGGGGGAGACCAAGAGATGAATACACTAAGCAGATTCAGAAGGATGTAGGTTGCAGTAGGTACTGGGAGATGAAGAAGCTTGCACAGGATAGAATAGCATGGAGAGCTGCATCAAACCAGTCTCAGGACTGAAGACCACAACAACAACAATTGTTGAAAATAAATGTATCCAATATTATCTTATTGTATTTTGAACCATGCAAAAAAGACAAGAATACACCGATGTTGGAAGTATTCTTCGTGTTTAAAAGAAAGTTTTCTACGTTTCTTGTCTTGAATTTTCATCAGTATCAATATTACATTACATAACAATGCTACACTTGGACCAAACAAGAATTTCAGCTTGTTAAATTTCATTTAATAATCATCATTTGGATTTGTAACTCATTGTGTTTACCGTGTTTCCAGTTAAAATTTTTGGATGTGATATCCGCCAGTTACGCAAAACGCCGTTTTTTTCAAGTTCTCAAACACGTTTCAGCACCCCTGTGCTATTATCAGTGGGTATCTGTTTCATTTAATCTTTACACTCGGTTTGCTTGGTTTTTCAGGACCACTTGTGTATTTTTCATTACAGGTAGCTTCACATGTTCTTGTGTGGCAAGTCCTTTTTTTTCTCAGCATCATGGTGAGGTGTTGTGATGATCAGGTAAATATAACACGTATTACACAAATAGGGCGGTAAAAGCACTTTGCACTTAAAAGTGGTTTTCCAGTCCGAAGACTGGCTTTACGCTATATTGCGCAAACTTCTTTCTCTCTGCATAGCCATAGCTACAAACACCCTTCTGAATCTGCTTACTATTTTCAAGTTTTTGTCTCTCACTACAATATTTACCCCTCACACTTCCTTTCATTAACGAACTGACAATTTCTTGATGCCTCAGAATATGTCCTACGAACCTTCGTTTAGTCATGTTGTGCTATAGCTTCCTTTTTTCCCATGTTGTATTCAGTACGTCTTGTTTGTTATTCGATTTACGCCTCTGATCTTCGGTGTTGTTCTTGTCTCAACTGCTTATAATAGTCCAGGTTTCCATTCGTGCAAGGCTAGACAGAAACAGATACAAGTGAGTTTTTATTACTGCTTGTTTACTTAGTCGTTTTGAGTTAGTTTGAGGTTGTGGATTCAAGATGATTCCAAATAAACAAATGAATAATTGTAAGCATAAAGGGTGGCCCAAAAAAAGGAAAGCAGTGGATCAAAGATGACAGTGTGTCAGTGTTCAGTACATAAGGATGGTATAGTCCTCCGGTAACTGCCGGAAATCGTAATAAATACAGTAGTATTCCTTATTTGCCAAGCTGCTTTTTTGTATGCGATTAGAATGTGAAATCGTACAAGATGATAGAAGGGTAATTGATGAACACAATATTGCACGTTGTTTTCCCGTTATTTTTTCCCCAGTCATTTACTTTTTAAACTACTCATTTGATAAAACCTGTAACACAAACTCTTCTGCATTTCCCACTGATTAGTTTTGGTCTAGGGTAATTTTAATATGAAATCACTATTCCTTACTGCGCAAAACAGGTGTTAGTGTCAAAAGAGCCAATCTGACAATCTGCATCGTGCGTTCGTGCTGCAGATCTTTCCAGTAACGGCAGTCTTTCGTTACTCTGCAGAAGTCATGTCATTGTCAGTTCATATTCGACAAAAGGGGCAGATAGGAGATGAGACCTATAACACACTATATGCACAAAAGTGAATGGATTATGAGATCCTTTGCATCCAGTTAAAAATATTTTTCGCAAACACGAGCCTAGGTGTATTCCTGTCCCAAGAGCTTTTCTTATATTATCTCTGCCCGAAGACGTTCATGTTCCACTACTCTATCGCATTAATTTTAGGGGTGAATTTTTCTTTCGACTTCGATTTCAAAGTTCATAGCAGTTGTAATAAAGTCGTCAGATACCTCAGCTAAAACTAGTGTTGACTGGTCGTATGGCTTTGGTCTTAGTTACTTGTTTAGTTCCTTCTGTTTCCAACTAAACTATTACTGACTAGGGTGAGACTACTGATGATTGTACAGAGTAACAGATTTCTCTTTGTATGTCCTTTGCGTAGAGCAGATTCGCGGATGTTGGTTTCGTTATCTACTTGGATGAGGTGACTTGTGTTGTAGCTGCTGCAATTACACTCGTGCATATGGTGGTGTAATATTCTGCTTTTAAAACTTACAGCACTCTTTATCGACTGGCTAATATTTTTCGTCAGTTTAATCACTGTAGCAGCAATGACGCAGTGAAGAACGGTAGCAAATATCTCTTATATGAATTTTTGCCTTCATTTTGCGGTACTCGCCTGGCCAATTAAACTTCATGGACCTTCTTCTCCTCCAAGTAAACGGGACTATCTCATTGTCAAGCAATGCTGCTTTTACTACATTTAACATACCAGGGTGGACGTGTACTTGCGATACCAGTCTCATTAGTAGATTCGTCAAAATTTTTGCAGGTTGCGCGGGCTTACTGTGCGAGTGTAGCGCGTCCGAAGTTATGCGAATTAAAACATATTACATTGATCGTAAGCGGATGAAGAAAAGTTGTTTCCTGTTATTCGTTTTCACTTCTCCTAAAAAAAAAAAAAAAAAAAAGAAATCGCGACTCAGGTGTGCGTCTCTAGTCCTAGTTTGGAATTTTGTGCTCAACGTTTACTAAAAATACAGGCAAGAAATAACGTTTAAGTGGATTCAAAGAAAGTGAAGTACCAAGCAGACTTTGCGGGTTGTAAATTCGTACACATGCACACAGCTGCATATCTCTGTGACACGTAAGGCGGCCAGTAGAGAGCATTAGCGTTGTTCGTGGTTAGCGATTGCCAAGCACGGTAAGGTATATAGGAGGTGTCAGTAACGAAAGATGTTGAGTGATCACTTTGTAGAACACGGAGATGCCGTGTACTAGTGCGTGGCAGCGTTATCGGCACCTCACTGAGTTATAAAGGCCCCTCGTTTTGAATCTCCGTTTGGCTGGCAGCTCGAATTGTAAGGTATCAGAATTTATGGGACATTCGGATATGACGGTGCCCCATTTTGGACTGCATGGGAACGTGAGAGCACGCATCCTTGTCGTCAAGGTTCCGGTCGGCCACGTCTGACCATGAAAGCGACGATGGCCGTCTTGTGCATCACACACATCCTAACTCCTTCACATATGCACCTGCCATATGAGGACAGATAGTGGCAACCAGGAAGATTCTGCGTCAACCTGCAGCATTAGCCAGAGATCAGCAGCTCCAAATCAGTGAACTGCTTTTCCACACATAATGTACGAGTCATCAGGAGGGGTGGACGGAGTGGACATCTAGCGGGGGTAGGTTGAAACGAGAACGGTTGACTTAGATACGCGTACAGTCTTCTCTATTTGATGTACAGTATGCAGGAGATGAACCTAGGAAGGGTGAGCAGGCCATCTGTGTCTAGGAAGAGAGACTCGGCTAAGCTATAACCGACAAAAGCCTGACTTGGAGGAGACATCACTGCCAGAAAACAGAGGGCGGACCCGAGAGAAGCGTACGTGTCGTGAGATTGGAGGCTGCAGGCTAAGAGAGAGCATCCTCTAGGACCGACGCTATTCTCGCACCCTACACGACCTCACACATCTTCCCACACCCCTCAACGGTCACTGTAGGTAACATAAGCAGTGTCCCTAGCTGGCAGTTTCAAAGCCTTCAACATCGCCTCATAATGGCGCGCAAGGCGTGGCAACAGTCTAGTAAGCATTCGTCAGCTGCAAGCATGAGAGAAAGGGAACTTAATAATTCAGAACACAGCCGGCCGGGGTGGCCGAGCAGTTCTAGGCGCTACAGTCTGGAAACGCGCGACCGCTACGGTCGCAGGTTCGAATCCTGCCTCGGGCATGGATGTGTGTGATGTCCTTAGGTTAGTTAGATTTATGTAGTTCTAATTCTAGGGGACTGATGACCACAGCAATTAAGTACCATAGTGCTCAGAGCCATTTGAACCATTTCAGAACACAGTAAACGATCCTATTCGTCCAGACATTTGGCCGCCTGCAGCACTCTTGTTCCTTCTGCAGCAGTAGCGGCTCACAATGTTTACATAAGGTCGTTGGACACTCCCTTGGACAAAAAAAGGAGGTTGCCCAGTCCGCGGCTCGTGGCCTTATGGTAGCGCTCTCGCTTCCCACGCACGGGGTCTCGGGTTCGATTCCCGTCGGGGTCAGCGATTCTTCTCGGCCAGAGATGACTGGGTGTTGTGTGTCCTTCATCATCATTTCATCCTCATTCACTCGCAAGTCGCCGTAGTCGCGTTAAAGAACTTGTGGAGCGGCGCCCGAACCGCCCCGCGAGGGGTCTCCCGGCCACCAATGCCATACGCTCATTATTATTACAGGTTGCCCAGATAGTGAACTTACCTACTGAAGAACTAACGTGTGACTTCACAGTCATATTTTATGCAGCAATTTTGCAACGCCGCTGATTACATTGGACTCTAGGAGTAAGCTCTCGGTGCCGACACTGAAACAGATAAAGATCTTATCTCAAGTCACTGATAAGGAATTCCAGTTTCAGTTAACACACTTGGGAAACTTATATACATGGTCACCCTCCACCCCACACTCCCTGGTGAATGATCAGAAATTGATGAATGTCACCCAGCGGAATCCCCAACCTAAACCCTCCATCTTCCCCCTCCTCTTCCCCCTCCTTTGCCTCCTCCTCACCCCTGCACGCCACTCTTGACCAATAGCAGGGCTGGACCGATAAGAATAGAGATCTTCCAAATCCTCCCCTTAATTATATTGTGAATACAGCTGCCTGAACATCCCTCACTATCCCTCACTCGAGGCCTAATCTTCATTGTGAGAGGATGATGAAGTGCCAGTAGCAGGTACCCGCCAGTGTCTCCAGGCACAAGAGGAATAATATTATTACTGTTATTATTAATACTGTCGTTAACAAATGTATTTTGGATAAAACTTGTTGTTTATTATTGTTCCTGCAACTGAACACACCCCTGACTTGGTAGTAGTGGTGCAACTGGACGAGGACATTCACATACTATTGGCCGCACTGCCACTGCAGGCCATATACGGTCTTTCCGATATATCGGACCTGCTGTCGTTCAGCTGTACTGTACCACTACTGCCACAGCCGCAGCAGTCACCTCTGTTGGAACTGGCTCACGCGCATAAAGGGTGCTATGGTTCGCTAGCACATAATAATCAACACTGTATTCTTGTATTCCTGACGTATTTTTACAGACATTTTAGGCAAAGAATTAACATTATGGTACTTTACAAGCATCAAACAACTATTTAGACATGGAAATACCTAGGATCAGGCTTCGCGGTTCCTTACACCAAGTGTGCAACTAAAAATAATATGTCAATTAATTCATTAGGATGTTATTTCTAGCTGCTTGCCGGCCGCGGTGGTCTAGCGGTTCTAGGCGCTCAGTCCGGAGCCGCGCGACTGCTACGGTCGCAGGTTCTAATCCTGCCTCGGGCATGGATGTGTGTGATGTCCTTAGGTTAGTTAGGTTTAAGTAGTTCTAAGTTCTAGGGGACTGATAAGTCCCCTAGTGCTCAGAGCCATTTGAACCATTTTTTCTAGCTGCTTGTGTTTCTCGAAGATTTACGTATGGAAGTAGCTTAGGGGCACATAATTTGGAAATACAGGCAATTGTTTTAGGCTAAATTTTTGCAAGATATTTTTCTTCATGAAAATAATATTGTGAAACTTGACCTAAACTTTACATTCTTTTCACCCGGGTTCCCGGGTTCGATTCCCGGCGGGGTCAGGGATTTTCTCTGCCTCGTGATGACTGGGTGTTGTGTGATGTCGTTAGGTTAGTTAGGTTTAAGTAGTTCTAAGTTCTAGGGGACTGATGACCATAGATGTTAAGTCCCATAGTGCTCAGAGCCATTTGAACCATTACATTCTTTTGTTGCAAGCGTATTTTTGCAGATATTTTCGATACTGTATTATTGCAACATTTGAAAAGCCTTATAGAACAATTTAGATGAGTAAAATACTTATTATGTCCGCAGCTCGTGGTCTTGCGGTAGCGTTCTCGCTCCCCGCACTCGGGGTCCCGGGTTCGATTCCCGGCGGAGTCAGGGATTTTCCCTGCCTCGAGATAACTGGCATGATGCATCTCCATTACGGTCGGAGAAAGGCAGTGGCAAACCACGTCCGCTAGGAGGTTGCCTAGTATAGCGGTGCGGGTCTCCCGCGTCGTTCCCTACGCTCCTCGGAGTATGGGAACTCATCACCATCAGTACTTATTGTAACGGCCCATTGCGCGTTACGACATCCACAATGACTCTGTGATTGGCTGTTTCATTCTAAAGACTACCAAAATACTGCACTGTGACTGGCTATTTCGTTTCAATGACGGGTAAAATACTAGGATATTCAACAAGAAATTTATTAAAACTAAAAACCTTTAATGCCTAGACCACAATTTTCCTGTCACAATTAAAGTACGATAACTAGTTTCGGTCGCTATCTGCAACTGTCTTCTGGTCTTTCATAATATGAAACGGCGGTGAATAACCATTGGAAAGCTTCGTTAGCTGTAGTCACGCAACAGCATGCATTCGTAACTACCAAAACAATAACAGTACGTAGTTGAAAACGTCACCGTGAACAAGCCACGTTGTAGACGGTAATTACGCGTGTTGGTACTTACGAATGCGTTTTGTTGCGTGACTACAGCTAACAATGCATTCCAATGTTTATTCAGTGACTTTTCATATTGTGAATGATCTGAAGATGGTTGCACATAGCAACCGAAACAAGATATCGAAGTTGGTTATAGGAAAGTTACGGTCTAGGCATTAAAAGTCTTTACTTTAAAAAAAATTATTTAATAAATCACATTAAGGCCGTCGTCTCTCTCCCTTGACGCTGATAGCGGCATATGATCAGCAAAGAGAGAAGGGGAGGAGGATGGCTGTGATTGTGTCATTGAAAGGAGACGTGGCTTGTAATATGATAATGATATCATTACTACGGAGAGCATGACTTGTGGCGTCATTTAGCCTCAATTAGGCGACGGGCGACGCTCCTCTTCGGAATCGTTTCTGAATGCTTATTGACCTCCTTTTCAACACATTGTGTGATCTGTTTTGGATTGATCATTCGGTTACAGCTGCACGTAAAGCTACACTCTATTATTGTTATTGTACTTGTTGTAATTGTGTCATCAAGTTTTAGAGACAGATTCCGTAACACTTTCATTCTTTTGACATCGAATTTCTATTCATATGCATGTTGTATATTTTTCTTAATATGTTACAAAGTTCTGAAAGTGTCATCTTTAGTAACTGGACGTTTACACTGTCTGACCAAGAAATCTGTTGTTAACATCTGAAAATGAGTGGAATAACGTAAGTAGAAAGCTAAAATTTGACACACGTGCCTGAAATTTAACCAAAAACGGGAGCAAAAACCGACCAACAAATGGCGCTGGGCAGCAACACAACAGCGACGCCGCAGTCGTATTCAAAGTGAGCTCTACCGAGGGAGGGAGTCAGACGCGCCAGCACTCGCTGCCATGTTCACTTTACCAGAAAAGGCACTATTGGTGACGCTTCACTATCAGAACAGAGAATCCGCTGCTGCAGCTTTAGGATCGTGTCGTCATAAGAAGAGTTTACGAATGGGTAAAGGTCTTGTGACAAGTGTCGCTATGAAGAAAATAATTACGGAGTTGCAGAAACACCTCCTGGAAGGTGCGATTTTTATGTAGGATAGCGCTATGCTCCATAATTCTACATTCTCGGAAGATCGGAATATCTCTTGCACACGGCGTTTGGTGAGGACAGCTTGCTGAGTAGCCACGTCCGTCATGCTAGGCCTCTGAGGTCCCCAGACCTCTATGCCTGTGATTATTGGTTGCGGTGTTACTTGAAGTAGGAAGTCCACCGCAATCGTCCGATTCATTGGGGATGCTAAAAGACAATATCCGAAGGCGATTCCTCACCACCACTATTGATGTGCTGCACAGCATGTGACATTTCTGGTCGTATATCATCTTGTAGTTCTTCGATGGCAGAGCTTACGGCGAAAAATTGGCTATAAATATGGGGGAGGCACAACACTGTCTACACCAATAATGTGCTCAACAAACACACATTTGGTTTAACAGGTTTTACTTCCATAAACGTCAGATCCCTGACTGAATTGGTTAATTCCGTGTAATTTAGTACCAGTTACCAGGTATGCACGTACTGCAACTTCTATTACACGACAATAGTCACTGTGCAGTATCACGAACAAACCAACAAAAGTCTCACTCAGATGAACAATATGTGTGGCACTTTCATATTAAAGTTAATCAGCAATCATTGCATTAATTGTCCTACTCCACTGCAAGACTTCTTACTAACAACAACAAATAATTGCACCATTGCATTGTTACAGTTCCGATTGACATGGGTTTCCCTCTCGGAATCTAGGTACTGACTGTCCTTCATACTTAAGTAAATCCACATATAGTTATTAATAGTTTTAATTCACTGACTGGTTTCATATTAAGTTAAACAAATTATTTTTATATTACTGTTGTGTACATAGCTCCTCGTATTCAGCACATACACAACTTTCCCAATAGAGGACGCCCCGCTAAGCACAAAAGCACAGGCGCAGCGCTAGTCCATCTCCGCACTATGAGATGGCGCTGTCTTAGAGACTGACCATATTCTGCTTCCGCCGATCCGCGTATTAATATGTAACACAGCCAATGAGATTGCTGCTAACGTAGAACCTTTTCTCCTTGCGGATCACACTCGCGCAGTGATACCTGAACGCTCGAGGTATTATAACGAGTGTACAGACCTCCGATTAGTCCGTCTTCATTAGTCAGCATTTGTCTGCACCAGTCTGCATCAGTCTGCATTAGTCTGTAGTCTAGTTTCAGTCTGCGCCTAATAAGATTATGTTTCCTGTACATAGCCATGAAGAGAAATGTATAGACACTTTGTCAAGTATCAGAGATATGTAATAATAAGATTAACGTACCAAGACTAAAGGAACTTCAGATTGTCAATTGTAAACAGCATCCAGAATCAAATTACGTAATATCTATGATTTTTATTATTTTAATAAATGTGTGTGAAAATTAATCAAATTCTGTTTAAAGTTGGTCACCGTCAATCTGCTACTCTAAGCGTGCAAGTGGCATTTCTATCGTCTGACCTAACGGCAGAATATAAACACGCCACGATAAGACCACTAGACATATTGCTGACACTCGCATACTTCGTTAGAGCGACAAGTCAAATAATCTGATGGTGTGTGTACCGAAGGTCTTACAGTGCGCACACCACAATTACATTATGGCAGTTTTGACTTACATGAGTTCCACTCTCGAAACCTCGGAACAAACTGACATAAAATGGCTTCAAGCGCAGCACTTGCACAGCTTTGTAAAAATGCCCACTGAAGTTTCTCATTATTCAATACGTAACTTCCATAATTTACAATTACAATTTTAAGTCTCAAATTAATTGAATTGTGCAGAAAAATCGGTTGTGGTCTGAACGTTATGTTACAATAAGAGTTTAGACTGAAATAAGAATTCTTCATGCAAAACTTCAAAAATCACTAAATAATCAAGAAAGGCAGCAGCCTCTCCAGTAGTCGCAGGGGCAACGGTCTGGACGATTGACTGATCTGGCCTTATAACGTCAAACAAAATGATCTTGCTGTGGTGGTACTACGAATGGCTGAAAACAAGGGATAACTAGACCCGTAATTTTTCCCGACGACATACAGCTCTGCTGTATGATTAAATGATGATGACATCCTCTTGGATAAAATATTCCAGAGGTAAAATAGTCCCCCATTTGGATCACCGGGTGGTGGCTACTCAGGATGACGTCGTTGTCAGTAGGTATAAAACTGGCGTTCTACGCATCGGAGTGTGAACCATCAGATCACTTAATCGGGCTCGTAGGGATAGAAAATTTTAGAAAAGGGAAATGAATAGATTTAAGTTAGATGTAATGGGAATTAGTGAAGTTCGGTGGCAGGAGAGCAGGACTTCTGGTCAGATGAATACAGGGTTATAAATGCCATGGATTCTCTGCAGTTGCCTTCTATGTGCCCATGCTTTTTCATTCCACATGCCCTGATAGTGCTTTCTTAGAGATGTTCATTACTCTTCAACTGACCTGCCTACTGAGCAATTCGGTAAGTCACTATCTAAAGCCTCAGAGACCTTCAAGCGTATCCTTATTACCTCCATGTCCCTCTCTTTGAGCACTTATTTTTCCTGATTAAATTACTGCCGACTCTTCATCACTATTAAATTGTCATCTAAGTCTGTAACTGCCTTTCAATCCAGTATCTGATTTCGAAATCTCTGCCTGACCGTGATGTAATCCTCTCGTATCTCCCCGCTTTTCCAAGTATTTTTGAACAAATTATCCGCTATTACTAGTTGAAATTTACTGCAGAACATTATTATTTCTCCTCTCTCATTCCTAGTACCACACCTATGTTCATCTCTACTCCTTTCTTCTACTCCTTCCCCTACAACTGCATGCCGATTCCCCATGACTATTACCTTTTCATCTCTCCTTACATACTGAATTATCTGTTCAGTATCCTCATATAAGTTCTCTATCTCATTTTCTGTTTGCGTCGTCGGCAGGTATACCTTTGCCGCCCTGACAGCATGTTCAGTTATAGTGGGAATATTATTTTATTGTCATACCAGTGAGACATACCATACCAGCGCTGGATTTTAATGTGAAACAAACATTATACGGAAGTATTGAATGTGGACTTCAATTGTGAAATACGTAGTTATTTGATTGGCAGTACCAGATGTGGTCCAAAGGAAAAATTAGCGTCACTGTGCAAGCAGGTCACTGACCAAGTGCCTGGCCATCACCCTTTGAATCACAGTTCGGTTCCAACATGTGACAAATACTAGTAGAGGCACAACCTCCATACGGCCCTGCTCTGCATTGTTGCCAGATTTATTCAAGATGGCGGATCCAAGATGGCGACGATAGATATGGTAATGTAGCAATAACGTCTTGGTGGGAAGTTCAAATTTTGGTGGAAAATAGGTCAATTGGGCTACCTCCCCAAACCCAACACCCTCTCCTTTCCAAGAAAATGGTGGGAAGTTGAAATTTTGGCAGGAGAAAGATCACTTGGGCCACCTCCACTAACCTAAGAAAATGGCGAAGAAAGGTCAATTGGGCTACCTCCACTAACCTAAGTTATCCAACCACCACCTCTTCCTTGGAATTGACAGGCAAATGACTCAGCCTGTGCTGGGCTGCTGGATAGGATGGACATTAGTCTTTATTTTGCATGCAGTGATTATGTAAGAAATTTGAGTTGTCATAGGCTGTGGCTTCATCCAGTGTGTTCACCATGAGGTCTGGAGTCCAGCTGACATAGTACACAGTACCGCCACCAGAGGGCACTGTCGTCTCTCCTGTGATGTAGTCCAAGATGGCGGTCAGGGGAAAACTAGTGGGAAGCAATAGGAACCCTTAATCCAGTCACATTTTGGACTTCAGCCAGAAGGATGGCGGTACCTGCTAATGTCATTGGAGGGGGTACAGGGCAGATTCAGAAGGTCTGGAACCTCAGTCTCGCTCAGTCAGCCAGCAGCAGGAGGAGGAGGAGAAGAAGAAGGAGAAGAAGAAGAACAAGAAGAACCATGAAGCGTCAACAACAGTCGAAATCCAACACAGCCCCTATCACATCTTTGTCAGTGGTTAGCTTCATCATCATCATTTTTATTATTACTGGTTGTTTTCGCGTCTTGGTCCATATGTGATGCTTCCTTGTCTTTGTTCAGCAGTAGCCCTCGACACGTCCAAACCCTCAGGGGCGAGCGCAACATGTCGACTTCTGCCACCTCCAGACCTGTAGCAACCTCAGCTGCCATCTTGTCGAGACCCCCACTGATCTCTGGACCTGCAGCAGCAACAACCTCCAGTATGTCTGAATATGTAGGACCACACACAGCCCACTTGCTGCAGCAGGACAAAGAGCTGTTATTGTCCATCCCTCTCATCGAGCCGGCCGGTGTGGTCGAGCAGTTCTAGGCGCTTCAGTCTGGAATCGCGTGACCGCTACGGTCGCAGGTTCGAATCCTGCCTCGGGCATGGATGTGTGTGATGTCCTTAGGTTAGTTAGGTTTAAATAGTTCTAGGGGGCTGATGACCTCAGATGTTAAGTCCCATAGTGCTCAGAGCCGCTTGAACTTGAACCCTCTCATCGATTTGTTTGATGACAACACGCAGTCTGCTCCCAACACATCGAAAGCTGCTGGTACTCCTAAACAACAGCAAGGTGGAGGACAGTACTGATCACCAACATACGACCCATCCCAGCAGAACATCCCTGTGCTAGTGCAGGCACAGTGTGCAGATGCAGTGGATAAGAAGGTGCGAAATGTACCCATGCTTTTCAGTTCTACATGCAATTTAGCTGCCAGTGGAATGAAATGTGTAAACGTTAGTATAGAAGCATATCATGACTAGGGCTTGCATGAGAGAATAGAAATTTAAAATGCTCGAATGGTGTCAAAATGCCAATTTCTGGGTTCGACTGGGACGAAATATGTTGTGCAGAGTGCTACATCAACCAGCAGATGACTGCAGAGTATTATCCAACTCGTAAACCCCTCCCCCTCCCCCCCCCTCGGACATTCGCCTTACTGGTATGACGCCATCTATTACAACTGTGCCCTATGTAAAAAATCGGGTGACAAGTGTGTTTATCTATGGCACGCCTCAGTTATGAAATTATACGATCTGGATACTGCACTATGCATTGTAATGGAGAGACTGAATCATTGGTTGCCGAGCATAGACTCTGCTTTCAATGATGTTGTAAACTTCCTACGTGTGAATATTGTTCGTGCTGATGATTTGGAGCAATACCTTTGTTTGCACATGAACTCTGGACCAAAAGAGAGACAGATTAGATATGCGTGTAAAAAACCCAAGTACTGTGAGACATCCATTGGCTTGAGGGAGATACGCGCTGAATTTAGTGAATGTCAAAACGCTTTGTTCAGGAAATACTGTACACGTGCGAAGAAGAAGATAAAGAAAGAGTCTAATGATTTTCTTGAAATACTGCACCCTATGTATGATATTAAAATAAATAAATAATGTAGGTATACATATTCTCAAACCGTGTTTGTGTTTTATTTCATACTCTCTTATTATAGACGAAGTATTGTGCTTATTAATATCATTATTTTTCAATGCTACACCAGTTATAGTCAAAGTATTACACCTATTAATATCATTATTTTTCAATGCTACACCAGTTATTCAGAAAAATGAATGATCAAGTTACTCTTCATGGGTATATATATACATATACATATATATATATATATAGCTCATTTCTCTGTGTAGCCAATATAGCTCAGTCGGTTAAGTGATGGAGCTACAGTGGCTACACATACTATTACCGTCCCTTCAAGTGTATCTTTCTACATATGTCAACCACTTGTCAGTACATGGCGTAGTTAGTATCATGGCAGGGTGGGTGAAACATCCGCATCACAAGGACTTTGTTGTCGGTGACTGGTCCTGTGAAGATGCAAAAGAAGACTTGAGGAAGAAGAAGAAAGGAATTCTCCTTCCTGATAATATACGAGCAATCATTGTAGGTCCATCCACTTGTGGCAAGACTAAGTTCCTCATGACGCTGCTAACGCATGTAGATGGAGTCCGATTTGAAGATGTTCGTGTATTCTCAAAAACACTGTTTTAACCAAAGTATTAGCTATTACAGAAGCTATTGCGCGGTGTAAGCGGTGTTACATACACGACATTCAGTGATAGCAGTGATATCCCTCCACGTGAGAAAGCAAATCCAAACACCGTGTTCATATTTGACCATGTTGCTGTGGAAAATCAAGACCAAATTCGAAAATATTTGTGTTCCGCGTGTCATATGGGTGCTGATGGATTTTATCTAAGCCAAACATATTCCAGCATCCCGAATCAGTTGATTAGGGATAATGCAAACCTCATTGTAGCCTTTAAACAATACAATCGGAATTTGAAACACATTTATCAGGAACATGTAGAGACTGACATGTCGTTGAATGATTTTGTAAGGATATGTGCTGATAGTTGGAATCATTCACACATAGGTTTCTCGTTATTGATAAAAAAAGAAAATTTAATGATGATAGGTACAAGCGAAACTTTCAAGAGTTTCTGTACATATAGTCTGGTAAGAGAGGTTAGTACATTAGTATACGCTGCACCATGGACAAATTCGCGCACGTGCCTAGCTCTCAACCCGAGAGAATGGGTGCACACAGACACAACATCCGCATGTGTATGGATGCAAATATTCAGGCTATTGTGCATAAAGCTGGAGGTGTGCGCGGGGAACTAGAGACGTATTACCAGACTCTTCCGAGAATGGTCAATGCGTTAAATGAGTTAGTTAATGAAATCAGTAAGGAAGTAAGCGACTGAACTGAAATGGCCGAGGCTATTGAGGGGAAAACAGATGTACAGTTCCTTGTTGTTGAGAAGGGGAAGCAGGCACATAGCAAGAGGAAGAAGAGGAGCTGATGTACAAAGCCTCACGCTGCGGAGACGTCTGATTAGTACACACCGAGATGTCAACGAAGCAGAATGCCATTCAAGCATGAAAAGCGGTTAGAGAGAAATTACGGCTTCTAAGGTTAGGGCATATTAATTGACAGCATACACTAAGACAGACTTTTAAGCCGGTTACTGAATCTCGCAGGCAGCTCTCAGCAAAAGCAAAATCATACGAAAACGATGGTGTTGCCATTGATGAATTCAATATCCGCCACTCCCCTGGTCAGATTGTTAGAACATTCGGCGTTAGTAGGGGGAGACCGTACATGTTGGGTATGAAACCTATAAATGTTATTGATGACACAATACGGATTAGTGGTAGGTGATTTGAGATAATCATTGGCATAATGAATTTTATTTTCCTAAGAAACACCAAAAGAATTTTGCACAGAGCATAACTTAATCATAGCTCACACTTGGTTCAAGAATCATGAAAGAAGGTTGTATACATGGAAGAATCCTGGAGGTACTAGAAGGTATCAGATAGATTATATAATAGTAAGACAGAGCTTTAGGAACCAGGTTTTAAATTGTAAGATATTTCCAGGACAGATGTGGACTCTGACCACAATCTGTTGGTTATGAACTGTAGATTAAAACTGAAGAAACTGCAAAAAGATGGGAATTTATGGAGATAGGACCTGGAGAAACTGAAAGAACCAGAAGTTGTACAGAGTTTCGGGGAGAGCATAGGGGACAATTAACAGGAATGGTGGAAGGAAATACGGATGGGTAGCTCTGAGGGATAAGGTAGTGAAGGCAGCAGAGGACCAAGTAAGTAGACTAGGGCTAGTAGAAATCCTTGGATAACGGAAGAAATATTGAATTGAATTGATGAAAGGAGAAAATATAAAAATGCAGTAAATGAAGCAGGCAAAAAGGAATACAAACGTCTCAAAAATGAGATCGACAGGAAGTGCAAAACGACTAACCACGGATGGCTAGAGAACAAATGTAAGGATGTAGAGGCTTATCTCACTAGGGGTAAGATAGATACTGCCTACAGGAAAATTAAAGAGACCTTTGGAGAAAAGAGAGCCACTTGTATGAATATCAAGAGCTCAGATGGAAACCCAGTTCTAAGCAAAGAAGGGAAAGAAGAAAGGTGGAAGGGGTATATAGAGGGTCTATACAAGGGTGATGTACTTGAGGGCAATATTATGGAAATGGAAGAGGATGTAGATGAAGATGGAAATATGATACTGCGTGAAGAGTTTGACAGAGCACTGAAAGACCTGAGTCGAAACAAGGCCCGCTCTACATCACCCGATTTAATATGACTACATTCCATTATCCTCGTTTTGCTTTTCTTGATGTTCATCTTATATCCTCCTTTCGAGACACTGTCCATTCCGTTCAACTGCTCTTCCAAGTCCTTTGCTGTCTCTGACAGAATTACAATGACATCGGCGAACCGCAAAGTTTTTATTTCTTCTCCATGGATTTTAATACCTACTCTGAACTTTTCTTTGTTTCCTTTACTGCTTGCTCAATATACAGATTGAATAACATCGGGGAGAGGTTACAACCCTGTATCACTCCCTTCCCAACCACTGCTTCCCTTTCATGCCCCTTGACTCTTACAACTGCCATCTGGTTTCTGTACAAATTGTAAATAGCCTTTCGCTCCCTGTATTTTACCCCTGCCACCTTTAGAATTTGAAAGAGAGTATTCCAGTCAACATTGTCAAAAGCTTTCTCTAAGTCGACAAATGCTAGAAACGTAGGTTTGCCTTTCCTTAATCTAGCTTCTAAGATAAGTCGTAAGGTCAGTATTGCCTTACGTGTTCCAATATTTCTACATAATCCAAAATGATCTTCCCCGACGTCGGCCTCTACCAGTTTTTCTATTCGTCTGTAAAGAATTTGCGTTAGTATTTTCCAGCTGTGACTTATTAAACTGATAGTTTGGTAATTTTCACATCTGTCAAAACCTGCTTTCTTTGGGATTGGAATTATTATATTCTTCTTGAAGTCTGAGGGTATTTCGCCTGTCTCATACATCTTGCTCACCAGATGGTAGAGTTTCGTCAGGACTGGCTCTCCCAAGACTGTCAATTGTTCTAATGGAATGTTGTCTACTCCCGGGGCCTTTTTTCGACTCAGGCCTACAGCGCTCTGTCAAACTCTTCACGCAGTATCGTATCTCCCATTTCATCTTCATCTACATCCCCTTCTATTTCCATAATATTGTCCTCAAGTACATCGCCCTTGTATTGACCCTCTATATACTTCTTCCACCTTTCTGCTTTCCCTTCTTTGCTTAGAACTGGGTTTCCATCTGAGCTCTTGATATTCATACAAGTGGCTCTCTTTTCTCCAAAGGTCTCTTTAATTTTCCTGTAGGCAGTATCTATCTTAGCGCTATGAGATAAGCCTCTACATCCTTATATTTGTCCTCTAGCCATCCCTGCTTAGCCATTTTGCACTTCCTGTCGATCTCATTTTTGAGACGTTTGTATTCCTTTTTGCCCGCTTCATTTACTGTGTTTTTATATTTTCTCCTTTCATCAATTCAATTCAATATTTCTTCTGTTACCCAAGGATTTCTACTAGATCTCGTCTTTTTACCTACTTGATCTTCTGCTGCCTTCACTGCTTCATTCCTCAGAGCTACCCATTCTTCTTGTACTGTACTTCTTTCGCCCATTCCTGTCAGTTGTTCCCTTATGGTCTCCCCGAAACTCCGTACAACCTCTGATTTAGTCAGTTGATCCAGGTCCCATCTCCTTAAATTCCGCCTTTTTGCAGTTTCTTCAGTTTTAATCTACAGTTCATAACCAATAGATTGTGGTCAGAGTCCACATCTGCCCCTGGAAATGTCCTACAATTTAAAACCTGGTTCCTAAATCTCTGTCTTACCGTTATATAATCTATCTGATACCTTGTAGTATCGCCAGGGTTGTTCCATGTATACAACCTTCTTTCACGATTCTTGAACCAAGTGTTAGCTATGATTAAGTTATGCTCTGTGCAAAACACTACCAGGGGACTACCTCTTTCATTTCTTAGGGGGCTACTTATTATGTTTCCTTCTCTCCCTTTTCCTACTCTCGAATTCCAGTCACCCATGACTATTAAAGTTTCGTCTCCCTTCACAACCTAAATAATTTCTTTTATCTCATCATACATTTCATCAATTTCATCATCATCTGCAGAGGTAGTTGGCATATAAACGTGTACTACTGTAGTAGGCGTGGGTTTCGTGTCTATCTTGGCCACAATAATGCGTTCACTATGCTGTTTGTAGTAGCTTACCCGCACTCCTATTTTTTTATTCATTATTAAACCTACTCCTGCATTAGCCCTATTTGATTTTGTATTTATAACCCTGTATTCACCTGACCAAAAGTCTTGTTCCTCGTGCCACCGAACTTCACTAATTCCCACTATATCTAACTTTAACCTATCCATTTCCCTTTTTAAATTTTCTAACCTACCTGCCCGATTAAGGGATCTGACATTACACGCTCTGATCCGTAGAACGCCAGTTTTCTTTTTCCTGATAATGATGTCCTCTTGAGTACTCCCCGCCCGGAGATCCGAATGGGGGACTATTTTACCTCCGGAATATTTTACCCAAGAGGACGCCATCATCATCTAACCATACAGTAAAGCTGCAGGTCCTCGGGAAAAATTATGGCTGTAGTTTCCCCTTGCTTTCAGCCGTTCGCAGTACCAGCACAGCAAGGCCGTTTTTGTTAATGTTACAAGGCCAGATCAGTCAATCATCCAGACTTTTGCGGCTGCAACTACTGAAAAAGCTGCTGCCCCTATTCAGTAACCACACGTTTGTCTGGCCTCTCAACAGATACCCCTCCGTTGTGGTTGCACCTACGGTACGGCCACCTGTATCGCTAAGGAATTCAAGCCTCCCCACCAACGGCAAGGTCCATGGTTCATGGGGGGAAGGTAAAGCTAGTCAGAGTGTAAAAACTTATGTGAAGCTGCCTCAGCCCCTCTTCGCGACCTCGATGCGGCAGCCAAGAGTGCTGTACTGGGACTGAGTGGAGCCGAGGCAGCTTCAGATAAGTTTTTACAGTCTGACGATAATTTATGGAGTTGTAGTTTTAGCTTGACGATGTCACTATGGACAAACGGTAGTTACTTTTATTCTGAAGAGGGTTGGGTTATCCCGAATGAAACCTAGGTAAATCTTGGTAAACTTTGCAACTGAGGCTA
The DNA here is from genome assembly GCF_021461385.2 of Schistocerca piceifrons. Classification (NCBI taxonomy): domain Eukaryota; kingdom Metazoa; phylum Arthropoda; class Insecta; order Orthoptera; family Acrididae; genus Schistocerca; species Schistocerca piceifrons. The sequence continues at coordinate 1,072,865,467 of NC_060139.1, forward strand.
TTGGTAATTAAAATTAAAATTAATATTTATACAATTGCTGACAGGGCCGCGAAATGTTGAATTTATGGAGACGGCAGTTTGAGAATTGCACAAACCAGCACGAAAAATATACACTCGTAGGCATGTTATGATTAAAGGTTTGGATGACTTATGGCAAGCTGGTCTTGCAGATATGAGGGAATATTCACACGAGAATGAAGGATTAAAATATATTTGAATGCTTATTGATACATACTCCAAATATGCTTGGGCATAACACGTTTAAACAAAAAGTTTGGAAATGTCGCGGATGTGTTTGAGCGTTTGCTACAAACAGGGACGAATCAATGCCCAGACAACCTCCAAACCGATCACGTTGGAGAGTTTTTACAATAGGTATTTCAAGACCGTGATGCAGCAGTATTGAATACATCACTGCTCAACATTCACTCACCTGGAGGCAAGTATCGTGGAGGGTCTGAACAGAACAATAAAAGGTCGAATGTTTGTGCGTTTAACCTTCGCGGCGCATGCAAATGGACAGATACCCTCCGAAAATAATTGCTCAGTATAACAGAACCAAACATAGCACAATAAAAATGAGGTAAATCGACGTTCGTGATAATGGACTCATGGATACGGTGTATTATCGCATTAAAATGCTGGATCCACGCAGACAGGAATTTAATGTAGGTGATTTGGTACGTATCTCAAAACACAAGACAGAAATGGAGAAATCATACCTTCCGAACTACCTAACGGAGATATTTACAGTTTCAAAGGCGCAAAGAAGTAATCCTAGAACTTATAGATTGAAGGATAGTAAAGGCGAAGAAATTGCAGGCTGCTTCTACACGCAGGAGTTGCAGAAAAGCTCAGAATAGGATGCGTTTCTCGTGGAGGGAGTCGTAAGACGAAGGGGAAACAGAGCACTAGTCAAATGGTTTCGTTTTCTTGCAGGACAAAAGAGTTGGATTGATGCTAACGATTTGCTATATAATGGGGCCGCACAGTCCACAACCACCGCAGTAGCATAACATGCGTGCTAGGAGACATATTGGAGGAGGTGGTGGTATTCTAGACAAACTGACAGTGGAATTACACATTCCGGGATATAACAACTGTGGACCTAGAAGAAAGCTTCAGAAACGCTTGGCACGAGGTGATAAGGAGATTAACCTGCTCGACGAAGCGTGTATGGAATATGACATTGCATTCGCTGCAAATAAAGATCTCTCACATTGCAGATTAGATTTTAGCTGATAAGTCTAAGGCGATACGGAGAAGAAAGGATATTGGTATACGTCAACGCATTGCAGCATTTGTGGTTGATAAAACCATGCGCAAAAAATTTAGTTGGGTTTTGGGAGTGATGAATAGAAGAACCAGAAACATGAGGATAGACAGAGACAAATTAAGATACAATCGATCCAGATATGAGGAAGGAATTGAATCATTCAGTGAATGGGACGACAAGAAGCGAAATAGGCTGAACTATGGGGAAAGGAAGAAAAGAAACGGAAGCACCGGTTGTGGAACAAGGATTGTGAGGAAATGGTATAGAGTAGCAGGAAAGCCTGGAGAGACTGGAGCAGCAAGAAGGACCCAAAAAAATGGGAAATTTTCTTAGAAGCAAGAAAGGAAGCGGCCCGAACAATAAGATGAACCAGAAGACAAGATGAAGCAGGAACTGGACGAGATTGAGACCAACTTAAGGAAAAACAACAGCAGACACTTTTTCGGGAAATTCAAAAAGAGTGTGATTGGATACAAGCGTAGAGAACTGTTTATAAGAGATAAGAATGGGGAGCAGGCTGTTAGTATGAAGGAGAACTGTAGGATTTTTGCAGAGTAGTTTTATGATCTGCTGAACTGTGAACCACCTGAAGACGAGCTGGAATTTGGGACTGACGCAGAAGGCAGACAGAGAGCCACGCCCTCGAACCAGGGATGAAGTCGCACATGCCATAAGCGATCTAAAGAATAATAAGGCAACTGGAGAAGATAGAAAAAAATTGTGGTAAGGTCTTATGGGACCAGACTGCTGAGTTCATCGGTCCCTAACACTACACAATACTTAATCTTACTTAAACTAACTTACGCTATGGACAACACACACACCCATGCCCGAGGGAGGACTCGAACCTCCGACGGGAGCAGCCGCATGGACCATGACAAGACGCCCTAGAACGCGCGGCTACCCCGCGTGGCAGGGAAGATGGTATAGCAGCGGAGATGATAAAAGTAGAGATGCAACAAAGCAATAGACAATATGACCTACATAATCCACCAGATTTGGAAAACAAAGAAGTTGGGAGAAGAATATAAGAATGCAATTGTAGTACCAATATATAAGAAGGGGAACAACAGAGATGCAAACAACTACAGAGGAATATCCTACTAGAGGTGGGATACAAGATGCTACCGAAACTCTTGCTCAAGACAGTAGAAGAATAGGTAGAAAGTACAGTTGGCGGCTACCAAGCGGGATTCAGGAAGGGAAGAGGATGTATAGAACAGGTATTTATCCTAAAGCAAATGATAGAATATAGGGCTTTAAAAAAACATTAAGACAGTAATAAGCTTCGTGGACTTCACAAAGGCATATGACTCCATCGACAGACACTCTTGTCAGGATCCTGAAGAACAGAGGACTAGATGGAACTACACCAGAGCTCATAAAAGAAATTCTGACAGACATAAAAGCAAAGATGAGATTCAGAGGAGTACTGCCAGTCGTAATTTGAGATCAACTCTGGTGTTAAACAGGGAGATGGGTTGTCACCATCGTTGTTTAATGTGGCACTGGACGAAGTGATCAGGCAGCGGAGAGCGATAAACGAGGAAATGGGAATACCAAAGACCCATGTGGGGAACAAAAAGCACAAAAGGGCTCAAGTGGACTGCCTAGCCTTTGCTGGCGACATAGCAATAGTAAGTGAGACGGAAGAAGACGCAAAGACACAACTCGACAACTTAAGTAAGGCAGCCAAAAAGGTGGGACTGAGGATCGCCTATAACAAGACAAAGACATTAAATATCACTGCAGACTGGGAAACACCGGAAGGCACTGTGCAAATGGTGGACATATTTAAGTACCTGGGAGAATTTTTAACAGGAAGGAACAGGAACAAGTAGGGAACTACAGATAGGATAAAGAAGATGAGGTCAGCCTTCTGTGTGACGAGAGAGATATACAATAAAAAGAACATATCCACAGAGGCAAAAATAAGTCACTACAAGGCAACGGTGAGGAATGCAGTATTATATGCTGCTGAGACGATGACACTAGGAAGAAATGGGGCAGAACAACTAGAGAAAGAAGAGAGAAAAGTACTGAGAAAAATACTAGGTCTTTGTGGTTAAAACGTTTTATTTCAAGTAGTACATCTTTTTATCTGAAGTTATGCAGCAGCCGCAACAGAGTTCATACACTACTGGCCATTAAAATTGCTACACCAAGAAGAAATGCAGATGATAAACGGGAATTCATTGGACAAATATATTAAACTAGAACTGACGAGTGATTACATTTTCATGCAATTTGAGTGCATAGATCCTGAGAAATCAGTACCCAGAACCACCACCTCTGGCCGTAATAACGGCCTCGATACGCCTGCGCATTGAGTCAAACAGAGCTTGGATGGCGTGTACAGGTAGGCTGCCCATGCAGCTTCAACACGATACCACCGTTCATCAAGAGTAGAGACTGGCCTATTGTGATGAGCCACTTGCTCGGCCACCATTGACCAGATCTTTTCAAATGGTGAGAGATCTGGAGAATGTGCTGGCCAGGGCAGCAGTCGAACATTTCCTGTATCCAGAAAGGTTCGTACAGGGCCTGCAACATGCGGTCGTGCATTATCCTGCTGAAATGTAGTGTTTCGTAAGGATCGAATGAAGGGTAGAGCCATGGGTCGTAACATATCTGAAGTGTAACTTCCACTGTTCAAAGTGCCGCCAATGTGGTGACCGAGACGTGTAACCAATGGCACCCCATAACATCACACCGGGTGATACGCCAGTATGGCGATGACGAATACACGCTTACAATGTGCGTTCATTGCGATGTCGGCAAACACGGATGCGACCATCATGATGGTGTAAACAGAACCTCGATTCAACCGAAAAAATGACGTTTTGCCATTCGTGCACTCAGGTTCGTCGTTGAGTACACCATCGCAGGCGCTCCTGTCTGTGATGCAGTGTCAAGGGTAACCGCAGCCATGGTCTCCGAGCTGATAGTCCATGCTGCTGCAACCGTCGTCGAACTGTTCATGCAGATGGTTGTTGTCTGGGAAACGTCCCCATCTGTTGAAGCAGGGATCGAGACTTAGCTGCACGACCCGTTACAGCCATGCGGATAAGATGCCTGTCATCTCGACTGCTAGAGATACGAGGCCGTTGGGATCCAGCACGGCGTTCCGTATTACCCTCCTGAACCCACCGATTCCATATTCTGCTAGCAGTCATTGGATCTCGACCAAAGCGAGCAGCAATGTCGCGATACGATAAACCGCAATCACGATAGGCTACATTCCGGCCTTTATCAAAGTCGGAAATATGATGATACGCATTTCTGGTCCTTACACGAGGCGTCACAACAACGTGTCACCAGACAACGCCGGTCAACTGCTGTTTGCGTATGAGAAATCGGTTGGAAACTTTCCTCATGTCAGCACGTTGTAGGTGTCGCCAGCGGCGCCAACCTTGTGTGAATGCTCTGAAAAGCTAATCATTTGCATATCACAGCATCTTCTTCCTGTCGGCTAAATTTCGCGACTGTAACACGTCATCTTCGTGATGTAGCAATTTTAATGGCCAGTAGTGTATGATTATGTTCCTCACAAATTCAATCATTCATTCGCTATAACTATGAGGCTTGGTTGATAGCGCAATGTTTCATATTCCTAATAAGCGATACCATGCATATCTTAACAAACGAAAGAATCTCACACTCGATCACGCTATCCCCTATTAGAATAACTTACGCTTGCCACCCTGGCAGCTGGCTTCAGACACATAAATTTAGTAAGTGGATTGACAATTTTTTGAAGGTTTTGAAGTCATCTGATGAACATCCTGTTATGCTAATACTTGATGGGCACCTTATGACATTTCTGTGATTAACGAAGCAAGAGAAAACTTTGTCTACTTATAAAATGCAGTCTCTTGTATAGACTTCGTGGAACTGCTAAAAACGTATTATCTCGATGGGATAGAAACCTGGTGGGCAGATAACCGACGTCAAGTATAAACCTGCTTGGAACGAGTACCAGTGGAAAAGGTATTAAAAGGCCTCAGGAAAACGGGACTTTTCTCATGTAACAGGCATATACTTGGAGGGAATGAGTTTGCAATACACAAAACGTTTAACATACAATACGAAAACAAAAAGATCTCAAAATCAGCGTTCATATCAAGACCCATGATTTCCCGTAAAATCAATGCGTTCTGAATCTGTTAATTAACTAACATTAGCTCGAAAGTGAGAAAGTTTGAAACAATTCAAATGGAATGAGCTTTAGTGGAACAAAGGAGACAGAATCGGAAGTTTTATTCTTGGAAAAGAAATCGGTAAAAACACAGTAATTTGGAGTCTGATACAAATTTAATTAAGGACAGTGCTTCAGATGTACAGTCTGCAGAGATAACACATAATACCTGTGCTACAGTGATCATTTCTGTGAAGATTAACATAGAGGAAAGGGCATAGTGAATGCAATGCAGTCCTTGGGTTCCAAAATAACTTAAGCTTCAAAAATGGCTTTTGTGTGCCCTGGCTGCAATTATTTTGCGCAATAAACGCAGGAAATGTTGTAGAGGCAATAAGAAAAGAATATTTCTGTTTAAGTGGTTACTTGTTCTTATATTATTTGAGATTAAGTGTTTTCTCTGTCTCACATTCGGTTGCCAGCTATTCGATTCACATTGACTTATTTGTATTCTCTTCAAATTTACATTTAGTTTGTGCTGAGCAGCACGAATTCTATTAATAAAATTGAAAGGAAATTATTTAATTTGGATTTCCAACCAACAAACACACATTTGTATCAAAATCTGTAGCATAAACTGGAGTAATTTCAGACGACGAATGATTCACATGAGGGATGAGGCTAGTCAAAGGTCCACCGACCATTACCATCAATCAACAGTCTTATCCGGAGAGACATGGAGGTGGATCAGCCTCTGTAAATTTGTGTCATCATCCAGCAGACTCCCATGTATTCAACATCAGGTGCCACACTTCGTCGGTGCGCATGGGGCCTTTATGATCCGGTGGTAGTTCACGACAGCCTTCATTTCGGATTACAAATTTTTAAAGACGCCAGTCGATCAGGCTGTCGTCAGCATGTTGTGAAAACCATTGCTGATACACTAATGTGCGACCAGATGACCACATATTCGATAAATTATCCGTGCCCCATCGATGGAGCCACCACCACTAACACGAGACTGTAATTTGGCCAATATGCAAATGTTGTGCCATTAACTGTAGCATGCTCTCCAAGGCCTGTAGATCACCACCACACTCTCATTCACTGAGCTAATTCCGGAAAGCTCAGGTAGCGCCAATCACGTTCTACATTCAGTGCAGCAACCGCAAGCCTATATAATTTGTGTTGTCAAAGAGGCCCTCTTTATTAGCAGCGCTGTGCGTTTTAAGGCAAGCATCCCGTAAGCAGCTGTGAACGTTTTGTGATCATCCAGGGAAACTGGTCCCATTCTTCAGCTGGACGGCGTTTAAAAATGGATGTTCCATACAACTCTCAATTAACACGATGTCTTGCCGAAACGTTGACACCTTTCCTCAGCCTGATTCTCGAACTTGGCCAGTTAGCCCTGTCTCGCACCACCACGTCATCTACTTCTGAGCACAGCATGGATGAAACAGGCTGCCACTTCACATTCTATGAAACCATCACACTGGACGAGTGCCAGGACATTATCTCATGTGGTTTGCATATGCCGATACATTGTGAGAGTAGATGACTCTCATACACCCGTCTGTCACACAGTGTGTTATCATAGTCGGTATACCTCCGCATAATTCGTGTGAGGCTTGCAATACATCAACAAACAATACAATGACAAAAATGCTAACGAGTGGTCGCCGACCCCAATTTCTTCAATCGAGTTCCAAAGCGTGAAACGCTTCCACGGAACTACCACGAAGGTACACAGATTTAATGTTATTTATTATTGGAGGCAGAAGCGCCGTGTCGTTTCAAACACATAAAAAGTAGGTGTTATACTTTATACATAAAACAATATGCCATAACTAAACACAACTAAAGAATACCACAAAAGTCCATCAATGAAATCGATGCACTAAAACGGGAACAAATAGACTGCTCTAAGTACTGACGACACAACTTTCTATTTCTATGTAAAATCGCAATGATGCTTGGTTTGATGTTTCTTAATCTACTTGAGCAGTAGCGAACACGCGAATATCACCAGCAGTCCTCTGGGAGATACATAACAATAACAGTAATATGGTACATAATAAATACTATAGGTTATGCGCTATAAAATTTTAAATTTGTTTATAATACCTGTACTATGTGTTGTATTGTTCAGCACTTACTTATATTTTACGTTTATGGTTTCACAGAAATTTTTCAATTATTGTATTAATTTTATATACTTTCTAACACATTTTCATATGATTATAAATGGGGCAAATCATGCTTTCCAATGTCAGTGACATATTTTGCTGTGATAGATGCCAAAGAATCAAAGATATTGCTTCTCGTGTAATTTGTTTTTAGCTTTGGTAATGTGAGCTATCTGTATATTTCTTTTGTACGTTATTAAAAATGTATGCAAACACATAATTAATGTAGAAGGAAGATGTGTAAATTTTAACAGCTTAAAATCTGTTGTATTTCGTTTAAAAGGTTTGATTCACCTTTTTACCAGGATATTTGTATAATTTTCGACAAAATGTTTGCCTTTTAGGTCTGTTACTGTGTTAAGAATACTTCTCCCATCTATTTTCATAAGAGAAAAAATTTCTAGTTCTTCCAGAGTGTTTCAACAATTAACTTTATCAGCAAAAAGTGTTCAAACGTGTGTGAAGTTCTAAGGGACCAAACTGCTAAGGTCGTCGGTCCCTATACTTACACACTACTTAAACTAACTTATGCTAAGAACAGCACGCACGCCCATGCCTGAGGGGGGACTCGAGCCTCCGGTGGGAGGGGCCGGCCGGCCGAAGTGGCCGTGCGGTTAAAGGCGCTGCAGTCTGGAACCGCAAGACCGCTACGGTCGCAGGTTCGAATCCTGCCTCGGGCATGGATATTTGTGATGTCCTTAGGTTAGTTAGGTTTAACTAGTTCTAAGTTCTAGGGGACTAATGACCTCAGCAGTTGAGTCCCATAGTGCTCAGAGCCATTTTTTGGGAGGGGCCGGACAATCCGTGTCATGGCGCCCCATACCATGCAGCTTCTCCATACGGCACCTTTATCAACAGTTTGTATAACTGACACACATTTTATTATGTCTGTCACTTTTAGACTTTGCTCTCTCAAGTGTGTACTGAATGGTGATTAATTATTTTCACTGCTATTCTTGAAAACTCGTTTTAAAATTTCTCCTGGTTTGACATATACAGTCTTTACATCTCAATTTTTATAAACTCCAGATCTGGGAAATATTGTTTGTTTTCCTAGAGACTGGTATGTTCATATTCTTACTTCGTTCTCTGATCTGAATCAGTTTTTCAGATTTGTTTCCTGGAGATCATACTGCATTTTCCCTGCTATTTCTCCCCATTGTGATGAAACTATTGATTTGGCTCTCTATGTTTTGAATTCGTTTAAGTGCAATTAATTCTTTTGATCAATCTTGATCTGTTTTGTTCAGTTTGGAAAGAATTTTGTCATAGGGTTATATTCATTGTTCTGCACTATAAGTGTAGCAATTTCTAAGTTAATAATGACTTAGCGGATATTTGTAGATTCTGCTAATTCCAGAACGAAATAGGCTTCTGAGTAGCACCTACTATGGCAAGAGTTGTTGTTGATCTTGTATCCCTAGTTGTAAGTTTCTGAAAAATTATGAAGGTATGTGCTTAGTTTTCATCCCTGTTCTAAGGTCTTCAAAAATTTGTTTCGTTGTTCTCCTCAAGCACTATTATGAATGTGATGTTGGGATGTAGTTCACTGAATTGTGAATAGAATATAACTATTCCTTGTTTACTTCCATTGATTAGGACATAGCTTAAGTAGTACTGTATTTTGCTGTTCCACTTTGTGTGGTTACTGAAGGAATCATTTTCAAAGTTATGCATTGGCGGCGCTCCACTGATATTCACATTAGTCAGACATCAGCAAAAACACCCTTTGAGTGCACTAGCAGGATTTGGGTTTGGTGTGTTAATACTGTTGAATCGAGTGTCATGCCTTTTGCTTTACATACCATACATTTTGATGGGCAAATCTGCTCACTATCACTGAAGTATGTGATGCGACATAGCCATCTACTCATTACAACGTACAAAATCTCATGTAAGGTGTGAAATTAACATTCATTCAGGCTGTCACCTTACATATCCGCCTCCTTCTGTGGTCAGTTTTGTGATGGGTCAATCAACAGTTGAGAAATTGATTTATGTTAGTGCAAAATTCTTCTCAACAGCCGGATGTAGCAATCGTTATACATTTATACTGACCAACTCTATATTTTCATTTGGCATAGTCAAAAAAGGTGTTCTTTCAGTCTCCCTTTGTTTTTACATTGCACTTGATTTACTATATACAACAGATTTGAGCACAAAACTAATGTTTTTCTAGAATTTAACATGTTTTTCTAGTATTCTGTGTTAATAAAATTATTTAAGTAATATGAAGCCTTTTCTTTCTATTCTATGGTTGTCTATACTTTATTTTTAAACAAAAAATAGATTCTCTTTCAATTTATATACTACATTTTTATATCTGATGTTAATATGAACTTGTAGCACTCATAGTTTTTAAATTTCAGACTGATTTTTATTTGACATGAATGTTTACGTTAAATGATTATAGAGATGTATTGAAGTTGAGGAAACCTTCATTTAAGGTTACCCTCCCCTATTTCAATTCTTATATTTTACTCTCAACCTCAATTTCTATGTTTATTATTAGCTTTTATGGCAATTATAATCCATGAATGTTTCATCCCTTACAATAATTTTTCGAATTATATTTATAAGTACTATTCCCATAACTGTACAAACATTTCAGTAACTGTTTTTATTCAAAAACATATTTATGTCCCCCAAAAATCTTAAACTTATGCATTATTACTTTACAGAAGAAATAAATTATTAATTTAATTTTACAAAAATATTTAATTCCTAATCCTACTATTTACCCTGTAAACATCAAATTAACATCATCAGATTGGAAAACCCTTTTTAGCACATAACCTATATATCAACAAACATGATACATGCTAGAATCTTAGACTCCCAAGAAAACACCAACACATTGTTTTCATAAACTAGTTATGTTGCCAAAATACGAAATACAAGAAAATATCATTTATCTGTCAAGTTTTAAAAAAGTCAAAAGTATTGTTGACAAAAATCTATTTCTTACACAAAATTCTTCAAGAATTAAATATCTTTAAACAATAACAGACTGTGTGTCCATAATATTTTTTCAGTTTAGCCATATACATGTTATTATGTCACAGACAGTCTTTTCTCATATATCTTCAATGTGGTTCATTGAAGTAATCATCCTCATCTTCATGTGCCTCGACATGTCTCCTCTGAGCATACAATGATGGTTGGCAGAGGGATAGATTACAGAAAGTTTCAGTGTATTATGAATGCTTGCTTGCCTTCATTCCATTCCGCATGTACCCATGACGAAATTATATTGGCGATCTATTATTAGCATAATAAAATCTTATATTCTTTGTGAATCCTCGAATCTTTATGCCTATCCATCGTTGGTTAGATCATTCGCGTTTTCTGTATGAATAGCCGTCTCTCATCTCTCGGTGTGACATTTGAAAGTGTTGCAGTTTGCCATAAGGAATATATTGGACATTTGTATTGCTAGAACAGTTAAAATGGAAATGGAAATGGCTCTGAGCACTATGGGACGTAACATCTGAGGTCATCAGTCCCATAGAACATAGAACTACTTAAATCTAACTAACCTAAGGACATCACACACATCCATGCCTGAGACAGGATTCGAACCTGCGACCGTAGCAGCCACGTGGTTCCAGACTGAAGCGTCTAGAACCTTTGGGCCACACTGGCCAGCTAGTTAAAATGGATTTTATGTTGGTAGGGAGATACAGTAATGGTCTTGTATAGGAAGGGATTTAGAAAGGTCCCTTGATTTATTCTGATCCAGGTTTTCTTCTTCCTAATCTTCTGCATTAAATCTTCTTTTATGGTTGCATCCTGCTACCTTCTCACTTGTGTCTTCACTCTTCTCTGGACTGGAAATTGGGACTTAAGATCTGCTTAACCTTGTTACTATACAATCCATTCTTATAGTATTTTCTTTCAAACCGTTGTATTTCCTTTACTGTACCAGGTTGTTCTTCAGGATAGATGGGACATCCTTCCATCGTTCTCTTCCTTACTCCCATGAGTGTTCAGGTAACGTTCCACAGTTGCTGGATTCCATAGGGTATGACGTAAATTTCAACTGATGGGTTACAGAAACGCGCCTCTTCTTCTTCCAATGACTTCAAATATTTGTTCGTCATTGATGTAACACGTCCACCTCCATTCTGGTTTGGTGGACATCCATCATATCTCTTTATGCTGCTCTAAATGGCTTGCAACAGAAGCGCTAAGTATCTATCACCTTAGCAAAACTGTTGTTATGAAGATCGCATGTGACTACCACATGAATAAAGAGTGTATCATGTCACATGTCGACTCTACCCAGGTTTCATCATAGATCCTTATACTTTTCCACAGAGGTGTTATCGTCTTGGACCACAAAGGCATTTCCTTTCGTCATCTCGAAAGCTGACATAACAGGCACCCACAGTCAGTGTTCTTTCCTCTCATACCTAACCACTATACTCAATTGTGATGTCGATCTGACCGTGATGACGATGGATTGTTCTTGATGACTTCGTGTATAATACAACACTGTGCGCACCTTTGTCCATCTTACATCCCCAAGTTTCTCTGATTTACATGTTACTACCACCTATTGTAGTTTTTGGAATGCTTTGCCAATCTTTATCAAAGCAAAAATGATTATCAGAAACCCATCTCCCATAAGATAGATTACAAACTTTACAAATACTTAATTACTAAGAGACTTTACAAAAATTCTGTGTTAAAAACTATACATAAGAATCTCTTTCGTAAAACTCTTCATAACTTTGCTTGCATTTTAACAGATCAAAATCTTTTATCCTCATTCTATATGTACCCTTCCTTTTTCATTTTCACTATTAGTATAAAGATAATAGTTACCTCATCTTCATCACGAAGAATAGTAAGAGGAAAACTGATGGTGATGGAGGTTAGTGTAGTAGTATGTCCCTTTTATTTTCTAACTACATGTTCATCATATAAAAACTCCACACTTTGACTCCAACTCCGGAGTCTTTTTCTCTGCAATCTCTTATTTTCGACATAAGTTGTAACAGAACTTCAAATTTCATTATATCTCTACTTCTTGTCTCCCTTTTAAAAACTTTCTCCACTGTTCAAATCCAATGTTCTAGTGTTGGTACTTTTATTAGTTATAGTTATCCCTATATCCTTCTTATGAACGATAAACTTTTATATTATTTCTCCCTCTATCTTACTCTTCCTTATTGAAGTCATCCCTGTGTGAACTCATGTCCCTCTATCTATATATTTCAAAGAAATAACGTGATTCTTACTTTCCGTAATAATTCAATTCTCTCTCCTAATTCTTATCTCTTAAAAACTTTTTACATCCATTTCCCTATCACCTCCTTTTAATTTCAACTTGTGGTAACTTCCAAAAATCACAAGTGCTTCTCATATTCCCAAAAATGTCTCCTCAAGAAAATGTTCATCATCCACGATGGAACAACCCACAAATAAATAATTCCATCATACACAACTCATTATACACATAATGTCTTGGCTTCCCTTCTCCCAAAAAAAAAAAAAAAAAATCATCAACTTCTTCCTACTTTACACTGCATTATAAGAGAGAATATACTACTATTTCGTCAAATTATCCACATGCTAATCTCTGCCTTTTTCCTTTCTTTCTCATCATTCCCCATAACACGCTTACTTTAGATCTTACTGTATTGTTCTTCCTTCACAAATATCTTTTTGATACACTAGTAATGAGATAAGTACAAATTAAAATTTTTTTTATTTGTATGCATTTTCTTAACTTCCATAGTCTTTGACTTTTAAATTTTACTCTCATTGGAATCTGGATATCTGATACATCTAATTTTTCTTGGGGACTTAGTATTTACTTTTTTACCCTTTGCAAACTTTCAAGTGACTAACATGGTGCAAACCCAATGATTTTCCTGTTTTTGAGTTAACCAATTCGACTTCACTATTATAAACCACCTTACCTAATTCCATAGGGGTTTTATATACTGAAAAGAATTTATGGCTTTGATGTTTTTTCTTGCTAGAGAGATGGTGGGTTTTCACAAGTACTTTTTGTCCTATTGAAAACCCTCCTGAGTTTGCCGTTTGTCCGCCTGGTTCTTTCTATTTAACGCCACAGCCTTCAAATTGCTCAGTGCCAATTTTACTAGACGTTGATGATCTGAATGTTCTGGGATGGGGTTATATGCCCATATTTTTTATTATAAGCATCTATGATCCCCTGTCCTATATACATCATCAGACTTGTGTATCAATACTGGTGTTGCCAATGGTGCATTATCTCCTTAGCATCTTCTTTCTCTCTCGTTTCGTATAAATGAACTAAATCCTCAACAATTCGGTCATCTTTAGTTTTTGTGCACCTGCATACATTAACTGTTGACAACTCTTGTTCCTCAGAATCGGACGATCCCCAGCCATTTGTTTCTCACCATGGTGGCATTTGTATCTGATCAACTTATAAACCTAGTTCATAATCTAATTGATCAAGTCTACTAACATATTTAATTAAAAAATCAACTTCATTTGGCGATTGAATCTCTTGTGACTGGTCTTCATACCGTTCATCTCGTCAGTTCTGTTTCTGACCAGGGTTTGGTGGCCTCAATTCGACTTCCTGTACGTTTTTATATGGTGTGCGTTGTCCTGCTGAAGTCTGATTCTCCCAACCTTTCTGTATTCTAGGTATTTTAGTTCCACCCGAATAATTTGAGTTTTGTGTTGGAGAACTTCTAAACCTCCCTGCTTCGTTTGCACCGTGATCATATTGGGTTTTATAGTTACCACCCTAATTTCTAGAACCAAACCCATTATTGTAATTCCGCGGCTCACCAAAACCATAACTATTTTTTGACCTCTGTTAGTTGCCAATTCCATGGGCGATTACTATTGTTCCCAAAATGATTACCTTTCCCAACACTACTTGCCATTGTAAGCATTACTAAAGGCCACTCGGTTGCTATTACTCCCCATGCCATTAGTTTCTCTCACTGCACGTCGTTTTTTCGCGTCATATTCCCTGAAGATAAATGCAAGTTCTCTTAACATCCCGTTAAATGTTCTGCCAACCGACGACTACTGATAACGCAAGGGTAACTTCATTGTGCTCATACGTATAGTTCTCCATCACTGTATGGATTGTGTAAACACTGTTTTTCGCCATTTCTTCAGAAAATCTAACTGGCTTCTTTACTTCCAAATTTCAAATGACCGCTTTTGTAACATATTTTATCCTATTTTGGGTTTCCGTGAACCAGTATTGCTCCAAGAATGCACATATAATTGTTCATACGACTGACAGTTTGCAGCGACTCATTGCATCGTTTCCGCTACTGCGTCTTCCATATGACCACAAATGAAATCAAGTTTATTCTAAGTGGCCAATGTTTCGGTAAACCGATATAGAATTGATGGATAAATGTACGGGGGCGTAGTCCATTTCCGTTTTGTGACTGTAAAAAAAAGATAATTGTCAGATTTCGCTGTTGCACCATATGACATTTGTGTTTTCGCAACATTTTCTGTTCCCTTAATTTGCGTCACACTTTCCTTTATTCGTACTACCACATTTGGATCCTGAGACGACATACGAGAGTAAGTCAATTATTATCCTCAACGTAATTATAAAATTTTATTGTGATCAAATAGGAAACTTACAAGAACAATATTTTTCGACATAGTCTCCTTGCGTTTCAACGCACTTGGTCCATCGTTGTACAAGCTTCCTGATGCCCTCATAAAAGAAGGTTCTCGGTTGAGCTGCGAGCCAGGAATGCACCGCTTCCTTCGCTGGTTCGTCCGAGGCAAATCGACGGCCCCTTAATGCCTCTTTGAGAGGACCAAACAAGTCATAGAAGATCGGGACTGTATGGAGGATGATCCAGTACTTCAAATTAGAGTTTCTGGAGCGTTTCAGCAGTGTGGGCAGCAGTATGCACCTTGTGACAGCAATCCTCGGCGTTTGCTTCGAATTGCAGGCTTTAGCCTGGCAGTAAGCATCTCACTGTAACGTAAGCTGTTTATTGTTGTGACCTTTTCCTCACAATGTCCCACTACTGGACCTTGTGCGTCCCAAAAAACCGTGGGCATCAGCTTTCCTGGGTCTTGAACTTTCCGTTGCATGGCGAATTTGGATGTTTCCATTCCGTTTACTCTCCGGCTCCTAATGATGGATCCATGTTTCGTCACCGGTAATGATCCTGTCTAAGAAGTTGTCCCCTTCGTTACCACAGCGATCCAAATGTTTTTCGCAGATGTCGAAAGGCATTTGTTTTTGCAACTGTGTGAGTTGTTTTGGGACCCATCTAGCACAAACTTTATGAAACCCAAGTCTGTTGTGGATGATTTCGTAGGCAGATCTGTGACTAATTTGCAGACGATGTGCCACTTCATCAATAGTTAATCGTGTGTCTAAGAGGATCATTTCACGTGGACGCTCAATGGTTTCTTCATTTGTGGCGGTGAAAGGTCGTTCGGCTCCTTCATGTGTGACCATTCCGGAGTTTTTCAATCCATTCGTAGACACTCCGTTGTGGCACAACACTTTTCCCGTACTGTACCGAAAGTCTTCGATGAATTTCGGCCCCTGATAAGCCTTCCGACCACAAAAAACGGATCACTGAACGTTGCTCTTCTTTGGTGCAAATAGACAGCGGAGCAGCCATGATTAAAAGCACGCCAGCGATAATGAAACTAATCTAGCAGCCTGAAAATTGCAAAGGTATAACAACAAATAAACAAAGCATGCGTCATCAACGTAAAACGACAATACTATCAAAACAAACGAAAATGTAACTAAATTGCGGATAATAATTGACTTTCCCTCGTATTTGAGCCCCATCTAGCACCGCATTTACGCAATGGTCTGAAGTTATCTACACCGTACCGTTCCTCGTGTATCGGACTGAAAGATACGTTAAAATTTCCCGTTACTGGATCAGTGTTTTGTCTTTGTACTTGTTTCATTCTGACCTGCGGTATCTGGCCTGTTGTACTGTAACTCACAAATTGAGAATTTGGTGCATGTGTCGTCGTAAATTGCTATGTTACCGCGTCATTCGAGTACGTTCGGAGGGTCGGCTGCCGCTCTGTTAGAATGCGCGCAGTTACCGCTTCTCGCGCCATTGTCTGCTGCGAACGCACATTATCTGCTTCGCTCTCCTGTCTCATGGGTACTTTTGCCATTTGTTTCTTTTTCGGATCGGAAAATACTGACATCTTGTGGACATATAAGTGGAATCTCATGACTTCCTTGCGTTTCCGCAACTGACACGGATGTTGCACAGCGGGTTTGGTTACTTATAGACTTTTTTCCACCACTACGTCAGATGATACTTCCGATTCCGTCGCTCCACTACTTCTTTCTGTGAGGTACTCAATTCACTGCTTCAGTTCTGTACGAAACTCTTCATGCTGCTGCTTATTTTTCGAGGTGATATTTACAGTGTGTGTATCGCATCTTCTTAAGGCGGATCACGTGTCACGTTTCCTGACATTAAATTCTTCCACGATTTGTTACTTCTTACCAGTTGCCTTACGTGCTAACTTATCAGCTCTTTGGTTGACGTTAGACACTGCATCCTGCACATGGTCAATGTCAGTACGGATATTTTACTGATCGGCCATAAGCGATTCAATTATTTCGCGCGAGTCTCTCGCCTCTTTCCGGATTCCAATAAACTGTTCATTAACTTCCGTTGGCATCTTTTGCTTGTTTTCTTCGCGAACTTTATCGAACCCAGCACTGGTTTTAGTTGTTTTGAGACCATTTAAAGCAGCATTTGTGGCCGCTAACCCCGCATTTGTTCCTGTTTTTAAGTCTACTAACCCTGCGGTCATCGCCTCACTTGTTTGCTGGACAACAATAGTGAGTTGGTTCTCCAGTGCGAACAAACTATCAGACGCTTCGCCATCGTCACCTGACACCATTTGGTGTACATTTTGCCGTTCGCGTCCCTCACGCGTCGTTTCACAGACTTCTGTGCATAGCGCTGACGCACATACACTCATTGTTTCCGTAGAAAACTGTCCTGTTTGATACAGAATTACAACATTTGGTTGAACGTATCGAAGTTGTACGACCTCTGATTCTGCATCTGAACCACTAGATCTGTTATCTGCCCGGTTTTGTACGGTCTCAGCCTGAGATGCCGATTGCGAAACTGCCACCATTCCCTCTGCATTGTTACTTCGTTCGGTTTCGAGACCCGCGTTCGATACATTTTGTTGTATGCCATTTTCTATCCTTTCAAGATATTGAGTTTACCCTAACGCGATGATCTACGTCCGTCTGCCATCTCAGACCGTGTAACTGACATCTGTCGTTCACGATTTGCGTGTGCAGCATGAAGTTATACGACCTGACACGTCTCCAAAATATCATAGGATGTCTCTTGTGACATTAACACATAATTATCAACAACGTCCACACTTTGTGGGAAATCAAACCAATTCAACAACACCGTGAATAACTTCGCGCGTGCCAGAAAGCTCATGCATAAGATACTTTTAATCAAAAACACAAAAATTTTTTCTTTATTCGTTAATACAACCTTTTCTCCTCTGTGGATCATACATTTACGGTAATCTGACCACTATGCAGACACATACATTATTTTCCAAAACATATTTTTTTTTGAGTTCTTAATACCCATTTTAATTACTCCCTCCAGTTTGACTAATTGGCATCCTGGCAGGTTCACCATTTTCTGACACTCCACTCCTTTTCATCTTCATCAGACATCAGCAAAAACACCCTGTGAGTGCATTATCATCACTAGAATAAATTACTGGGGATAGGAGTGGACCCTTATTCTATGACAAAGCACATAGCTGTTTAGCTATAAAAAACTGGTTCAATTTCTGTATTGTTGTCAATGAAGAACACTGGTTCACATAGACTGTGAAATGACAATTTCAGGACAATTGTCAAGATAACATAATACGTGCTGATTATCAGAAATAGCACTGAACACAACAATATGAAATTTAAATAGAACGTTCTCTACAAGCTTTTTCTTACATCTAGACAGTGAAACACTGTCTGAGTTGGCCAGTCTTACGTCAAATCATCCGATTCTGGTTCTAAGTTCGGTACATTTAGGATGATAACCAAGTCTACAGAGGATGGTTAGTTTTTGTGACAAGATACGCAAAAGATTACTCGAGGTTGCTTGTGTTCACAGTGGATGCGAAATGGCGTTCAGATAACTTTATGCCTCTGCCAGCGGCATTTACCTTTAGCAGCGACGTGTTGTCGGCTGCATGGCTGCTCTTGCCCTGTGAAAATCATATAAAGAGCTAATTAAAATCTACCCTATCTTTCTCGTTACGCGAGAAAACATGCACTCATCCCAAGTCTGGAAAATATGGCGATATACACGTGTATAGATGGAGCAGCGTGTATACTTCAACGCCCTCTCAGTTCTCGTAAGGACAATTAAACACGTGGCTGTTTCGTTTCTCCGCTGTAGGAGCTCAGTGACTCCTCGGCTAATTTCTAGCGGAATGTCAGACAAAGTGAACGCAGTGTTCACACAAAATTCCTCTTTTGGCGTCGTGCAGAGCCTGATGCTGCCTGTTCTACACTTGACACTGGTTCAGAGGAGAGTACTCCAAGTTTTCGGTATTGTGTCTTTCGTAGCAAACTGTCCCCCCACCTACGTCCTATCGTGGTTCGCATCATGGCCTTTTAGAGCAATGGAAGCGTTCCTTTCATAATATTATATATTTGGAGTTGTTGCCAGTTTCCCGAACATTGAAGCCTTTCATCTTATGGAAACTAACCCCGACAATCTCAAAGGGCTTACCTTGAAACCGCGCTGTAATATTATGTCTGGGGTGAACTAAACTTGCAATAGAGTTTAAATTGGTAAAATGAGTAAATGTCTTATAGTTGAAACCTATTTCCGCGATACTGAGGCTTGATTCCGGGAGGGGAGGGAAGGCAGGTGCAAATTTAACGAGGAACGAAAAATTAAGAAGCTCCTCTGGACAGAGCGTCGCAATAAGCAAAAGAACTTAAGTGACCGACGACCTGCACCCAAATCTCTACCTTTTACGCAAGTGCGTAAACATGCTAGACGGCAATAGTGTACGCAACGACATGTCTGGGGACAGGAATGGCATCAGACAGTGATGCGCGACGAATCCAAATTCTATTTGTTTGAGAATGGTGGCCGCATTTTGGTTCGTCGCAACCAAGGGCAGCTGTATCAAAGTGACTACATTAGCACAAGACATACAGCACCAGCTCAAGACCTTATGGTGTGGGCTTCTATTGGGTACAGCCACAAATCGCAGTTGGTACGTATTCAGGTCACTTGAGAAGTGTGGCCTACGTCACTGACATCCTGCGACACACAGTCACACCCTTTCTGCAGAAAACTCCAGACGCCACTCTTTACCAAGACGGTGCACGACCACATGTTGCTGTTTGAACACGTGCGTTGTTGGTGTAAAAGTATGTCAGCTTTTTGCCCCTGCTTGCCAGATCTCGAGGCTTGTCGCCAATCGAATATGTGTGGGATGCCGTGGGACGTCAGGTGCAGCACTGCGACTTAATGTTAACAACCACAGGTAACCTTGGAACCAGGTGAATGCAGCATGGATGACTATACCACAGGACGCCGTTAGCGCCTTATAAGCGTCTATGTCATCACGCATGGAACAAGTTATCAGGGCCCGTGGCGGACCCTGTGCCTACTAGGCAACAAAACATATGCTGAACCGAGATGACTGAAGTGCTAATCATTTCTGCCGAACATCTTAGTGTACATGTTCTGTGAATATGAACGTCCTACGTTTCGTCGTTGGACGTGTTTTCTTTTCTTTCTGAACGTAAGTGTAGATTGAAGATGTAATGGATGTCACAGTAGTCGTAAAGCAAGAAGTCAAACGCAAAGTGGAATAATCTAAACGTGTCTGCTTGTGAGTATTACGGGGGGAAAATTACCCTGCAGCTCCAAGGTTAAGTGTGGCTTACTGAAAAGTAATTTTGAGGAAGGGAGGCAATTTCAGACAAAATTAGAAATGGGGTTGAGTTCAGTGTCGAGAATGCGGTGCAACTGCATGGATATGGAACGTAGTTAAATGTAGGAGGCACTATGCACATAATAACGCATTTGCAGAGAAGTCAACTTATTAAAAAAGTCTGTCACACTGCTGTTATAACTAGGAATAATACAATAAATATATCACAGTTCTATAGTTTATTAACACCGATACTAACAACTCTGCCACCAAGCGCTAAGTGGTAGGCAAACTCTTCACGAAAATAATAGAAACTGATTGTGTTATACTAATGTCCAAGAAGTACAAGCAGAGCACGGAATTCCAGCGAAAATCACAAGTCCGTTGACATACTAGGCCTAGTGAAGAACGTCGAAGCCCAAGTTCCAGTACGGCAGCCAGATACTAAGTTCAGAGCGCAGGCAAGTCAACATCGAGCAGTAGGTCCACCACTCCAAGAGGTGAAGCTCTCCACTGCAGCGTAACACGGTGAGAACTGGCTTGTAGACGTCGGCGGCGGCGTTCGGGTGGCGAATCGCTGTGGTTTGAAAGCGATGCTAACAGCGGGAAGCGCACGGATAAGTTCGGCCAACGATGAGTTTCTAGGCCGCGCGTAACGAAGCGCGGTGTTGCTCGGTGCGGAGATTTAAAGGTGGTGAATACCACAAGTCCGTACAATGTTAGTCAATGTTTGTGGATTTCGTAAAATGTAATGTATTTTCCGTGAAGAGTGCTAGAGGAAGTTTATAGTTTCTGGACCCTCATTAGACACGCATAGCTCTTTACACAATATCTTGAAAATAAAGATCAATAAAAATTAAAAGAATTTTAATTATAAATCCTCCCACCTCTTGGTACTGCCCGTTATGAAAATTACGTCGGTATTATAAGGGTTCAGCCGCGACCGCGAGTCGCGCGGTGGGCGCTTCGCGGCGCGCGCGGCGTGAGGTGAGCAAAGATGCGGCGACCCAAACGGGCAGTTCCGTGAGGGCGGGCGTCGTTGGAAAATATTGCGATTTAATTAAGACTTATCTCAACGACTCGATAATGTGTTTTGATATTTACCTACGTTGTCTAAGTAACATATTTCTATTTAAATTTCATATTTTGTCATTTTTAGATGTATTTTGATTTTAATGTATTTACTTAGCAGTCCCCCAGCGCGATGACCGTTCGACCAAAATAGTACTCCTTATATTAAACTAAAAAGGGCAATAAATATTATTTATCACTTTTTAGAGGCTTTTTGTGTCTTTTTAAATTTTAAATTTAAGTTGTAGGTCATGCTTTTTAAAATTTGCATTTTTCTAGTAGACACGGTATGATTTGACACTCTGCCATCACACCGACACAAATTTTTTACGGGGCGAAACACGAAACTGCAACATGAGATCTTTTTCACTTGTGCGATTTATGTTCTTCTTTTGTAATTAACTCATATATCCATTGAATATGTTTCGGTATATACTTAGCTAATTTAGGTTACATAAGCAATAAGCAATGGCGATAATTCTAAATCAAGTCGGAAAAAAGTGTGTTGCCATTGCGCTCTCTTGCAATAGACTGCCTACACTTTTAGGGCAAAATAATTTGATTACTACTGAATTACAGACCTCAGAAAGAACCATAGAAATGTCTGCAAGAGCACATCTCTATCTCTTACTTGTGAGTCACGATCATTCTTTTTCTGGGTTGAGTTGTTTGGGGGAGGAGACCAGACAGCGAGGTCATCGGTGTCATCGGATTAGGAAAGGAAGGGAAAGGAAGCTGGTAGTGCCCTTTCAAAGGAACCATCCCGGCATTAACTTGAAGCGATTTAAGGAAATCACGGAAAACCTAAATCAGGATGGCCGGACGTGGGATTGAACCGTCGTCCTCCCGAATGCGAGTCCAGTGTGCTGACCACTGAGCCACCTCTCTCGGTTCCTTGTTTTTACGTTTTGCAGGTGCTCAAACGGGCGACTTCAGAGGACAAAAATCATCTTTTTTAGTCAACCGTAAAAGATAAAGACATATTCTCCCGAACTTTCATTTAGATCTTTTTGAGCTCTACAGAATGATACTATGTAACTCGATGTACCTCGTGTGTATTACGTATGGTATATCAAGAAAGCGCTCTGGCGGAAAACATTTTTACTTAATTTAGCTGATGAAGTTTAAACGGCTGAAGAGACTTTCACCCAACATAGTGAAGTAAAAAACTGTATTCAAATTGCTCCTTCAGTTTGGGAGCTAGGATAGCGCAGACAGAAACACAGGTATAGACGTTAATTCCTGTTTGTTTCGAAGGTTAAAAAAAAAAAAAAACTAACGGATCCCACAATTTGGTGAACTACCAAGGCAAAGAAATACTGCTGAATGAAATAAGACTAAATAAACGTAAATACAGCAGTTTTCATTACATAATTTCTGGGACCACTTGCTGATGTTGAGGTCTTCAGTCCAGAGACTGGTTTGATGCAGCTCACCGTGTTACTCTATCCTGCACAAACGTCTTTATCTCCGAGTAACTGCAACCTCCAGCCATCTGAATCCGTTTAGTTTATTCAAGCCTTGGCCTCCCTCTACGATTTTTACCCTCCGTGCTCCCTCCAATACTAAACTGAAGATCCCTTGATGCCTCAGAACGTATCCTACCAGCCTATCCCTTCTTCTAGTCAGGCTGTGCCACAAATTCCTCATCTCCCAATTCTATTCAGTACCTCCTCATTAGTTACCTTATCTACCCACGCACGTCGCAGAGGCATTGCTGTGGCTGCCGGTCAACACGGGCCCTAGTATTACTAGGCCCGTGTTGCAGAATAATTCACTTCCGGTCGCGGCAGTCGGGACTGATAAGGCGCGCTGGCGCTGTGCTAGCGCGTGGCGACCGGAAGTTGTGGTGCGATAAGCGCTACTGGGGTCCAGCTGCGCCGCAGCACGGAGCTGCAGCTGTCACTTATTAAACTGATAGTTCAGTAATTTTCACACCTTTGAGCACCTGTTTTCTTTGGTATTGGAATTATTATACACTACTGGCCATTAAAATTGCTACACCACGAAGATGACGTGCTACAGACGGGAAGTTTAACCAACAGGAAGAAGATGCTGTGATATGCAAATGATTAGCTTTTCAGAGCATTCACACAAGGTTGGCGCCGGTGGCGATACCTACAACGTACTCACATGAGGAAAGTTTCCAACCGATTTCTCATACACAAACAGAAGTTGACCGGTGTTGCCCGGTGAAACGTTGTTGTGACGCCTCGTGTAAGGAGGAGAAATGCGTACCATCGCGTTTCCAACTTTGATAAAGGTCGGATTGTAGCCTATCGCGATTGCGGTTTATCGTGTCGCGACATTGCTGCTCGCTTTGGTCGAGATCCAATAACTGTTATCAGAATATGGAATCGGTGGGGTCAGGAGTGTAATACGGAACGCCGTGCCGGATCCCAACGGACTCGTATCACTAGCAGTCGAGATGACAGGCATCTTATCCGCATGGCTGTAACGGATCGTGCAGCCACATCTCGATCCCTGCTTCAACAGATGGGGACGTTTGCCAGACAACAACCATCTGCACGAACAGTTCGACGACGTTTGCAGTAGCATGGACTATCAGCTCATGCGATGGTGTACTCAGCGACGAACCTGAGTCCACGAATGGCAAAACGTCATTTTTTCGGATGAATCCAGGATCTGTTTACAGCATCATGATGGTCGCATCCGTGTTTGGCGACATCGTGGTGAACGCACATTGGAAGGGAGTATTCGTCATCGTCAAACTGGCGTATCACCCGGCGTGATGGTATAGGGTGCCATTGGTTACACGTCTCGGTCACCTCTTGTTCGCACTGACGGCACTTTGAACAGTGGACGTTACATTTCAGATGTGTAACAACCCGTGGCTCTACCCTTCATTAGATCCCTGCGGAACCCTACATTTCAGCAGGATAATGCACGACCGCTTTTTGCAGGTCCTGTATGGGCCTTTCTGGATACAGAAAATGTTCGACTGCTGCCCTGGCCAGCACATTCTCCACATCTCTCACCAATTGGAAACGTCTGGTCAATGGTGACCGAGCAACTGGCTCGTCACAATACGCCAGTCACTACTCTTGATGAACTGTGGTATCGTGTTGAAGCTGCATGGGCAGCTGTACTTTTACACGCCATCTAAGCTCTGTTTGACTCAATGCCCAGGCGTATCAAGGCCGTTATTACGGTCAGAGGTGGTTGTTCTGGGTACTGATTTCTCAGGATCAATGCACCCAAATTGCGTGAAAATGTAATCACATGTCAGTTCTGGTGTAATATAATTGTCCAATGAATACCCTTTTATCATCTGCATTTCTTCTTGGTGTAGCAATTTTAATGGCCAACAGTGTATTCTTCTGTAAGCCTGAGGGTATCTCGCCTGTCTCATACATCTTACTCACTAGATGCTTAAGTTTTGTCAGGGCTGGCTTTCCCATGGGTATCAGCAATTGTAATGGAATGTTGTCTACTGCCGGGTCTTTGTTTCGACTTAGGTCTTTCTGTTCTCTGTCAAACACCTCACTTAGTATCATATCTCCCATTTCATCTTGATCTACGTCCTCTTCCATTTCCATAATACTGCCCTCTAGTACATCGCCCTTGTATAGACCCTCCATATTGTCCTTCCGCTTTTCTGCCTTCTCTTCTTTGCTTAGAACTGGTTTTCTCTTGATATTCATGGAAGTGGTTCTCTTTTCTGCAATGGTGTCTTTAATTTTCTGTAGGCCGTACCCATCTTATGCCTAGTGATATATGCCCGTACATCCTAACCTTTGTCCTCTAGCCAAACCTGCTTAGCCATTTTGCACTTCCTGTGGAACTCATTTTTGAGACATTTGTATTCCTTTTTGCCTGTTTTATTTAATGCATTTTTATATTTTCTCCTTTGATCAATTAAATTCAATATCTCCTCTGTCACCCAAGGATTTCTACTATCCCTCTTCTTTTTACCTAGTTGATCCTTTGCTGCCTTCACTTTTTCACTTCTCGAAGCTACCCATTCTTCTTCTACTTTCCCCATTCTTCATCACTAACACCAAATTCAATTTCAGAATCTCTACATTCTTCTAAAACGTGTAATATTTATTTCTCAGTAACAAGACAGTGACGATATATTTTCAGTCACAGTTGTCTCTAACACTGCACAAATCGGTACTGAATGAGAAGGAACAAGAAACGATCAGAAACCAAAGAGAAGAGATTCATTGTTGAGATCATTGTTGTTACCCACACAGAGAAATCCAATGCTCTGAAGGTCTACACTCCCGAAATGTTACAATTTATGGGAAAAGACATATGTTGTCAAGTCACAGCTACCACTAAGGAGGTAGACCTTATGACTGTCGCCATTACACTTAAATTAACGGATTAAGTTTAGCTGAAAAATGTTATATATTTATGAAATCTGGCAGAGAAAGTAATAAAAGACAATAAATATTTTATCAGAATTTTAAAATATGAAATACCAATTTAAATTACAATATTTACAAAAGTTGGGCACGAAGTACGACCCTCACCTTGGTAATGAAAGGGTTAATGAAGCGTGGGTTACTACGCTATCATCAAATCACTGCAGGAAATAGGCCTCGTAAGATAGATTAATGCATAAAACTAAGCTCGTACGTAATTATGTACAAATATTATATAAAAGACACTCATGTTCAGAAAAAACGGAACAGCTTCAACAACTAGGGACAGGATGTTCATATTCACCGGACATGTACATTAGTATGTTGTGCAGAACTGATTGGCATTTGACCCACGTCGGCCCGCGGGTTCGAGGACAACATCGATATCGCGGCGCAACACCACCTACTAGTAAAATGTGTCTACGGCTCTCGTTGTCGCTCTAAACTGAAGGTAATGGATCACTGTGACTCGACTAAACGTGTAGAATGCCTCTCAGATGTATGCACAAACCGACTGTCAAATCGGTTAGTTTGAAAGAGCGCGCATTATTGGTGTCAGAGAATTGGATGCATCCATCCCGGAAATTGCTGCATGTGTGGAACGAAGTGCAGTTTGTGTGTGTAGAATGGTTCGCGGAAGGCTGTAGGACACGACGAGATGGGTCAGGTCGCAACACCCACAACACCCCCCTCCACCGACACCTCATCCGAAAGGCAAGGCACTGGAGGACAGATCTGCATCCTCCTCGGCTCTGGTGCAACAGCGGAGCAGTGTAACACATCGTACAATATCAGGGGTGACAGGCCCTCACCCTTTATTACGGCAAGGATTACGTGCGCGTTGTCCACTTCTCTGCCCACTTTTGACGCACGTGCAGAAACATACTAGATGGCAATGGTGTATTGAAAGACGGGACGGAATGTCCTCAGTATTTACGGACAAATCTTAGTTTTGTTTGTTTGAAAATGATGGCCGCATTTTAGTTCGCCGAAGACAGGGGGAGAGGCATCACATGACTGCATTCGCACAAGGCATACAGTGCCAGATCAAGGCGTCAAGCTGTAGGCTTCTATTGGGTACAGCCACATATCACAGTTGTTGCGTCTCCAGGGCACTTGACCAGTGTGGCCTACGTCAATGACTTGCTGCGACCCACTGCAATACCCTTTCTGAAACGACTGGTACAGCTCTGTGACCCAATGCCAAATACGACAGGTGACCTTTGGAACCAGGTGAATGCAGCATGGATGGTTATCCCACAGGACACCATTCACGCCGTACACGCGTCGATGCCTTCACGCATGGAACAGTTAACAGGCCCATTGGCGGACCCTGTGCCTGCTAAGCAACAGGACAGATGCTGAACCGAGGTGACTGACGTGCTAATCATTTCTGCAGAATATGCTAATTTACATGTCCTCTGAGTATGAGCATCCTGTCTCTAGCCGTTCAATGTGTTCTGTTTTTCTCTGAACCTGAGTGAAAATAAGTAATTCCATTCTTTATCAATGTTAGGCTTATTAAAGACGGGCTGGTTTTCATATTTTATATAATAAGCAATTATAAATTCACTTGAGATGTGGAAGCGGTGAGTACAGGACTGAAGACATAACGTCAAACAGAAGAGGCGTATACCGAGCAGTAAAGAGTATGGTGTTCTAAGAAGGATAGCTGCTGTTAACTTTTTTTTTTGGTTTGCTTAGCGGTGCCATGGCGCGACGGCGGTGGATCAAAATATTACCGACTTTATTAAAGGAGTAATATACATCTTTTTGATTACTTTTGAATACGTCATGGGAGTGACAGTGATCAATGTGTTACAAATATTTACTATAAAAATAATCTTTATCACGATTTATTTATTAAGGTGATCGGTTTCGTCCACTACTGTGGTCATCTTCAGACCATTGAGTAGGTTCCTACTCAGTGGTCTGAAGATGACCACGGTAGTGATCGAAACCGGTCACCTTAATAAATAAATCTTGATCAAGACTGTTTTTACAGTAAATAGTAGGTTCCTACTCAATGGTCTGAAGATGACCACAGTAGTGGTCGAAACCGGTCACCTTAATAAATCGTGATCAAGACTGTTTTTATAGTAAATATACATCTTTTTGCTTTTTAGAGGTTTTTTGTGTCTTTTTCAATTTTTACTTTAGGTTTCATGTTTATTGATTAACCGTGCAGCGCTACATCGAAGGCATTCAGTTTGTGGAGAAGCACAACATCAATCTGGACGGCGTGACGTATGTCCCCCTGCATGTCATGGGCGAACTCAGCGAGCAAAGATTCTCAATAATTATGCGTAATCCGGTCGTTGGTCTTCAAATCCGACGAAAATTGTGAGGGAAAAACGTATTCAGTAATTCAACTCGTGTAACAGACTGACGTCAGCGATATACTCGTGGGTCGTGTAATTACATGCCTCTCTTCGAGGACCTTTGTGGAAAACTGGATCGAACTGCGGCTGTTTCTAATCCCTGGGAGGGGTTCGTTGCTTCAGTGACTTACGATAAACTGCCGCTAAAAAGAGGGCAAAATATGTTACATAATCTATTTACAGTAGTACATGTATTCCATGAAGTCGTCAGGTCCAGATGCCTTTCGATAGCAGTCACAGCTAATCACTTGAATTTCTCGCTGTAGACGCCACAAGAATAATTTCAGCGTGAATTCACACTTGTTTTCAACACTCCGTGATTGACAGACATGCAAAGGCTGCAGATTCGAGTAATTTTTAGAGATAGTAAACTGTAAACTTTTAGGGATATTGAACTGATACTAAACTGTTTTAGGGACAACAAAATGTAGGGATATTTAAATGACTGCATCAGTCAGGCGGAATTCGTCATATAAGTTTCTCTTTCACCTGTTTCATTGTTGTCTTCACGTTTTAAGCTCTTCTGACACGTCTTTCGCTAACGATGTATGTTTATACCCTTGGATCCTAAAATGTAATCGGTCTACTTACAAGGGTTCGCACTGCCGCATGTGTACAAGATGATCGACTTAGAATTATAGATTCTCGAAATACGTGCTTGCTTTGTAACTTCGAGACCAATTGGTATTAGTGTCTTCGATTTATATATCTTGTATAAACAGCCAAACGTGTGTCTGTTATTTATCGATGTGTATTTTTAACTAAAATTCTGAATATACATTAACGGATCCTACTGTCGTACCACGGATGAATAATTTTATGTTCTGAAAGTTTCTTGCGAACTTAATAAACTGTTAATTAACTGAAGCGAACTTATAAACTTGCAAATTACTTTTTAAGCCTGCGGCAGTTAACTGGATTCTAAATGGTAGACTGCAGATAAGTTCCAACTCGAGACGCAAAGGTAGGAGAAATATGAAATTTAGACTCCGTTCTTTACAGTGGCGCGTTATCAGCGTAATTAGTCAAAGGTTTGCAGCAGACTCTGCACAACATAATCCCCAGCAACTGTTTTACGGCTAAACGTTACGTTCCACTAGTGCCCGAAGCTGGACCACGAAAAGTTCTTTCACTTATACCATAAAAAAATCCTGTAATAAGAGCACCTTCGAAAATTCTAATTTTTGTGACTCACATCACATCCAGGAGCAATTATTTCCACACCTGGTGCGGTTAGATAGAATTACAGTTATGTAACTGCACAGTGCCACAGAAGACAGTATACACTGAACGTTAATGTCAAAAATGAAAACAAAAATAAATATAATTTTTGTGTAAGCGATCGCTGACAGCCGTAAGGTATTTGAGGAGTTTTATAGTTTATAGAATAGTTGCACTTGTTTTTCTTGTGGCTCCGCACCTCAGTCGGTGGAAACGAAACCCTTACGAGATCGCTTTGTGTCCGTCTGTCTGTCTGTCAAGACTGTTAAGACTCTTTTTCTCAGGAACGGGCAGAGGTTTCAAGTTGGAAGTCGTGTCTTGTACTAATAATTTAAGCTTCGAAGTCAATGCATTCAAAACATGCGGCTATATATGTGACATATTTTGAAACTTGAAAACTCAGTCGACTGGGTGAGAAGAATGTAACAACTGATTGTTGGTTAAATGTGTCGTTTTTGTTTTTTCCCATGTCATGCGCAGGGCTACACAATTAAATAAATTCTGAAGCCTAGTGCAAAGTTTAGTACATGTGATATACTTTTTATTACATACATCCATAGCGAGGAGATACTCTAGGAAGCAGAATGTCATGAAAGAAGAATACGTAATAAAGGCAGGAAGAGCTACGCTGTTCCTTTCTTAGATCCTAAATGGACGCTTCTCTGCCCGCTACCTTACGTAACTGGAATATCGCGTTAATTCAATTGCCTTCGTAGGTCAACTGAAAGTATTTTCCGCTGCCCCACTATTTAATAAATGCAGAATACCTCAGTCCTAAATTAATACGCTGTTAAGTACCAGAAACCAAGACTCTTCGTATCAAAATGCAGATCCGATATCGACAATCGTTTATGGGAAGTCTGTCGCGAGAATTCGCTCCCTGTATGTGGGTTACGAGCTTGTCTGATATCGAGAAGTAATCCGTGTCGCTTCCTCGTATGGAGGGCGTTACAGTCGACAACACGGTATCTCAGTACGTGTGCACACTGTTATACCCACTTGACTGCGCTAGTGCTGAGTGCCGTAGTTTGTGGCGTCGCTCGTGCGGCTTACGGTGGTGAAGCAGTTGCCTGTATTACGCGAGCAGTGTGCTGTTCATCGCTGCAGTCCTTGGTGAGTACGGAACATGTGCTGATGTGCACAGTGTAGTTGTTCGAAAATACTGTTTATGCATTGGCTACGTATTAGCTGTGATGCCTATATATGCCTTGTATACGGCTTTTTGGATCACTTCACCTAGTTCCTGAAAGAATTTTTACTTGCTTATTCGGAGAAAAGCTGAAACGTTAGTTCCGTCAATAAATTCTTAGTTGCGAAAAAAAAAAAAAAAATTCTCGGTTCAAACGTTAAATCTGGATTTCAGACCGTACCTGCTGAGGGAACTTTAGCATCGTTGCTGCGCTCTATAACTAAATGTAAAATTTTCTATGAGTGGAAAACTCAAAAAATAAACCACAGTTGGAAACGGTGTTGTAAGCCAGGCGCATCTGGTGTACCGCGATTGCAGATAACTAATGGTGCGCAATACATAGCCTTATACCAATGGTTTCCTACATTTCTAAGACTATTATCCCGAAGTGCAGTCAGACATTAGCTAGCGCAGGCAGCCCCCCCCCCCCCCCCCGCCCCGCCTCCCCAACCCGTTATCACCAACCCCAGTGCCTAACAACACTGTAAAATGGCTTTTCTTGGAACACTTGTATAAAATGATGAAAGTTGAATATTTTGTGTGTGTGTGTGTCTGAGTTGGTGTATCACAAGTTCTACTCACAACTATTCCTCAGATAAGAAATCTAACTATCCACAGCGAGAGTAGACGCTTGTTACGCATTCTTCCCCTCCATTGCCGCACTAGCTTGGCCTGCACACTGCAACCCCATTTGAAGTCAACTAAGTTAAAATGTGTGCACTATACCCCCTGTTCGTAAATCCCTTGATTGCTGCGCTCCTTCCTTCTGAACCGACAGAAGTTGGATAACTATAGGCTGTTAATGCTCAGTGTCTAACCGTTACAGATAATAGTAACGCTGTGTACAGCACTATAGTAGCTCTTCCGTAGTTAATGCTGTCGTGCTGCCAATCAGTTTCGAAGCAAGTAATGAGGCAATTTCTGGAAAACTGCAGATACTATCTACAACTTGGGGAAGAGATTTTCTTGGCGTATTTAGTATTAGTTAGATCTCACTTTCATCAGCAATGAATGGGACGAACAGTATACGTGCGTAATTGGTGTACTGTGCGAGGAACCTGTAACCTCCATCGCATTAATGCTACTATTAGAGAAAATATGTTACATAATCAGTGAGTCTTAAAAAAACTCAGCATAGTAATGATCCTTTGAAAAATTCAGTTTCGTGACAATCAGAATCGAATCGTTCAGTTTTTATCCCTCAGAAAATTTCATGTTACCCCATGCTGGGAACAGCTGGTTTAGACATACAAACCGTAGGAGTAACTGTTAGGTGGCCACTGGAACTAGTATCTGTGTAGAGGCCCCTACACACGCTACAGCTCATCGGCCGACCGACCGCCGGATTTGTTGGCAGCCTACACACGTGCCGACCGACTGCACGCAGCGATTACAGCGCCGGTGTGTTATGATTAGTTAACCTTAACTTCATTGAGTTTGTCCTAAGAGTTGCTGCTTTGTTTTGCACTAACAAAGAGGGATTGTGTTGGCTGTTCCAGAGGTAACAACGAAAAAAAAGCAGAAAGCTGTGGACAAATAAGCGACTAATGCAAGGAAAGAAATTTCCCCGCTTTCCGCTATTTAAGCAACTGGGAGCCGATGATTTTGGTTATTATGTAAGAATGGATGAATCGATCTTTTCGAAGCTGCAGAAATCAACACATTCTTAACGAAAAAGGATAGTCATGAGAGAGGCTGTTAGCTACATTGATTTCTACCTACTAGCAGAAGTTAGAGGATCCCAAATTCATTGCTCTTGTATCCTCACAATTATTATTAATTACAATGATTGCTGAAAGCTGATTAATAGCTGTCTAATGAAATAAATCATGCTAATAGAAAATAACATTGTATGTAGCATAAAATGACATGTAACTTAAAAAAACATCATTTAAAATTGAAAGTGTCTAAACATGGTGGCTGCGCACATTACGTAATAAATGTAACAGGTAAATAAGAAATGAACCATTTAGCTAGTCTTAGGACAGTAAAAAATCCCACATTTCGCTTTTCACTCACGTGAAATCTGGGAAGGTATTGACATGGAAGGTAACTGAAGAGTCGAATATGATTTTAGCGCTGACTTTTTATGAAGCTTGTGACAAGCTACTGACAGTGCTCGGATTTGTCTTGAAACTAACGAATTTGTAGAAAATTGTCGTCGTCACGTGCAATTACAATAGATTACTTTGATTTGTAAGAAATTTAAACGTTTGAGTTTCTACAGGAAATTAGTATAGACAGTATGTTAAGTCTTCCATATACTGCTTGGGCATTAGCTTTTTAAAAATAAAATGTCTTTGCAAATAACCGAACGTAAGTTGTTACTGAATCAGTCTTAAATACTGTGGTATTTAGTTCCGGTGCGAATGTTTACCTCACATTGAAATAACTAACTTAAATATCGTTCGGAGCTAGGTGCAGTCATTTTACGTTCTAAGATCGTTCTGTTGCTTAACCTAACTATCGTGCCCGCAATAGTTCGCCGTTTCCAGAATGTTACCATCAGAATTTCCTCTAAGCGCAAAGCTATTGGTATCGGGTTTTCTGTTCAAATGGCGAGATTCAGCTTCACACCTACGTATTTTACCATTATAGTATAGTTAGTAATTACCGCAACTTAGAAAAAGTTACTGAAGCGCAGATGAAATGATTTTCATTTAGTCTCGCATTGTGTATATTAACGGAACGGCCTATCAAATCTGTAGCACGTAGAAAATAAAATCTTAATTTGATTATAGGTTAGCCCCTGAAGTTATTAAACTGATATCTTATGAAGAATTGTTCTAATCAACCGCAATGTTTCACACAAGACAGAAAACTTCACTCATGCTAGAGAATAGATTTACTCGGAAATCAATTAGGTGCGCTTGGTGCGTAATATCTTCCAGTAATGGGAAAAGTGTAGTGTGTTGCTAAAGGAGAAAACACGTTAATACAAGACTTTGACATTACTTATCGCCATGTTTACTAACGCGTCATACAGCGTGAACGGACAATTGGCCTCGTGTAGGGGTGAGAAGTGCAGCAAACAACTCCTTTCTCTCTTTAACATAACCTCGTTTGGTGTGAAACATTACCAAGTTTTAGGTGCGGTGTACTTAGAATGTCTTCATAGGCCTGTAGGATAGGCATGCACTTAATCTATACACGTTGAGAGAAACAATCGTAATGCCACGGTAGGTTGGGTTGAAATATAGCCAACAAAAATTTAGATCCGTTGCCGTATTTGAGTTAGTTCACAAAGAAGTTAGCAGTCAGGCTGTTGCACGCACAGATATGAGTGCGCTCCACGCACAATTGTCGTTGTCATAGCATAGATGATAGCGCACATGATTACTCAGTCCATGGCTCGGGTTCGGTCCTTACTGTCACACTCCCAATTTTTTAATCTTTCTTTCGGTTTTAGGAATAAACAGGACACGTTTGGCGACTCTTCCGAACGCGTGAATTTCCGCGCGGAACTGCCTGATAAGCTAATGCTAATTAGTCTTTTCAGACTGTTTTTGACCACCCTGTACATCAGTATAACAAAGTCAATGACACAGCTGTGCTTTGTATGAACACGATTTTGATCATAGTCTTTATCACAATACGATCTGTGAGTTCCACTACACTTCTCGGTATTTGCAGCCGAGTTCTTTGCCTTGTATCAAGCCACGGAGTACATCCGGCGACACAGCCTTTCCAATTATGTCCTCTGCTCAGACTCACTCAGTGCCCTTCAAAGTTTGTGTGCTGTACAACGCCCATCCCTTAGTGCAGCGGATCCAGGGAAACTGTCACTTGCTCACTATTGGTGGAGCCAGTGCCATGTTTCTGTGAGTCCCTGGTCATGTCGGTCTACCGGGAAACGAGGCTGCTGACACTGCTGCCAAGGCTGCAGTCCTCGTACCTTAGCCCCTGAGTACCTATATTCCCTGCTCTGATCTCTGCGTTGCCGCCTGTCAGGAGGTGGTGTCGCTTTGGCATCGCCAATGGTCCTAAAGTCACGGGAATAACCTTCGGCTTATTAAGCCTCTCTCAGCGCCCTGGACGAAATCCTCTCGGCCCTCACGCCGGGACAAGGTTGTTTTAACTCGGCTGCGTATTGGGCACTGCCTTTTTAGCCATCGTCATTTGCCAAGTGACGCTACCCCGCCACTTTGTACACATTGCGCCCAAGTCTTAACTGTCCGCCACTTCCTGCTGGAATTGCCGTCTGATTTCAGCTGTTTTAGCGAATGACGCGCGGGCTGTCGACCGCGTTTTACTTTTTATCCACCGAAACAATATGGCAAAGGCCATTTCATTTTTAGTTCAGGACCTTCTAACAACCCTACCACAACAAAGGTCAAAAATTGTAGTGTTGCTCACGCTGCTAAATATTGCGTTTTCGGGCAACAACAAAGTTATATTACGTGGTAGGTGTCATTAGAGTACAGTTATCAAAGTCATTTCTTGAAATAATGGATAAACTAGGCACTCATCTTTTCGTGTTTCCCACGCTGGTCTCGTTTTGAACTCATGGCTCAATCGTCGAAAATCAAGGTGGTGGTGATTCCAAGCTCGGATGCAAAGAGGCCTAGGTGTTATTCTGCGATATTCAAAAGTTTTATAGATGTGTTTCATAAATCATTCCTGAAGATTAAACTTTTGCAAGTTAGTACAATGGTGATGTAAGAGAGTAATCAGCACTCCGAATTTAAGTTACACTTTATTACTTTTGTTGCATCATCACTTCACAATACAAAACATACTTGAAAATAATTTTCCTCGCTGTTAAAATTCACATTTCATAAACTGACTACAATTAGCGTCTTTTCAACATGACGACCAAGGCTTGACTCTCTAATAACCGCTTACGCGCCCAAAAATCAGAGTTAAAAGTACGTCGAAGATAATAGTGACAAAAGAAAGAATATACATAAGAATATCATTGAAATATAAATATATCGATGTATCAAAGTACCTCTGCATCAATGAAACCAAATCTGAATGTTGTCACAGAAATATGTTAACTATTCTGCAGAAACACAGTAGAATATTGCTGGTGTAGAGGTTGAAGTGAGGTACCGTAATGGTTACGTAATTCAAGTACCATTACAACCTCCACTTCTATCGTGTTTTTAGCCCTTTTTCCAAGTGCCTGTTTTTAGCTGTCCCCTATTCTGTCCATTGTGACTGACGTATGGTCGTTTAACTCCTTTGTTGGTGTTCTATAGTTTAACTTGGACGCGTATGACCTCGGTTTTTTGCGCCCTAAAGCAAAACACTACAGACCACTACATATACACCAATCTGTAGGTCGACCAACTTAGTTGCAGCAGACACTGCGCCCAGAGTTCACGGCGCCGTTGTGGTGTGATATATCTTAAGTTCATTGTGTTTGCCCTAAGAGATTCCGCTTTCTTTCACACGGAAACAAAAATAGTAGTTTGCCTTTACTGTTCTAAAGGTAATGAGGCCAAAAATAGCAGAGCGCTATGGATAAAGAAGACTAATGCGTGCAAGGAAATTAACCCAAGTTGTTACTTAAGCAGCCGGGTCCCGATAATTTTTCGTAGTTACCTGTTAACGGACGAATCGGAGTTGAACATCAAACCACCCTAAACGATAAAGAATAGTCATTAGAGAGGCTGTTAACTACTTTACGTTTTATAGCGACTGGCAGAAGTCAGGATGACCTCAAATTCAGTGCTGTTCTATCACCACAGTTACCAACTAAAATAATTCGTGAAACGTGCAACCTGTTTGATAGTTGACAGAGGTCAGAAGTCGCTCTAAAGCAAAACGTTATTTACATATGTGGCATAAAACGACCTGCAAGTTTAAGAAACTTTTTATAAATCCGAACAAGAAAGACTACACGTGGTGATGGTGTACATCATGTAATACAACAGATACATCAGAAATGAAGTACTTGGCAATTGTAAGACCTGTAAAAAAAATTCTATCCCTTGCTCTTCATAGCAGAGGTTTTGATATATGGTGGACTTCAGCATCTGTAACAATGAAGCAGGTATAGGGTTATCCAAAAAGGAGCAGATTTCTACCCAATTCCACAGTTCCTGGAAAGAGAAAAGTTCAAATTTTTACGCTTTAATGTGAGCGCCTTGTTACACGAAAAATACCAGAACAGTGGCTCATTTCCTGCTACACACGAAGCAGCTGGTATCTCGTTATGGAACTCAAAACTTCAACAATGCGATGTTGCACACTTCAAAGGGTCAGGGACGAGGGGGGTGGGGAGAAACGCGGTCTTTAACGATACCACACAGGTAAGTCGAGGTCTGGAGACTTGGGAGTAGCAGATGAACTTCGTTGCCGGTGGCCTCCCAGGTCCTGACACCTCACACCTTGACTTACCTGTGAGGTCACGTAAAAGTAGTATTTTTATCTCCTTCCCTCCTCACATGTCTGACTCTCTTTGAAGTGTGTGACATCGCACTACTGAAGCTGAGAGATCGATAACGAGAGACCAGCTGCTTCATGTGTGGTACGAAATGAGCCCCCCCTCCCTTTCTGGTATTTGCCATGTACTACATGGTGCTCACATGGAATGCATAACAATTTGAACTGTTCTGTTTCCAGGAACGTTGGAATTGCTTTCTTTTGTAGTTTGGAAGCAATAAATTTTTGAAATCTGTTCCATTTTGAATACCTGTGTATATTTTACGAATTAACGACCATTTAACGTCGGTATTCCAGTTTTTAGATTTCATTTCCGATAAGTATTGGAAAAGAGACCTAAAAACAGAAACACAGAAGGTCGACGGAGTTTTATTCTGTGCCACACGAAACCATTATGGATTAGTTAAAAAAAAGGGCTTCATTCCGTGCGCCTATATTGCTATACTCCTCGCACGACGTGTCCCACAAAGATGGGCAGTTTTTATTTCTCCAGAAACACTGTCCTTCAGGTTTCGACCGCGTCGCACCCTGTCATGTATACAAGAATAGCATTTAATGCCGTGGTCAGCGACAAAATAAACTTTCGTCCTAAAGTCAGCACGACAGCACTACATACGGCACAGTTGGTTGGGTGGAGACGTACGGCATACTCGCCCAACATCCCAACAAGGAATGTTGGTCGGTCGGTCAAAACGCGTACACACCTGCAGTTTATCGGTCCGTCCGTCGATATCTCGGTTGGTGAGAGTGTAGTGCCCTTAAAACGTGCAATACACTGAAACCAACGACGAACGGCGTGAAAACGTATACAAACTAAGAAAGATTTTGTCGGACAACTGACAATATGTGAAGTGCCTTGAACTTCAGTCACAGGTGTTTCGTGAGTATGGTAGCGAGTCAGATAGTAAATATCATTGATGAAACCATCTCTTAGGCTACGGTTGCAATGGCTTTCTTGTGGGTCTACTGGTGTTTCCTATGAATGGCAATAAGTGGTGTAAGTTTACAAACGTCTTGTCGACCCGTGTTCACTAGTTTGGGTATTTTGACATTGTTCTCTCAATAAATAATTATTACTGTCACTTATTGTTAACAATATTAGCTTATTCCCAAGCTTTCACTCAGTTAATACCCGGCAGAAATCTACCTGCTTTTGCATCGGACTTCCTTAACTTTTGTGGAGAAAGGTGTGAAGCATACTCCTGCATCCATTTTCAGTAAGCTGCCACTTTAATTCAAAAATCTTAGCAGTAATCCACGCGCTTTCAAATCGGAACTGAAGAGTTTACTCATGGGGTCACTCCTATTCTGTCGAGTTCTTGAAAAAATTAAGCTGATTCTTGCTGTGTTGATTGCCTTTACTTAAACCTACGGCTTGACTTTTCTGGATTCAGACATGTTATTATTTGTTATTACTCTTACGTTACTTGCTTATTTACTTGCTTATTTTCTTATTTAATTGCTTATTTACTTGCAAGTTTCGTGATTAAGTAAGTAAGTATAATGGTAAGAGCCTGATGTCAAACTGAAATTACAGAAAAGGTTCTGGTTGCTAGTGGAAGAGAGAATGCTTACTGTAGTGGGTTTCCTGTATTGGAGGAAGTGGGGGTCTGCTGTAGTCCGCTGCTCTCACGGTGTGTTCAATGATTGGTAGTCATCGGCGAATAGAATGCCGAGAATTTTGGTGGCTTCTCTAATCTTGCATTTCGACGTCTTAGGTTTCATTGCATTGTCGCAATCTTCGTGGTCTTCCGCCAGTTATGGGCAGCAATATGAAGTGCACCCAGAATCAGGCCACTAGATCCGCGGCCGAAACGTTGATTCTATGAGCGAAAGTTATTTCCAATATGATGCGGTACTACACCCATAAAATTTTCGTAACAGGCTGGCCGTGGAGGCCTAGGCGATTAAAATTTAACTGCCTTTATGAAACCAACTCTTACAAAAATACGAAAGTGCTGCTATACAGTTGCCGTTTCTTTTTAATCAAGAAGTTATGACTTTAGTTCTGCTGTGTGTGTACTGGTACAATACTTCGAGATTTGTAACAAATTTTGTTCAGCCAAACTGTTAATACTTTAACTGTTTCCTTTCGAGTGAGTGGGCATGTAATTTTGCGATGGAAATACGTTACTCTGTTTTATAGCTACTCACGACACAATCGATTGAAACTTAGCACTAATCATTTTGCAGACGCCGTACGAAGCTTTGAGTGATTAGTCAATGGAATTCTTCGGAAAAACACGACTCTCCGATTCACTAGAAAGTCGTACGAAAATTGAGCTCGTTGCTATGGAACGATCAGGTTAGTCCTCTCTGCCTAGTGGCAGCACAGGAAGTGAGCTGTACACATGTCACTGCGGCTGGAATTGCGCTGACGTTTACTGGCTGACAGTGAATACATAACAAGTAAACCGTGGTTGCATCTGGAGTTGAGGCAGAAAG
Source organism: Schistocerca piceifrons (assembly GCF_021461385.2). Lineage (NCBI taxonomy): Eukaryota > Metazoa > Arthropoda > Insecta > Orthoptera > Acrididae > Schistocerca > Schistocerca piceifrons. The sequence goes on from NC_060139.1 coordinate 1,072,905,100, forward strand.
GGAAGTGTTTCCAGCGATAGTTTGGTTGAGTAATGAGATACTTGGCGGACTACGCCTACCAGCTGCTATAGCTCGTTAGATCAGATTAGGTTTCATGCAGTCTGTGAAACATTGGTCTAGGTCGTATATCCACAGTGACAGGTCTGTCGGACCCGCCTAGGTTTGTACATAACCAAAACGTAGCACAGTACAAAAAGTATCATGTGAATAGATACTTAAACCACTAATGTGGGCAACCCTTCGAAGATCATAGCTGAAACTAATTACTAGCTTGATGCCTCGAACTACAAGCAAGACCGGTATAAGGTTCTCATGTTTCCTACTACTGTAAATAATTCACCTTCATTAAATCGAGACAGAGAACCGAACGCACTGCATGTGTAGTGAAAAAGACCCTTTACTCTGTGTTTAATCTGCGACTGACTTGATAATTAGTCGTACAGCGCGGAGACATTGAGGCACGATAGTGTGCAGTTCTTTTCTTAATGAATGAGATCTATTTTCTGTGTATTAGGGATAAGCTGCCTAGAATACTTAATTATGAAGATAAAAAACTGGTGCGTAATACTTTCCTGTTACGTTCATGATTTTTGAGGAATTTCAAAGGTGTGTTTCTAATGAAACAATTTTGTGCTACGTTTTGGTTCTATACAAATCTAGGTGGGTCAGACTGAAATGTCAGTGTGCTGTCTTTTTCTATCTGATTTATCAGTAACAATTGTCCTTAAGGTAAAAATCCATGTCCATGATTCATGGTAAAGTTCTGAATTTTATAGTGTGTGAATTGCACCTTACGCCACTCGAAGGAAAATATATTCTGACAAAGAATTTAGAGATCATTTCAGCTGCTGCATCTCCTGATTTGTATTTGCTTTCGATAATTTCAGTACTCCAGACAAAAAAATCAGCATGCTGAGCAACAGGCAAGTCAATTTTATTTAAAGGTTGACCTCGCATTCCTTTGGAAACAGTGTGTAGTCAGGATTGAGAGATCTCGTGCTAGCAAGTAAATTAATTTTCAGTGAACAGCGTTTGCAATTTCGTATGTTTCTTCCAGAATAGAGCAGTAATTCATTTTCTGTGGACAGTCTAACATTGCATCGTTCATGTTGTTTCGATACTGTGTTACAGATTCCATTGAGCACACAGTTTCCTTTGGCATTTAATGGGATTAAATTTTCTTTCGCAAATTTTGCTTCTCATGAAATTAAAAATTTTATTTCAAAACACTGTTCACATGCGCAACACAGGACCAACCGCCAGTCACTTTGGTTCAGTGGTTCAATGTTACCTAAAGCACGTGTTACATGATGGCAAAGTTTTCGAAATCATTAAGTTTTCTCACAATTTTATAGAAAGCTTACTCCAGTGCTAAAACGTGTGCGCTAGTTGAGCTTCTGTGGTTGCCTCAGATCACCACAGGAAATTCCTAATTCATCCTTGCCACTGCTGTGTTATTCCACTACTCGTTATAACCATATTTTCAGTAAAAGTGTAATATGATGCTAATACGTCAAATTGTTACACATTTATGTGATTAAAGAAACACAAAAATACAGAAACTGGAAAGGAATAATACGTAACTATTACAGATGACTTCTACCTGAATCATAATTTGGTTAATCAATTGTGGAATAGAACGATCAGAGTCGTTGGCGGGCAGTGTTTATGAACTGGTACCCCTCAGCAACTGTGCAGCACGAAAGTTACAGAAGGGATCACTGTTGTTCAGATGTCTGGTGCACATATCGCGCGGATGCCGTTGTTTAACCTTGTGAACTAAATGAAATCCTTTATGAAAAGTACGAAAGCTTTCAGTAAAAGGTAAGACATGTGCTCATTTTCCGTTGGCAGTATATTCCTTGTTGGATTGCCGGCCGCCGTGGCCGAGCGGTTCTAGGCGCTTGTCCAGAACCGCGCTGCTGCTACGGCCGCAGGGTCGAATCCTGCCTCGGGCATAGACGTGTGTTTTGTCCGTAGGGGTTAATTAGGTTTAAGTAGTTCTAAAGTCTAGGGGACTGATAACCTCAGATGTCAAGTTCCATAGTGCGTGGAGCCATTTTGAACCTTGGTGGATTCGCATAGCAGGAAATCTTCAACGTGCATGTGGAAAGAGTTGGTATGGGAGCATTAAGTTCAGAAGCTCACAGCTGTACGAACAGGTGACCATTCCGTTCGAAGCTGGCTTCCGGTATTGCATGTTTCGTTCACCCGTTTAGTCGTTTAAACCGCTGAGGCAGCAGTGATACATTTGCAGCTGGAGCGGGTAGTCCGTTGAGGCAGCGGAGGCCAGACAGGCAAATCCGTTCTTTTCAGGGGATCCGATCGCCACCTCACTCAACGAAACCTTCATTATTCGCCATTCACTTAAGAATGTAACTGAAAGTAAGTTTCCTTGCCCTCTTAATTCAAGGCCATTCTGCCTGTTCGTTCACGTATTTTAACATCTGCTGAGAAAGCAAGAGTTTCTCGAAATGTAGTTTTCAATTTTAAGACTTGAGTCCCTTTCCTCTTGCGTGATAACTGAAAAACACTACAAAATGAGTATTTTTTATATCTGTGTTAAACACTGAAACAAATTACCTACTTAGAGATTGCCAGTGGTTGCCCTTACAATCAACGTGACAATGTCTCCTTGGGCAATCGTTGCAGCAGCTGCCTGGATCATGGCTGATGGTATCATCCAGTCCCTCTCAAACTGACGAATTCTCGCCCATAATGAGGGTAATTTCTCGATCAGCCCTTTCTAAACTGCCTTGTATTTAAGTGTAGACTCCCCCCTGCGGGTCCGGGGATTAGAATAGGCCCGCGGTATTCCTGCCTGTCGTAAGAGGCGACTAAAAGGAGTCCATCCCCCTCACGGGGGTAGTTCGCGCCTGCGTCCGGAGACGGACGGTTCCACGACCTATCATCGTGGTCCTTTTGGTTTTTTCACTGCTCGTTTCTTCCTTCCTTTTGTTGGTTCCTTTCTTTGCTCTTCTCCACCTCACTGTCTTCCTTACTCTTTCCCTTGCCTTCTCATTGCCTTTTTCTCCTTGCCTTCTCATTGCCTTTTTCTCCTTGCCTTCTCATTGCCTTCTCATTGCCTTCTCCTTGCCTTCTTATTGCCTTCTTCCCCTTGCTTTCTCATTGCCTTCTTCTCCTTGCCTTCTCTGGTCTCCGCCTCGGCGTTTGAGACAGTCTGTCCTCTTTCTCCCTCTCTCTCTTCTTTTTCCTCTTCTTCCTTCCTCCCTGTGCGTGCCTGAAGGCCGACCCACGCGTTCGCACGCGTAGCCGGTGACGGGGTAACGCGTAAGTCCCCGCCCTGGGTAGACATGTAAGGCACGCGCGTACCCCCTGGTAAAGGCCAGGCCTGGGGAGGGGTGATTGCCTGAGCTGATACCTTCTGACCATGCCGATTGGTCCCTCCGTCTGTTTCTCGGGAGGTGTGACCTGAGGTGTAAACATTCACCTAAGGCGGGAGTGCCCTCTGAGAGGGTCCCCACAAGGAAGGAGCGCGCCATCGGAGACGCTGGCAATCATGGGGGATTCCTCCGCAATGGATTCTACTCCATCTCTTTCGACTTCGACCCAAAAACGGAAACGTGACCAGCCAACAGTGACAAAAGTACTACCGCCTGCCCCACAGTTCCTCGTAGTTTCTCGAACTGAGGACGGAAAGGATTTTTCCTCTGTCAACCCTTTCGTTATTCAGAAGGGCGTAGATGCCATAGCCGGATCTGTCAAATCCTGTACCAGGTTGCGTAACGGCACCTTATTACTGGAAACTGAGAGCGCCTTTCAGGCACAAAAACTGCTTCGGGCCACCCTCCTGTACACGTTCCCTGTCCGGGTGGAGGCCCACCGAACTTTGAATTCGTCTCGTGGTGTGGTCTATACTGGCTCCCTCGACGGATTGACTGACGAGGAGCTTCAATCATTCCTCGCTGAGCAGGGCGTGACGGCTGTCCATAGGGTCATGAAAAAGGTCAATGACCTTGTACCGACCCGGACAATTTTCTTGACCTTCGATAGTGTTAAGCTGCCATCGCGCATCAAGGCGGGCTACGAGGTTATTTCTGTTCGCCCCTATATCCCGACACCTACGCGCTGCTACCAGTGTCAGCGTTTCAATCACACTCGACAGTCTTGTTCCAATGCGGCTAAATGTGTCACCTGTGGCAGGGATGCCCATGAGGGTGACTGTCCACCTCCGTCTCCTCATTGTGTGAACTGTCAGGGTGACCATGCAGCATCCTCCCGCGACTGTCCTGTCTATAAGGAAGAACGCTGTATCCAGGAAATTCGGGTCAAAGAGAAAGTGTCCACCTCGGCTGCTCGCAAGCTATTGGCTAGTAGGAAGCCCACGCTGCTCCCAGCGGGGAAATACAGTACTGTCCTCGCCTCTCCTCGGACTACCCGGGAGGTAGCAACCCAGACATGCGATCTGACCTTCAGCACCACGGTCGTCCGTTCGGCCAGTGCTAAGATCGCGCGGTCGACGTCTCCTCTTCCTCCCATCACCCCACAGACACGAGCTCCTTCTTCAGCTTCTGCTAAAACGAAGACACCGAAGTCAGATGCACGGGCCTTCAAGAAGGAACCATCCCGTGCAGACTTCCTCCGTACCTCGACCTCACAGCCTTCGAACGGTACTTCCACTACACGTCCTTCCAAAAAGGCGCATAGGAAGCACAGTTCTCCTTCCCCGCCACGGCGCATTTCTTCTCTTGCGCCACCCAGCGGCTGCCGCCCCAGGCCGTCATCCGTTTCGCCTGGCCGCACCGCTGGTCGCCGTACATCTGGCCGTTCACTGGCGGAGGAAGCTCCCCCTCCCGGCCATCCTCCCGAGATGGCCGATGACCCTATAGACCCAATGGACGATGACTGTCCGCCTACTGATAGCGGCGGCAGTGCTCGCTCGAAGCCAGGCCCTAAGCGGCCTTCGAGGTGACCACTTCTCTCATCTTTCTTTTCTTACGATGGCACTTATTCACTGGAATATTCGCAGCATTCGCTCCAACCGAGAGGACTTGAAGTTGCTGCTCCGCTTGCACCGTCCGCTTGTCGTAGCCCTCCAGGAAACAAAGCTACGCCCATGCGATCAAATTGCCTTGGCACACTACACCTCTGTGCGTTTTGACCTACCCCCTGTGGTAGGTATCCCAGCTCATGGAGGGGTTATGTTGCTGGTCCGGGATGATATTTACTACGATCCCATCACGTTGCACACCGGCCTGCAGGCAGTTGCCATCCGCATTACTCTCCCCACTTTTACGTTTTCCTTTTGTACCGTTTACACTCCGTCATCTGCCGTTACCAGGGCAGACGTGATGCAACTTATTGCTCAGCTACCTGCACCATTTTTGTTAACTGGAGACTTCAATGCCCACCATCCCCTTTGGGGCTCTCCAGCATCCTGCCCGAGGGGCTCCTTGTTAGCAGACCTTTTCAACCAGCTCGATCTTGTCTGCCTCAATACTGGCGCCCCTACTTTTCTTTCGGACACATCTCACACCTATTCCCATTTAGACCTCTCTATATGTACTCCCCAACTTGCACGCCGGTTTGAGTGGTATGCACTTTCTGATACATATTCGAGCGACCACTTCCCGTGTGTTATCCATCTCCTGCAGCATACTCCCTCTCCGTGCTCCTCTCGTTGGACCATCTCCAAGGCAGACTGGGAGCTCTTCTCTTCCAGGGCTACCTTTCAGGATCAAACCTTCACAAGCTGCGATCGTCAGGTCGCACACCTCACGGAAGTCATTCTCGCTGCTGCTGAATATTCCATCCCTCACCCTACTTCTTCTCCACGTCGCGTACCGGTCCCCTGGTGGACCGCAGCATGTAGAGACGCTTTACGTGCTCGTCGACGTGCTTTACGCACCTTTAAGCGCCACCCTACAGTGGCGAATTGTATTAATTATAAACGATTACGTGCTCAGTGTCGTCGTATTATTAAAGAAAGCAAGAAAGCCAGCTGGGCTGCTTTCACAAGCACCTTCAACAGTTCTACTCCTTCTTCTGTTGTCTGGGGTAGCCTGCGCCGGCTATCTGGCACTAAGGTCCACTCACCAGTTTCTGGCTTGAAGGTCGCGAATGAAGTCCTTGTGGCCCCTGAGGCTGTCTCCAATGCCTTCGGCCGCTTTTTCGCCGAGGTTTCGAGCTCCGCTCATTACCACCCTGCCTTCCTCCCCCGCAAACAGGCAGAGGAGGCTAGGCCACCTGACTTCCGCTCCTCGAATTGTGAAAGTTATAATGCCCCATTCACCATGCGGGAACTCGAAACCGCACTTCGCCGATCACGGTCCTCCGCTCCAGGGCCTGATTCTATTCATATTCAGATGCTGAAGAACCTTTCTCCTGCGGGTAAAGGTTTTCTTCGTACATACAATCGCATCTGGATTGAGGGACATGTTCCCGCATGCTGGCGCGAGTCTATTGTTGTCCCGATTCCTAAGCCGGGGAAGGACAAGCACTTGCCTTCCAGTTATCGACCCATCTCGCTTACCAGCTGTGTCTGTAAAGTGATGGAGCGAATGGTTAACTCTCGATTGGTTTGGCTGCTCGAGTCTCGACGCCTACTTACCAATGTACAATGTGGATTTCGAAGGCGCCGCTCTGCTGTTGACCATCTGGTTACCTTGTCGACCTTCATTATGAATAACTTCTTGCGGAAGCGCCCGACCGCGGCTGTGTTCTTTGATTTGGAGAAGGCTTACGACACCTGTTGGAGGGCGGGCATTCTCCGCACCATGCATACATGGGGCTTTCGCGGTCGCCTCCCTCTTTTTATTCATTCCTTTTTAATGGATCGACAGTTTCGGGTACGTGTGGGTTCTGTCCTGTCCGACACCTTTCGCCAGGAGAATGGGGTGCCACAGGGCTCAGTTTTGAGCGTCGCTCTCTTCGCCATCGCGATCAACCCAATAATGGATTGCCTCCCAGCTGATGTATCAGGCTCCCTTTTCGTGGACGATTTTACCATCTATTGCAGCGCGCAGTGTGCACGTGTCCTGGAGCGCTGTCTTCAGCGTTCTCTTGACCGTCTTTACTCCTGGAGTGTCGCCAATGGCTTCCGTTTTTCTGCCGAGAAGACGGTCTGTATTAACTTCTGGCGCTACAAAGAGTTTCTCCCACCGTCCTTACGACTCGGTCCCGTTGCTCTCCCACTCGTGGAGACAATCAAATTTTTAGGCCTTACCTTTGACAGGAAACTTAGCTGGTCTCCACATGTGTCATATTTGGCCGCCCGTTGTACCCGTACTTTAAATGTCCTCCGTGTTGTCAGTGGTATGTCGTGGGGACCGGATCGAACCGTCCTACTTCGTCTATATCGGTCGATCGTCCGCTCCAAGCTGGATTATGGGAGCTTCGTATACTCCTCTGCACGGCCATCCATCTTACGCCGCCTCAACTCCATACAACATCGGGGTTTACGACTTGCGATCGGAGCATTTTATACCAGTCCCGTAGAGAGTCTTCATGCTGACGCTGGCGAATTGCCACTCACCTACCGGCGCGATATACTGCTTTGTCGGTATGCCTGTCGGCTACTGTCAATGCCCGACCATCCGTCTTATCGTTCCTTTTTTGACGACTCTCTTGACCTTCAATACGGGTTGTATGTCTCTGCCTTGCTACCCCCTGGAGTTCGCTTTCGTCGCCTCCTTCAACACCTTCATTTTTCACTCCCTGCAACCTTTCGAGTGGGCGAGAGCCGCACGCCACCTTGGCTCCAGGCTCAGGTCCGCGTTCACCTCGACCTCAGCTCGCTCCCAAAAGAGGTCACCCCCGGTTCGGTCTACCGCTCCCGTTTTTTGGAACTTCGTTCGAAGTTCAACAACATGACTTTCATTTATACAGATGGCTCTAAGACCAATGACGGGGTCGGGTGTACCTTTATTGTCGGGGCACAAAGTTTCCAATATCGGCTCCATGGCCATTGTTCGGTCTTCACAGCTGAGCTCTTTGCCCTCTACCAGGCTGTTCTTTACATCTGCCGCCATCGACATTCTGCTTACGTCATCTGCTCAGATTCCCTGAGCGCCATCCAGAGCCTCAGTGATCCGTACCCGGTTCACCCTTTCGTACACCGGATCCAACGCTCTCTTCAGCAGCTGGTGGACGTCGGTACGCCGCTTAGCTTTATGTGGGTTCCTGGCCATGTCGGTATCCCTGGGAACGAAGCTGCAGATGCCGCGGCCAAGGCTGCGGTCCTCCAGCCTCGGACAGCTTCTTGCTGTGTCCCTTCGTCCGATTTTAGCAGGGTCATTTGTCGGCGCGTTGTGTCGCTGTGGCATGCCGATTGGGCTGCACTTACCGACAACAAGCTTCGGGCCTTAAAACCTCTTCCCGTGGCTTGGACGTCCTCCTCACGCCCTTCTCGGCGGGAGGAGGTCGTTTTAGCAAGGTTAAGAATTGGACACTGCCGGTTCAGCCATCGCCATCTGCTGACGGCTGCGCCGGCGCCGTTCTGCCCATGTGGGCACTTGCTGACGGTTAGACACATTTTAATGTCCTGTCCTGATCTTAACACACTGCGCCTCGATCTTAACCTGCCTAATACTTTCGATGCCATTTTAGTGGATGACCCACGAGCAGCTGCTCGTGTTCTTTGTTTTATCAATTTGACACACCTCGCTAAGGACATTTGATGATGTTTTTTAATCCTATGCCTGTCAGTCTGTCTTTTATTGTGTTTTCCTTTTTAGTTGTTGTTGTCAACTTGTGCCTCGCGGTGCATTCTTAGAGTAGTCAGGGCGCTAATGACCATTGAAATTGTGCGCCCGAAAACCACAAAAACAAAAAAAAACAAAAAAATTAAGTGTAGACTGTTATTGAAAACGTGACTTCACTTTACATCTCATTCTTGTATTTCATATTGCGCAAAGAATTTTGAAGAACGTACAAAATGTGAGACGTGTGCAACGCACGAAAGCGAAGACGACGATTTCATTTTTCTACATTGCTCTTCATTACGGCAGTGATATTCAACTTCGTATTAAATTTTGTGTTAGCAACCGTTACTCAGTTTGAAGTATTACCTGCAATGTCCTTAAGATAGGAAGCAATCTAGAACGTACTACTTTGAACCAAGAGCAATAACGAAAATTAAGGTTCTCCCTCTGTGGTTGGACCCTTCACATGAACATGGACACCTCTATTTCCAGCATCTGCAATACGGGTATCGTAACGCCACGAAACAGACCCATGAATAAAGATACAAAATACTTCACTACAGCTATAAAATGAAAGCGGATGGGGAAAGTGTAGGAAGTGCTGGCTTCAGAATGGGGACAAGCTGAAACTCAATAGCAATAACAGCACGACACAGACAAAAAATGCTAGACATTCAACAACGCTACTAAAGCGACAGCCATAGGAATCGAAATTTTCACGTGACCCATGGCCCTCGATAACAATGAACACGCACCACTCGAAAAGCCAAAACCTCAATTTTCACTTCAGCAATTAGAAACACACGAAGAAGTAAAATTGTAAAGAAAACCATACGTAATGGATTAAAAAAGTAAGCCAAGAAAGAAAACGCCAACCAGTCACTGACAAATATATCAGAGTTGACGCACTCACACACTGAACAGAAACCGCATTCTGCAGTCAACCAAAACTGCACAGACATCATCGCAATATTAGTTTTTTGTCAAAGTAATTTTGCGCCGTTTTAGTGTAAATTGTTGATTGCACACAATTATGATTTTGGGTTTTTTAGCCATTAAGTGCATTTTGAAAAGTCGAAACATGTCTGACCTGTCCATGAAGCAAAGATCGTGATCGTGATCGTGACACCATATCACCGCCCATTGCAAAGCCAATCATTTGCTCACGAACTTAACGTCCATTACCGACCAAATGGAAAACACACACTTTCAAACCAAAAGAAACACACGCCTTGAATAATACCAGACACATGCACAAATTTGTCATCAGTATACAAAATGAAAGTAAGTCCTAGCGTACTCTTCTAATGAAGTCAAATGATTCACCGACAGCTAACGAATAATTTCCAAACACAAAGTGCGCCACCAAATACAGCATGCCACCCACAACCGTGACGCGATGCAAACAATTGAGACAGTATGAAGCCACACCGGTGCCAACGTGATAAACGGGCCCTGTGGTGTACTTCAAGGCACGTGAGAAGTGTTAGGCTAGGCGCAAATTGAGACGAGTATAGCGCGTGTGGCGCGACGCAGCGCAGCGCGCGTTTTTGTAACATCACAGTTTCAAATGAGACCGCGCAAATTGCGACGCGACGCGACTGGGACGCGACACGCGCCTGCGCCAGGTCGCGCGGCGTTGTGGTTGAGGCACAGTTTCTCGCGCCGCGCGCCGGGCTTGCCTCGCTAGCACCGTGGGAAATTTGAGGCGGGGAGCGGAAAAGTAGCACGGCCATATGCTCACATCGGAACGGCGCATATGAGCAGTGGTAATATTGCCCATACGATAAATTTTTCCTTACTGTGTACTGAATTTTATTGCCTTTGGGTAGTATTTCGTTTTTCGCCATTTAAACGCTCCAGCTTTCTTCGTTAGCACGTTATACTTTTCTGTTACTTATATGTGCATAGTTTTGTTTTGTTTTTCTTCTGTCAAGAAAAATGTATACTTCAGTAACTGATGAGCCATTGGCCACTGGAATTGCACCATACGCCCCCCCCCCCCCCCCAACCCGATGTTTTCAGATCGCAAGAAGGGACAGAGGGTAGTGAATAAGGAAGCAAGGAATATTATAAAATCATGTGATTAAGAATCAAGGCAGGACAGAAAAGCAAGGTTATCTTCTCGCTGCCTAGTAAGCTAGCGTATCTGTACGATCTGTTACAAAAATTTAGAAATGGATAATCTCCACAGGTGTGATCCCTCTGTGCATCTGGTAAAAAGCGTCCAAAATCTGAAGTATAGAAGTTTCACTGTGATTACTCTGATATGGATGTAATAATGTAATACGACACACTGTACTACATGCATGTGAGCAACATATTTCCACTGCAAGCTAGAAACAGTCGAAAAGCAGTCACAAATAACAATGTTTTAATTGGTTCGCCGTGATGAGAAAAAGCATTTCAATAGTTGTATGGGCATTATCAGCATTAATAAACTAATTATACAACAACAGGCTACACAAATGAAGAAAATGGTCGGTATTATTACGAAAGTAGGAATATCCTAAAAAGTGTTATGATTACATATATTTAATTTGTTGAAATGTGCTGCTGACAAAGGCAGATCTACTTTCATGACAATGTTTTTCGAACTCCATCTCACAATGCACACATGGCTAGCTTGTGCATTCCTGTCGTGCGCATTATCCTTCGCTGCTGACAATACACTCACCATCGTGTTGTGCGACATATCAATTGTTTATTTTTCTCAATAACAACTATTTTATTCGCGATCACGCATTGTCAGTTTGGTAAGCCCTAGGTGAGTAAACAGAATCTGGCATGTGCCTATCATTCCGCCTGAAGGAACGCTCGTCATTATTTTAATACTGCTCAGATCAAGAGAAGGAATAAAATCCTTTGGTAAGTTTCCATTCCAGTCGCTCAGTGTTAAAAATACGATGGGTTACGGGGATTCCACCAAAATTCCAACAGATTTGTCAATATGTTTTTGTGTGAGTTGTTAACCTTTTCTCATTCGAAGAAGCATCACCATTTATGAGTAAAGGCCACATTTCTCTTGGTGACTGATTTCATTGTACTTCCTTTGTCACAATGTGATTTGCCAAACTCATCTCACATCAGCTAGTGAGACAGAATTCCGAAACGGAGGGCCTCATTAAACAAGTAATTGGCAATCACAGAGCTCAATAGCTTACGATAAACCTCGTAGTATCGGTTTGCAGTAACATATAAGAAGAAATTTCATGGTTATTTTCATACTAGGAAGCTCTTGTTTCGCTAGCTGTCGATAACTCTTAATAAATTACAGTCACTGGAGTGAAATAAATAAAAAAGAAGTATAAGTAGTGATATTTCGCCATAGATAAGAAAGTTCCGTGTGTTTAATAATTGGCAAAACACTCCTCCTTGCGTGCTATCATTCGCCAAACTTTCGTTTCGATGTCTCGAGCGGTTTAGGAGATACGAGAGATGTTGCGCGTATATCATTCTCGCGGGCGTGAGATCGGAAGTGTGCGCGCTACATGGGATGCATTTTCTCGAGATGGTAGGCAGATAGAGATCTCCTCGCAAGTCTAGACAAAAATTCAGCAAGTTAGCTAAATTTCATACGCAGCAACATATGGTGTAATACTTACCAAACGCAAAATCATAGCGACACCTAATTTTCGTTGCAAACTTTTTGAGTTTCGCGTAGTGTCATACCAAAATGTGTACATCACAATAAGAATGGTCATTAGCGAGGTTATGGGCACGAAGCTGACATATAACGCTACAAACAAGGCAAAAATCATTTATTTTCAGAGAATAGTTTCCGTAAAATCGTTTGAGAAAGATAAGAGGTTGCTCGCGCTTCGGTTCAGTCAGCGCAGAGCGTCGCCAGTCGGCGCGTGCGAAGTACGGTGTACGCGTCGCAATATGCGCTGGACCCGCGTGACCCGTGCGGCACGTGCGTGTCGCGCTGTAGCATCGTGTGACGTCAGAAGTGCTATACCCTTCTCAATTTGCGCCTAGCCTAAGAAACACAGGCCGCGGAGTGTACGCCACGAAGACGTCTGAACTAGCTCAGTACGCAACATGCGTTTCTAAACCTGTTAAGTCGCAGCTGGGCGTGTACGTACTAACGTAACGGGAATTAAATCTTCTGCTAGAATCTATTATGAAGTCTTACTGATTAAAAATACAACAAAATTTAAGAACATCACTGGATATAAATGGTATAACACTTGTTTATAGCGTTTCGTCTCTTCTGCTCAAGTCCTCGTTTCAAACAAGTAGTGCCGTACGCAACTGATAATCATTTCGGCATCATAATTTCGTTGTATCCCAGAACAGCCGTAACAAATCATAAGTAGGCCTATGGCCTTCCGATCGTTGGACTAACAGTAAGGCTCCATAACAGCGGATTCCAGTAGGCGATACAATTATCATTTGTACTTACACACCTAGTTAACAGGTTAGTTGGCCTGTTGAGTTGAGCGAGCGGCCTGTCTCTATCGTAGGCCTCGCTAGGAAATTAGGGACGTCAGAAGCTCATTACGGGGCCCGCATTTCGCATGGGCCCCACACCACACAGTTAAGTCACTAGTCAAAGCAGACGGGTAGAATAGTATTCTTTGATCCAGAGTTGTCACGAGGCAAAAGGTTCTGGGAAAGTGGATTAAAATGCCTAGGATGTAAACGGCTGTCAGAAACATGTTCATTAGTTCTAAAATTTATAATTACAACGTACAGAATACTATGTAGAGGACCTTTAATAAGTCACGATTGCACCATAAGGCATTACGTCATCGCCACTGAAGACATTCAGCCTGTCAGGAAGTCTTTTTTCGTACTTTATGCACGAAACTGTATTTGAAGTTCCAACAATACTACTGTTAACGTGAAACAGTGCGTAATATACCTTGCATTGTCCCATTTCGACGACGACCCATATCAGAGGTGCGTAAGGGACGATGATGCCGGAGATTCGCAGCGCCCGACTATGCCTAGTCGTAGCGGAGGTCCAGTCATCTCGAGGCAGGGAAAATGCCTCATCCCGCCGGAAATCGAACCCGATACTCCGTGCACAGGAAGCGAGAACGCTACGCCAAGACCACGAGCTCCGGACTCATGTTACTAGGCCCCTATTGAGGTTCCATGAATAGTCAGCACTTTGGACTAGTATGGAAGTGATGAAATAACTCATTGTTTTTCCTTCAAGAAGTGATTCTGGAGCAGATGTTTTGTATTTGAAAGTACGCCTATGTTCAGTCGTCCACGTGTTGGTTAGGTTATAAGTACAGTTAATAGTGAAAGACTATCAAGTTATAGTTCTGTAAAAACAATGTGAAAGTCCTTTACAAAAAGGACGAACTGGTAACGGTGACTGCTAATTATTTGTGTGTATATAAGGGATCACAGGCCTACACTCCTACATGAGATACCTGTTGGTGTTAATGTCTATATGTTACCAGTGTCCATTCCTGAATGTTTGCTCAAATGAAAAGTATGGGACATTGAGTCCCCCTACGGTATAGACACTACAGCAGTAAATTCAATGCAAATTTGTTGATAGTTCAGTTTTTCTGGAAGTAAGTACTTAAAATTAGGAAGTGAAATACCTAATGTGAGAAGGAACATCTACATGGATACTCTACGAATAACATTTAAGTGCCTGGCAAAGGGTTCATTGGACGACATTCACAATTCCCTAAAATTCCAATCTCGTATAGCGCGCGGAAAGAACGAGCACGTATATCTTTTAAAACGAGCTCTGATTTCCCTTACTTCATCATGCTGATCGTTTCTCTCTATGTAGGTCGGTGTCAACAAAATATTTTCGCATTCGGAGGAAAAAATTGATCAGAATTTCGTGAGAAGATACCTCTGCAACGAGAAAATCGTTTTAGTGATGTCCATACCAAATCCTGTGCAATTTCAGTAACTCTCCCTCGTCTATTCCGCTATAATACAAAATGTACTGCACTTTTCCGAACTTTCTCGATGTATTCAGTCAGTCCTATCTGGTAAGGATCCCACACCGCACAGCAGTATTCGCCCTCCAGGAGGTCCACAAATCTTTTGTGGATACGTGCATAGCGAGCACGGGACCCCCAGCTAATGTGGCCTTCATTCCTTTCCGGGCTGCATACCTTAAATTTCTTCATCCTTCCCTATCCCCCATCTTGGCCCCTCCTCCACTCACCTCTGGCTCTTTCCTTCCCTTTCTCCCCCTCTGGGAGTATGGTTTGTACCTACGTCCGGAGACGGACGCTCGTAAATGTAACGCATTCTTCGCCTTCTCTGTTTGTATGTCTTCACCCTTCGTTTGTCCTCTTTTCCTTACCTCTTCTCTTTACCCTTTCCTCCACTGCGGCGTTTGAGACCTCTTCTTTCCTTTCCCTTTCTTTATTTTTCCCTTTCCCTTTCCCTTTCTTCCTCCCTCTGCATGTAAGAAGGCCGACCCACGCATTTTTGTGCATAGCCGGTGACGGGGTAACGCGTAATTCCCCGCCCCGGGTAGACAGGTAGGACACGTATGTACCCCATGGTAACGGCCAGCCCCAGGGAGGAGTGATTACCTGAGCTAATACCTTCCGGAATGCCGATTGGTCCCTCTGTCCATCTGTCGGGAGGTGTGACCTGAGGTGTGAACAATCACCTAAGGTGGGATTGCCCTCAGAGAGGGCCCCCACATGGGAGGAGAGCGCCATCGGAGACGCCGGTAATCATGGATTCTTCTGCAATGGTTTCCTCACCTTCCACTATGTCTGCTCACAAGTGTAAGTTCACTGAGTCTCAGCCACAGACAGTTCTTCCATCGTTGCCACAGTTGCTTGTAGTTTCTCAGTCCGACGGTCACGACTTTTCCACGGTCAACCCTTTCATTATTCAGAAAGGTGTCGACGCAATTGCACGTCCTGTAAAGTCTTGTTTCAGATAACGGAATGGCACCCTGTTGTTAGAAACAGTCAGTGCCCTCCAGGCACAAAAATTGCTGCGAACTTCACTGCTCCACACCTTCCCTGTCCGGGGTGAAGCGCACCGCACTTTAAATTCCTCGCATGGAGTCGTTTATACACGCTCCCTCGATGGATTGTCTGACGAAGAAATTCAGCATTACCTGTCGGACCAGGGCGTAACGGCTGTTCATAGTTACGAAAAGGGTTGACATGAACATCATTCCAACCCGCACTGTCTTCTTGACATTTGACAAAGTTCAACTCCCATCGAAAATGAAAGCATGCTATGAGAATTTCCGTTCGCCCTTACGTCCCAAACCCTACACGTTGCTATCGGTATCAGAGGTTCAATCACACCAGCCAGTCCTGTTCCAATCCGGCCAAATGTGTTACGTGTGGCAAATAATGCCCATGAGGGTGCTTGTCCACTTCCATTCCCTCGCTGCATCAACTGTATGGGTGACCACGCTGCTTCCTCTCGAGATTGCCCCGTTTTTAAGGACGAAAAGCTCATCCAGGAAATTAGTGAAGGAAAAGGTGTCTACCTTTGCAGCTCGAAAATTATTCGCCAGTCGACAGCCCACCGTGCCTCAGACAGGAAAATACAGCAGTGTCCTTCTCTTCGGCCAACAAAGGAGGTGGCCACACAGACTTGTGACCTCACCTTTAGTGCCACGGTCGTCAGATCGGCCAGCGCAAAGATCGCCCGTTCAACCTCACCACTCTCGCCTGCCCACTCTATGGCCCACCCTTCATTGAGTTCTGCTAAGTCTCGAGCCCAAAAGTCAGACACCAAGACTTCGAAAAAAGAACACTCGTGAAGATTTTTTACGTACTCCAACTTCACAACCATCGCTTCCTCCATCTAAACATCATATTTCCAAGAAGGCTACAAAGAAACCCAGTTCATCTCCTTCTCCGAAAAGGCGTGTCCCATCTACAGCACCACCTGGCGGAAATCGCCCTCAGCTGTCTTCTGTGTTGCTGAGGCGCACTGCTGGTGGCCGGTCAACTGGCCGATCGCTGGTGGCAGGAGCTGCTCCTGAACAACCTATGGATAAGGATCTTCTGCCTTCAGCTGAATGCCATTCCATGCTGTCGGTCGCAAGCTCTGAGCAGTCGTTGAGTTGACGGCAACCTTGGTCACATTCCTCCATTTTCTGTTCACCCTATGTCCATTATCCACTGGAATATCCGCGGCATTCGAGCCAATCGGGACGAATTGTCGATCCTCTTACGATCCTACTCGCCGGTCATCTTCTATCTTCAGGGAACAAAGCTGCGTCCCCATGACCGCTTTGTTCTCCCCCATTTTCAGTCCGTCCGATTTGATCTCCCTACCGACGTTATTCTTACAGCTGCGGAACGTTCAATTCCACGCACCTCCGAATTGCCCCGGCGCCCCCCGGTTCCTTGGTGGAACGAGGTGTGCCGTGACGCAATATGTGAGCGGCGACGTGCTCTTCGCGTTTTCCGCCACCATCCTACTTTGACCAACTGTATCCGCTATAAGCAGTTCCGTGCGCGATGCCGTCGCGTCATCCGCGATAGCAAGAAGGAAAGCTGGAAATTCTTTACTAGCTCATTTAACACCTTCACTCCCTCCTCGGAAGTTTGGAGTCGGCTTCGACGGTTCTCAGGCGCGCCAAGTTTCTCCCCGGTCTCTGGGCTCACTGTCGCGCATGATACATTAGTGGACCCCGTCGCAATTTCTAACTCATTGGGTCAACACTTCGCTGAGATTTTGAGCTCTTCAAATTACCCGCCAGCGTTTCTCCCGAAGAAACGTGCAGCGGAAGTGCGACCTCTTGCTTTCTCCTCTCAAAATCGCGAAAGCTACAATACTGTTTTCTCTATGCGGGAACTCCAATATACTCTGTTTCTCGCTCCTCCGCCCCAGGACCGGATGGTATCAACGTCCAAAATGTTGCTGCATTTATCAACCCACAGTCTGCATTAACTCCTTCGCCTTTATAATCGAATTTGGACCGACAGTACTTTTCCCAGACGATGGCGGGAAGCTATCGTTGTTCCTGTTCCGAAACCTGGAAAGGACAAACATCTCCCCTCTAGCTATCGCCCCATTTCTCTCACGAGTAGTGTATGTAAGGTTTTGGAGCGTATGGTGAATTGCCGTTTAGCTTGGTGGCTGGAGTCCCGCAGTCTTTCAACACCTGCCCAATGCGGATTCCGAAAGCATCGTTCTGCAGTTGACCATCTTGTTGCTCTCTCTACTTATATCACTAACAATTTTCTCCGGAAACGCCAAACAGTAGCAATATTTTTGATCTGGAGAGAGCGTACGATACCTGTTGGAGGACAGGCATCCTCCGCACACTCTCTTGGGGCTTTCGTGGTTGGCTGCCCCTTATTCTTCGCGAATTTGTCAGAGCGCACATTTAGGGTGCGGGTGAACACTACTCTCTCCCGTACTTTCTCCCAAGAAAACGGGGTACCCCAGGGCTCCGTGTTGAGTGTTGTACTGTTTGCCATCGCCATAAATCCAAGTATGGATTGTCTCCTTCCTGATGTCTCGGGCTCCCTCTTTGTGGACGATTTTGCGATCTACTACAGCTCTCAACGGACTAGCCTTCTTGAACGTCGTCTTCAAGGATGCCTCGATCGCCTCCACTCTTGGAGCATCGAAACCGGCTTCCGTTTTTCTCCCAGTAAGACCGTTTGTGTTAATGTTTGGCGACGTAAGGAGTTTCTTCCGCCCTCCCTACATCTAGGTCCTGTCAACCTTCCGTTTTCAGACGACGCTAAATTCTTGGGTCTTATGTTTGACAGAAAACTGTGCTGGTCCTCACACGTTTTCCTATCTTTCGGCTCGCTGTTTGCGATCCCTTAACACCCTACGTGTTCTGAATGGTACCTCCCGGGGAGCGGACCGAGTGGTCCTTCTGCGCCTCTATCGCGCCTTAGTGCGCTCGAAATTGGACTATGGAAGCATAGTCTACTCCTCTGCTCGGCCGTCTATTCTTCGGCGTCTCGACTCTATCCACCACCGTGGATTACGTTTAGTGTCTGGAGCTTTTTACACCAGCCCTGTGGAAAGCCTTTATGCTGAGACTGCTAAACCTCCGCTGTCCAATCGGCGAGCAGTCCTTCTGAGTCGTTATGCTAGCCATCTATCTTCCATGCCTGCTAATCCAGCCCATGACATTTTTTCGACGCCTCCTTTGATGTAGGCTATGCAGGCCACCCCTCCTCCCTACTAACACCGGGAGTCCGCTTCCGTCAACTGCTCCATTCTCTCTCCTTCCGCTTTCCTAAAACCTTCTTGACAACTTGGGGTACAGCACCGCCTTGGCTCCGTCCCCGGATCTGCCTGCTCCGTGACCTTTGTCGATTTCCCAAGGATAGTACCCCTTCACTTGTTTATCGTCGGGCATTTGCTGCTCTATGTGCACAAATGACGGACGCCACATTTATTTACACCGACGGCTCGAAAACATCGATAGGTGTAGGGAGTGCCTAAATTGTTAGCGACACCCCAAATCACTTTCGGCTTCCCGACCAGTGTTCGGTTTATACTGCGGAGCTTTACGCTGTTCTCCAGGCTGTCCACTGCATCCGCCGCCATCAGCGGAATCTGCTCAGATTCTCTCAGCTCTCTCCTCAGTCTCCAAGCTCTTTACCCTGTGCACCCTCTGATCCACCGGATTCAGGACTGTCTGCGCTTGCTCCACCTGGGGGGCGTCTCGGTGGCGTTCCTCTGGCTCCCGGGACACGCTGGCATCTGTGGAAATGAGGCGGCCGATATAGCGGCCAAGGCTGCAGTCTCTCTTCCTCGGCCAGCTATTCAATCGATTCCCTTCGCCGATCTACGGAGCGTTCTATGTCGACGTGTTGTTCATTTATGGCACACGCATTGGTCGACACTTACCCATAATAAATTGCGGGACATACAAGCTCTTCCTTGTGCTTGGACCTCTTCCTCCCGAACGCGTCGTCGGGAGGAGGTAATTTTAACTAGACTCCAGATAGGGCACTGTCTTTTTAGCCATCGACATCTTTTAAGCGGCGATCCTACCCCACTCTGTCCCCACTGCTCTCAGCTGTGGACGGTAAGACACCTTTTAATTGAGTGGCCCTATTTTAATCCGTTACGCTCCCGTGTACAGCTATCGCCTGCTATATAGTCGATTTTAGCAGATGACACGCGCTCGGCCGATCGCGTTCTCGAGTTTATTAGTGCCAGTGAAATGACGTCAGTCATTTTAAGCTTTTTTGGGGACAACCAACCCCGTTCTGTAGTGGATGTTTAAGCCTTCCTTCTGCTACATAGGATGTACAAGAAAGGATCGCAAATAGTCTTTTCAATGTGGACTTTAATTTTCAAGTAAAAGAAAAGAACACACCAAACAATGAAGAAACCCAGCTCAACAGTGTGGTGTGACTCAGAATGAAACCAATCGTACTGAAGTAATTAGAAATTTCTTCATATGTGATTGATGGTAATAGTTAATACAACGAATATACCTCTTAGGAAGAGGGATAAGGATAGCTCAGGGTTGGTGTTAATGTTGTCCACATGCGCGTGTTTTAGCACTAATTTGTGCTCTCAACCGGATGAAGACTTAATTTATTAAACTGCCACTCTGCACTGGAGATTAATTTTGGAAATGATTTCCCTTTTATGTATGCATGGGAACGGTTGTAGGCTGTGAAGTCTGGAAGGTAGATCAAAGTACTGGCAAAAGTAAAGGTGTGAGGGCAGTCTGTGAGTCGTGACTGAAGAACAGTTGGTACGATCTGTTCTTAAAAAAGGCGCAGGTCTAGTTCAGAGTTCCATTACAGCAAACAGTTTTAATAAATACATACATAAAGCTTTGATCAATGGATCATGAACACGACATAACGTAGTGATGTGGAACGTGTAACTTTAAAACAAGTTTTCTTCACACAAAATAAGTTTTTTTAAGTTACTACTTCATATCTATGAGTTTATCTATTGAGCACGAGTAGTTGTCATTCAGAAATTCTTTTAATTGACTTTTAAGTGTTAGTTGGCTATCTGTAAGACTTTTAATACTATTTGGCAAATGACCAAAGATTTTTGTGGCAGCGTAATTCACCCCTTCTGTGCCAAAGTGAGATTTAATAAAAATGGTGAACATCACACTTTCTTCTAGTGTTGTAGCAATGCACTTATCTTTCCTTAACTGGGACGGGGTATTAATGACAAATCTCAATTCAAAAGTTAGAGGTCTTGTTTGGGCTCCAGCTGTTACTCAGATTACACACTTCTGGGCAATGAATACTTCCTCTCTTAGTGACGAATTGCCCAAAATGCGATGCCATATGAAAGCAGTGAATCAAAATAAGCGTATCAATAAATTAGCCTACTATGCCTAGCACCAAAATATGCAATAACACTAATTACATAAGTAGTTGAACCAAACTGTTTCAGCAAATCAGTGTGTTTCTTCCATTAGTTTCTCATCAATGCACACACTCAGAAAATTAGAGTATTCTGCCTCAGCAACAGACTTCTGTTCATAGTCTATATCAGTGGTGTTATGCCATTTACTGTACATAATTGTATAAACTGTGTTTCCTCATAATTTAGTGAGTCCATTTGCAGAGAACCACTTAATAATTTTCTGAAAGACATTTGCAATTTCCTAAGCTGATTCTTGCTCCTGGGTGTGATTACTGTACTGGTATCAGCAAAAGGAACTAGCTTTGCATTTTGGTGAATGTATAGTGGCAAGTCACTAATATATATTAAGAACAATAAAGGACCCAAGACTGAATCATGTCCGACACTGTTATTGATAAATCCCCAGTTAGAGGACTCTGCTGGTTTTTGCAGACTATCTGTACTGTTCATTTAAACCTTCTGCGTTCTAGTTAAGTATGAATTAAATCACTTGTGCAGTGTCCCACTCATATCACTGTACTTAATCTTACCTAGAAGAATTTCATTATTCACACAATCAAAAGCTTTTGAGAGATGACATATCCCAATAGGTGATGTTGGGTTACTCAATGCATTTAATATTTGATCAGTGAAAGCATATATACCATTTTCTATTGAAAAGCCTTTCTGAAAACTAAATGGGCATTTTGGTTACTGCTTAATTTTTACAAATATGTAATGCTACTCTTGAATAAATTACTTTTTAAAGGATTTTGGTAGAAGTTTTCAGAAGTGAGATTGGGCAGTAGTTGTTAGCATCAGATCTATCCCCTTTTTCATTCAATGGTTTAACGATAGCGTACTTCACTCTCTCGAAAAATCCCTGTTTCATTACTATATATGTGGCTCGGAAGCCTACTTATTTGTTAACAAACTTTCAGTACTCTGTTGGAAAAGCCATCAATTCCATGTGAGCTACTGTTCAGTGAATTTATTATTTTCTTAATTTCAATAGGAGAGCTGGGTTGAATTTAAATTCTATCAAACTGCATAGGTACTGCCTCTTCCATATACTGCCTTGCATTTTCTAATGAATAGCTGGATCCTAATTTCTCTAAGACACTTAAAAATGATTATTAATAATGGTCTCTACTTCTGACCTGTTAACAAAATAATCAGTGTGTTGATAGAAATAGTCTTCCTATGCTCTTGGTTTCCCTGTTTCCCTTTCAACAACATTCAAAATCGTTTTAATTTTATCAGCTATGGTACTATCAGACATAATGCACCTACTTGTGGAGTTAGTACTAACATTTCTTAATACAGTGCAGTTGTTTGTATAAAGTTTCACTGTTTTGGGATCATTACTCCCCCTTGGTATAAGATACATTTCCCTTTCTTGTTTGCAAGATATTTTTATCCCTTTAGTAAGCCATGGCTTTTTGCATGGTTTCTTACAATTATATTTCACTGTTTTCTTGGGGAAACTGTCTTCAAATAAACTCACAAAGGTATCTTGAAATAGGTTAAATTTTAAATTAGCGTCATGTTCCCTGCACACTTCACCCCAGCTTTCCCTACAATTTTGAATTGTTAAATCATTCACTGAACGCACTATTTTGGCAGATAGTTTTTTATTACTGTATGGAGCTATATCATATACTCTAACCAGCTGTGCATCATGATCAGCAGACCATTCTTAACAGGAAAAGTTAGTTCATTAAATTTATCTTGGTATATGAATACATTATCTATCAGTGTGCTGCTTTCCTGTACCACACGAGTAGGAACATCAATAACGGATGTCAAATTGAAAGAACCAAGTAATACTTCAAGCTCAAGCTTTCTATCCGACTCTTTCAGAAAATGTACACTAAAATCCCTACAATTTTCTTTCCCCTGTCTGACAGATAGCACAACTAAGAATCCGAATTAAAAAAAATAATGGAAAAATTCCGGATGGGGACCTGTGCACAGTTAAAATAAGTGTCATTATTTAGTTTAAGCTCACATGCACATACTTCTATATGTTGCTCTATGCAAAATTTCTTAGTTCCCAAACTTTTCACACTGACAGATTTTACAACATACAACTACTGCCCTCTCCATAGTGTCTTTACTTACATGTGCTGAAAGCTTATATCCACCTACATTTACATTACCTATGACTACATGATGATCAGACAGGCGTAGTACATATTTTCCACCCTCGGTTTCCAACGCTTCTAAACAAACAAGTAGTTAAACTACTTTGTTTTTTAACGCCATGATAGTCTGATGCAATAAACTACCATTATTTTTGACTGCTTTTATGTGAACCACGTGACATATTATTATTTTTCACTCTACTGTTAAGAGAATACTGTTATGTTTTCATATATCTAGTACCTACCTACTTGCCTGTCTGAACTTCTCGCCAAGCTTAATTTCAATCAATATAGTAAGATTGGACTCTGATTTCAACCTAAAAAAGTACTCCCATGGGTTTGTGCCCCCTTAAAGATTTTGCTATCGTCCCAGCCAGTTTACCCTTCCCTATTGAGATGCAGGCCATGTCTTGTGATGACCCACCTACCAAGACCATCAACAGGAACAAAACCTAAGCCTGACAAAGTAGCTGCCCAAGGCAGCTGATCTAGCTCTATATTGACCCCCTGACAGCTGTTCAGTTGGAGTCGATCATACCACATGAAAGCAGGAACCAAACATACATCTGTATAGTTCGTTGCAGATGCTATTTTTACCAGGTCACACTCAATATTGTAGTCCTGATCCCTCTCAATACTGTTTCCCGCTCCATCCACTACCACAACATGATCTTGATTTGTGAAACACTTGCACAATGATCCTACATCCTCTCACTTGGATAAGACATGCACTGGGCTTGAAAATGCTTGTGACCTGGTACCTGTTGCCTAATTTTTCCTGCAAGATCTGGCCAAACAACTACTACTACTACTACTACTACTTCTACTTCTACTTCTACTTCTACTTCTACTTCTACTTCTACTTCTACTTCTACTTCTACTTCTACTTCTACTTCTACTTCTACTTCTACTTCTACTTCTACTTCTACTTCTACTTCTACTTCTACTTCTACTTCTACTTCTACTTCTACTTCTACTTCTACTTCTACTTCTACTTCTACTTCTACTTCTACTTCTACTTCTACTTCTACTTCTACTTCTACTTCTACTTCTACTTCTACTTCTACTTCTACTTCTACTTCTACTTCTACTTCTACTTCTACTTCTACTTCTACTTCTACTTCTACTTCTACTTCTACTTCTACTTCTACTTCTACTTCTACTTCTACTTCTACTTCTACTTCTACTTCTACTTCTACTTCTACTTCTACTTCTACTTCTACTACTACTACTACTACTACTACTACTACTATCTACTTTTTTGCAAAAGTTGGTTTTCTAGTGAGTCTGAGTGCTGACTACACTTATATCTACTTGAGCCTCTTCCTTAGTTAACTGAGGCAGCAAGGCAAATCTATCGTTTGTGCCAATGATGAAACTCTCAGATACTGTTATTTCTGTGTTCCCTGTGCTACGACTTCCCACCTGTCTTCATCCTTCTGCCCCCCTTAACCACATCAGTTCCTCCCTAACACTATCCATTTCAGCCTGGAGGGCTCTAAATCTTCCCTTCCTGTTCCGCTATTTTCCTATCCCTTCAACATACGTAGCAATACCATGGAAGAGACCCATAATTTACTTCCACGATTACCATGAGACTACATTCACCCCAGTGTAAACATCTGCCACAACAGCTGCACAGAATCCCAGAACTGACTTTCTTACTCCACCTCAAACACTTCTCGCTCATGCATGTTCACAATATTTTTACAAAATTTATCTAGGCAATAACAGTAATATTCTATTAACTGCAGATTACACGAGTCACTAAACTGATGTGGAACACTAATATACGTGTATACTATCAATATTGTAACGTAATGAAGTTAAACTAACGGTAAAAATCAAAACCTGTACACCCGAAAAATTAGGCCTAAGATCGTGTATGCCCGATACGTACTCAGCGCGTTTTGAAGGGAAATGAAAGACAGAACCTAAAACCTTTAATTCCCCGAGTAGATACGGTGCTAATAAATATGTATAACGAAAGCAACCTAAGTTCTTCACTTAGTACCTAAAGAAATGTCTTAAATTTGTACGTAAACCTACGTCTAAAGTAGGCGGAAATCTGCCCTTAGGTTAAGTTCTTGGTTTTTCGAGAAATACTTCGAAACGAGTGAAACCTTAAATGGTTAATGTAAAATTCTAACTTCGTTACGGTATAATATTAACTTGACAATTATAGAATTACTTACCTTCACGAGCTTAATATTCAAGGGTGTTCGAGCGGCGCCATTGCTGCCACCAAGATCAGGAATGGCACGCTCACTGCCTTACAGTGAAAAGTTCATTTTGCAAATGAATGTACATTAATCTATACATGTGTTCGCACTTCCGTTTAGAAAAGCTTAGCTAGAGCAATGCACTATTAGTTAACACCATAGGTTACCTCACCAACACGCGCCCCCCTGCGGGTCCGGGGATTAGAATAGGCCCGAGGTATTCCTGCCTGTCGTAAGAGGCGACTAAAAGGAGTCCCTCCCCCTCAAGGGGGTAGTTAGCGCCTGCGTCCGGAGATGGACGGTTTCACGACCTCTAT
Source organism: Schistocerca piceifrons (assembly GCF_021461385.2). Lineage (NCBI taxonomy): Eukaryota > Metazoa > Arthropoda > Insecta > Orthoptera > Acrididae > Schistocerca > Schistocerca piceifrons. The sequence goes on from NC_060139.1 coordinate 1,072,930,728, forward strand.
TTGCGGTCATTTTGCTTTTTCACTTCTCGTTTCTTCCTTCCTTTGGTTGGTTCCTTTCTTTGCTCTTCTCCACCTCACTGTCTTCCTTATTCTTTCCCCTGCAAAATCTCCTTGCCTTCTCATTGCCTTCTTCTCCATGCCTTCTCATTGCCTTCTTCTCCTTGCCTTCTCTGGTCTCCGCCTCGGCGTTTGAGACACTGTCCTTCCTCTCTCTCTCTCTCTCTCTCTCTCTCTCTCTCTCTCTCTCTCTCTCTCTCTCTCTCCTTTTTCCTCTTCTTCCTTCCTCCCTGTGCGCGCCTGAAGGCCGACCCACGCGTTCGCACGCGTAGCCGGTGACGGGGTAACGCGTAATTCCCCGCCCTGGGTAGACATGTAAGGCACGCGCGTACCCCCTGCTAAAGGCCAGGCCCGGGGAGAGGTGATTGCCTGAGCTGATACCTTCTGACCATGCCGATTGGTCCCTCCGTCTGTTTCTCGGAGTTGTGACCTGAGGTGTAAACATTCACCTAAGGCGGGAGTGCCCTCTGAGAGGGTCCCCACAAGGAAGGATTGCGCCATCGGAGACGCTGGCAATCATGGGGTATTCCTCCGCAATGGATTTCACTCCATATCTCTCGACTTCTGCCCAAAAACGGAAACTTGACCAGCTACCAGTGACAAAAGTACTACCACCTGCCCCACAGTTCCTCGTCGTTTCTCGATCTGAGGACGGAAAGGATATTTCCTGTCAACCCTTGCGTTATCCAGAACGGCGTAGATGCCATAGCCGGATCTGTCAAATCTTGTACCAGGTTGCGTAACGGTACCTTATTACTTGAAACTGAGAGCGCCTTTCAGGCACAAAAACTGCTTCGGGCCACACACTTGTACACGTTCCCTGTCCGGGTGGAGGCTCACCAAACTTTGAATTCGTCTCGTGGTGTGGTCTATACTAGATCCCTCGACGGCTTGACTGACGAGGAGATACAATCTTTCCTCGCTGAGCAGGGCGTGACGGCTGTCCATAGGGTCATGAAAAAGGTCAACAATGACCTTGTACCGACCCGGACACTTTTCTTGACCTTTGATAGTGTTAAGCTGCCACTGCGCATCAAGGCGGGCTATGAGGTTATTTCTGTTCGCCCCTATGTCCCGACACCTATGCGCTGCTACCATTGTCAGCGTTTCAATCACACTCGACAGTCTTGTTCCAATGCGGCTAAATGTGTCACCTGTGGCAGGGATGCCCATGAGGGTGACTGTCGACCTCCGTCTCCTCGTTGTGTGAACTGTCAGGGTGACCATGCTGCATCCTCCCGCGACTGTCCTGTCTATAAGGAAGAACGCTGTATCCAAGAAGTTCGGGTCAAAGAGAAAGTGTCCCTCGGCTGCTCGCAAGCTATTGGCTAGTAGGAAGCCCACGCTGCTCCCAGCGGGGAAATACAGTACTGTCCTCGCCTCTCCTCAGACTACCTGGGAGGTGGCAACCCAGACATGCGATCTGACCTTCAGCACCACGGTCGTCCGTTCGGCCAGTGTTAAGATCGCGCGGTCGACGTCTCCTCTTGCTCCCATCACCCCACAGACACCAGCCCCTTCATCAGCTTCTGCTAAGACGAAGGCCCAGAAGTCAGATGCACGGGCCTTTAAGAAGGAATCGTCCCGTGCAGACTTCCTACGTACCTCGACCTCCCAGCCTTCGACCGGTACTTCCACCAAACGACCTTCCAAGAAGGCTCATAGGAAGCACAGTTCTTCTCCGCCACGGCGCATTTCTTCTCCTGCGCCACCCAGCGGTTGCCACCCCAGGCCGTCATCCGTTTCGCCTGGCCACACCGCTGGTAGCCGAACATCTGGCCGTTCACCGGCGGAGGAAGCTCCCCCTCCTGGCCATCTTCCCAAGATGGCCGATGAACCTATGGACCCAATGGACGATGACTGTCCGCCTACTGATAGTGGCGGTAGTGCTCGCTCGAAGCCAGGCCCTAAGCGGCCTTCGAGGTGACCACTTCTCTCATCTTTCTTTTCTTACGATGGCACTTATTCACTGGAATATTCGCAGCATTCGCTCCAACTGAGAGGACTTGAAGTTGCTGCTCCGCTTGCACCGTCCGCTCGTCGTAGCCCTCCAGGAAAAGAAGCTACGCCCATGCGATCAAATTGCCTTGGCACACTACACCTCTGTGCGTTTTGACCTACCCCCTGTGGTAGGTATCCCAGCTCATGGAGGGGTTATGTTGCTGGTTCGGGATGATATTTACTACGATCCCATCACGTTGCACACCGGCCTGCAGGCAGTTGCCATCCGCATTACTCTTCCCACTTTTACGTTTTCCTTTTGTACCGTTTACACTCCATCGTCATCTGCCGTTACCAGTGCAGACGTGATGCAACTTATTGCTCAGCTACCTGCACCATTTTTGTTAACTGGAGACTTCAATGCCCACCATCCCCTTTGGGGCTCTCCAGCATCCTGCCCAAGGGGCTCCTTGTTAGCAGACCTTTTCAACCAGCTCGATCTTGTCTGCCTCAATACCGGCGCCCCTACTTTTCTTTCGGACACATCTCACACCTATTCCCATTTAGACCTCTCTATATGTACTCCCCAACTTGCACGCCGGTTTGAGTGGTATGCACTTTCTGATACATATTCGAGCGACCACTTCCCGTGTGTTATCCATCTCCTGCAGCATACCCCCTCTCCGTGCTTCTCTAATTGGACCATCTCCAAGGCAGACTGGGGGCTCTTCTCTTCCAGGGCGACCTTTCAGGATCAAACCTTTACAAGCTGCGATTGTCAGGTCCAACACCTCACGGAAGTCATTCTCGCTGCTGCTGAATATTCCATCCCTCACCCTCCTTCTCCACGTCGCGTACCGGTCCCCTGGTGGACCGCAGCATGTAGAGACGCTTTACGTGCTCGTCGACGTGCTTCACGCACATTTAAACGCCACCCTACAGTGGCGAATTGTATCAATTATAAACGATTACGTGCTCAGTGTCGTCGTATTATCAAAGAAAGCAAGAAAGCCAGCTGGGCTGCTTTCACAAGCACCTTCAACAGTTTTACTCCTTCTGTTGTCTGGGGTAGCCTGCGCCGGCTATCTGGCACTAAGGTCCACTCACCAGTTTCTGGCTTGAAGGTCGCGAATGACGTCCTTGTGGCCCCTGAGGCTGTCTCCAATGCCTTCGGTCGCCTTTTTGCAGAGGTTTCGAGCTCCGCTCATTACCACCCTGCCTTCCTCCCCCGCAAACAGGCAGAGGAGGCTAGGCCACCTAACTTCCGCTCCTCGAATTGTGAAAGTTATAATGCCCCATTCACCATGCGGGAACTCGAAAACGCACTTGGCCGATCACGGTCCTCCGCTCCAGGGCCAGATTCTATTCATATTCAGATGCTGAAGAACCTTTCTCCTGCGGGTAAAGGTTTTCTTCGTACATACAATCGCATCTGGATTGAGGGACATGTTCCCGCATGCTGGCGCGAGTCTATTGTTGTCCCGATTCCTAAGCCGGGGAAGGACAAGCACTTGCCTTCCAGTTATCGACCTATCTCGCTTACCAGCTGTGTCTGTAAAGTGATGGAGCGAATGGTTAACTCTCGATTGGTTTGGCTGCTCGAGTCTCGACGCCTACTTACCAATGTACAATGTGGATTTCGTAGGCGCCGCTCTGCTGTTGACCATCTGGTTACCTTGTCGACCTTCATTATGAATAACTTCCTGCGGAAGCGCCCGACCGCGGCTGTGTTCTTTGATTTGGAGAAGGCTTACGACACCTGTTGGAGGGCGGGCATTCTCCGCACCATGCATACATGGGGCCTTCGCGGTCGCCTCCCTCTTTTTATTCGTTCTTTTTTAATGGATCGACGGTTCAGGGTACGTGTGGGTTCTGTCCTGTCACACCTTTCGCCAGGAGAATGGGGTGCCACAGGGCTCAGTTTTGAGCGTCGCTCTCTTCGCCATCGCGATCAATCCAATAATGGATTGCCTCCCAGCTGATGTATCAGGCTCCCTTTTCGTGGACGATTTTACCATCTATTGCAGCGCGCAGTGTACACGTGTCCTGGAGCGCTGTCTTCAGCGTTCTCTTGACCGTCTTTACTCCTGGAGTGTCGCCAATGGCTTCCGTTTTTCTGCCGAGAAGACGGTCTGTATTAACTTCTGGCGCTACAGAGTTTCTCCAACCGTCCTTATGACTCGGTCCCGTTGCTCTCCCAATCGTGGAGACAACCAAATTTTTAGGCCTTACATTTGACAGGAAACTTAGCTGGTCTCCACATGTCATATTTGGCTGCCCGTTGTACCCGTTCTTTAAATGTCCTCCGTGTTCTCAGTGGTATGTCGTGGGGAGCGGATCGAACCGTCCTGCTTCGTCTATATCGGTCGATCGTCCGCTCCAAGCTGGATTATGGGAGCTTCGTATACTCCTCTGCACGGCCATCCATCTTACGCCGCCTCAGCTCCATACAACATCGGGGTTTACGACTTGCGATCGGAGCATTTTATACCAGTCCCGTAGAGAGTCTTCATGCTGACGCTGGCGAATTGCCACTCACCTACCGGCGCGATATACTGCTTTGTCGGTATGCCTGTCGGCTACTGTCAATGCCCGACCATCCGTCTTATCGTTCCTTTTTTGACGACTCTCTTGACCTTCAATACGGGTTGTATGTCTCTGCCTTGCTACCCCCTGGAGTTCGCTTTCGTCGCCTCCTTCAACACCTTCATTTTTCACTTCCTGCAACCTTTCGAGTGGGCGAGAGCCGCACGCCACCTTGGCTCCAGGCTCAGGTCCGCGTTCACCTCGACCTCAGCTCGCTCCCAAAAGAGGTCACCCCCGGTTCGGTCTACCACTCCCGTTTTTTGGAACTTCGTTCGAAGTTCAACAACATGACTTTCATTTATACAGATGGCTCTAAGACCAATGACGGGGTCGGGTGTTCCTTTATTGTCGGGGCACAAAGTTTCCAATACCGGCTCCATGGCCATTGTTCGGTCTTCACAGCTGAGCTCTTTGCCCTCTACCAGGCTGTTCTTTACATCTGCCGCCACCGACATTCTGCTTATGCCATCTGCTCAGATTCCCTGAGCGCCATCCAGAGCCTCAGTGATCCGTATCCGGTTCACCCTTTCGTGCACCGGATCCAACGCTCTCTTCAGCAGCTGGTGGACGTCGGTACGCCGCTTAGCTTTATGTGGGTTCCTGGCCATGTCGGTATCCCTGGGAACGAAGCTGCAGATGCCGCGGCCAAGGCTGCGGTCCTCCAGCCTCGGACAGCTTCTTGTTGTGTCCCTTCGTCCGATTTTAGCAGGGTCATTTGTCGGCGCGTTGTCGCTGTGGCATGCCGATTGGGCTGCACTTGCCGACAACAAGCTTCGGGCCTTAAAACCTCTTCCAGTGGCTTGGACGTCCTCCTCACGCCCTTCTCGGCGGGAGGAGGTCGTTTTAGCAAGGTTAAGAATTGGACACTGCCGGTTCAGCCATCGCCATCTGCTGACGGCTGCGCTGGCGCCGTTCTGCCCATGTGGGCACTTGCTGACGGTTAGACACATTTTCATGTCCTGTCCAGATCTTAACACACTGCGCCTCGATCTTAACCTGCCTAATACTTTAGATGCCATTTTAGCGGATGACCCACGAGCAGCTGCTCGTGTTCTTTGTTTTATCAATTTGACAAACCTCGCTAAGGACATTTGATGTTTTTTAATCCTATGCCTGTCAGTCTGTCTTTTATTGTGTTTTCCCTTTTAGTTGTTGTTGTCAACTTGTGCCTCGCGGTGCATTCTTAGAGTAGTCAGGGCGCTAATGACCATTGAAGTTGTGCGCCCGAAAACCACAAAAAAAAAGAGCCACCCAACGGTGTGTGGCGGAGGGCACTTTACGTGCCACTGTCATTACCTCCCTTTCCTGTTCCAGTCGCGTATGGTTCGCGGGAAGAACGACTGTCTGAAAGCCTCCGTGCGCGCTCTAATCTCTCTAATTTTACATTCGTGATCTCCTCGGGAAGTATAAGTAGGGGGAAGCAATATATTCGATACCTCATCCAGAAACGCACCCTCTCGAAACCTGGCGAGCAAGCTACACCGCGATGCAGAGCGCCTCTCTTGCAGAGTCTGCCACTTGAGTTTATTAAACATCTCCGTAACGCTATCACGGTTACCAAATAACCCAGTGACGAAACGCGCCGCTCATCTTGGGATCTTCTCTATCTCCTCCGCCAACCCGACCTGGTACGGATCCCACACTGATGAGCAATACTCAAGTATAGGTCGAACGAGTGTTTTGTAAGCCACCTCCTTTGTTGGACTACATTTTCTAAGCACTCTCCCAATGAATCTCAACCTGGTACCCGCCTTACCAACAATTAATTTTATATGATCATTCCACTTCAAATCGTTCCGTACGCATACTCCCAGATATTTTACAGAAGTAACTGCTACCAGTGTTTGTTCCGCTATCATATAATCATACAATAAAGGATCGTTCTTTCTATGTATTCGCAATACATTACATTTGTCTATGTTAAGGGTCAATTGCCACTCCCTGCACCAAGTGCCTATCCGCTGCAGATCTTCCTGTATTTCGCTACAATTTTCTAATGCAGCAACTTCTCTGTATACTACAGCATCATCCGCGAAAAGCCGCATGGAACTTCCGACACTATCTACTAAGTCATTTATATATATATTGTGAAAAGCAATGGTCCCATAACACTCCCCTGTGGCACGCCAGAGGTTACTTTAACGTCTGTAGACGTCTCTCCATTGATAACAACATGCTGTGTTTTGTTTGCTAAAAACTCTTCAATCCAGCCACACAGCTGGTCTGATATTCCGTAGGCTCTTACTTTGTTTATCAGGCGACAGTGCGGAACTGTATCGAACGCCTTCCGGATGTCAAGAAAAATAGCATCTACCTGGGAGCCTGTATCTAATATTTTCTGGGTCTCATGAACAAATAAGGCGAGTTGGGTCTCACACGATCGCTGTTTCCGGAATCCATGTTGATTCCTACATAGTAGATTCTGGGTTTCCAGAAATGACATGATACGCGAGCAAAAAACATGTTCTAAAATTCTACAAGAGATCGACGTAAGAGATATAGGTCTATAGTTTTGCGCATCTGCTCGACGACCCTTCTTGAAGACTGGGACTATCTGTGCTCTTTTCCAATAATTTGGAACCCTCCGTTCCTCTAGACACTTGCGGTACACGGCTGTTAGAAGGGGGCAAGTTCTTTCGCGTACTCTGTGTAGAATCGAATTGGTATCCCGTCAGGTCCAGTGGACTTTCCTCTATTGAGTGATTCCAGTTGCTTTTCTATTCCTTGGACACTGATATTGATGTCAGCCATTTTTTCGTTTGTGCGAGGATTTAGAGAAGGAACTGCAGTGCGGTCTTCCTCTGTGAAACAGCTTTGGAAAAAGGTGTTTAGTATTTCAGCTTTACGCATGTCATCCTCTGTTTCAATGCCATCATCATCCCGTAGTGTCTGGATATGCTGTTTCGAGCCACTTACTAATTTAACGTAAGACCAGAACTTCCTAGGATTTTCTGTCAAATCGGTACATAGAATTTTACTTTCGAATTCAATGAACGCTTCACGCATAGCCCTCCTTACGCTAACTTTGACATCGTTTAGCTTCTGTTTGTCTGAGAGGTTTTGGCTGCGTTTAAACTTGCAGTGAAGCTCTCTGTTGTATGGGGTGGCCTGCGCCGGCTGTCGGGCATTAAGGCCCACTCCTCGGTACCTGGCCTGACCTCAGGTAATGAGGTCCTCGTTAATCCTGTGGCTGTCTCCAACGCCTTCGGCCGGTTTTTCGCGGAGGTTTCAAGCTCCGCCCATTACCACCCTGCCTTCCTTCCCAGGAAAGAGGCAGAAGAGGCTCAGCGACCTTCCTTCCACTCGGTGAATCCGGAAACTTATAATGCCCCCTTTACTATGCGGGAACTCTAACATGAGCTTGCACTGTCCCGGTCCCCTGCTCCGGGGCCAGATGCCATTCACGTTCAGATGCTGGCACACCTTTCTCTGGCGGGCACAAGCTTCCTTCTTCGTACCTACAATCGCGTCTGGACCGACGGTCAGGTCCCCATGCGTTGGCGTGACGCCGTCGTTGTTCCTATACCCAAACCCGGGAAGGATAGACACCTTCCTTCTACTTACTGCCCCATTTCTCTTACAAGCTGTGTCTGTAAGGTTTAGCGCATGGTTCATGCTCGGTTAGTTTGGATTCTTGAATCTCGATGGCTGCTTACCAATGTCCAATGCGGCTTTCGTCGCCGCCGCTCTGCTGTTGACCACCTTGTGACCTTGTCGACATTCATCATGAACAACTTTTTGTGAAGGCGCCAAATGGTAGCCGTGTTCTTCGATTTGGAGAAGGCTTATGATACCTGTTGGAGAGGAGGTATCCTCCGCACTATGCACAGGTGGGGCCTACGCGGTCGCCTGCCCCTTTTTATTGATTCCTTTTTAACGGATCGAAAGTTTAGGGTACGTGTGGGTTCCATATTGTCCGACGTCTTCCTCCAGGAGAACGGAGTGCCTCAGGGCTCAGTCTTGAGCGTAGCCCTTTTTGCCATCGCGATCAATCCAATTATGGATAGCATTCCACCCAATGTCTCAGGCTCTCTCTTTGTCGATGACTTCGCGATCTACTGCAGTGCCCAGAGAACATGCCTCCTGGAGCGCTGCATTCAGCGTTGTCTAGACAGCCTATACTCACGGAGCGTGGCAAATGGCTTCCGGTTCTCTGAAGAGAAGACGGTTTGTATCAACTTTTGGTGATATAAAGCGTTCCTTCCGCCATCCTTACATCTCGGTCCCGTTGTTCTCCCATTCGTGGAAACAACTAAGTTTCTAGGGCTCACGTTGGACAGGAAACTTTGTTGGTCTCTGCATGTCTCTTATTTGGCGGCCCATTGTACACGTTCCCTTAATGTCCTCAGAGTTCTCAGTGGTTCATCTTGGGGAGCGGATCGCACTGTCCTGCTTCGCTTGTATTGGTCCATAGTCCGATCAAAGCTGGATTATGGGAGCTTCGTCTACTCGTCTACTCGTCTGCTCGGCCATCCCTCTTACGCCGTCTCAACTCCATCTACCATCGGGGGTTACGTCTTGCGACCGGAGCCTTTTACACTAGTCCCATTGAGTCTTCATGCTGAAGCTGCCGAATTACCATTGACCTACCGGCGCGACGTACTGCTGTGTCGGTATGCCTGCCGGCTGTTGTCTATGCCCGATCACCCCTCTTACCAGTCCTCCTTCGCCGATTCTCTCGACCGTCAGTACGGGTTGTATGTCTGCCCTGCTGCACCCCCGGAGTCCGCTTCCGTCACCTGCTTCGGCAATTGGATTTTGCCCTCCCTACCACCTTCAGAGAGGGTGAGAGCCCGACACCACCTTGGCTTCAGGCTCCGGTTCATATTTATCTCTACCTCAGCTCACTCCCGAAGGTGGGTACTCCGGCTGCAGTGTATTGCTCACGGTTTGTCGAACTTCGTGCTCGACTTGATGGTCACACCTTTATTTACACCGATGGCTCCAAAACTGACGATGATGTCGGCTGTGCCTTTGTTGTCGGGGCCGCCACCTTTAAATACCAGCTCCTCGACCAATGTTCCAGCTTTACGGCCGAGCTTTTTGCTCTCCATCAGGTCGTTCAGTATGCCCGCCGCCACCGCCATTCATCGTATGTACTCTGCTCTGGCTCACTCAGTGCTCTTCAGAGCCTTGGAGCTCCCTATCCGGTCCATCCCTTGATTCAACAGATACAGCAGTCCCTCCATTCTTTCGCTGACAATGGTTCTCCTGTCAGCTTTCTGTGGGTTCCCGGACATGTAGGAGTGCCTGGGAATGAGGCTGCGGATGCTGCAGCCAAGGCTGCAGTCCTCCAGCCTCGGCCAGCCTCCCATTGTGTCCCGTCATCTGACGTTCGTGGGGATGTATGTAAGATGCTTGTGTCGTTGTGGTGGGATGCTTGGTCATCCCTCAAAGGCAACAAGCTCTGGGCAGTAAAACCACTCCCAACTGCTTGGACAACCTCGTCCCGACCATCTCGGCGAGAGGAGGTCCTTCTGACCAGGTTGCGGATTGGGCATTGCCGGTTTAGCCACCGCTACCTGCTCTCCGGTGACCCAGCCCCGCAGTGCCCTTGTGGTCAGGCATTAACAATGCGCCATGTTTTATTGTCGTGTCCCCGCTTTAGTCAATCTCGTGTTGTCCTGTCCCTGCCATCTACTTTACCGGATATTTTAGCTGGTGATGCTCGAGCAGCTGCTCGTGTTCTGCGTTTTATAACTTTAACTGGCTTGTCCAAAGACATCTAACCTTTTTACTTCTTTTATCTGCATCTTTGTCAGGTCTTTCTGGTGTCCCCCCTCCCCTTGAGTTTTACTAGATTCCATGTGCTCTAACAACGGTGACTGGGCGCTAATGACCTCAGTAGATGAGCGCCCTTAAACCCCACAAAAAAAAATCCTGCGGGTGGGCAAACGGAGAATAATGGTTGGACGACCCCAAAACAAAGCGGCTGGTGAACTCACCAAGAAAACAAGTAGAATTTAACAAGTAAATGAAACAACATATCACCAATCACTTAACTTCTAATAAACTGCGCTTTCTGGCAAAGATGTGGCGCAGCACCCCCAACGCTCATCCGAACCGTCCGCTGCCAGCCGCTTCAACGGACGCAGGAAGGCGCGCCGATCTCCCGTCTCACGGCGTCGCAGCTCGCCCCGGCCAGCCCGATGTCGTGGTTTCGCTCCTGTTGCTCTCGTTTGAACCGCGAAGCCACTACCCCTTTCTATACGGCGCTCCCCACTGGACTCACGTGGGGACCTCACATGCGCCAACGCTGAAGGTGGACAAGTCATCTCGTGTCTCAGTGCGCAACCGACCGATCCAACCGCCAATGACCGTTGCCCGAGCAACTCGAGCAGACTGGCGGCCTAACGCGCAGACTCAGATGCAGGAACTCAGCCCCAAGCGGGCGACCACTAGCTGAGTTCTGTTACTAGCGGACTGGCAAGTTTCTCATTTTGTGGCTTTAAAGTTTGATCCACAGACAGACAGACATACTAGCACTCCGACAGACACACTAACCGCCGCACAAATGCAGACAGACCAGCAACTGGTGACGCGAAACTAACCTAGCCTCACTCCGACTGACCCCTGCCGAGCTGATAGCGCCCCTTGAATGCACGTGAACAGGCAACGTTTTCCCTTTCCCACCAGAGGGAGACACCAAAGCTGCGATTATCACAGCGGCGCCACCGCTAGAAACGGAAGGCGACTGCTTCACACAATGCGCTGCGGCGCGCTCTTAAAAACATTAATTTTTTTACCACATCTCCGTGTAGTAGGGTTACGGAAAGTTGGAGGTTCCTTTTCCGATATTGCAGAAAAACTTGGCAGGAATGTGGCCACTGTCTACAACTGCTGGCAGCGGTGGTCATGGGGCTGTATCGTCACGAGACCACCATACTCTGTACTACCATGTAGCGCTACCGAGAGGGAAGGCCATCATGTTCGACGTATGGCTCTGGCACTTCGTACTGCATCTTGCAGCAGCAGTGACACAACGAGCTGGTCCTATATGATTACTTAAAGGACAGCTCAGAGCCAGAAGCCCTGTCTCGTGTGTTCCACTGACACCAAACCATTGCCATCTGCGACTTCAGTGTTGTCAAGGGAGAGCTCATGGGAGGGCAGGGTGGAGGTCTACTACGATCCCTGATGAAATGTTCCTACCCTGGTACTAGCGCTGGCCGTGTGATGGTTGGAAGGAGGCCAGTTGAGGGTCTGCGACCAGCCTGTGGGTGTGCCAGACACACTGGACCTACACCTGCAGTTTTCGTCTAGGGTTGAGCTTCGTACGACAGCAGGAGCACTCCCACGATGGGCCCAAGCAGAGTGACACCCTGACTTCAGATTTGTACATCAGTCTAATGATTCTATCTGTTGAGCTGCCGTTCGCGAACAGCATTATAGGGGGTGTTTTCCGAGACTACGCTCGCCCAAATGCCGTTGTTGCAACCCAACGTGCTCTACGGGATATAGATCAGTTGCCTTGCCCTGGACGGTCACCAGATGAGTCTCCTACTGATTAAATACTGGACATCATAGCTAGTCATCCACAAGCAGCGTTAACCTTGCCTGTAATAACCGACCAAGTGCAACAGGCATCTAACTCTGTCCTACACACTGGCATCAGACGCCCGTACAACACAATGCATGCATGTTTGCATGCTTGGATTCAACATTCTGGCTGTTAAACGGGTTTTTAATGTAACAGCATTTCACATTTTCAATGGCTTATTTCGCGCTTACGTTAAATTGTGATTCCGCAATGTTAGTCACTTAAATACGTCACCTGGACAAATGTATTCCTAAAATTTCATTACTCTAATAATTTTTGGGTGTTGGGTTTCCTCTACGTCAACGTATATGGCCATTGCATCTGGTGCAGGACATCAGTATGTTTCAAGAACATGGGTTGGCCACGGAGAACATGGCTGTTTGTAGATATTACGTATGGTCACTTCACCAATTCCGATTCAGAGTTGACGAGTAATGTTTGTGGAATTGGCTAGCAAGTGAGAATTCATGGTTTTACTCCGGACCCTTGTGACTGTTCCATAGGCATGGTGATAGGTTCCTGTTTGTGGCGGAATAACGATTTAATAAACTTTTGGAAACGTTCGCTCGCTGTTTTTAGTTTTCTATGCGTTGAAGTCGTTCAGTAAATTTCGTGCTTTAGTTTTCAGCTCACGTCTCTTATTGTTTCTAGTGGAATACTTCAGTAAAATTTTCTTACAGTATTCTAACTTCCTGAGTGTTCCAGTGGCCGCTTGAATTTTTTGGTTTTAGCTAATAATTTTGTGAAGTTTTATTGGTATTGATACTAGCTGTGGTGTGGTATTAGTAAAAGTAGTTGCTTTCTCAGTAGGCATAGAATTTCGAGACTATTATTGCTAGTTCTATAAATAGTTCTACTGTTGTAACAGAACTTTAGTAACGTAGACGTGTAGTTTTTCACAGCAACTGCAAAGCTTTACCATGAGTAAAAAGTGTGGGCTCAGTCGTAGGTTTGTGAGTAGTGAGTTACGGTTTGGGATTTGTTCAAAGTATTTTCATTGGGGGGGGGGGGGGGGGGGGGGGAGAGGAAAGAAAGGAATGCAGTGGGGAAGCCAGTGGTTAGTGAGATCAGGAGTGCAGAATCTGTAGTAGAAATAAGTTGGAGGATCGGGAGCGTAAGCTCTGTGCCCTTAAGGTGGTTACAACGCGCAAAGGAAGAACTAGATAGGTTGAGGAGGATGAAGGGTGGTGCGGAATGGGAACTGGCAGTGGGCAAGAAGGAATCTAGGAACATGAGGTATTCATACACTTACACTTTGCGCATATGAAATAGATCTGAACAACTGTCAGTTAAGTGGAGAGTAGCTACAAGAAACTCCAGACGTAGGGAACATGCAGCAGTCCTCAGCAGTTAGGCCTAGGTCAGCTGCAAAGCCACAGAAAGAAGGTTCTGCTGCTATGTGGTACACACGGTAGAGGCGTGGGCCTGCAGTTGCAGCCAAGTGTTGGCAGTGAGTACCAGGTCACCAGCATTGTGAAGCTTAGTGCAGGGTTAGCTCAAATGACTGAAAGCATAGGGGAGTAACGTAGGAATTTTACAGACGAGGATCTGGTAGCGATAGTGGCTGTCGCTGTCTGTCTTGACAGAGACGAGGAATATGTGCATTTCGTGCAACTGTTCCAGCATCATGATTGGCCTCATCTTAATGCAGCTGTTAGGCGCATTAACGTGGGGCTAGTGAGTGTGCTGATGGTAGAGGGCATGGGTCAAATCTCAGTGGTGCTAGTTGGCACTGTCAGTAGATAGGGAATCACTAAGCATGGGTCACACCTCATTAGGTATGGGAAGGGGAGGCTGGAAAAGCTTATGGTGGTGGTGGTGGTGGTGGTGGTGGTGGTGGTGGTGGTGGTGGTGGTGGTGGTGGTGGTGGTGGTGGTGGTGGTGGTGGTGGTGGTGGTTCCTGTAGTTGGTGTTAAAGCACAATTCTTAGATTAAAGTAAGCTGATAGGTATATCTGCTTAATAGAAGTTCCTCTAACTAAGGGCTCACTTTTAGAGGATGTAAGTTTTCCAAGTAGCGAAGGAATTAGCTTATTTCATCAAAGAATAAGAGGGATTAGAGATAAAATTAGTGAACGGCTTACGGCTATTGACTCTGAAGTTATTCGTATATCATAGCACCACTTAAATAATTTCATGATTCAGAGGCTTCCTTTGCCAGAATACAGATTAGCTGGCTGTTTTTCAAGAAGTTCATTGCTGGGTAGGAGAGTGGCTGTGTATGTAAAAAACAGTATTCCATTTGAGTCCATAGATGTATCACAGCACTGCAGTGAACAGGTATTTGATTGCTGTGCAGGGCAGTTAAATTTAGTAAAACTAAATTTCTAATTGCTGTTGTTTAAAGGTCCCCTTACTCTGATTTCAGAGCATTTCTGCTCAAACTAGAAAGGTTTCTTGATCCACTTTGTAGGAAGTACGAAAAATTAGTGGTTTGTGGTGACTTTAATATAAATTTTGTAAATGATTGTGCAAGAAAAAGGATGTTAGTAGATCTCTTAGTCATGACTTGGTGCAGACTGTTTTTCCAACTAGGGTGCAGGGGAACAGTGGTACAGCCATAGACAATTTTTTACTCATTCTCCATTACTAGATGGGCATTCTGTTAGGAAAAGGGTGAAAGTCCTTCCAGACCATGATGCACAAATTTTAAGAGTAAAAGGCTTAAACAAGCGTCATATTTAATTACAAACTACATAGAAAAGTTAGTCAATCAGCAGAAAAGTTTTCTAAACCTTGTCAAGGAAAAAGTGGCAGGTTGTTTGTAGTGCTGATAACATAGATGATAAATGTACTGCTTTCCTCGATACATTCCTTATTAACTTTGAGAGTTTCTATACATTAGAATGTTCTAAATGGGGTACAAGCAGTAATAGGCAACCCAGGTGGCTGACTAGTGGAATAAGGATCCCATGTGGAACAAACTGGGAATTATATCAAAATGTTAGTAGTCACAATAAAAATACAGTAGCATATTACAAACAGCATTGTAAGGTGCTTAAAAATGTTATTAGGAAGGCAAATAGTATGTGATATGCAAATAAAGTAGTTAATTCACAGGATAAAATTAAAACCATATGGTCAGTTGTGATGGAAGTGTCTGGTCAGTAGCACAAGGTCGTCAATATAAAGCCAGTTCGCAGTAAAAATGTTTGTTACTGACAAATCAGATATATATACAGTATTTAAGTCACGCTCTGAGCACTGCTGGTGAATTAAATAATAATTTAGTTTCTACAGGGAATCATATAGCTTCCTTGACAAATGCCTTTCCGAGATTATCTGATATACTCGTCTGTGATACAGAAAAGGGGAGATTGAGTCAATTAAATCACTGAAGACTAAGGACTCCCATGGTTATGAAGTGTCTAGCAGAATATTAAATTACTGTGCTGCACATGTTAGCCCTGTACTTAGCCACTCTTTTAATTTTTCATTTAGGAAAGGTCTATTTCCTGAACGATTATAAAACGCTTTATAAAAAGAGAGAAAAGGATAATGAAGATAATTTTAGACCTATTTTTATGCCATCAGTGTTAGCTAAAGCCAGTGAAAAGGCTGTGTATCTGTCAGGAATACTGACCATTTTGTCAGTTTATTTGCTATCAAATGTACAGTGTGGCTTCAGAAGTCGTTTAACAACTGATAAATCTATATTATCTTTTCTCTATGAAGTACTGAATGAGTTGAGCAAAAGGTTTCGAATGTTACGCATATTATTTGATCTAACTAAGGCATTTGATTGTGTTTACAAAATATTGCTCCAGAAGAACTACGGAATACGGGAGTAGCTCACAATTGGTTCCTCTTACTTTAGCAACAGACAGCAAAGGATCATTAACATTTGAGAGAGGCTCTGATGAGGGGTGTGAGTGGGGTATGGTCACGTGAGGGGTGCACCCAGAAATCAGTGTTAGGGCCACTCCCATTTCTTATGTAATATGCCCTCCAGTGTTAGGGGTAACTCTAAAATATTTGTTTGCTGATTACACTAACTTGGTAGTAAAGGGTGTTCTTTGCAATATTTCCTCTATTTCAAATAGAGCAGTTCATGACCTAAGTTCATGGCTTGTAGAAAATAAATTAACGCTAAATCATGGTAAGACTCTGTTTATACAGTTTGACACACAGTTCAACAAAACCTGATGTTTCACTTCACAGAATGGGCACATGATGGTGATAGTGAACAGTTAAAATTTATGGGTGTTCAGATAGTAAGTAGTTAGGAAAGCCCATGTTCAGGGTATTTTTGAGACACTTAATGCTGCCATTTTTATTATTCGAACAGTATCTGAAGTGAATGATCGTTCGACACGAAAATTAGTCTACTTTATTTTCATTCGTTTGTGTTGTGTGGTATTATATTTTGGGGTGACTCTTCACATTCTAAAAGGATATTTTTGGTCTGTCATTTCTTGTTACCAATATTAGCTTACTTCAAAGAATAAACAGCTTTCACCCAGTTAATACTCGGCTGATATCGAACCTGCATTTGGATCAGACTTCCTTAAGTCTTGTACAGAAAGGTGTGCAGTATAATGCTGCCTCCATTTTCAATAAGCTACCACTCGAATTCAAAAATCTTAGCAGAAACCCACTCTTTCAAATCGAAACAGAAATTTCCTCATGGGGCACTCCTTCTATTGTGGGAGTTCCTTGAAAAATGAAGTGGATTCTTGTTGTATTGCTGATTAAGTTAACTTAAACATATGGACTGACTTTTTGGGGTTCATAAACATTTATTTTTATCTACTACTACTTTCATATTATAATTTCATGTACTGACATGTACCACGTCCTTGGAGATTTGCTCCTCAAATTGGTTCTAACAAACTTGAAGTGTAAATAAATAAATATCGTATCCCAGTATTTAGAATAACAACGTTGACGATGGCATTAAACTGTATCCGTTGCAAACTTCGGCATTTGGTTCTGGTAATGCCCTGAATGTTCAGTTGACATATTTTAATACTTGATCCCACTTTCCTAGATCTTTGGATCTGGAAAAGAGCTTCTGATGTAGTACTGAGTCATTCCTTCTGACTGCAGTCTTCTTATACTTCCTTCCTTAATTAATCTACAGTTGCTGTGAACATTTATTCCTTATGAAATCAAAGTTGGTTGATTTTCATTTAGTCAGTAAAGCTGAAAATATTCTCTGGCAGTCATCACCCTGCAGGTCCAGGAGAAAGAATAGCTCCGAGGTATTCCCGCATGTCGTAAGGGGTGGCTAAAAAGTTTCACACGTTTCGGCTTTCATGTGATGCCCCCTGTAGGGTTAGACCTCCATTCTTCAAAATTTTCCTGAAGAGGGAGCCAATTGGGGAAGGGCGCCTTATATGGTGCATTGTGTCCATCGTGCATAGATATCTTCAGCCCACATTCAGGTCGTCGCATTGCAGTCCCACCCATTCACCATCTCTTTGGCTAGGACCCCTTAGTGGGTGCGTTTTCCACAATGCACTACGCATTGTCTCTTTCGCGTCGACGCACCTGATAAACAGCATAGTAGCCAGGCCATTGTGGTGGGGACGGCATGCACCCTCTTGATTTTAGCGCCTGACCACACAAGGATCGCTCTGCTGATGCCAGCGTCGTTAACTCCCCACGTATGACAAGGGGTAGATGCCCATTCCCCTGGGGCATAGACTCCCAGCAATAGCCATCCTGCCAGGTCAGAGTGGGTGGCAATAGGGCAGTTGACATGTGATGAAGTGTTGTCCATCTCTTGCTGGTGAAGCAACACCAGCTGTCTCTAAGCCTTCACAAGTTCAATTCTATGCCCAGAAATATGAGCCCAAATCGTTGCTCTCCCTGGCCACGTCATGGGAGGAGCGTCAGGCTAAGGATGGCAGTGGATATTATTCCCCCTGGAACCTTCTATGTTAGAGATCTGATGGGAATCTTTCATGATGAAGTCTGTTATTGGTTGAGCATTTAGAGAACACGTTTGGGGAGGTGAAGGGGTTGTCCAAAGCATCTGGGTCAGTCCTCCACCCAGTCACGGACATTACTCGCTTGTCAAGCTGGGGGACGTTTCTGTAACCATCACGCCCCATAAGAGCTTAAATGTGGTCCAGGGTACCATACTTCACAGGAACCATCTTTTGCAGTCTGACGACATGCTGACCGCCAATTTAGAGCGGTGAGGTGCAAATTCCGTCTGGCATGTCCACCAGAGTCCGAGCGATAATCGGGTTGCCACCAATGTCTTCATCTTGGCCTTCGAGGATGGTACATTGCCCAACAAGATCAAGGTGTTGGTCTACAGGTGTGATATAAAGCCCTATATCCCTCACCCGATGTGATGCTTCAACTGCTGGAAGTTAAGCCATATATCTCCCACTGTACTGAGATTGTGGTCACCCATCACATACCAATACACCATATGTGCCCTGCCTCCCATCTGTGTCCAGAGAGCACCATTCGCCTTGCTCACCAGACTGCAGGATTCTCCAGAGATAAAGGAAAATCATGAAGACAGTGGACAGACTGACCTACACTGAGGCTAAGAGAAAATTTGACCGCCTGCATCCTGTGCATGTGACACTGTCTTACGCCTCCACTAAAACAGTTCTGGAACCATCAGCTCTGCAAACTCTAGTCACCTCTCAGAGCCGGAAGACTACACCTGCCACCTTGATGCTGGGGCATTTCCTTCCCTGTTGCTTCTGCACCACCTACTTCAGGAGCAACACTGCCCTTCCCCCCAATCATCAGGGTCGTTCATCCCCACTTCTAGTCAGAGACGTGTAAGCCTTCTTCTGCTTCTCTCGCTAGGAAGGGGCCCCTTAGGTCACGCCCTTCCCAGATTTATCCTAATGGGAAAGATGATAGCCCCCAGTGGCTGAGCCCAAAAGTAGCAGGTTGTAGAGCTTCACACTCATCCTCAGTCATGGACTGAGCCCATGAACCCTTCACAGCCAGGTAAACCCAAGGAGCAGTGAGAGAAATCCAAAAAGAAAACACCTAAGACCAAGGAAATAGCGGTAGCATCCACACAACTGCTACATACAAACCATGTGTCTGAGGAAGGGGTGGAGATTTTGGCGTCTGCCGAGGACATAGATCTCGCCAGGCCCTCACACAATGGATATAGATTGCTGAGGCAATATGTCTATTGCAGCTGGTGACCCTGGGCAGTAAACTACCTCACTGACTGTTCCATCCTTCAGTCTCACGATAACATCATACTCCAGTGGAATTGTGGCGGTTTATTCCAGCGCCTGGCTGAGTTACAGCAGCTGTTGAGCTTTACACCTGCTATCTGCATTGCCCTCCAGGAAACCTGGTTCCCAGCAATGCAGATCCTTGCCTTCCGTGGCTATAAGGGATATTACAGGGACCCTAGAGACTACCATCGAGTGTCAGAGTATGCGTTTATGTCCTAAACTCAGTCTGTAGTTAACCAGTGTTCTTTCAAACCCCTCTTGAAGCTTTGGCTGTCAGAATAAGGATGACGCAGGAAATTGTTTACAATGGTGAAGTACCCCTGAATGTATTAGCTGCACTGATTGATCAGCTCCCTCCTGGGAGATTTTAATGCCCATAACCCCTTGTGGGGTGGCATTGTGCTTATTGGCCAAGGCAGACATGTCGAAACATCACTGTTCAGTTCGACCTCAGCCACTTAAATATTGGTGCCGCCACAAATTTCAGTGTTGCTCATGGTAGTTACTGGGAGATTGATTTATCAATTTGCAGCACAGAACTTCGCCCATCCATCCACTGGAGAGCACATGCGACCTGTGTGGTAGTGACCACTTCCCCACCTTTGTGTCACTGCATCAGCATCTGGTCCGCAGATACCTGCCCAGGTAGGCTTCAGACAAGGCGGAATTTCCAGTCAGTGGCACCTCTGTCACCACTGAATCTACCCCCCCCTCCCCCCACCCAGTAATATCGATATGATGATGGTTGAGCATGTGACTACAACAAAGAAAACGCTATCCCAAGCCCTTTAGGGTGCCCAAGGCTTATAGCAGTCCCTTGGTGGTCGCCAGAAGTCGCTGAAGCAATTAAGGAGCGTCGGCGAGCTCTACAGCGGCATAAGGGGTACCCTTTCCTGTGACACCTCATACACCTCATAGCCTTCAAACGGCTCCATGCCAGAGTTCGCCAACTTATCAAGCGATGGAAGCAGGAGTGCTGGTAGAGATTCGTCTCGACCATTGGTTGCCATACGTCACCTTCCCAAGTTTAGGCATCCATCAAACGTCTTCTTGGGTTCCATACCCCAACAGGTGTTCCCAGTGTTACCGTAAATGGCGTGTTATCTACCGACGCAAACGCGGTTGTCGAGCACTTTGCTCGAGCCTCAGTGTCGGAGAATTACCCCCCTACCTTTTCGTACTCTCAAACAGCGGCTGGAAGGGAACGTCGTCTCATCCACAACACACCGCATTGAATCCTATAACACCACATTTAATGAGCTCCTCAGTGCCCTTGAACATTGCCCCAACACAGCTTCGGGGCCTGACGTGATCCACAGCCAGATGATTAAACAACTCTCACCTGACTACAAGCGACATATGTTCATCTTCAACCGGATCTGGTGAGATGGAGTCTTTCCATCGCAATGGCGTGAGACCACCATCATTGTAGTGCTCAAACGCGGTAAAAACCCGCTTGATGTCGACAGCTATCGGCTCATGAACCTCACCAGCGCTCTTTGTAAGCTGCTGGAACATACGGTATGTCAGCAGTTGGGTTGAGTCATGGAATCATGTGGCCTACTGGCTCCAAGTCTGGGCGGCTTCCGCCAGGGTCGCTCTACGACTGAAAATCTTTTGTCCGTCGAGCCTGCCGTGGAACAGCCTTTTCCAGACAGCAACATCTGGTTGCTGTCCATTTTGACTTACGTAAAGCATAAGACACGACTTGGCGACATATCGTTGCCACATTGTATGAGTGGGGTCTTTGGGGCCTGCTCCTGATTTTTATCCAAAACTTTGTCACTCTGTACTCTCCGCGTCCAAGTTGGTACCTCCCATAGTTCTATCCATACCCAGGAGAAATGAGTCCTGCAGGGCAGCGTATTTCTTCTTTCTTTTTTTTTGTGTGACCATTAACGGCCTAGCAGCAGTTGTCAGGCCTTCTATCACCTTCTCTGTATGCAGACTACTTCACCATTTCGTACTGCTGCTCCTTTACTGGTGTTGCTAAGTGTCGCCTACAGGAAGCCATCCACAAGGCACAGTCATGGTTTCGTGTTTTCAGCCGCCAAGTCGTGTCTCATGCACTTCTGTCGGCGTCGTACTATTCGTTCGGAACTAGAATTTTTTCTTGATCCAATCACTGTAGTGGAGGCATATCGATCCTTAGGACTGGATTTTGGCGGTGTATTGACTTCGCTTCCTCATCTTCATCAACTTAAGCCGAAGTGCTGGCAACACCTCCATGCCCTCCATTGCCTGAGCAACATCAATTGGGGTGCAGATTGCTCTACGCTGCTGCGGCTGTACACAGGCCTTGGCCAATCCCGAATTGATCGTGGGAGAGTGGTTTATGGTTCGGCAGCGCCCTCAGCGTTGCATTTACTCGACCCTGTGCACCACTGCGGGGTTCGCCTAGCAACAAGAGCTTTTAGGACGAGTACTGGTGGAGGATGGGGTATCTTCATTGCAGATCAGACGTGCACAACTACTCGCCAGTTACGCAGCACACATTCGTAGTTCTCCTGAGCATTCAAATTAGTCTCCTTTTCCCGCCCGCGGCAGTCCATCTCCCACGTCAGCGGCCCAGGTCGGGGCTAACGATTGCGGTTCGCGTGCGGTCCCTTCTCTCCGAACTGGAGTCCTTCCTTTTACCACCTCTCTTGTGGTCCGCTCACGTACGCCTCCATGATGTATGCGTCGGCCGCAGCTTCATCTGGACATTTCATGTGGCCCTAAGGAGTCCGTTAACCCTGAAGCTCTCCGCTGTCACTTCAGCGAGATCCTTGAAGTGTTACGTGGCTCTGAAGTGGTTTACACCAACGGCTCGATGGGCGATAGTCACGTTGGCTTTGCCTACTTTCACGGCGGCCATATTGAACAGCATTCCTTAACCGATGGTGCAGTTTATTCACTGCAGAGCTGATGGCCATATCTCGTGCACTTCAGTATCTCCGTTCATGCCGTGGGGAGTAAAAACTATCGACCAGTGCTATCCTCGTCATCCTTTTGCAGCGTCCATCCAGGAGTCCATCTATATCCTGGAAGGGTCCAGTCGTTCAGTGTTCATCTGGACCCCTGGTCACGTCGGAACCCCTGTAAATGAAGTTGCTGAAAGGCCGTCCAAACAGTCTACACACAAACCACTTCTGGAGATGATCATCATCGCAACTGACCTGCGTTCGTTATTACGCCGCAAGTTTTACAGCTTTGGGAGACGGAATGGCAAAATTTCAATATGCACAACAAACTGCTAGGCATTAAGGGGACCACGAATCTGTGAAAGTCCTCGATGAGGGCCTCTCGCTGGGACTCAGGGGTTCTCTGCCGGCTCCGCATTGGCCATGCCTGGGCTATCCACCGCTACCTCCTGCGCCGTGAAGACCCACCTCAGTGTTGGTGCAGCGCCCAGTTGACAGTGGCCCATATTCTTCTATGTCCTTCTTTGGCAGACCTGCGACTTTCTTCGGTTGCCAGACTTGGTGATTTCAGCAGGCCACGCCTCATCGGCTGATCGGCTTTTCCATTTCATCCGTGAGGGTGGGTTTTATCATTCGATCTGAGATTTAGCGCATGTCCTTTGTCCCTCTGTGTCCTCCACTCTAGTGCTTGTGGGGTGGGGATTTTAATATGTGGCAGGGTTGCTGGCTTTTCCTTTTTATTTTTGTGGTCGGCCAGCCATTGTAATCAGCTTCCTTGTTTCTCTTGTTTCTTGCATCTCTGTTCTGTTGTCTTTTGTTCCTTTTAGTGTTGGTTGCCTTCCCTTCGTTCTTGTGGCTTTTCCTTTTTTTTGTTATATTTTTCGTCCGTTTTATTGTCACACTTGTGTCATTGTTTTATTAGGAACAATGGACCGATGACCTCGTAGTTCGGTCCCTTTCCCCTCTTTTAAACCAGCCAACCAATCTGGCAGTCAGTTACGTTGCTTAAACATCGCCCAGGTGTCACCTGCAAGGCACTTACAGGTCAACACCTACGGATGTTAAGGTACATAGATGCTGGAAATACATAAAGGTATAGCTCAACATTTCCACAATTGACTGTTACCTTAGGTAAGTTGTATACTCCAATATTGCTCAACACTGGAATGAGCCATTTAAGAGAAATTGGTGTACATGCAATTTAAAACGAGATTTACTATTCCTGTATTTTGTATGGTCAATGGAGAGAAGTTGAAAAAATTTCAGGCGGCACAATAGCGTCTCTCTCTACAGCAGGTACAGATTATGTAACTGATGTCATTCTATTTCTATTCAATAATTTGCAACACGACGTTCTCGGACTACATATAACTCCGATAATTCTACTAAGCAATGAAAATATTTTGAACTAGAGATCTCCCCAGAAGATTATTTCGTGTGACATGAAGTACACAGAAGCAAAAATAGTCTTTGTGACTGTTTCGTATATAATACGAGAGAACATTCTGGCTCCAAAAGCTGCTGAGCTAAATAAGTGTCCAGACGGACGTTTCCAATGTAGTTTTCAATCTAAACGGACGTCCAGGAATTTAGTAATAGTTATTTAGTGACACTGAGAACTCTCGCTTTGTGAGGTGACATAAATTACGTAAAATTTATCTTCCTTAGGAAGTCAAAACGGAGGTAAAAGCAAATGAGTTAAAGACTTTTGATAAAATGTTGTTGCTACATGTTAACTGGTAACACCAGAATTTTAATAGAACATACGTCAAACTTGGAAAATTTGCAGTCTGCGCCTTTCACAACTGCAAGTAGCTAAGCATAAATCAGACGATGAAGGATATAGCACAGAAAGTACATAGATAGTACTACACTACTAACTCGGTACATGACACTGAGCGCCAGTTGCATGTTGCCTATCTAAGGGCTTCCAGGAGCAACGAAATTTTAATTATAGACCCAATTTCAAAAATATATTAATTTTGGGAATAAAGTAACTGTCATAATCTGCTCATTAAGGGAGAGAATTCTTTTTACAATACTTGTTTTACTGTAAGAAACATTTCACCTGTGTTTCTTAAGGCTCACGACTCGCAAATCAGCCAGACTTAATCATGCAATATTTCACAATGAGGGTATTTAGAGACTCTCAACAAACATGAAACATGATTTCAAAAACCTTAATTTTTTTCTTGCTTGCACGCTTAACGTCAGCTATTTAAGACTATGCAGAAAGCTTAAACTTCAGATTGCTTCAGAAATAAGTTCAAAACATGGTAATTTGCATAAATAATCAGAAGTTTACTATTTGGTTTCCAATTAATATTAATGCTTCTGATGAATGAGGTTTTTAATGTTTTATATTTGGTCTTCTTTAATATTATTTTCAACATATTCTTGATGTAATACTATTACTATGAAAACAATATAAATTTTAAGTGAAACAAAATGCTAAACAGTAATTGTTCAGATTGTTATCCCGGACAGCGTCACGACGCTTACTCATTACGGTTGTACTGATTGTCATGAGGATGTTTATATTTGGTTCCGTTGTTCTAATGTGACGGCACTACAAAATGTGTAAATCCTTGTAACTACTTACGCCATTCAGTGTATCTATCTGCTTCAGCGCTTATGTACCCTGCTTCTCAATTCTAACAGGCAGAGAACTGTGCTGTTTCTTGTGCCAGTAGTTTGGCAGTTACTACTCATTACTTTTTGCAATACCTTCGTGCACGGCATGGCGTAAATAGTAAACTTAATTAAACCACTTTAAATTTCAAACAGGCTGAGTACCTTACGGCTTTCTTTTGTGCTAACAAATCGGTACTAAATGTTTGTTTCCTTGTAACCACTTAGGCCACGCAATTCATGTAGCTGTTGTAGCGCTTATTCTCAAATATGCCATTCATAATTCACAACTCACTGTTTCATTGTACTTACATGTCGGCACCAAGTGTGTAATTCCTTGTAATTATTTACGCTAAAAAGTGCATGTAGCTGTTTTAGCACTTACGTATGCTACTTACCGTTTGGAATAGGCAGGAAAATGTACTGTTCAGGTTATGTGTTTTGCACTTCAAGTTTAGAACCAAGCTTATTTTAATTGTGACAGCTGTTAGCTTTCTGCGTACTATATTTGTACACACCACCAATTAAAACCGTCATACTTGTTGTCAAACACTTTTACAATCCCCCGTACTAATAAAAAATTTTACTTAACACGTCCTTTTGTAATCATTTATTACTGTTACTGACACTGAATTGTATGTCCATTGGTTTCATGCTCTTTGTAAGTCAAACGTAATTTCAAACTATGGTGCTACAGGGCGCCTCAACCACTCTTGGAATTTCGCCTGTTATTACAAATCTGTATCCTCTTCTAATTATCAGCAATCTTATCAGTCTGCTTATATCTGCTACCTTTACAACTTGTAACTGGTGCTTGTAACTGCTATGTCCACTTCTATACAGTTCGATGGTACATGTCCTCTTAAGATTTGTAAGGTTTTCATTGTATGCAGATATTGGTTTTGTAACTCATTTTTATTTTATGAGTAATTGATTTATTTCAATAGGCATCTTATGATAAACGTCTAATTGCGGTCAATACCTCTCCCTCAGTGGCCAACTCAGCAATTTGCATACTACATACAACTTTAGATATTAGCACACATCTGCTTGCTACCATATTGTTTGTCTTTAAATTGTCATATGGATATGAAATGTCCGAGGGTGAACACAAATGGACTTCCAATTTTTATGCTCTTTAATTGTTCCTGGATTTTATCATATGTTGTATAAATTGTTTTCTTAAGGAATCCTGTGATCTTAAGACTGTCATAGTAGGTAATTGTTTCTAGTCAAGTATATAAGCTAGTGTAAGCACAGTTTTTATTAATAACTGTAAATGTTTTTAGTGTAATCTGAACTTACGTTTATACAGAAGCATGTGTTACTAGACTTGTGCATTTGAATACTCCCCTTTCTTCACTCTGAGAATTCATCTCTTAAATGTATGGGCTTCATATACACTGAAGCGCCAAAGAAACTGGTATAGGCATTCCTATTCAAATACAGGGATATGTAAACAGTCCTATGTAAAGCAAGTGTCTCGCACAGCAGTTAGATCGGTCACTGCTGCTACAATGGCAGGTTATCAAGATTTGAGTGAGTTTGCACCTGGTCGGCGATGGGACACAGCATGTCAGAGGTAACGATGAAGAGGGGATTTTCCCTAAGATCATTTTGAGTATACCATGAATATTAGGAATCCGGTAAAACATCAAACCCCCGACGTTGCTGTTGCCGAAAAAAGATGCTGCAAGAACAGGGCCAATGACAACTGAAGAGAATCGTTCAACGTGACAACCCTTCTGAAAACTACTGCAGATTTCAATGCTGGGCCATCAAGTGTCACCGTGCGAACCATTCAACGAAGCATACATGTGGCCTTTCCGTAGGCCCACTCGTGTACCCGCACGACACAAAGCTTTACGCCTAGCCCAGACCTGTAAACACACTCTTGACCATTGACTGGAAACGTTTTGCCTGATCGGACGAATCTCGTTTCAAATTGGATCGAGTGGATGGACATGTATGGGTGTCGAGACACGAATCATTGGACGCTGGACGTCAGCAGAGGACTGTTCAGGCTGGTGGAGGCTCTGTAATGGTGTGAGGCGTGTGTAGTTATAGTAATAAGAGACCTCTGATACATGCAGATAAGACTGAAAAGTGAAACGTATGTAAGCATACTGTCTGATCACCTGCATCCATTCATGTTTGAGGTGCATTCCGACGGACTTCGGCAATTCCAGGAGGACAATACAACACCCCACATGTTCAGAATTGCATCAGTGGCTCTAGGAACACTCTGAATTTTAACACGTCTGCTGGCCACCAAACTTCCGAGACATGAACATCATTGAGCACATCTTGGATGCCTTGCAACGTGCTGATCAAAACATTCTCCACCCTCTCGTGCTGTTATGGATTAATGGACAACCCTGCAGGATTCATGGTGTCAATTCCCTCCAAGACGACTTCAGGCATTAGTGGAGTCCACGCCACATCGTATTGCGGCACTCACGTGTGCTCGCAGGGCCCCTATTCAATGTCAGCCAAATATACCGCTTCCTTTGGCCTTCAGTGTATCTTATTCTATTACGGTTCCGTTGCGGATAGTTCCGTTTAGTCATTATGCATATGGAACAACCACACGCAGTCACAGCATTACGGTGAGTGCTGGTTGCCTACTGATATTAACCCCCCACTCCATCCCCACCCCCACTTTGTCTAAAGTGGAACAGTACTGTCATAGCTGTAAGATTACATTTGGAAGCTCTCTTGTTATAGTTGTCTTGCAGTTTAATATCATCGTCCATATGTTTAAGAATATAGAATTCTTTGATATTCATTTATTGCTATCTCCTGGCAATATTAGATAGTTAAAAATGATTGGATACATGTTTTATTACTCTATTCTTTAACATGAATTCATTGTACTGTGCTGCAGTATGTTTAATTTAATCATTAAGTCCCTTACGACATTTGATGTTGGTGCGTTTTACTTTTGGGTCTATGCATGGTTCCTACGTTTGTAAAGAAATGTAAACTCTGTACATACAGTTCACTGTGGGGGTGGGGTGTAATTTATTTGATTGCGAAACTCTTTATTGAACGTAACCAATTTACTTCCATACACTAATAGTATCTTAAGACATAATATTCGGCAGATATTGTTCCATATTGCTATGCACGTGTATGCTCTGTTTGTCCTGACAGTCAATATATAACTTGAGTACTGCAGACTTACTTCATACATTTTTGTGTTCTTCCTACATGGATAAATGTAAGATACTTTATGACGTGATCAATATTTTTTATGTGAAGGTGACACTGTAATCTCATTGGATCTTTAATTTCTATTATTAAATTGGGTTTTCTTCTGTTATGTTACGTATATGGTACTGTGAGTGTGGTCAGTGAGTGAAACTAGTAATAAGTGATTAGAATTGTCATGGATTTTTCCAAGCCAATAATTATTTAATTTCGTGCGGATCGCCAGTGTACCTTAATGTCTGTGTATGAAGGTAAAATGTGTTACTGCTGATAGCTGGACACTAATTTTGTCTACCCTTCGACATTTATGTAACCTCACCAACACATGTGGGTCCTGCCCATCATAGACTCACTTCTTCCTATCTAACCTCCCCCAGCCTACCTCTTCTACTTGAGGAAGGAACTACTAGTTACAGAATTCATGGTTTTCTATACTGAATTTTTGCTTAGTTACCATCGCCTATGAGTTTGTGTGTTCATAATGTTGTCGGCCGTCAATATATGTATTAAACAGTGTATGTAACACTCTATAATTTTTCATGTTCACTTTTAATAGCTTGCAAAAGTGTTAGCTTTTAAGAACTACTTCGCAAAGTCTAAATGGAGTTTGTGGTGTGTTTGAAGTATTCCTCTTGATCTGGGGAAAAGTTGTTCCTCACTACAGAGAACTCTGTGAAATATTTACATTGCACAAGTTTATTGTAACTAACATTTGTATTATTAAAGTCAAGTGAAATGTCTGTCTCTCAAAGAAAATAGTAATATAATGTGAAATATTGCTGAGATTTTTAAATTAGTGTTCTTTCTTACAAGCACTGTAATAATGCCTATTACAAAAATAGTATATACTTACTAGAATTGGTAAACGATACAGAATCCGGTTTACAGTTGAATTTTTACGAATACATTACTTCTGACCGGATCGAACAATTTGCAAAGTTATTTCAACTAAAACTGTAATTAAGAAAAATTATAACTCAAGAATTTATTTTTAGGTAAGGTGTAACCTGCGTCTAGCTTTGGTTGTGTAACGATAAAACTTCCAATGTCTAATAGAAGGTAACTTATAAGATGTATCTACACTCTGTACGTTGTAAAAGTTATTCATTTAATAATGCTGCTGATCTATTGATCATCATAGCTTTGTAAGCAGTAATACAGAAGCGCAGTTAGACTAGAATTATAATAACTATTAGCGAAGTCTGACTTCGCTCCCACTTTCCGATCTTCTGTTTCCTTTTCTGTCGGCCTCTCTTGGTCAGCTCTTGTTTTCTTCGACCCCAATGGTATTAGGTTGCGAGGCCGGAGGGTGTCTTTCATTCTCATTTTTCAATCTCTATTGTTCCTTTCGGGAGGGGGGAGGGGGGGGGGAGGTGCTGCCTCAGGCGTGATGCAGGGGAAGCCAGCGTTCCTAGGGAGCAAACCTGAGAAAGCCTGGTCCTCGGAGCTTGGTGCTGTGCGGTCAAGTTGCTCAACGATCCATATAAGTCTTCATAGTCACAGGCCTGAAAACAATCCTTGGATGTCAAGGCAGAGCAAGAGATGGTGAGGTCGGAACACGCCGTGCTGGACTTGTAGCTAGCAGTGTCAGTATGATCGTACTCAAAATATCCCTGGTTTTGGAACAAAATGTGAATCACAGTTGGAGATGTTTCTCTGCATCAGTAGTGAAGTAAATGTGATGGAAAAAGTAGCCTTACACATCAAGAAGGATCCTTTCCAAAATCGTGTAAACCACGTCAATTGTTAACTGATGCTGCTCTTGGAGATATCATAACCAGAAGAAATATTTGGGTGCATTGGAATGAAGTAATCAAAAGTTCCTGTAGATGCTACAGGGAAAATCCTGGACAGATGCAGAGCGCTGAAGTTACCTTGATGGCTAGTGAACAAATGAAAGTGAGACAGAGCAGGCTGGTGGTTCAAAATTCGTGATACCATGCACCAGGCTGTAAATTGCTCATATGCAAAGTAATTTTGTGGGTGCCAGGTGAGAAGAGAAGTGAACACGAGGATAGAACGATGTGGTGGAACATTGCTGAAAGTATCAGATACTGGTGTACTTCCTCCCAGATGGTACCACGTGCGAAGTTCTCTGTCTCACACTTCACGGACGTCAGACCTGGTTCTCATCGCTTGTATTTTGGTGACTATAACTGGAAGAGTTGTGATCGTCTGCCACGGTTGAAGATCGTTCTGCGGATCTACCAGCAGGAATATGAGTAAAGCTCCAGCCAGAACTTCATCTGCAGTCTTTGACTTGGCGAAGAAAATGGTGTCGGCTGAAAGCAGTCTTCAGTGCCACTGGACTACCGCTTCTGCCTGACCTGACCTGAAAGCACCAAGCTTACTAGATACACAGAGAAAAATGCAATCAGTAGGCCGACACCTCAAAAGTGGAAATCAGTTCGCGACGATTTACGAGCCTTTCAGCGAGACGTGTTAGTTGGCTCCTCAAGGACAGTGACATTTTAAAGACCAGTGGTTCCGTAGTAGGTGGCATTCCAGACTCCCACTCTCCTCCCTCTTACAAACTTCATACTGTTTATTGCTTCTATACTTCAATAACTGTTAGATAAATATGCAACTAAAATCTCATGTTGCATATGTATGTA
This sequence comes from Schistocerca piceifrons, assembly GCF_021461385.2. NCBI lineage: Eukaryota > Metazoa > Arthropoda > Insecta > Orthoptera > Acrididae > Schistocerca > Schistocerca piceifrons. Next base: position 1,072,961,385 of record NC_060139.1, read on the forward strand.
AAACTGAAAATTAACTGTCAGGTCTAATAGTAATACATTGTTTCCTTTATTTTGTAAATTATGTAAATTAAAATTAAAGATAATCCATTACTCAATCACATGACTGTAACATTGTTAAACATGCAACATTTGAGTCATGTAGTACTGTCATGAACATAAGAAACAATTTCAATTTGTAAGCGCAAATGTTGCGCACCATTGCACAAGACGAAAGTTGTCAGATGCAGGTAATACGTTAGAATGCTGGAAAGAAGAGAGAAATATTCTTCTCTATTTATCAAATTTGAGGTTATAGTTTGTCGTGAAATCTGTGTCATTAGGCTAAGAAACTGAAGCAGATGAAACGCCATTATATCTATACAGTCGTTGAAAATGGAGTTACAGCTCCGAAACACTTTGGGCAGATAATAGAAAATAAATTCTGTGAATGACCAAGGATTTTTTCCTTACTTAATGTGTTTATATTACTGCATGTTGACATCCACTGATGTTACGTAATGTCCATAAACTGTCTGTTCGCAGCAATAAAAATGTTGGTTGTAAATTAATATTAAGCACGCATTGTTATCATGTCGGTATTTTCCATACAGTCATGTTACGGCATTGGTCTTTCGATCTCTCTCTAACTCGAGGAAATGCTGTATCTAAAACCGTTTTAAATGTACTAGTAAACCTCTGATCCATCGAATAATCGTGTATAAAAGGGCCTCAGTTGTGACAACTTTATAAATTAGTTATTGCATTAAATGTTGCACTTCAAGCTTAATTTCAAATCTTTCGTAACCTTTCCAAACGAGCTTCATGTACATAAGCGAGAAAATCACTAGGTGTTCTCATACTCAAATAATGGATGAATATAGTCAAAATACTTGGGTGCTGCCTAAAAACACACAGTTCTTAACTGTAATACTTACTTACTTGCTTTTGTTGTTAATCTTTAAGCATAAGAATATGCCTCCTAATGTGCAGATCATGACAATGTAAATATATACAATGCTAAGTCAATAATTACGTGAAATAACGGAACTCAAATTATTTGCTCCTGGAAGCAGCTAGATACGTCTCAATCGACCAGGCCATTGGACTATAGTATTATTTATGCTGACTGGAGACAATCTGTCAATAGTTGGACTAAAATAATCCGCTCATCTACAATTCTCCACTAGTAAAAAAATGCAGCTGTGTAGCTGCGCACTAATGGTGTTCTAGCTAAACAGCAGCTTCATGCAGCGAGAGTGCGTCCCAGTACTGGCCTTAGCATTACAGCTGACTCCCAACAAACACGACACAGGTTGTAAAGCCACTTCGTACCATGGCGTGTATCTGATATTGGGACCACACTGCCGCCTTGAGTAATCAACACACGTCAAATACAGTTCCTGCACTTCATGCTGTGGATTTTCCGTCTGACCACCCCATCTCAGATGTTTTTCGATTTTCTGTATTTCCTTAGTTTCAATATTTCTCCATATTTAGCCTTCAAATCTTCCTGTACAAACCTTCAAATTCTCCTTCCCCTGACGTGTACCGTCACCAAAATTAGAGGAAGTCTACCTGACGTTAACTATATTTCAGCTTTTCTACAAAGTTTGTAATGTTGATCAAGCTGACTAGATTTCCTTAGTGCAAGAAATTCATCGTTACTATTATCAGTAGATAATAAATATACATATTTCCTGTATCATCCTTACCAGTTAAACGGTGTTGCGGCGATGTAGTGAGCAGTCGATCAAATATATCCGTACTCGGTTTGAAGTCTCATTCAGGGTGTGTCGTTAACTTCAGTTGTTCCGCCTGCACATCTTGCAGCTTCTGATTAACTGAATTCTGAATTTCGAACTTCTGTGTTAGTCTGTCCCATTCTCGATCGGTATGAGGCTTGCGAACATGTCGGGAGCTATGATATACATAAGTCGGAAGTTTTTAGGTTTGCTAATAAGTACATCAGAGACCTTTGTTCAAACACACTAGTGACCCTGTTTGTGAACTGACGCATATTACACAAGACTTCGCTATGCTCCTTAAGAGCTACAAGTGTTAGATCGCTCATGCCAGGAACAGCTGTAAGCAAAACAGTCAACACAAAATGCTCAGACTTGCGCTCAAATTAGTGAGTTATTGATGGGGATTGTGCGGGGGTACGGCGGGCGGTCCGAGTAAACAATGTGTGAAATTATTATTTTACAAATATTTTGACTTTAGTTTTATGCAACACAAAAGGTGATGGGTAGTCCCTGTACATAGTGTTCAGTATTTCTCGGCCTTAAAAAGTCACGATGGTAAATATTTCAAGAATGTATACACATCTGTTAATGGACTCATTCTTTGCATTAATAGCACTTACTCCAGTCTTAAAAATTTCTCCACATATGATGCGTTTGGTCAGTCTTCGTCACTCTGCTTCAGAGATAATTAGAAATTTGTTGATTACAAAAAAATTCAAACTCGTTTACTACATCAGTATTTTGTTTAGTCCTTTTTATTGCCATTACTTTTGTCTGCCAGGTATTAAAATTTTCCACTTTTGGGTTCTTCGCTCCTGCTTCATAAAGCGTTATTTTATTTTTGACGCAACACGAAGTGGTGACAGCTCCTCAAAGCCTCAGTTAGGTGCAGATCACCGTCCATACCCCGAACAGAAATCACAAGTTTCGCAGTATTTGAAATGTCTGACGTTGTGCGATGGAAAACTCGATCAATTACTGCATTTTACTACTGTTGTCAGTTACCGGCAGTTACCGGCAGTTAGTAACGCATTTGCGGCAACAAGGTGCGCCGAGAAAGGTAGACCGCTCGAAATCGATTTACATTCAGTGGGCACAATCTGCAGCCCCATTGTTTCGCTCTGTTATGAACTCTGTAAAAGGTTACAGATCTTCCTTCGGGACAACGTAAAGTGCAGTCTTCGAAGTTGTACGTGCTGTAGGACTGTCATTCTGCCGCTCTGGGAGACTGAAAACAGTACTGCATAAAGTACATCACTTGGGTGATGGACGTTCGACGCTCTCGTGACGGCGGCAGCAGCAGCTCACGACAAATTCATCCGGCGTCGTTAAACCGCTGTTTCTAAGCTCATTTAACTTTCCCATCGTCTCAGAGTTCTAATAAGTCTGTACACATCCTTGTTTAACATATGAAAACGGATTCTCCCGTCCCTTCCTAAACGATATCAAACCTATTTTATAGTACCTATTACTCTTGTTGGACATCCATACATTCATTGGTAGCAGCGCGATAGCAGACGGCTTCAAGGGTCTAATGGTTCGGTAAATCCTGTCTTAAAATATGTACCATCTGCAAGTTCAACGGGGTGGATGAAATTCTTGCGTCGCGTAGCTCTCATAGATGTGAGATATAAGTTTTGGATGACTATTTATTTCCCAGTTTGTTTAAAAACAAACTATGTAGACCAATATTTTCACAAATTGTTGTTGTAGCTTGAATCGCTTATCCATAGTGAGGCCGCAGTGTTTGGTGTAGCGGATGTTGCAGCTGCTTTTGGCTTCTGTGGCTTAGAAATAGTTTCTGTTCGTGCGTTCTTCCATTGGTAAGCAGTTCATTGTAATCTGAGGGTAGGGTTGTACAGGTTGTTACCATATGTTGTGTGGGCACTGGTCTCACGCGGTCGGGGTAGTTCAGTCTTCACAAGGTGGTCTGCTTTTTCCTGTTCAGTGGAGGTGATTTCCAATATTACGTTAATCGTCGCAAGCTGTGACTCGCGTATGGTGAACTATTCATTATTATTTACTTCTGTAGGTCTTTCGTGTACATCGTCAAAACTGTGTGGGGGGGGGGGGGGGGAGGAGGAGGGGGGGCGGCACGCTTTTCTGGTACTTTCCGAAAGACAATTGCCTTCCTCTTTTCTTCAATGGTTACTGGTGGATCTCCTTTCTGGTGTCCACAAGTGATTCTGCTAAAATTCCGCCAGAGTTCCTAGGATTGGCGTATTGAATTTTGTTCGTTAGTGTACTTGATCTGAAGTCTCTCTATTGAGGTATGAAAAACGCTCGGATCATCTGAACTCCCAAATGAGTGGGATCGAGGGTTGTTTTGTTCTGCGTATCGAGTTGCCTTTTTCAATTGCCAGATCTTTCTCGGGATTAGTTGCACATTCTCGCATTCGTTGTAAGGAAGCACTGGGTGTTCTCCCGCTTTTCATTGTTTCTGTATTTTCAGAATTTAGTTAGTTAGTGATGGACTTATTTGGTTGGAGGTTTGTTTCATATTTGGTGGATTAATTTTTTTGTCGAGGTTTTTGTCTTCAAAACTTCTGACAGGCCATATTTGTCTCACACTAACTTGTGTATATTTTAAAGTGCCAATAAACAGTATTGGTGTGTATGGAGAGGGGCAAAATAGTACAATACTTGTATTTTTGCGCCCACTTTCACTTCATCAAGTGGACATAATCATTCAGCAGATCTAGATCTGAAAATCTTCGCACGACTCCTTCCATCTCCACTTGAGACACAATACAATCGAGCTGCAGTCATCAGTACATAGTCAGTTCTCTTCGCCAAGGTACAGCAATGTACTGAAATGTGTGACTAAACTCGGTGTATTTAGAGGACCATTATTGACATTTTCAAATCCTGTTAAATCTTTTTCTGTACTGCCTTCTGTCTTCTACATTAGACGACGAAATTTGTTCATTTGATAAGCATGGTGTGAAAAAACTACGTGGAAAGTATTTCCTTACATATTACGTTTATTGTAACTAGTTTACATGGTGATAATGTTACTATTTTCAATTAACGAAATTCATATGTGAAATAGTGAACTGAAAAACAGATTAGGAATGTAACACGTAAAACAATGTAAAACAGAATTGAACGTAAGTGAATCAAATAGATGTTTAGGCGCTTCAATTAGGTATGTAGAAAATACTTCAGACAGCGCATTACATACCAAAAATGGTATTTGAAAAAGCAGCTTTACTGAACAAATATGCCTGTGGCTCGTAACAACTTCCAATTTTTCAAAATTGTGTTCGTATTTCCTGCATAATTTCGAATTATAGTTATCAAGGAAATGAGATACATATCATCTTCCGTATAAGAGATACATATCATCTTTCGTATAAGAGATATATACAAATACGCGTTTCTAAGGTAGTCCCTATAAACCTAAAATGCAAAATTACTTTCTGGGGTGTGCTCACCATTTAAACGTGAGATTGATCACAAAAAACGTACTGCACTATTTTGCCCTATCTACAGACAGGCAAAGATCCATCAATATCGTTTATTGATTGTAGCGAATGTTAGGTTGTAGGTAGCAATTTAGTTAAAAGATGGGAGATGGTGCCTGACAGCGCTTGTGGTGCGTGCGTGTGTGTGTTCACGTGTCAACATACTTACGTCAGTTGTCAAAAGTTTACTTCACTTAGTAATCTCAAAATAGTGTTCCCTTCCATTAGGTCTTCTAGCATACATCTGTTCTGATAGTTCTTCAGTCTTCAATTTAAGACGACGCATGATCTTCCTGAGAGGAACGCTAGATCCATAAATTTCGCAGACATTACTTTACGAATTCTGGCAACAAATTACTACTTATGTATTTTTATTTATACCATTATGCGTCCACCTTCAATTGGTGTAATACGTATCTAAACTCAGTTAGCGCATTGATTAAAAAACAGATTTCAGTTCAGATGTTGCAGCTGCTCCGTGCAAAATAACCTGTTTCTTTGTTCCGTATTTCAGGGGTTACATTTCTTCAGTGTAGTACTCCCCCAAAGTACTTACTTGTATCTTGCATGTTGTCTCGCTTACAAATGCTAACAGAAGCAACAAATTCTTTTCGTGTCATCCAAAAACGATACTTCCCACAGAGGCTCTCTAAACCGCCCCACCCCCTCCCACCCGCGATAGTGGTGTTCCTGGAATGTGTGGCTATTTGTTACACACGGGTAGGCTTGCTGTAGTGTAAACTGCTCGTGTCTCTGGTGCTTCCTGCAGGTTTTGTTTGCTGAGGCGAGGACGATACTGCGGATGAGTGACTTACTTTACAAGGAGTCGCACCAACCCTGGAGGCAATGAATAAGGGAGAAGATGCCACGAAGCTTCTTACATAGTTAGTAGCTCTTGGTCGTACCCACTACAGTTGGTTTGTGGTTCCATCAGTTTCTGGGAGGGGGGAAAAATCGAAAGGTTTCCTTCACTTATCAGCATCCTCATGGACAGCTGTGGGGGTGGGATGCTGGCTGACGGCACCCACACTGCTAAAGGCACATTATGGACGGAGTGAGAAAACTGGAAAGGTGAAAGTCACATTACAAAAGCAAAGGCTTTGTGCCTCTGGCGTCCATGGCAAGGGGTGTCGGCCCGTGGTTTCCTTACCTGTCATTGCTCCTAAAGTGGTACCTTGTCCTGATACAGGATAGAGGGAAGAAAATGGGCTTCAGGTCAGACCGCAATTTCCGAGCGGTGAAGAGCAAATGCAGAAAGACAAATCCCAGTGAAGGCAGGCTGATGGCTTAGAGCAGCTCCAAACCTGTCACAGGGCGTCTGAGATATGAGGGTTTTGGGAGTCGACAGGAGGAGACGCGTGGAATTAGGGCGTCTGATTAACACTATTTGCGATCGGAATAAAAAACACAGGTTTTTAAAGAATTGTGGCGGCGCAAAACTCCTCTTCCCACACTCGACCCACCAATCCACCGGCCGGCCGTGGTGGTCTCGCGGTTAAGGCGCTCAGTCCGGAACCGCGCGACTGCTACGGACGCAGGTTCGAATCCTGCCTCGGGCATGGATGTGTGTGAAGTCCTTAGGTTAGTTAGGTTCAAGTAGTTCTAAGTTCTGGGGGACTGATGACGACAGATGTTAAGTCCGATAGTGCTCAGAGCCATTTGAACCAATCCACCGGAACTTCACAAGCACTTCACCAGGGCACCTCTGGCCAACCACATTTAGATTCCTCCCTTTCTCCTACTCGGTAGGTGGGAATGCTTCTGGATCTTACGTAAACTCAGTATGGTATAAACAGTGTTCAGCTTTCAGCTGAACGTCACTGCCACTCCTATAATGGCCAACATCAACGCTTCGTCACCTGGCCCCGCCGTATTAAGGGTGGGGACTTCTGTAGTAGCAGTCTAACCTATGTAAACAACTAACGTTGCAGTTTTCAGGAGCAAGTATCAAGCTTGTTGCCTGTAAGAAGCGTATTTCCGTGGCTATCTTCTACAGTGACGCCTTATGGCGGCGTCTAGGCGGTGAATGGAGTTAGCAGTTAATTTTCTCCACCCACTCATCAAAGAGTTTGGTTGGTCGGTCCTCCTGAAAAGAAGTCTCAATCATAGTAACAGGGCATCAGTGTGCTTTAACACTTCCATTGTAATTAAGCCAACGGGGGGAACTTACGAGGTGGTCTCCACTTTCTATATTCACAAGGCACTGCAAGGTACTCCTGGGCTTCTAAAAAAGTCAAAGGACTTCGTAATGGAATACTTCCAGTTGAAAGTGCTAATTCAACCCAAATTTCTAAGCTCTTGGTATTTAAGGCCTTAGATACTACCAAATCGAGTTTGAGTTGCATAACAATTTTAGTAAGGGTGTGGTTACCTGCTGTGATAAAATGGCAGAGGACCTCGTGGAGTTAATTGATGTATGGAAAATATGGGCGTCACGGAAGTGCAGAACTGTATGAAGAGTCAGTGGCAAATTGGAGAAATCGGAAACATTTGTTCTAACCTTAAGTACTCTGGAATTACTTAAACATATCCTTGCAAGCTATATCCGTCTTCAGGCTTGCACGCTTGCCCCTAACCCAGTGTGATATTAGAAGTGTCAAAGGTTTGGCCATACCAGTGTGGGATGTAATGGGAGGGCTATGATGGCAGTTGTGGAGGCTCAGGTCACGAATCAGGCAATTCTTGCACACTTCCTCCGAAATGTGTAAACTCCTCTGGGGATCACGCAGTGTGGAGCAGAAAGTGTGAGGTTTACACTGAAGGAAAGAAAATTAAGCAGTTGAAAATACACACACATCCACTATGGTAAAGCTAAATCCACTTCCAAAGATATGCAGCCTCCTCAGGTTATCGCTACTTCTTTTGCATTGGTCCTTAAGACGTTAATCTCAGTGTGATTCGTCCACACACACTCGGGCCACAGATTAAAGTACGAGCACATGCTCTTGTCGGTGTACCTGTGGAGGGGAAACGCTCCACTTGAAACTGAAGTCGTTCGGAAGCTGTCAGCAGTGAGTTAACCATCTAAGCCGCATATCACTACCCACCATCAAAAGCTAACAAAGTCCTCCCGACAACCCAGGCAACCACCTCCTGCCCTCAGTAAAGAAAAATTTGAGACTTTCCGAAGTTGTCCAAGAAAGCTGTAGTTAAATCTTCAGATTGGCGAAGGCTGACCCTCTGTGATGAGGACTACGCTTAGGATGATATGGACTTTGTGAGAGGAACTGGAGGACTAGGAACAAGCGAACGTCCTACTAACCTCCCCGGTAAATCATTGCCTCCCAGGGAGAGATAAAAGAAAAACAATCGGTAAACAATGACTTCCACAGGGACTTTTGTATTGCAGTTGAATTTTATTAGATTTGGAAGAATAGCAGCTCCTGGTCCAGCAGAAACCGTTCTGCATCTGCTTAAAAGAAACTTATAATAGTCACTGACACGCCGGCAAAACGAGTTAACCACCCATAAAGGAAGGATGATACTACTGGAGACAGGGCTAAAGGAGGAGTGGCTGTTTTCTTTGGTCAGATACTTCTCTCCAGACCTTCTTACCATGGCCATGCAGGAAATTGCTGTAAAAGTTCTCGCACCCTTTAATATCACAGTGTGTTCTTTGCATCTTCCGCCTAATTATTTGAGAGTTCTGCCAGTGCGTCTGCATCTACTCACTCTCATGTCCATTCCTTGTCCTGGAGGACTTCAATGCAGACAGTGTGCTGTGTGGCTCGGCTATCACTTGCTCCAGGGGTCGGATGATACCTACTCATCCATTCTGAGAACATCTGCCTTCTGGACGCGGGTCAGATGACCCTTTTTCACAGTTACAGGGTCTTTTCAGACATTTACCTTTGTTTTTGTACTCCAGTTGTTGCAGACTCAGTTCAGTGGGAAGTGACTCCAGATTTACAGTCCAGTGACCACTTGCCAGAGTGGATCCACCTGCTGACTAGGACAGTGGCTGGTAGGAGACCATGCAGATGGATGATAGAAAGGGCAAATTGGTTGCAGTAAAGTGAACAGGCTATTTTTTAACAAAAGAATTCTGCCCCAGAAATGGTGGCCCGTATCACTAGAAAGATCAAACGGGCTGCTGCAGAGTCGATGCCCCAGTCTAGTAACCATTTCAGACGATGGTCAGTACCTTGCTGGAATGATGAGTATTGGCAATCAGGACCGGACAAACAGCTCTGCAGAACTTAAAGCACTGTCCAATTGCAGAAAACCTTCAAGCCTTCAGATCTGCAGGAGCACATGAGCCGAGTAAGATCCATTATGCCAAGTTCCGTCTATGCGCCCTGAATCGAAAGGACAGCTCGTCTTGTTTCAGTGAGGTCTGGTTTGATGGACAGTACTCCACGACTGGAAAGGAGGGAATATAAATTCCATTCTGGATACCAGGCAAGGACTGTAGCACACCTAACAGTTAATGGAGTACTGCACTTGTCAATTGTATGGGTAAGACTCTTGAACACATGGTCAACAGCCACTTCGTCTGGCTGCTCCAATCCTGAGGTCATCTGACACTCCCAGTGCAGTTTCAGGTACTACTGTTAAACCCTTGACAATTTGATTCTACTGGAGATGACAATACTAGAGTCCTCCTTGCGTCAGAATGCCTTTTGACCTCAAAAGGCATATAACACTACTTGAAGGTACAGAATCTTCGATAACTTCATGAATGGGACTACGTGGACACCTGCCACTTCTTACCTTCCCCGAGGACCGGCGTTTGCCATCAGACAAGGCATCGCCAATGCGATATCAGTGTTCAAGAGAATTAGTTCCCCAAAGCCTGTGCTCTTTGCACTGTGTATCTGATGTGCGTTTGGAGCTATCTAGGGCACGCCAAGGAGAGAGTGATTCTTCACTGTATGACAGCCTGTATCTCTGCTGCACCTGGCAGGTCTCTGCAATAGTTGACTCCTAGGAATCTGATTAGATGCTCAAAATCCGTTGGGCATGGTACCTTTCTAGACTATTAGCTTCTACTGCAATAGGTACTAGACATTCTTTCTCCTCTCCCTTGGGAACATGTCATGGGTGTTTTTGTGAATGTTCCACACTGTCCATAGGTGACACATGAACAGACCTATCACTGTCTTTAATTCCTTTTTGTTTCTTCGTTCACCTTCTCATTCCTCTGCTTAAGCGTTTGACACTCCTCTTCTTTCTTCTTCCTCCCTGTGCACTCCTCAAGGGCGGTCCGCACGTCTGATACATTACAGATGACTCTGTAAAGCGTAATTCCCAGCCCTGGGTCGACAGGTAGGGTTCCCATATAACGACTTTTTAGGTAGCAGCTCATAAAATCACCCCCTCCTTCGGCTTTCCTGTGCCAAATTGTCGATTGGTCCCTGGCATATGCTTGGTAGGTGTGACAAGAGGTGAGATCAATCACTTAAGACATGTGCCCCTTGTGAAGCCGACCCCCAGTTAAGGTGTGCAATCTGAGATACTGGCAATCATCTTCGTAGTCCATGTATAACAAACGTAAACAGAACGAAGCTCCCAACTCAAAGACCCTATCAGCTGCACCATAGTTCCTCGTGCTTTCACGTACTGAAGACGTCAGTCCTTCGCAACGGTAAATCCGTTTATTATTCAAAAAGGTGTTGATGCAATTGCCAGCCCTTAAAAACCTTTCTCTCGTTTACGGAATGACGCTTTGCTTTTGGAGACTACTTCTGATAATCTAGCACAGCAACTGCTTTGCAACTGCTTTGCTTCTGCACGGCTACCCCGTCCATGGAGCTCTGAAATCTTCCCATAGTGTTATTTACATTAGGCTGCTCGACGGTCTGACACAGGCCGAAATCCGAACATACGGCTCTGATCAGGGTGTGGCTGCCGTCCACCGGATAATGGAAAAGATAGATGCTTCCTTAGTGCCCTTTTGATAAAGTGTTACATCCGCTCAAGATAAAAGCGGGCTATAAAGTTACCACAGTTAGACCATACGTCCAAACCCTGATGCACTGTTACCAGTGCCAAAGTTTCATTCACTTGAATGTCTTGTCAACAACTGTCCAAATGTGGTAGGGATGCGAACGAGGGCAAGTAAGTGCCGATCGACCGACTAATCAATCCGCCTAACGTCCGATCAGCGGTACAACGATGGAATATTTTTAGGCAAGGGAGAAGAGACACAGCTCCACGTCTTCAAAAAACACCCAAGGCCAAAGGAAACACTAGAACTAAGGTAGAAGTCCCAATAAATATGCACAGTACAATACAAGAGCATCAACACGATGAGGAAAGGTACACCGCCGGAAAAGTACGCAAACCTCCAGGGCAGGTAACTGGGGTGTTAACGGCCACAATGCAGAAACTACGGCTGGTTGCACTTCACTAATAACACTAAATTCAATGATGATTAACGAATAGGGAAAGGCGGCTACAATATTTCACCGCCTCGAAACACTTCACTCGTTGCCACCAGGCTCGGCGGCCCTGAGACCAACAACCCGCCGACCAAAGACGAGATCTCGGAATAGTCCAGACTGCATTAGCAGTTAACTCCTCACTCAACTTAAACGTCCAGGGTTCGGTGTGCAACGAAGTCGTCGGTCTCGCAATTAGCCCTCCTCGACCCAGCAGAGGCGGGACGCTGCCAGCAACCCCGGCTTGCCCTCACGCTGCACTGTCCACCTCGCTGCTGCGCCCCAACCGAACTGATCTGTTTGCAACTGCCCCCCCCCCCCTCCTCCCTCCTACAAATCCAGTACGCAGACAGCATCAAAATAACTCCACATTCAAAACATTACACACGAGGATGCAGGAAAAAAATTCCAACTACTCTAAATACTAAAACCAGTCACTGTTGAACAACATGGGCACAAACACAGAATGGGCCTGTAGCTTTACACTTCATGTGGACTGTCCTTTCTTTCTTTAAACAGGCACTGTGCGTGCTACTTTCAGGAAGTCTGGAAATTCCCCTGCATGGAGGCGTTTATTTATTACCACTGTTAATGGCTGTGCAGTTTCACTGATTATAGTTTTTAACACAGTACAGGACATGCCATAAATATCAGGGCTCTCTGAAGATTTGTAGCTTTTCTCAATTTTTATTTCGTTTGGATAACCTCTCTTCTGCTGAAATATGAATGACAGCTCCTGGGAGACACATGGAATACATACTAGATAGAAGAAAATTCAAGTTATTGTATGGAAGTGAAGATAGCTTAAGACAATTTACTAAAATTTCAAAATCTTGCTGACAATGACGGTTAAGTTTCACAGAAAAGGCAAATAACTAGCAAACTCACTTAACCTCATGATAGCTGCATTGCCTCTATGAATACAGAGCCAGGAAGATACAATACGGAGAAGAGCAGTATTGAACTCGCCAAGGGGTGGTGCCGCACCCGCATATGAGTCCTGGGCGATGCGCATAGACTCGAGGCCCTATGGCCTCTCGCCCGGCACAGCAGCAAAGGCCTCCCTGGGCATGGACGCTTCATCACAGGGTGATAGAAAGGGTGTCTCTCTGCCATTTTGAAACCTCAGCACATTTTTGCTGCGGTCTATGCAGCACTGCGGCTGGAAAAGCTCAGTTAGTGATGGGTCCCCACACTGTGTGACCAGTATTCTTAAGCTCACATTTATTTAGAAATGGATTTCAGGAGAAAGGAGGCAGTTGCATCAAGTACGAGCTTCAAGCTACCTATCCTCCTGGAGGGGAAGCACCTCTCATTCGCTCCAGCTGTCAGTTCTCCCATTATTTAAGAGATAGGGCTGTTATTGGATTGAGAACAATTAACAATTCTGTACTTTCAAAAATTTGTCTTGTCGTGGGCTAATGTCAACAGTGTTGGAGTGTAGAAATTGGCAACTACATCACAACAGAGGAACTCGTGGTCCTCCACTTAGCAAAAAGGGAGTCACTAACCACCATTCAGAATTTCACACACTTTCACTGAGAGCCACACTCCTTGTAATAGTTTTGAAGTCAGTCTTCCATGCCAGAGGAAAATGTGAATCACATTTGAGCTGTATAGTGAAGCACACAGAAATTGACACGTCTAGCAAGTTTGGATACATTTCATGCACAGCAGTTTCCAAAATACTGTGTAAATGTTCACACTTTAAATCTTACAGATTGCAGCTAGTCCAGCTACTAATGCTGTGAGATTATGCTACACAATATGACTTTCGCACTGAGATGTTGGCAAGCACAGACAATGATCACAGATATTTTTCTATTTTTTTATGAAGCAATGTTTTACTCTAACAATGGAGCCAATCTGCATAAGATACGCTTTTTGGGAACACCAAATCCCCATTTATCCACCAAACAAACAATATTTATAAAATTTCAAGGTTTCTGCACAGTGTCAAGTGAAAACATTTATTGCCCCCTTCTTTTTCCTAGAGAGAACTGTCATAGCCATTGTTACCATTATTTCATTCATTTAGTGATTCCACCTCAATTACAAGAAGAATCCAACTACTTCACCCCATAATTAGGTGGTGCAACTCCTCACTTCATCTTAGCTGCACATTTGCTGTGGCAATGACTCTGCCACACTGGTGCTAGTGATGGTTTTTGATGCACATGGCCATGATGGTTACCGGACTGAATCACTTGGGTGGTTTTTAATGGTTTTATAGCCCAGTAGAGAGCTCTGAGAAATGGTATTGGTTGCAAAATATGGAATAGCTTTTAACTTTCAGGTAGATTTTTTCACAAGAGGGATAATACATAAAACATAAGTTATAGAACTTCTTTCCTTGTGTGCATCCACCATCTTGAAAACCCCACCAAGAAATGGCACTTAGGAGTTTTTCCACAATAACTCTCTTCTAGTGTGTTTTAGGTAAAAGTATGCCATCATCAATTTTTAAGGTCATTAAATTCCCAACAAGTTTCATATACAACATGTTGGAAAAATTTAGGTAGCTACCAAGAGCTCGGAAAACTACTTCCAGGAATTCAAAGTGTGAGATATCAGTAACTTACTATTTTAGTGTTTCTCAGTGTCATTACTCCTTGGAAATAAACATTCTACAGATTTTTAAATTCGCAACTTCCAAGAGCATTCATAGCCATGGGATCCATACAATGCCACATAAGGAACTGACAACGTACTTTGTGTAGCAGTAGGACCACAAATAGCTATCCAAATGTTAGACGAAGATGTTTGGTGTGTTTGAAATGTCAACAAGTTATGTTTTCAGGTCGGTTGTCACTATTAACATGAGCATAAATTATAGTTATGACCACTAGAGGGAAGAGGTGTGGGGAAGCGAACTACATTTCCCTCTCACAGGATAGCCATCCTATAACCGTGTTTTGTGTTTCTGTGGACGCGCGCGCGCACACGCGCACACGCTGTCATAGGGACCCCAGATGCCTTTGGGTGGACTTCGGAATGTTACTGATCTATGATTGACTGGGATAAGACTCTTCACGTATTTTGAAAGAACAAAATGACAGGCAACTCATGACCCATATCATTAAGTAGTGACTGTTACTCAATTGTTTCCTGAGGTTGGCATTGTTATAAGTGAGTTAGTTCAGGCACATCTTTTACATGTTTCATGCAAGTAAAATTCAGAACACTTGTAACCTACTAACAGCCATGTTATATTGTCCAGTATTTCAACATTGGCTAACAGAGACACACACTTCTGCATTTTTGAGATGCCACTTAGCAGAGTTCCCCATCAAATTACTGGTCTGTACAAGATAAAAGGCAGATAAACTGCGCAGAACTGTCACAGCAACAGAGCATAGTTCGATACGTGGTTGATTCCTGCTTTTTTAATTTGGAGATAGCTTTTGCACATCGTATCTTTCTAAATCAAGCTTTGGCATATGAAGTGCAATAACAGTAACCTGCAGTTGGTTGCTTCTTTGATATTTATGCCCAAGAAATAAAGATGTTTCTAACAATCACTAATAAAACAGTTCTGTTCATCTCAATAGATTTCACTACAAAATAACAGTAACGAGTTACATGCAAATATAGAGGCAAATTTTGCCACGAAGTGTGAAATTCACATGAGAGAATTTTCCAGATATCCCACGAATTAGTCATTACTACTTCGATGTCGATGGTATTTGAACAACAAAGACAATGTCCAATGTCCACTGTCCACTGTTGATGGGTGTCTACTATCCATGCATAATGGTCATAGCTTCAATGTTGCAGTTAGTACTGCCTCATTTAAACAGAACCATTCATGATTTTTCACAACTTTATATAAGTAAACAATATTTTGAAGTTTCAAGACTGCGTTATTCCAGTCACATTTACACAGGAGGTAGGCTACAGGTTTAGTAACACAGATTCAAAATTACTTTTTCTAACATTTTCTAATGTGATGTGATGTGACATGTCCATATCGATTCTGCTCTATTTGCCACTGTTACCTCTTAGAGGTTCTGTGTGGCACCCCAGGCCTGTATGGGCTCCAACTCAAGCAATTTTCAAGTAGTACCACATGAGGTGGGAATGAGATGCTAGTGTCAAATCTACAGTGGGGACAGGCAGATAGCGTGCAATAAGAGTTGCAGCTCCTGGCGTTGTGCCAGCATTGTGCACTGGGGCTGAGGAAACCTCTGTGGTGTGAAAAGTGTGGATCCTGCAGTGTGCGAACAGGAATTTTTCCAATCTGTATCAGAATTGTGATAGCCATATAATAAACATTTTAGCTAGACTTCCCTACTGACAGCAAAGAGCAAGCTCATCATGTCTGTTTAATGTTAAGAGTGCTTGTGTTTACTCCTGCCTGTCATTCCCATGAATAATCTGGCACTAGTAGTACAAATGTCTTGCTCCAGATTAGAGCTTTGTTTACTGACATAAACTTGTGAATTAAAGAACTGTCATGTTTCACAAAGCTTCATATATAGCTCTTGCATGCGTCTTGTCAAGTAACAAAATTGAGACCACTGTGCCATGGTCTGTGCTGCTAAGTGATTTGTTAAATAATACTGCATGTATCAATAACATATTTTTCCTTTTTTAGAACTATGTCAACTATTTAAATCTGGTGTCCGGTATTCTTAACGCATTTTTTAGTACACGGCAGTAAGTACTGTCAGCTCTGACTGACCATACCAGGGGCCCAGGTCAGATACATAAGTCTTCTTGTAACAGTGTTTTCCTGCGTAAATTCATTTACTTTGAAAATTATCTTACAGTTTTCACTGTTGAGCATCAGTCTGAATGTGTCTAACAGACATGTATATTGCATTGTGAATAATTCAAATTGTCTGTCCTTGTTGCCTGTCTTATTAGGGTTAATCTGACAGTTAAATTTTAATATTTTGTGTACTACTTTAATTTGCATTGGATGTGAATGCAGTCTGTTGCCTCCGTTCTGTCTAAAAGACTTAACATTAAACCCAGCTAGTTGCTTCTGTCTGTGAGTCAACATTAGTGTAACTTAATTTCTTCATATTTTAGCTCGTATTAAAAAAAGTTCAATTCTGTCATTATTGAACATAAGGAAAATAGTTGAAATATTTGCTATTTAATTATCTCTAATTTTTTCTACTAATAATGCTAGTCTACTTCTGAGTATAGAGATCATGTTTATTTCTTGCTATTTAATAAAAGTAATAATTCCCTAAAATTTTTGTTTAGTTTAACTCCTGGTGTGAGGAGTCATTTTTCACTAAATGAACGATATTTACTGAGGTAGTTACAAAATCGGTGGCTCCTGTCAATGGGTGCCAGGTGGGAGTTATTCTGTATACAGGATCGTTAGTGATCTATTTGCATAAAAAATTATTTAACTGTGGTTATCCTTGTATCTTGCAATATGTCAGCTTTTGTTAAACTATTGTACAAGTACCAATGTTGAAATTGTTCTTGTTGTTTAATAGATTAATTTGTCTTTGAAAATGTTTGTTGGAATCGCTGCATGGTACACTGTGGTAAGGAAATTGAGGGTAGAGAATAGGAAAACATTTGAGCAGATTGGACTTGCATATTTGACCTTTAATGTTCACTCAGTAGGTACATACTTCAGTACATTTGTCAGTAACATATGAATGTAATACTTGGGTAATTTCAACAAATGAGTTATATCAATAAGACTGAATAGTGGGAATATATTAAATTTGAGATTTTAGCATCCCACACAAGATTCAGACTGCATAATTTATTTAAAACTCAAATAAGGGAAAATCTTTGCTGCTAAGAATAGGCAATAGAAAGCAATAGAACTAACAAACCTTTTTGTGTAGATATGTTTACATTACAAATGTCTCACATGGCCCATTTACTTGTAATGTGATGGATTGCATGTACTATATTCAAACCTGATGATGATTTGGTAAGAAGTTGAAACCAGTTATTATACCTTCCAGCAAATGGTCAAACTTCGTACCTTTTACCTTGATGCTGAACTCTCCTTCACTGATAATCAGCTACACACTTCAGTTCACATTAATCCTACTAATGCAGAATAGCACTCACATTCTGATAGCTGCCATCCTTTCTGTGTCAAATATTTCCCACCATACAGCCTCATCATCCAAGGCAAACTTACTTGCTCCCAGATGCAGATACTTCATAGCAATAGATAATTCTCAACTCACGCTTCCCTGTGCATAATCATCACAGCAGCCTAGTTCACATGCAAATTTCCCACTCCATCATATCCACTCCTGTTACTGCTGGTTTCTCCTAAAAAGAATAATTCGACATGTTTCCTAAAATCATGCACTGAAATAAGATCCATTCTGTCCAGTATTTTGCCCACCCCACCTATGCTAATTTTTTTGATCAGATCCCATGCTTCTTCTGCACCAATGTCTCTAGCCTATGGCTCCTACCCCTGTGACAATCCCCACTGCAAAACGTATGACATCATTTAACTGACAAAACACACACTAACAAAGAGAGAGCCACCTGTGGAACAATGTCACTTATAGACTCTTCAGCTTACTACACTGGTATGATTACAACCTAATCATAAGGTAGGATGAATGGGCATGGAAAGACATGTATTGGCGCATGCAACATTCTGTTGCAAATTATGCAGTTGTGACATCAGTGCCTGTTGCACCACTACTCTGCCATCTGGATTCTCACACCAGACACCAGTTTCTCAGAATTCAGCAGGTGAGAACAAGCTTCATAACATATACTCTAGTCTCCACCCCCCTGGCCTAAAATTTGTATTTATTTCCACTTAACATTTCATTTTAGTAACTATCACTTTCCTTCACTCCATTTTTTCTGACCTCTACCATACAACCCCCCTTACCACATATAATGTACTTACCTTTCCACTCTAAAAGAAAGGTCATGATGACATTCTTCACTTACCACTGTAAATTCCATCTCCTAAGTTATGAGGTTTCAAATTTTGCCCAGTGGAAGAGCCGAAAGCAAGCCTTCCCTTCTCATCCCGCACTTCCTCCCCCAACACAGAACACTTTGCTATGTCTGCATAGCTCTTTCCATTTCCTAGACCTCACCTGCCACTTCCCTTCATCGCTTTCTTTCCCTTTAACCCTCTGTAAGAAGAATGATCTACCCACTCCTGAAGTTCACAAGTCTCCACGTTTTATGCACTTTCTCCAACAGCCACATGGCAACTAATTTTTTTTCTATCCATATCACACTGTTTTACTTGGGATACTTTCAGTTGCTGCACTACCCACATTGCACCCTTTTATTATTTAATGGAAAATCTTTTCCTGTCAAGTGTAATCCTTAACACCAGAAACTTCTGGTTGTGTATGGGCTTTTCAAAAACCTCGTTATCCCTACCTATTTACGCTTCATCTTCCAAACCTGCCTAATGACACTGAGTAGAAAATAAGTGGTCAGTGCTCATAAATACCAGTTCCACATAAGTGAGTCATTCACTACTTATGTGCCTGCATTACCATGCTCTAATTATACATTAGTTTTTGGATACCTGCTTTACCACAGTTCGTACACGAGTTGCACCAAAAATAGTTCCAACAATGTTAAAATTGGCACAAATGGAATTCAAATTTCAGAGACTTTACTGGTCTCCTACCAGTATAGTTCAATGTATATGGAGCAAAGCATCAAGTGACAATTTGTACCAAGCCCAGGAATCTAACCAAATTCTCCTACTTATGAGGAAGGTGCATTAGCCACTTCTGCTAACTGGCGAACTGCACAGATTATCCTGGCATGTCTCCCTCCTCTATATAAATTCTCACTGCCACCCCAGTCTACTTTAAAGACCACAATTGTTAATAATTGTGCCAAGATGGCTTAGTGGCTAATGCACCTGCCTTCTAAGCAGGAGACCCAGGTTCCACTGCTCGCCTTAGTGCAAATTTTCTCTCACTCCTTCAATATATATGAATGAAACGGTTAAAATTATACTGAGGAAATATGTTGTGAACATGTCTATCAAGTCTGGTATTAATGAAGGTGTCAAAGTTGTCAGCCTTGGGCAGTTATACAGAGACTCTCAATTTTATTTCGTGAGACTCTCAATTTTATTTCGTGAGACTCTCAATTTTATTTCGTGAGACTCTCAATTTTATTTCGTGAGACTCTCAATTTTATTTCGTGAGACTCTCAATTTTATTTCGTGAGACTCTCAATTTTATTTCGTGAGACTCTCAATTTTATTTCGTGAGACTCTCAATTTTATTTCGTGAGACTCTCAATTTTATTTCGTGAGACTCTCAATTTTATTTCGTGAGACTCTCAATTTTATTTCGTGAGACTCTCAATTTTATTTCGTGAGACTCTCAATTTTATTTCGTGAGACTCTCAATTTTATTTCGTGAGACTCTCAATTTTATTTCGTGAGACTCTCAATTTTATTTCGTGAGACTCTCAATTTTATTTCGTGAGACTCTCAATTTTATTTCGTGAGACTCTCAATTTTATTTCGTGAGACTCTCAATTTTATTTCGTGAGACTCTCAATTTTATTTCGTGAGACTCTCAATTTTATTTCGTGAGACTCTCAATTTTATTTCGTGAGACTCTCAATTTTATTTCGTGAGACTCTCAATTTTATTTCGTGAGACTCTCAATTTTATTTCGTGAGACTCTCAATTTTATTTCGTGAGACTCTCAATTTTATTTCGTGAGACTCTCAATTTTATTTCGTGAGACTCTCAATTTTATTTCGTGAGACTCTCAATTTTATTTCGTGAGACTCTCAATTTTATTTCGTGAGACTCTCAATTTTATTTCGTGAGACTCTCAATTTTATTTCGTGAGACTCTCAATTTTATTTCGTGAGACTCTCAATTTTATTTCGTGAGACTCTCAATTTTATTTCGTGAGACTCTCAATTTTATTTCGTGAGACTCTCAATTTTATTTCGTGAGACTCTCAATTTTATTTCGTGAGACTCTCAATTTTATTTCATTTCTGTTTCTTCATTGATGGGTTATAGATGAATGTCCAGTTTTGCAATTCATATCTTCTCCAGATTTAACATTTTATTCTGCTGACATCTTTAGCCATTAGTGCCAAAGATGGACAAACCCTCCAGACTCCTCCAGGTAGTCCATCCTCCAATTACATGCTTCTGTCTCTGCAGGACATGTCTTGACGTCATCTCCTCCATCCCTGACTAGGCGGTCTGTGTATTCTTCTGTCCCATCTTTCTACAGGGACTGAGCAAAGAACTCTTGGCCCATCTCCCACACATTCCCCACATATTATTTCCTGCCCACTCCTGTTTCCTCCCTAACCTATATGCACATTTCCCTCTCTTTTCTGGTAATTTCCAGTACACATTTAAGTTGCTACTTAAGCAACCCTCATCCTTTTTAAATGGTATATGAAATATAATCCACCTGACACATTCTGTACGTGTATGCTTATTTTTTACTCAGTTGCTGATACTAAAAAGCAATAAAACGTACCAGTATTTTTTTTAAACATATAAGTACTAAACATAAACTTTCACGAATCACACCATTATAAAATGTTAATTGTTCACTAGAATTTTTTTTAGGAAGTGGACTGCAGAGAGCGGTTGTAAAATAAATCTCGTTAAATAAGCCATTGGAATCATTCTCAGCTTTAGAAGTCCATCTAGCACAGTTAATGTGCATAGTGTGTCAAAAACAAGTGTGTAATGGCTTAGTAGTTCCTCAAAACCGTGTTTCTGCTGCCATCACTAAGCCAAAATACAGGTTGTGGAAACAGTGGCACGAATCGACAGAGGACGATTGGGAAATAATATTCCACAATGAGCAGTCCTGCCATACGTTTTGGCCATGCGACAGACGTGTTTTGTGTTGTGGCGATGGGTAACGATTCCCCAGACATTCGCCCATTTAGTGCCAACAGTTAAATACCGAGGAGGAAATGTTGAAGGTATGCAGATGTTTCTCACTGTGAGGGAATGGTCCTCTCAATGCACTTTAGAAAATACCATATATAGAAGTACACAAATGAATCTGGTAACAGCGTATATTGCATACAGTAGAGAAATATTTGTCACAACATGGGCAGGTAAGAAGCATACAACTTTGAACATGGCTGATGTTTGCAGCAATCGTATAAACAAATTTGAAAAATGTTACCTTTTGATGTCACCCTTAGAGGTGACGAAACCTGGTCAAGGTATATAGAAAACCTATGCAACCTGTTGGGAGATTTTTACATATTTTTCAAATCAGTCAAAACAGATTTTACTGTCATAAAGCAGCTTTAGTGAGGCAATGGTTTGCAGACAGCGAAATACCTGAATTGAATTCGCCTGCCCCGAGTCGTGACCTGAATGTAATGGAACACCTTAAGGACGAGTTACAAACTAGACTTTACTCCAGATGTGAAGTCCATCAATACCTCCTTTGGTTTCAGCTCTTGATAAAGAATAGGTTTCCATTCCTCAACAGATAGCGCGCTCACTTAGTGTCCCTAGAGTGGTTCAAGCCATCATAGAGGTGAGGGGTGAACATGCCCCATGTAATGTCCACAAAGTAGGGAGCTATTTTTGATCCAGTAGTGTACATAACAGGAGCACAAGGCTCATGCCTAGAGTTTTCATTGCTACTCACATGACAGTCCTGAAACATGTCCACGCCAAGTAAAACATCGTCCTTCTGCCCTGTGATAACATCTACTGGGCCAACAACATTGTTTCCGGCTGTTGTCATATGTGCCTGTGGATCGATATGTTGTAGAACTTTTGTAACAAAATAGTAACATAATAATGGGTTATTATAAAAATGTGCAGGATGACAGAATTACCTACACAGCTGCATAGGGCAGTGAAATAATTTGCTGGCGACAAGAGAAGAATTGGTTAAACTTTGACTAACACAGGTTTTCCATTTTACACAAGTGGTTACCTCAATTGCTTTTCCTTTTTGCGCACACTTCATGTCCAACCCAAATTCCCAACTTCTTCCACACTACTTACTTAGTGCCCTCCCATGCACCATATTCATCCCTCGCAGTATTCAGCACGATTCCCTGAAGAGATCGCATCCACACTGAAGACACAGGGTGACAATTATTGAACTATATAAAAACACATTAGTTACAAACTATAGTTCGCACACGTTAAATGTTGAATGAACATCACTGCAGATATTCAGAATAAGTTAACATGTTTGATTGCCTGCCATCATTGACGGTGATGTCACACAGATGAATACCGAAATTCTGCATGACCCGTTGAGGTGTCGGAACATCAATGTTGTTGAGCGCCTCCTGAATGACTGTTTTCAGATCAGCAATGGTTTTTGTGTTATTGCTATGTAGTACCACAAAAAAGTTGAAAGAGTTCAGATCCGGAGAAAATGGCGGCCAATTGAGGCCAATGCCAATGGCCTCTTGGGACCGCCTTCTAGCCATGGGATACTGAAAGTGTGCCTCCAGGGCATTATTCTCCTGCTTCAATGGATTTGAGCTCCATCTTCTATGAACCACAACTTGTCGAAATCGGGGTAACTTTGAATTAAGGAGACAAAATCATCTTCCAGAACCTTAATTTACCATTTAAGACACCAAGCCATCAAGGCATATTGCACCACTTATTCCATGACTGGACATGTCAACATCAATGGATGACAGTATGGCGTGCAGAGACCTCTCGATCGTGAAATTCAGAATCTCTGTTCCCCAAATGCCCCAATTTTGCTTATTGATTAACCATCCATATGAAAGTGGGCTTTGCCACTAAATCAAAGTAATTTCCATCATGCCCTGCAACCAAGAATGGAGTTTGAATACCCTTGCGCAAACTGTTAAGAAGTTACGATTTTTATTTCGTATAGTTCAAAAATTTCCACCCTGTATATAATGAAATGCCATTAAGTCTTGCAGATATTAATATTGTATGTGCGATAGTAAAAATGTACAGACAATGTTAGTTTTATTATTTCGCACATGGTACTGAGGGTTGACACACCCCTTTGGCACATGATGGCAATCGTAGCGGCTTCTTGAGAGAAAGCATCTGCTTGGATATGCAAATCAGTAGCCCATATGAGGTGCGACAATGAGACTGATGTGAAAAAAAATGTTGCTTACCGTTTTAGTGAAGTTTAGTGTTGTCTCCTTCAAAGTAGTTCCCTTCAGATTGCCTACACTTTTTCCAGTGCTTCTGCCATTGATAGTAACATTTCTGGCACTCACCTTCTGTAATACCCTCAAATACTCGTCACAACTTTTTGGACATCTTGTGTTTGAGAACGGTGTTCCTTGACCGCCGTTTTGACTCTTTGAAATAGAAAAAAGTCGCACGGAGCGATATCTGGTGAATAAGGTGGCTGTGGTAGAACAAATTTATTTTGAGGTTAAAAATTGCTGTATTGACACAGGAGTATCGCTTGGCGCATTATGGTGAGGCAGAAACCAATTATCAGCTATGTTGGCATGGACATGAACGCTTTTACGAAGTCGTTCAAAAATTTCTTTGTAGTAATACTGATTAACTCTCTCTCCAGGAGGCACCCACAATTCCCTTCGAATCAAAGAGGCACACAAGCATGTATTTCACTTTTGACGTTGACATGCGAACTTTCTTGGTCTGGGTGATCCCTTTGAGCACCATTGCGAACTTTGATTTTTTTCAGTACGATCCAGAGACAAAACGCCAACTTTTATCACCAGTGATAACACGGCTCAACAATTCTGGATCGATTTCCGTTATCTGGAACCTCGCGTCCGCTACGGTCGCAGGTTCGAATCCTGCCTCGGGCATGGATGTGTGTGATGCCCTTTGGTTAGGTAGGTTTAACTAGTTCTAAGTTCTAGGGGACTGATGACCTCAGAAGTTGAGTCCCATAGTGCTCAGAGCCATTTGAACCATTTGATTTCCGTTTGCTCCAACAGATCGAATGCCACATTTTTCCGCGTTTCTAGCTGTTGTGGTGTGATTTTTGGGGACCATTTTTGAACAAATTTCTCATACCAAGATCTTCAGTTATTACTAGACAACCCGTTTCTCGATTGATGTTAAGTTATTCTGCAATAATTTCCACGGATACGGTTATAGTTGTTGGGGACTTCAACCTTCCATCGATACGTTGGCAAAATGAAGATGTTTTCTGCCTACCACCGGTTTTGAACAAGTAGAGATTGTCCTAAATGCTTTCTCCGAAAATTATTTCGAGCAGTTAGTCCACGAACCGACGCGATAGAGAGCATCATGACTGATACAGGGATTAGTGATCACAAGGTCGTTGTACCTAGGCTCAATACCATTTCTTCCAAATCCACCAGAAACAAACGCAAAATAATTTTATTTAAAAAAGCGGATAAAGTGTCACTAAAAGCCTTCCTAAGAGAATCTCCATTCCTTCCGAACTAACTATGAATTTGAGCCACATCTCGTCTAAATTTGCAAAGATATAGTAGCAACAGCAATTGAGAGATTCATACCTCATAAATTAGTAAGAGATGGAACTGATCCCTCATGGTACACAAAACAGGTCAGAACGCTGTTGAAGAGGCAACGGAAGTTCAGAAGAGCGCGAAATCCCGAAGATTGGCTAAAATTTACAGACGCGCGAAATTTGGCACGGGCTTCAATGCGAGATGCCTTTAATAGGTCCCACAACAAAACATTGTCTCGAAATTTGGTAGAAAATCCTAAGAAATTCTGGTCGTATGTAAAGTACACAAGCGGCAAGACGCAGTCAATACCTTCGCTGCGCAGTGCCGATGGTACCGTTACCGACGACTGTGCCGCTAAAGCGGAGTTATTGAACGCAGTTTTCCGAAATAAATTCACCAGGGAAGACGAATGGAATATTCCAGAATTTGAAACACGAACACCTGCTAGCATGAGCTGCTTCGTAGTAGATACCTTAGGGGTTGCGAAGCAACTCAAATTGATTGATACGGGCAAGTCTTCAGGTCCAGATTGTATACCGATTAGGTTCCTTTCAGATTACACTGATACATTAGCTCCCTACTTAGCAATCATACACAACTGCTCGCTCACCGATAGATCTGTACCTACAGATTGGAAAATTGCGCAGGTCGCACCAGTTGTTAAGAAGGGTAGTAGGAGTAATCCATCGAACTACAGATCTATATCATTGACGTCGGTTTGCAGTAGGGTTTTGGAGCATATACTGTATTCAAAAATTATGAATCACCTCGAAGGGAACGATCTATTAATACGTAATCAGCATGGTTTCAGAAAACATCGTGCGAGTAAAGAGCTAGCTGCGTTGCACAAGAACGAAGTAATGGCCGCTATCGACAGGGGATCTCAAGTTGATTCCATATTTCTAGATTTCCGGAAAGTTTTCGACACCGTTCCTCACAAGCGACTTCTAATCAAGCTGCGGACCTACGGGGTATCGTCTCCGTTGTGCGACTGGATTCGTAATTTCCTGTCAGGAAGGTCGCAGTTCGTAGTAATACACGGAAAATCATAGAGTAAAACTGAAGTGATATCAGATGTTCCCCAGGGAAGCGTCCTGGGACCTCTGCTGTTCCTGATCTATATAAATGACCTGGGTGACAATCTGAGCAGTGCTCTTACGTTGTTCGCAGATAATGCTGCAATTTACCGTCTAGTAAGGTCATCCGAAGACCAGTATCAGTTGCAAAGCGATTTAGAAAAGATTGCTGTAGGTGTGGCAGGTGG
Source organism: Schistocerca piceifrons (assembly GCF_021461385.2). Classification (NCBI taxonomy): domain Eukaryota; kingdom Metazoa; phylum Arthropoda; class Insecta; order Orthoptera; family Acrididae; genus Schistocerca; species Schistocerca piceifrons. Next base: position 1,072,987,611 of record NC_060139.1, read on the forward strand.
CAGTTGACGCTAAATAACGAAATGTGTGAGGTGATTCACATCAGTTCCAAAAGAAATCCGTTGGAATTCGATTACTCGATAAATCGTACAATTCTCAAGGCTGTAAATTCAACTAAGTACCTGGGTGTTAATATCACAAATAACTTCAGTTGGAAAGACCACATAGATAATATTGTGGGGAAGGCGAGCCAAAGGTTGCGTTTCATTGGCAGGACACTTAGAAGATGCAAGTCCACTAAAGAGACAGCTTACACTACACTCGTTCGTCCTCTGTTAGAATATTGCTGCACGGTGTGGGATCCTTACCAGGTGGGATTGACGGAGGACATCGAAAGGGTGCAAAAAAAAGCGCAGCTCGTTTTGTATTATCACGTAATAGGGGAGAGTGTGGCAGATATGATACGCGAGTTGGGATGGAAGCCATTAAAGCAAAGACGTTTTTCGTCGCGGCGAGATCTACTTACGAAATTTGTCACCAACTCTCTCTTTCAAATGCGAAAATATTTTGTTGAGCCCAACCAACATAGGTAGGAATGATCATCAAAATAAAACAAGAGAAATCTGAGCTCGAACAGAAAGGTTTAGGTGTTCGTTATTCCCGCGCGCTCTTCGGGAGTGGAATGGTAGTGATAGTATGATTGTGGTGCGATGAACCTTCTGCCAAGCACTTCAATGTGAATTGCAGAGTAACCATGTAGATGTAGATAATCTCCAATCAGATCGTACGAGTTCACATACCCTAGCAAAGTTGACATCCGTCTGTGAGGTTGGTCAAGTGAGGTCATAAACATCATTTGTTCTGCCTTCACTAACCATTTTATGTCAACGAAAAACTTCAGCTCTTGATATAACCATCTCTCCAAAAGCCTTCTAAAACTTACCGTAAGTTGTCACGTTTTCACCCAATTTAACACACAAGAAATAGCATACCGTTGCGCAATATTAGGCGATTCCATTTCCGTGACGAGACACACAATCGCATGTTAACTTATTGCAGCACAACTCACGACTGAGCAGTTGCATCAATGTGCCGCTTGGACTAGAAGCAGCTTATAGACAAAGGTAAAAGATATTGTGCCTATGCTAGCCTGTAATGTTGCAATATTCTGCAACGAAAATGTCTCATTACTTCATTGTCGCTCCTCTATCACCACATTGCCCTCACTGCCCTGAAGATATGTTGGCTTTCAAGGGACAGTTATTTTGACACAAGATGCATGTTGTAAGACACAGAAGATGAACTTTAGACACAATGATTACTGTATTTGTGTGTGTCTTGTTACTTGAAATGAACACTACCTTTATCCAGCATACAATGGAGGGAATAAATAATCTGTTGAGTCGAAATTTGTACATAAAGTTATTTAAAATTTAAAGCTGACATTTTACTTACACCCCCTTTTTGTAAAGTATTCACTACAGTTTCGAGAAGTCAAACAAAGGGAATGAAGGTAATACCACAATTAGTATTACATAGGTGTAAACCCAGTGTGTGCACACGTGTCTTGAGTGTTCACTGCACTGTGGAAACTAAAATGGAAGCTTAGAAAATGGACTATATGTCTATGCTTTTCTTTCAGAGAACAGAATGAGTTTAGGGGAATGTAAATTTGTCAGACCTGTGAAGGATGTGCAGTGCTGTCTGTGTACTTCTATGTGAACTCTGGCGAGTTGTTGTCGGAGCTGGTTATCGTCTTCAGCAATGAGGGCATCCTACTGCTAGATACCGGCGGCAGTAATGCATTCCAGACTTTGCAGCATAAGCCAAGGGCTCGCTCCCAGTCTCCCCACCTTGCTCGTGCTACACCTCCACTGTCCTGCAGATTTCTGTTGACACATGAACTGTCCTGTGATGAATGTCCACACCCTGCACTCCTCCCACATTATTGTGGAATGAACAGGTATTTTCATGTTTGTACTTCAATAAAAATCTTTGTTCACACTAAGAAATCAAATTTCTTTTATTCCAGTTACATATGTTTTACCGATTTTCTGTTTTTAAATAAAACACATTGTGGAAAAACTCAGATCAAAAAAATATTAGGTCTGATACAGATTGAGTCCCCAACAAAAATTATCTGTACATACATAAACCAAAGTCCTGCACAGTGGTTTCTGACACTGAAATATGTGTTGAAGGCTGTACAAAAAATTCCTGTGGTTAGCCTTCAGTTACAAATAGAGAAACTAGTTCACTAGTTCACAAGGCCACAGGAGATAGGTGTAAGACATCTGCAGCACCAAGCAGGCACAACCTACTGCTACTGGGAGACGAGCTACTGTCGACCTCGTGATGTGGCACGTACCACCTGTTAGAGTACCTCTATACTGACAAGTCTGATTCTAATGTGTAAGGCGTGCTGACACTCAAAAACCGTCACATGGAAAATGTGTCTCATGCCTGACTGAGCAGTTCTCTTCTGGTCTGCCAAAGAGGTGTCAGACATGGCAGTCATTTGTACCTGTGGTTATGATGAGAAAGGATAGAGGCAGTCAAATAAGCAGGCAGTCAGGGAGTGTGTGCCAATTCAAAGCGAAAAACTACCATTTACTATGTAGAGGATTGTAATAATGTGATTAGTGTTGCCCAAGGAGAAATACATATAATATCCCACTGCCCAGCAGACTGACTCACCTGGCGGATGAAGCCAATTACTCCCTGCACACCTTGAGTGTCAGGCCAGGGCTCACCCACATGGCAGCCCAAACCCCAGCGCTCAACAAAGGCTGCCGAAACGCTCGTTGTTTTGGCTCCTGTCAGGAAGATAGCAAGAAACAAGTGTCAAAAGAAAGCTTAGATGGCTCTCTTAAGTTTCCAGGTAGGGTGAAAAAATGTGAAACACAATAACAGAACCATGACAAGTATCTATAGTAATGTATAAAGAAAAGAAGTCATTTTGAGAAGTTCTCAACCAATTACTTAAAATTTTTGTACTATAATGCAACCTTCAGACACAGGCTCTACTTCTTAGTACATTTAATACATAAATATTGAAGATATTAATAGATGATATTATTATTATTATTATTATTATTATTATTATTATTATTATTATTATACAGCAGAGATGCTGAGTCAAATAGGCACAACCAAAAGTCTCTCAAACAAGTAAAGTTTTGAAAGGCCATCATTGGGATCGCATCTGGTGGTTCCATCACAGGCATTAACACCCTTTGATAAATTACTTTTGACAGACATGATTGTAAACACCAGAAGGAAAAGTACTCCAGGAAGCAAACAATCCATCGTGGGAAACAGTGACACAATTTAACCACCTGAGTGTGCAGAGCCTAGATTAGATTTACTTTCATTCCAATCGATCCGTAGTGAGGAGGTCCTCCAGGATGCGGAACATGTCGGAAAAACAATACATGACAAATATTTACAACTAAAACAAATAAGCTAATGTACCATTCCACAGGTCCCAAGTCGAATGATCATTTCTTAATGAACACTAAGTCATTTTACAAATACTAATGCACTGAATTTAAAAAGTTTTTTATTTATTCATAAGATAATAAAACTACTGTAATACTTACAATGAACACATTACTGCACTGAACTTGTGCAGAAGTTATGTTGTACTTATATACAAATCAGTTGGTTTTACTAAAAAATTCATCAATGGAGTACGAGGAGTTGGCCACCAATAAATCCTTTAGGCTTCTCTTAAACTGAATTTCATTGGTTGTTAAGCTTTTTGTAGCTGCTGGCAAGTTATTGAAAATGTGTGTTCCTGAATAATGCACACCTTTCTGTACAAGACTAAGTGACTTTAAATCCTTGTGAAGATTATTCTTATTTCTAGAATTGATTCCATGAATTGAGCTGTTGGTTCGAAAAAGTGATATATTTTTGACAAATTTCATTAAGGAATAATTATATTGGGAAGCAGTAGTTAGTATCCCAAGTTCCCTAAACAGGCTTCTGCAGGATGTTCTTGAGTTCACACCACATAACTCTCGCTGCACGTTTTTGTGCCCGGAAAACTTTAGCTCGGCTTGATGAATTACCCCAAAAAATAATCCCATGTGACATTATGGAATTAAAGTAAGCATTGTATGCCAGCTTTTTCATTTTTATATCCCCTATGTCTGACAAAATTCGCATTGCAAACAGAGATTTGTTAAGACACTTCAGCAGTTCTGTGGTGTGCTCCTCCCAGTTGAATTTATCATCAAGCTGTAATCCCAATAATTTAACACTGTCCACTTCCTCTATCAGCTTGTCATCACATGTTAGGCATATACTCGTGGGACACCCCTTACAAGTTCTGAACTGCATGTAGTGTGTTTTTCCAAAGTTTAGTGACAAAGAATTGGCTAGGAACCAGTGATTAATGTCCACAAATATTTTATTAGCTGGTCTTTCTAAGACTACACTTAATTTACTATTTATTGCAATGTTTGTATCATCGGCAAACAAAACAAACTTGGCATCTGGTAATGTTACTGATGAAAGGTCATTGATATACACAAGAAAAAGGGCCCCAAAATGGAAGCTTGTGGGACCCCACATGTAATTAGTTCCCAGTTGGATGATGCCTGATAGCTTGATACATGCCTCTTTCCTAATAACACCCTTTGTTTCCTGGCAGAGATACAAGATTTGAACCATTTTGCAGCATTTCCTGTTGTACTATAATATTCTAGTTTACTTAAAAAGATCTTGATTTACACAGTCAAATGCCTTTGACAGATCACAAAATATACCAGTTGCCTGTAATTTTTTGTCTAATGAATTACGCACATTTTCACTGTAAGTGTAGATAGCTTTCTCAATATCAGAACCTTTTAGAAATCCAAACTGTGACTTTGACAGTATGTTATTTGAGATAAGATGGTTATAAAGACGACTGTACATTACTTTTTCGAAAATTTTTGAGAATGCTGGCAACAGTGAAATTGGATGGAAATTTGATGCTATTTCTTTATCTCCCTTCTTAAACAGTGGCTTAACTTCAGCATATTTCAGCCATTCAGGAAATATTCCACTAATAAATGACTGGTTACACAGATAGCTTAATATGTTACTTAGCTCAGAATCACATTCTTTAATTAACTTTGTTGATATTTCATCATACCCACTAGATGTTTTTGATTTTAAAAAATTTTATGGTGGACACCACTTCTGTTGAGGTAGTGATGGTCAAATTCATATTATGGAAGTTACTTGAAATGAAATGTCTGGTCTAAGGTAATCCATAGCAGCATCTATCAAACTTGACGACCCCATCTTTTCAGTAACAGTTATAAAATGTTTGTTAAAAAGTTCTGCAACACTATACACATGTCACCAATGTATCATTTACTCTTAATGCTATTTGTTCCTCTTCATGTCTAGTTCTACTGGTCTCCTCCTTCACTATATCCCATATTGTCTTCATTTTGTTATATGACTATCTTTTCCTTGTAATATATTTGCTTTGACATCTGTATTACAGTCTTTAATATTTTGCAGTATTTCTTACAATGTGCTATAGCATCAACATTGGAAATGTTCCGGATTGACAGATACAGTTTTCTTTTTGTTTTACAACATACCCCTATTCCTCGAGTAATCCATGGCTTCTTTGTAGACTTTGCTTTCCCCCAAAACTTACCAAGGTTAGAGCAGTGTTCGAATAAGGTAAGCACTTTATTAGAAAAAATGTTACATTTTTCATTCATGCCATGAGCACTGTAAACATCAGTCCAGTGAATGTCTCTGAGGAGTGTCCTAAAATAATCAATTTTTGGCTTACTGATTACCCTCTTGAGCTCAGATTTAACAGATTTTATATCCTGTTCAGTATTAACATTTAACAGAAGGAACTGCATGTCATGGTCTGAGAGGCCATTGACTATTGGTTTTGTAATATAATTTTTGTTCATTGGACTTTTTCTATAAAGATATTATCAATGGCTGTTTGTGAGCAAGTGGCTATCCTAGTGGGGAACTTTACAGTGGGAATTAAGTTGAATGATAGTGTTACTAACTCAAATAAGTTCTTATTGGGAGAGTCTTTAAGGAAATCTACATTGAAATCACCAGCAACCACTATTTCTTTGTTTTTGGTTGTTAAATGGGCCAGTACAGCTTCAAGGTGGTTGACAAACAGATTAGAGTTACCTGCAGGTGTTAGATATACACTTAATATTATGAAGGATTTTTTGTTAAATTCTAATTCTGTTGCACATGCTTCCATATGCTGTTCTAGGCAAAATTTATGAATTTCTGTGTTATTAAATTTATGACAGTTCCTGATGAATGTGGCAACTCCTCCTTTCTCCATTTCTGATCTACAAAAGTGAGACGCTAACCTAAACCCTGTAACAATTAAAAGTTCTATACCAGTGGTCACATGATGTTCAGAGAGGCAGATTTGTCAGCTGGGTTTGAAGACTCTAATGAGTTAACTATCTGCATAGATGAATTAATTTTATTTCTCAGTCCTCGAATGTTTTGATGAACATCATGTCAAGAAGAATAGATACTTTCTAGAACTTCTCCATAAGGCGATAGAAGAAATATCTGCCAGCCAGATTGAACAACACTTAAATAAAGACTGGGAAACAAGCAACTGACAGATATTAAATAGGGGTAACAGACACACAGTAGCACTTCAGGAAACCGGGTAGAGATAAGGAATCACTTGGGTAAGATAATTTTGTTGTCATTAGGCCTTTTCAGCAATAGACATTTTTTTTATACATATAACATAGCCAAACATTTCTATTTAATTATGTAATGATTGTGTCGGTTAGTTTGCAGTTCCATGTTGCAGTTAACAAAATTCTTTTAATTCATAGAAGGGGTTGGCAAAAAGCCATTTATTTAATGTTTCCCTAAATTCACACTCTGGAAGGTCTTGTACCCTCTGTGGAAGCTTACTAAATAGTTTGTCATCCACAACTTCAAAGATATTGATTTTGTTAACCTATGGTAGGACATATGTAAGGAATTTATTTCTTGTGTTGTGACCATGATTATTATTTCTACGTTTTACTTCATGTGGATAATTTTTCATGTACGTTAACACTTTGTATATCTACAGATTTATTAGTCATTATTTTACCTTCAGAGAACAAAAGCTTAAAATGTGCACTATGCTGAGAACATGTAGTGAATGTGACAGGTTTCTTCTGCCAGTCATACCACCGGGTCACCACCAGTCACTGACAAGGAGGGGGGCGACATTCATGAACAACAGGTGAGAATCTGGTTGTGAAGCTAGTGATGGGGCCTCTGGTGACACCATAGGCTCTTTGCCGTGGGACTTGTTTCTTCTTCCTTTCTGTTTGAGATCGAGGGGGGCTGTGTGGCATAAAGGAGCCAGCTGCAGCAAGATCGGGAACGGAAAGATCGGGCGATCTGGGGGCCGACAGACCGCGGTTCTCATGGTCATCTCGTGGCAGCAGACCTTTGGCCTGGAAGGTGCCGGGAAGGGGCATCCCGGGAGTGGTGCCCTTCACCGGCAGACGCCGAAGGTGCGGGACACTTCTCCAGCTGGGTAGGGGAGCAGTGCCCAGAGGAGGTGGTGTGGGAGCTGCAGGGAAGGGGGAGGAGAGGGGTCCGGGACTGGGGTAAGGAAGGGGGAGGAAGGGGTGAAGATGGAACTAAAGCATAACTAGACGTCATGGACACAGGGTGAAGACGTGTGAACATCCTACGAGCCTCTGTGTAGGTTAAACCATCGAGGGACTTGTGCTTACTGTGTGACCAGTGAAGTGTTGACTGTAAATGAGGTCATTTGAAACTTCGAAATATTTATATTAAAACTGATTTAGTTTCTGGTAATAATAAGTGACAACTATGTTTCTGCAAAGTCACTTAACAACTGGACTATTAATTACAAATTACCCGAGTGTAGGCATTTTTTCCATTAAGTGCAGGCAAAACTCAACGATGTTTCCCAAGGGAAATGCTGTTTGTGGCTACCTGGGTACATCTGTCACATCACTTCTCATGTAAATTTTCCTTATTTTCATTTTATTACTTTTGTCTTACTTTCTTCATGCCAGCTCAAATTTTCTTTCCATATGGCTATTATTAAGATTTACTGGATCTTTTAATATTTTAATAGTGACTTGTTCGGAATTAGTTGAAAAGTAGACTATAATATTGAGAATTTTACATCTTGATGTATTGTAATAACTTCTTTGTCACAGAGGAGAGCCTTTATTTAACTTGACCAATAATTTACTTATTACCAAAATAGTCTCCTTCACATGCACACACTAACGCATGCATGTGAAATGTTTCTTGGTGACACTCGATTCATTACTCTACTTGTAGCACATTTTTAGGTTAATTCTTTGAACTACTTTTACTTATTGTGCTGAAAGGGTTGTGCTAATCTGTGCCCCTTTAACTGTGGCTCACTTCTTCTTAGCTGACTACTCTTCCTTTTGAATGAAAAGTGCTGAAACAGATCTCTGCTGTAAATTGAACACTGTATCCACTGGAATAACACACTGAGATAAACTATGTATTGCCTGCAACGTAAATTCTAGGTGATGTATTTGTAGTCCATCGTTCATGTATCCTAGTTGGACGAGAATGAATGTCTGAGTCCATATTTGTACAAATATGTATTTTGACACTATTAGGTTTTTGTTTGACATTGAAGAAATGCTCCAGAAGTTGCATTTTCTCTGTGCCCTTCACCCACAGTACCACAGAGCAAATGACTCCACACAGTTGGTAGAAGAACCATGAAACACATGCCGAAAGTGTGGTGCTTCCCACTTACTGCCTTAACTTACGAACATCTTTCATCAACCAACAGAGAGGAGAGAAGTGGGCCATTTCATTCCCAGAACGACACATCACACTTCACCAACGTGGGCACATCCACACCCAAGTTTCTCCACATATACAACATCCAGGTAAGGCTCCTCACTGATCAGAACATACCATATAGCTACCACATGGATAAACTATGTACAATAACCCAGAACAAAGAGTAAAAATGGAACACCAAGAACAAAGTGCTCCAATGTTTTCAGACTGCCTTTAACATGCTAGAGAGAGGTAAGTTTCTTTCAACAGGTCGCGCAGTAGGATGCTCATTTGCCCGATTCAACTCCCACCTGACGCAAATTTGTAAATGGCGGTACCCCTCCCTCCCTCCCTCATCAGAAGCAACAGTGGAGGCAGTTGCAGTTACGGGAGTTGGAACTTCCTTCCAGGGGAAATAACACAGTTGTTGGGGTGTTAAGGGAAGTTATGGCTTCGTACATATGCGAAACCATAGTGCTCTGCTACCCGGCTGATGTTACTGAGCCAGTGAAATGGACTGAAGTGTTGCCGGCACTTTTGCTTAAGTTGGAGAATGTGGGGAAGCCACATCAACCACAAATCACAGACAAGTCCCAAAAAGTGATGCGCATCAACTACAAGTAGCAATTGGTGGTCTGGGTTAAGCTCTGGGTGTGTCTGGGCAGTATGAAAGTGAAAAAAGTGCGCGACAAGTTTGGGCGACTGAAAACAAAGCCGTGGGTGAGGGCCAATGAGTGGGTGTCTATGCGGCCACCTTTTTGAGACATCGGGGGTTCCACTGACATGGGTTGTCTGGCACACTGCCTGGAGATCTGATACCAGGATCTCCAGTATGTCTAAGAAGGGAACTCCAGTGGCCCCCATGCCCAACGTCTTGTTGTCCTTGGCCTTCTTCTCCTTAGAAGAGAGGGACTGGGAAGGTGTCCTTGAATTTGTTTCAGGGACAGAGGAAGAACTAGAAGTCTAATGGCCAGCAGGCGTTGTTATCCTTCAGCTACTTGCTTGCATTTGGCTGTGAACCAGCAGGAACTGTGGAAGGGAGAGTCCTGAGGACCTATTCCTAGGCAAAGAAGGCCAGAGGAGAATGAGAATCTCTGGCTGAGGATAGGGTACAGTATTCTCGAGAGCTGGGGGAGCCTATGCCCCTAGAGTGAGTGCTGTGTAACCACCAGATGGGTCCCCTAGGACAACAGGCATTAGCCACCAGCTCTAAGGGCCCACTGTAAGAGGCACAACAGAGGAAGGCCCCATTGACAGAAGCCAATGACGTTGTGGCTGCAGTTTAAGATTGTCATTTATAGGGGATTAATATGCTCATTCTTTTTCTGGCCTCTTTGATTGTGACATTGTTCAGGGTCTTATACACATGGATTTTCTTCTCACATTTAAAACTGGAGCAATCTGGTCAGCAGTGAGAGTTGAGCTCACCACAGTTTACACAGATGGGGAGGACGGGCTTAAGGAATATTCGTGTTCAGCAGACATCCACAATCCCCTAAGCCAGGTGAAGCAGGGGAATGGGAAGGTATATGTATGAGCTTCATACAACTGAAGTATCTCATAGGAAGAGGAACATACGTTGCCTGAGAAGGTCATGTCATTGTGACATGAAACTGTATCACTCTAAAAATCTGAGATGAAGGCCCCTGTAGCAATTCCGTTTTCCCTTGGTCCCCTATGGACACAAAAAATGTAGTGCACACCACATCTTTCTAAGTTGGCCTGCTCCTCATTGTCAGAGCGCAAGAGCAGACCGTAGTGAAAGATGACACCCTGGACCATAATAAGACACTTGAGGAATTAGTCACAGGATTGTCACCAAACTTTACTCAAAAGAGCAGCTCTTGTGCATGAGCAGGAGAGGATGTTTTAATCAGGATGCAATCACTCTTCATCTTAGAGATTGCTGCAAATTCCCCACATTTGTCTTCAATGTGTTCTACAAAAATAAAAACTTCTTGCCCAAAATGGTGTCACCATAATTCCTGGTGCAGACTGGGTATTTGAGGGAGGACCTTGCTCCTTGTTCTTTAATCCTGCATTTCTCCCATGGCATGGCAAGGGAGGGAACATATTGGGATTGTACTTCTTTGCATCATACTAGGTCTTCCCATTTGAAGAGACTGCTGGGGCTTTGTAGTAACCAGCAGGAGAAAGTTTAAATCACTGCCGTGAAACCGTGAAGCTCTTCATCCAGCAGCTTTTGGCTCCTCGAGTCACTGCCAATTGTCCACCATAGCAGAGAGACAGGGAGGGCCCCAAGGGACGCCTTCCGCACAAGAGCAGCAGAAGGGAGCTCCTTCTCTGGCAGGTGCAAGGGGACCAATTTTCCCCCATTGGTCCCAAAGCACCTACTTTAGGAGAAAGGGCCCCCGCAAACACAGGGGGACGATTTGCTCCCTACCACCAAGGGTGCAGATGTATTCTGGTGGCCCCGAGGGCCCACTGTTGATGGCAGTGAGGAACCACTGGCATTTGGGACAGCAATGATGATGTAGCTGCAGCATATGTAGATGGCAACCGAATGAGGTGTAATTTTTCAAATTTACGTTTAGCCTCTGTTTAAGTCAACTGGTCCAGGGTTCTTTACCCAGTACTTCAAAAGAAGTGGAAAATCATGGAGTAGTCTGGCGAGCAGGGGGATTGGTGCTCTCCACAGATAAAGCAAGTGGGAGAAGGTGCACATGGAGTATCTGGGTGCAGTCTCGACATGTGGCGCTGGAAGTGCAGCAGGAAGACATGCGCCAGAACTTAGTGCATAGGGGGAGGGATGTATGGTTCAACATCGTAGTGGTAAACCATCACCTTGACCTTTTCAGGGTGATTCATTGCCTGAAAAGCGAAGATACAGACACTGGTACCAACCCTCTTTTCTTTGGGTCCCCTGTAAATGCGCCAGATGAAACGAGCTCTGTGACAATTGAGAATGGTGGGGTGTTCATCAGACTGAAAGAGGAGATCATGGTGGAAAATGAATCCCTGGACCATATTGAGGCTTTTATGAGGAGTGACAGAATATCACCCAGCTTGTCACAGGTGAGTAACGCTTGGGATTGGTTTGGGGATGCTGTCTGAATCAAGACCGTGCTCTTTCACATTTTTGGCAGTGCTGTCACTTCTCCAAACTTATCCTCAAGGTGTTCAACCAAAAATTGAGGCTTCATAGGTAGAAATGAGTCTCAATCAGTTCTGCTACAGACTAAAAAACGAGGCAAATATGACTCTCTCTGTTCTGTATCCCTACGTTCCTCCCATGGAGTAGTGAGGGAGGGAAAAGATTTAGGGTCATACCTGTCAGTACTGTATTCGATCATGCTGTTCATCAGAGACTGTATGATGACAGCAGTCACCAGCAAGAGACGACTTAGTTCACTTCATTGTGGGTCATCCACCCTGATACCACCCACTCCAATCAGGGAGCTCTTCCCATGGGCGCCACTCAGCCACAGTAAAGGCCAACTGGCATGAATAAATGAAATCACAGAAGATGGAGAACCCTCTCCAAAACCTGTTTGGTTATTCAAACAAGAAGAACTGCATTTGATAAAGGCAAAATTACATTCCCATATTATGTATGAAGAACTTTTATCTGATTTCAGTCAACCGGCTTCAAAATGAATGATAGTTCTCTCTTTATGAAGGTATACAACAATACCATAACAATAACTCGAACAATGTTCGAAAACCCATTTCTTCCATGCATTAAGCGTAAACAGTTTTCATAAAGGTTACATTTACATAGGTTTGAACATTTTTATTATACATTGATTTCTGTAATAGATTTTATGAGGCCCATTTTCTGAAATGTGGAAAAAGATAATAAATATTCAAGCTCACCCTGTACTTGGGTTGCGATGGCTTGCTGTCTACCACTTAGCACAGAAAGGGCTTCGTAACTAGTCAAGGTGTGGAAGAATGTCTCTTTCAACATTTTTGATTTAGAAAGTGGAAAGCCCACACACGTTAGCATCCCTGGAACTATGTGCCATGTTCGAACATACGACTGAGCACTAGTTCCTCAACTTTGACAAATACGTCAATTATATTACACATTGTACTACTCCTTCAGAATTTAAGAAACTGGCTGATGCCTACTGATACAATTGTTAAGATGTTATTTGGTCTCATCTTGGACATTGGAGATTTTCTCCAGCTGCTGGTCTCTTGAAAGTTCTCTAACACCCCTGAATGGCCTCTTTCCATAATATGTTGCAAAAATGAGCCATTCTGTATTTATTGTGAAGTATTCAAGGCGACTACGTTTCTGGTGGTGCTTTATCCAAATATTTAATAAATGATGTAAAAATTGAAATCACAAGTTTATGCAAACAACTTTGGCCCTTTTTTGAAAGCTCATCAAAGATACCTTGAAAACAAGTGAACTGTGACAGTATCGTGTCTTAAATGGTTGGAAGTTGCAGCAAGTGACACACAATTGACAGAACCACCAACATTGTAATGGGTAACAAGTGGATTTGGATGGTAGTGGTGATTTGAGGAGAGAACCCAGCATCATGGTCATCAGTGCCCTGATGAAAAGTCAGCCTTTGTCCCCACCCATGGGATTCCATGCTATCTCCACATGCTATGCAGTTTAACGCATTATAAAGTCTGCCTCCCCTTCTCATCAGTTAAGAATGGTGAAATTTCGTGAATTGTCAGGCCTCATCCCTAAGACTGTGCTCAGTATCGGTGAGGATGGTGGGTAGCTCTCCAACGAAATTCAGGGCTGCCCTAATATCAGTGTACAAAACACACACATCGCCAAAATATGCTGAACTGAAAGTGGCACACCACAAATTTCAGAGTTGCGGATCATCCCAATGGAGGAGAAAGCCACGTGTTGAGGGGCTATGTCCAATGTGCAACCTGGTAAGCAAAACCATGTCTGCCTCACCGCCGGGAGGTGAAGTCCGCCATGCCTGTGCGGTCGTTTTGAGTGACTGCAACCATTCAGTTTGTTTTCTATCTCCCACTGATGCACACAATCATCTCACTTTCTGAGAGATGCATATTGCAACAGGATAAAACACTGCCAGGCACCACCACCCCAACATGCCTCTTTAGCTGCTTCGTCAGCTGTGTCGTTTCCATGTATCCCAATGTGGTCAGGTTCCCAGCAAAAGATCACTTCCTTGCCACAGTGTTGGAGCCCTGGTAAGGAGTTGTGGATGAACTGATTCAACTGGTCTGCTGGATACACTAGACGAAGTGCTTGTAGTGCACTGAACGAGTCTTAACAGACAAGAAACCTTGTATGGTGACACCTGTGAATCCTCTCCAGTGCCATCATAGTGCCATGTAATTCAACCTCATGATTTCTTACTTGTTCAAGAAGATGCACCTTGAGAACCCTATCAGGGAAAACAGTGGAACAACTGAGGACTTTATCTTGCTGGGATGCATCTGTATAAACAACAAAACTGTGGTACTTTCTTAAAATACAAGAAAACAAAGTTCTAAAAACGTAATCTGGAATAAAAATTCTCTTGTACTGTGTCAAGCTTAAAATCACTTTGGGCCTCTGAAGCCGCCAAGGCGACAATGCATTGCATCTGTGGCTGTTTATTTGTACGTCTGATAGATCCAGATCCTTGAGACAGTCCATTGCACATATACTAAATGGCTCATTTGCACAGAGGAAAGATTACTGAACAGAAATTCAAATTTGTTGGTCACCTCAGTCATGGCCATTTAGTGCAGTGGTCCATACCACTTTCACTAACTGTTGAGCCGAAAGGATACGTCGTCAAGTCCAGAGTGGCTGTTCACCAACCTCTGGGCACAGATTCTGAACTGGGCTGGTCAGAAACGCTCAACAAAAGGATTTAGAGTGACCTGGTTATACCAGTGAAATACAGGAATTTCATCTTGGTTAAGGTATCAGTAATTTTCCCAAAAAAATCCATTAAAATGGGAATTTCACTTGCAACCAGGCTGCTTATTTGTAGTACTATGTTTGCTAGGAATGAACAAATGTCTTCTCCAATACGTAATTTATTGGCGTCATATTGCATAAACAGATTTGTGGGTTTCTCCAAGGTCTGTAATTACGTTCTTTGTCATTACTCACTCTTTATACACTGCGTCCACCAAAACAAACTGGAGAAAAGATTCAACATTTTTTCAGCACAGGACAGAGCACATTTTTCATTGCTTAAATAAAAAGCATGGTTCATGTGGATTACAAACGTTTCTTTTAATGGAATAGTGATACATTTTCAAGGGAAGAGTTCCTGACGAGCTAGATAAGTGGGTGCTGCCAGATCCCACTGAAACACAAATGAAGCCAAGAGTTGACAGTGTTGAGGAATCTCTCACACTGCTGGGATATTTGTCCTCTAGATTCTAGAGGAAACTTCTGTAGTTAGATTGTACAGTATTTGTTACGTCTGCAATTTATTTTCCATTCTTTGTGTTATATAATCTTTTTCCGTGGCATTTGTCAGCTAACTCTTCTGACTGGGAAGTAACTAGATATGTATTTTTTCCAGAAGGCACGACATGACTGTTTCTAGTGTACACATTAACAAACCATTTGATGCAGAGCTTTTATACCCTGAAATCGTGTCTTTTGCTGCAGTAAAATGATTATATCAATGCACAATATTGTGATTTTAAAAAACCTCAACCTGAACAGCTTATCAAGGCTGGTAACGGAATGGCAAGTTTCTGCCTGACGCCAAACCCGTGGACAATTGTGAGCATTCGCTGATCCACATCTCGTGCAGCTCTCTGCCGCTGCAGTACAGGATGGCTGGCGCCAGCCACACAGCTCACTAGCACTAAGAGCCACTTCACCACAAGACCATTGCTTATACTCAGTGGAGTGAGTCTCTTCCTGATTCAAAATGTGATAGCTGGATTGTTTCATTACAAATAATGCAGCAAGAATCTTCATACACTGAGAAACATGAGTGGAGTAAATTTCTTTATTGTGGTATCTTCTCCATTCTCCTGGATGTGGGTGGAACTATGGGAGGCACCAACTTGGGCACGGAAAGTACGGAGAGACAGGAAGTGTTGGAGAAAATCGGGAGCGAACCTTGGAGACCCCACTCATACGTAAAGCATATGACATGACCTAGCGACATCATTCCCTTGCCACATTGTAAGTCACAAAAGACTGCCACCAGGAGTTGGCGCCTGGAAAATACGTGTCTCTCGAGTCTGTTGGGATGACAAAGATTATGAGTGAGTGGTAGAGCGTCCCTGGCGGAAGTCTCCCTGACTGTAAGCTGCTGGAACGTATGATGTCGGCTGGGTCCTGGAGTCATTAGGCCAAAGAACATTGGTGCGGCTAATGAGCCGATAGCTTGTAACGCCGGAAATGCGTATCTTCCTATTTCCATCTATTGTACTATAAATTTGTTTCCTTATTTTGTTACCTGAAGATACATTTGTGTCATATATAAACTGTTTCTTGTTTTGTATATATTTGTAGTTCTATGCTGGGTCTGGCCTAGGGAAAACTATGCTATCGAACGATTACATCGATAGGTCGTGTGGAGAACCAAAGTGTTTAGGATCTTTGCCACGTGGAGCGCGGGCAGAGCAAACACTACCAGAGTTGAGTCTGGCTGGAGTAGAGCGGTGGGGCACGTGTGTTGACACGCCCGCGAGTTGCCACGCTTTCGGGTTGGGCAGCATGTAATTGCGCTCGACTGGCTATGATAGTTTCTGACACGGTGTCGCGGATGGGAAGCATTAGCTGGCACACATCAAGAGCCCGTTTCACCTGGTGACCGTGTCGTAGAAGCTGGATGTTGGCGCGCTTTCTTCTCAACAGCGACGGCCGACCATAAGTGTATGAAGGTTTGTCGCCACCTCCTCGATCGACGACTTCAATCAACCAACAAGGAAGACTGCCATACAGTTCTAAAGCCTTACGTGCTTTCAGACCTCAGCTTTTCAAATTGTTCCTTTTGCTTCACAGAAATACAGCAACTTAATTTCAAAGTTCAGTTAAAGTATTCACATGTTTCGCTTACACAAGCACAAATTAAGAGTGCAAGTTTTGTTACCATATTTTAACTTACCTGTAACTGCAGCTCAGCTTGGTACATACTAAATTTTACTATTGTTAATTGTCCAAAGTCATGCAATTCAAGTTCTAAGTTAAATCTTAGTTCCAAATTGCGTAGATTCAAGTAGCTTTTGAGATGATAGTCTTGGGCTTCCTCAACAAACCTTATTTTGCTTCTGATGCACTACGAAATTAAATAAAAATTCACAATTTCAGTCACTAAATTAACTTTCAGTTTTCCAGTTTTATTAATTATTTTGCCAAATTATGTCTGTAGCGAAATTTATTACTTCTGACAAACATTCAGTTTTCACACAACACGTGTCAACCGTCAGTGGCCGCGCTTTTAGTGCTACTTAAATGTGCATTAATCTTTCTTTTTCAGTTATCATAGTAGTTGTCCATAGGACTGGCGACCGTAATTTCCCCAAATCTCAAATATCTAATTAATGACAGTTAATTGTTAACGCAACGACAGCACATTACCATTTTTCAAAATAAAAGTTAATGAGGAAGGTAGATTTCTCCAATTTCATTAGCATTTTTCCTTTCATTTAGATGTAACCCTTCCTCCCTCTTTACCGACAGATTAACGTCGGTGACGATTGTTTTTTCCCAAATTTCATTAGGTACACGTGGTTTAACTTTTCAGTGTCATTAAGGTCGATAAGTGAGGGAGAGGTTACAAGCTATCTACATCAAGCGGGTTTTTACCGGGTTTGAGCACCGGAATGATGTTCTCCTGCCATTGCTATGGATAGAAGCCATCGCAACAGATCCGGTTGAAGTTGACGAGAAGACGTCGCTTGTAGTCAGATGAGAGATCTTTAATCATCTGGCTTTGGATCCGCTCAGGCCCAGGAGCTGTGTTGGGACAATGTGCAAAGGCACTGAGGACCTCCCACTCTGTAAATGGGGCGTTATAGGGTTCAGTGTGGCGTGTAGTGAATGAGATGATTTTTCCAGCTGCCGTTTAAGGGCGCAAAAGGCTGGGGTGTAATTCTCCGATGCAGAGGCTCGATCGTAGTGCTCGGCAAGCGCGTATGCGTCGGTAGACAACATAATGGAAAACTTGTTGGGAAGGTGACGTGTTTTCGGGTACCAGACCCAAAGTCTGGACAAAGAACAAACGTATGGCACCCACAGGTCGAGACGTATCTTCCCAACACTTCTGCTTCCGTCGTTTGGTAAGTAGGTAAATGCGGTCGCACAGCCGTTTAAATGCTATGAGGTGCTCCAGGGAAGGGTGCCGCTTATGCCACTGTCGAGCTCGTCTACGCTCCTTAATTGCTTCAGCGACTTCCGGTGATCACCACGAGACTGCCTTACACTGTGGACACCCTAAAGTGCGAGGATCACGTTTTCTGCCACAGAAACAATTGTTGCAGTCACCTGCTCAACCATCACATCGATATTACCATGTGGGGGGAGATTCAACAGTGGCAGCACAGGTAAGTTTCCCAGTCCGCCTTGTTTGAAGCCAATCTGGGCAGACGTCTGTGGACCAGACGCTGGGGCAGTGATAGGAAGCTGGGGAAGTGGTCACTACCCCCACAGGTCGTCATGTGCTCTCCAGTGGATAGATAGGCCAAGTCCTGGGCTCTAAATGGATGAATCAATGGCAGAGTAACTACCATGAGCCTCATTGAAATGTGTGGCGGCCCCAGTATTTAAGAGGCAGCGGTCGAGGTGTGACTCGAAATTTTCGGCATCTCTTCATTGGCCAGCAAGCATGGTGCCGCCCCCCCTCTCCCCCCCCCCCACAAGGAGATTTGGGCGTTAAAACATTCCAAAAGTATGAAAGATTTAGGGAGTTGTTGTATCCCTGAACGTATTAGCTGCACTGATAGATCACCATCTGGAGGAAGACATACGTTGCAGACAGTTGTTTCCCGCATCATCCTTATACCGACAGCCACAGCTTCAAAAGCCGTTTGAAGGGGCACTGTTCGACTACAGACTGAGTTTAGGACAAACCCAAACTCCACCTGAAACTATTATAGTAGTCAGTGTTCCTGTAATATCCCTTATAGCGACGAAGGGCAGGGGTCCACATTGCCAGACAATGCAGATAGCAGGTGTAAAGCTTAACAGTTGCCGTAGTTCAGCCAGGTGGTGGATATAAACCACCGCAATTCCACTGGAGAAGTCATCGTCAGATTGTGAAGGCATGGAACATTCAATAAGGCAGTTTGGCAGCAGGTGACTGCTCAGGCAATAAATCAGTACGCCTCAGTCTAAGTCCATTGTGTCTGAGGGTCTGGCGACATCTAGGTCTTCAGCAGAAGCCATTCTGTCCACCTCATCCTCAGATTCAGAGCTTGTAGGTAGCGGTAGTGTGGGTACCACCGCAATTCCCTTTGTCTTGGGGGTCGTCTTTTTGGATTTCTCTCGCTGCTCCTTGGGTTTCCATGGCTGGGAGGACTTCACTGGCTCAGTCTCCGTGACTGAGGACGAGCTGGAAGCCCTATGACCAGCTGGAAGGGGTCATCTTTCCCACTAGCATAAATCTGGTGATTGACCCAAGGGACCTCTTCCTAGCGAGTGAAGCTAAAGAATACTTACACCCCCCCCCCCCAACCAACAATCAGTGATGTCCGTCCCCACTTCTAAGCTGGAGAAGTGTGTCTCTTGTACCCAACGTAGGTGGTGCGGAAGCAACTGTGAGGGAAACGCCCCCCACCATTAAGGAGGCATGTGTAGTTTTCTTGCTGAGAGGTGACTGGTGTTGGCGGAGCCTATGGTGCCAGAACTGTTATAGCGGCGGCATAAGACTATCTTGTATGTATGGAATGCAGGCATTTAAATTTTCTTAGCCTCCATGTCGGTCAGTCGGTCCATGGTCATGTAGTAAGATTTTCCTTTCTTTCTGGAGAATCCTGCAATCTGGCGAGCAAGGCGAATGGTGCTCTCTGTAGTTGACACAGATGGGAGATGGGGCACATTGTGGACGCCCATCACATCCCAATACTGAATCTCGACAAGTGATGCTAGAAGTACAGCAGGAAGGCACATGGCTGAATTTCCAGCACTTCCAGCACTTACAGCTTCGCATTAGGGAAGGGATATAGGGCCCTACATCACAGCGGTAGACCATCACCTTGGCCTTCTTGGGCAGTGTCACTCTCATATGCGGCAACCTGATTATCACTCGGACCCCGGTGGACACGCCAGACGAAATGTACACCTTGCCACGCATCTCAGTCAGACTGCAAAGAAGGTCCCTATGAAATATATCCTGGACCATATTTATCCCCCCCCTGTGAGCCATGGACTTGGTCGTTGCTGGGGAGGCTTGCGCGGCTCTACGATATATATAGCCGTACCGTAGGTGCAACCACAATGGAGGAGTATGTGTTGAGAGGCCAGACAAACTTGTGGTTCCTGAAGAGGGGCAGCAGCCTTTTCCGTAGTTGCAGGGGCAATAGTCTGGATGATTAACTGAGCTGGCCTAGTAACACTAACCAAAACGGCCTTGCTGTGCTGGTACTGCAAACGGCTGAAAGCACGGGGAAACTACAGCCATAATTTTTCCCAATGGCATGCAACTTTAACCATACAGTAAATGATGTACATCCGGAATATTTTACCCAAGAGGACGCCATCAATAGACCCCCATTCTTATCTCCGGGTGGGGACTACTCCAGAGGACGTCGTAATCAGGAGAAAGAAAACTTGCGTTTTACAGATCGGAGCATGAAATGTCAGATCCCTTAATCGGTCAGGTAGGTTAGAAAATTTAAAAAGGGAAATGGATAGGTTAAAGTTAGCTATAGTGGGAATTAGTGAAGTTCAGTGGCAGGAGGAACAAGACTTCAGGTCAGGTGAATACAGGGCTACAAATACAAAATCAAAGAGGGGTAATGCAGGAGTAGGTTTAATAATGAGTAAAAAAATAGGAGTGTGGGTAAGCTGCTACCAACAGCATAGTGAACGCATTATTGAGGCCAAGATAGATACGAAGCCCATGTCTACTACAGTAGTACAAGTTTATATGCCAACTAGCTCTGCAGATGATGAAGAAATTGATGAAATGGATGACGAGATAAAAAATTATTCAGGTAGTGAAGGGAGACGAAAATTTAATAGTCGTGGGTGACTGGAATTCGACAGTAGGAAAATGGAGAGAAGGAAACATAGTAGGTGAATATGGATTGGGGCTAAGAAATGAAACAGGAAGCCGTCTGGTAGAATTTTGCACAGAGCATAACTTAATCATAGCTAACATTTGGTTCATGAATCATTAAAAAGGTTGTATACATGGAAGAATCCTGGAGATACTAAAAGGTATCAGACATTATATAATAGTAAGACATGAATTTAGGAACCAGGTTTTAAATTGTAAGACATTTCCAGGGGCAGATGTGGACTCTGACCACAATCTATTGGTTATGAACTGTGGATTAAAACTGAATAAACTGCAAAAAGGTGGGAATTTAAGGAGATGGAACCTGGATAAGCTGACTAAACCAGAGGTTGTACAGAGTTTCGGGGAGAGCATAAGGGAACAATTGACAGGAATGGGGGGGGGGGAAGAAATACAGTAGGACAAGAATCGGTAGCTATGAGGGATGAAGCAGTGAAGGCAGCAGAGGATCAAGTAGGGAAAAAGACGAGGGCTAGTAGAAATCCTTGGGTAACAGGATAAATATTGAATTTAATAGATGAAAGGAGAAAATACAAAACTGCAGTAAATGAAGCAGGCAAAAAGGAATACAAACGAGATCGACAGGGAGTGCAAAATGGCTAAGCGATGATGTCTAGAGGCAAAATGTGAGGATGTAGAGGCTTATCTCACCAGAGGTAAAGTAGATACTGCCGATAGGAAAATTAGAGGCCTTTGGAGAAAAGAGAACCACATGTATGAATATCAAGAGCTCAGATGCAAACCCAATTCTAAGCAAAGAAGTGAAAGCAGGAATGTGGAAGGAGTATATGGAGGGTCTACACAAGGGCGATGTTCTTAAGGACAATCATATGGAAATGGAAGGGAATGTAGAGGTAAATGAAATAGGTCTTTCAGTGCTCTGTCAAATTCTTCACGCAGTATCATATCTCCAAGTCGGAACAAGGCCCTGGGAATAGACAACATTCTGAAACTTCCTTGCAGATTAAAACTGAGTGCCGGAACAAGACTTGCCTGCGAAAGGCAACAGGTCCTGAGTTCAAGTGCTCTACCAACTGAGCTACCCAAGCACGACTCACGCCCCGTCCTCACAGCTTTACTTCAGCCCGCACCTCGTCTCTTACTTTCCAACCTTCACAGAAGCTCTCCTACGAACCTTGCAGAACTAGCACTCCCGAAAGAAAGGATATTGCAGAGACATGACTTAGCCACAGCCTTGGGGATGTTTCCAGAATGAGATTTTCACTCTGCAGCTCAACAGCATTCAATTTATCAGTAACTTAAATCACAATGGCACACATCGTGAAACCGTCGCATAAATCTAGCTTTGTTCTCGTGACAGCAGCTTTTCTGAATTGGGAAGGTGAAACTTTTCTGGCAACACATCCTTCATTTCTTTGTCCTCCCAGCCAAGATCTTCTCTAAATTTCATCCCCATCTCCCTCTATCCGCTTCCCTGCTCCCACTCAAGTCATAAACACACCTTCTGTCACTCAGAGCACCTCTATAGTTCCTTCTGCTCCTCCACTTCATTCCTTCTCACCTTCATCTGGTTGCTCCTTCAGGCAGCACTGCAACACCTTACACACACTATATATGGGTACTAAGGGCCAAATGTTGCTGTGCTCCCCTCCCCACCCCCCCCCCACCCCCCTATTCACTCAGGTGGCATTTGGCAGTACACGGAAAGTGGGTGACTAGGAGGGAGGATGCTATGAGGAAAAGGGTGGTGTGTCTTCGATGCTAGCAGTTCATGTGTAGTTAAGAGTTAACCTGCAGGGAACAGAAACATATTTTAAAATAACTTAACGCTTATATGCTCGGAACAAGAGAATGATCACAGCCACAGGAGATACAAAGAATACATGGCTCAATGATGCTACTCTTAACATTGTTCGAAGCTGTTCTTGTGTAGTGCGGTTCCATCGACGACGTGCAAGCAGGCTCTGACATCTGACCGTTAGTCTTCCCAGCCTGTGCCGATGGCAGCATCTGGCAGCTTATCGGATTCTACGTCGAAATAAGTATTTGTCGAATTTTCCTGCATACATTCAATAAACGTGATGGGCACTGCAGGCTGCTGCACCTACATTAAATGTGTATATGCTAGTTCCTATAGTCAGAAGTTCTTTATATGTGACAACTGTTGGACTCCACTGTAGACACGGAGTAGACAGTACTGTGTGGCTTTTAGAGGCAGTGGTACAGTTATGTTTAGCAGGCAGAAGTTTTGCTGCAAAACGGTATCAAAAAAGCAGTGGGACTTTGTGAGTCATTGTATGTGATGCAACGTATCCTCAATACATTTTCGACTAACGCATTTGGCTCTAGGAGAATGTAGAATGCTTAACTTCTTGCAGCCAACTGACCATAAGTACCATAGTGAAAGAATGAAACAGTTTTTCATGTTCCTCATTAGAGTGGCGTGCAAATAGAAACAGCTTTGTTGGCTTGCAGCTCATCGTATCCCTTAAAAGTTCAGGTGACTCTTACCACCTGTGAAGGATCTGTTTCCACATAATTAAAGCATCACGTCATCACAGAGCTATTTAGAGCTAATGCTGCCCTTTCATAAGCTGTCTTCTGATAGGCTACTTGGGCTCTTGTACTACAAGAAGCTGCAAATGATTGATTTATGGGCAGAGAAAACAGTGTATTTCTGTGTGTTTGGCCGATACATTTAGTGACATTTTGATGATCCCCTGTCATTATCTTACAACAAGGATGCATGATGACTAAACCCATTGCATGGAAAGGAGAAATGTGCGCGAAACAAACTACTTGGCTAAACATTCAAGAGTACACCGTTGATGGATTGCATTGAGGAAACCTGAGAAATAGAGCAGAAAAGTAATTTGTGAAACTGCATATAAATTTGAATGTTAAGATATAAACCATGTACAATTCGATCATTCCAGATACTGACAAACTTTGCAGAAGTAGGGTTCACTAGTGCGAGTAAGTTGCAAAAACCTGCGTGACATAAAATTTGTAGTGTTCATTCAGAAGCCATGCAATAGGCTCACAGCTTGCAAGTCCTTAACTGCTTGTAGTGCGGCAATTCTTAGTTGAGAGTTTCGACCCGTATCAATATTCCCCTTCTGTTAGGCATCTCGATCTACAAAGCATTTGGGTCTGAATCGCAAACAAATGGCGAACCTTTCTTTCCTCATGAACTTGTCCTATGGTATGTGGTGGTACATCTATAAAATCTGCTAATTTATTGAAAGGATCACCTTCTGTACATCTATCATCAATCACAAGATTTTAACTTGCCACCTCGGTGTCATAAAATTTGTGCACTTACCAAAAATACAATCTGTTACCAATGGAATTAGTGTTCGTAGTGTCCAGTACCAGTTTCTTTCACCACATGTGACATGTATTGAGTGTGTCTATTTTTAGTGGCCATTAATCGTGTAGCAGCAGCCGTAGCCGTGCCCTCCGTCTCACCTTTTCTGTATGCAGACGACTACTGCATGTCGTACTGCTGCTCCAGTACTGGTGTTGCTGAGCGTCGCCTACAGAGAGCGCAGTCATGGGCTGTCGCCCATAGCTCCTAGTTTTCCGGCAGGAAGACGTGTGTCACGCATTTCTTTCGGCGTCGTACCGTTCATCCGCAACCAGCCCTTTATCTTAATGACAATCTACCCACTGTAGTGGAGACATATCGATTCTTAGGTCTGGTTTTCGACGCTCATTTGACTTGATTCGTCATCTTCGTCTGCTTAAACGGAAGTGTTGACAGCACCTCAATGCCCTCAGCTGCCTGAGCAGCAACAACTGGGGTGCAGATCGCTCCACGCTGCTGCAGCTCTACAGAGCCATTATTCAATCCCGCCTTGAGTATGGGAGTGTGATTTATAGTTCGGTGGCGCCCTCAGCATTGCGTTTGCCCGACCCAATGCACGACTGCGGATTTGGACTAGCGACAGGAGCTTTTAGGACGAGTCCCGTGACAAGCGTACTGGTGGAGGCTAGAGTCCCCCATTGAAGGTCAGACGTGCACAATTGCTCCCCAGTTAGGTTGCACACATTAGTGGCTCTGCTGAACATCCTAATTACGTATTCTTCCCACAACCACGGCGGTTCACCTCCCGCGTAGGCGGCGCACGTCAGGAATAACGATTGCGGTTCACGTGCAATTGCTTCCGCCTGGAGTCCTTCCCCCTCCCTTAACCACCTGTCCTCCAGGTCCGTTTACCGACAGATCCGTGGTGTAGGTGTAGGCTGAAGCTTCGCCTGGACCTTCCGCGTCGCCCTAAGGACTTGATTAACCCTGCAGCTATCTGCTGTCACTTCCTCTCGATTCTTAAAGTGTTCTGGAGCTCTGAAGTGGTTTACATAGACGGCTCAATGGCTGACCTTCATTATGGCCTCTGTGGACAAAGGCGAAGCCAACGTTACCATCATTCCTTGCCCGATGACCACCAGTTCCGTAGTGAATACACTGCAGCCATGTCTCTTGCACATCAGTATATCCGTTCATGCCCCGAGTAATCGTTTCTTCTGCCTACTGACACCATGAGCAGCCTACAAGATAGCACTGAACGAGGGACCAGTCGACGTTTGTGTGGATCCCAGCGCATGTCGGCATCCCAGGTCACCAACTTGCCAACAGGCTGGCCAAACAGGCTACGCGGAAACCGCTTCTGGAGATGGGAATCTCTGAACCTGACCTGCGTTCTAATGTACGCCGCGGGGATTTTTGCTTTGTTGTGCATACTGTTATGCCATTCCGTCTCCCAAACTTCATGTGATTGAGACTATGAACGTGTGGAAGTCTTCCATGTGGGCCTCTCGCAGGGAATCAGTTGTCCTCCGCCGGCTCCACATTGGCCACGCTTGGGCGATCCACGGATACCTCCTGCGCCGTAAAGACCCTACTCAGTGTCGATGCGGTGCCCGGTTGATGGGTGACCCAAATTCTGGTGCACTGTCCCACTTTGACTGACCAGCGACGAAATATTGGGTTTCTGGACTCGTTGCTGCTCATTTTATCTAAGTCAGCTAAAGAGACGTCGTCAGTTCACAGTTTGATCAAATGAGAGAACCCACCCTCACGAATAAAAGTTTTAGTGCATCTCCATTGTCCCTCTGTGTCCTCCACCCTAGCGCTTCTAGGGTGGAGATTTTAATGTGTTGCAGGGTGGCTGGCTTTTCCATTTCCTTTTTATTATCATGGTCGGCCGGCCACTGTAATCGGCTTTGTTTTACTCTCTAAATGGAACAAAAGGACAAAACGTTAAAACAGTAGTGTTCGTTCCCTTACTCGTGTTCGTTCCCTTACTCGTGTTCGTTCCCTTACTCGTGTTCGTTCCCTTACTCGTGTTCGTTCCCTTACTCGTGTTCGTTCCCTTACTCGTGTTCGTTCCCTTACTCGTGTTCGTTCCCTTACTCGTGTTCGTTCCCTTACTCGTGTTCGTTCCCTTACTCGTGTTCGTTCCCTTACTCGTGTTCGTTCCCTTACTCGTGTTCGTTCCCTTACTCGTGTTCGTTCCCTTACTCGTGTTCGTTCCCTTACTCGTGTTCGTTCCCTTACTCGTGTTCGTTCCCTTACTCGTGTTCGTTCCCTTACTCGTGTTCGTTCCCTTACTCGTGTTCGTTCCCTTACTCGTGTTCGTTCCCTTACTCGTGTTCGTTCCCTTACTCGTGTTCGTTCCCTTACTCGTGTTCGTTCCCTTACTCGTGTTCGTTCCCTTACTCGTGTTCGTTCCCTTACTCGTGTTCGTTCCCTTACTCGTGTTCGTTCCCTTACTCGTGTTCGTTCCCTTACTCGTGTTCGTTCCCTTACTCGTGTTCGTTCCCTTACTCGTGTTCGTTCCCTTACTCGTGTTCGTTCCCTTACTCGTGTTCGTTCCCCCCCCCCCCCCCCTTTTGTGTTTTAGTGTTATGAGAGTTTGAGAATAAAAGTAATTCCTAATAAAACAGGACGATCTGCAGCGTATAGGCACTTGGTGCAGGAGTGGCAACTGTCCCTTAACATAAACAAATGTAATGTAATGTATTGCGAATACATAGAAAGAAGGATCCTTTATTGTATGATTACATGATAAAACAAAAACTGGTAGCAGTTACTTCTGTAAAATATCTGGGAGTATGCATACGGAACGGTTTGAAGTGGAATAATCATATAAAATTAATTGTTGGCAAGGAGGATACCATGTTGAGATTAATTGGGAGAGTGCTTAGAAAATGTAGTCCATCAACAAAGGAGGTGGCTTACAAAACTCTCCTTCGGCCTATACTTGAGTATTGCTGATCGGTGTGGGATCCGTACCAGATCGGGTTGACGTAGGAGATATAGAAGGTCCAAAGAAGAGCGGCGCGTTTCGTCACACGGTTATTTGGTAACCGTGATAGCGTTACGGAAATGTTTAGCAAACTCAAGTGGCAGACTCTGCAAGAGAGGCGCTCTACGTCGCGGTGTAGCTTGCTCGCCAGGTTTCAAGAGGGTGCGTTTCTGGATGAGGTATCGAATAAATTGCTTCACCCTACTTTCTCCTCCCGAGGAGATCACGAATGTAAAATTAGAGATATTAGAGCGCGCACGGAGGTTTTGACAGTCTTTTTTCCCGCGAACCATACGCGACTGGAACAGGAAAGGGAGGTAATGACAGTGGCACGTAAAGTGCCTTCCGCCACACACCGTTGCGTGGCTTGCGGAGTATAAATGTAGATGTAGGTACCGATGACTCGTAGTTTGGTCCTTCCCTCCACCCCTCACCCCACCCCCCGTTGTTTAAACCAAGCAACCAAGCAACATAATGTGCAGTAAACGGAACAAAAATTTATATTCTGGAAGAAGCAGAAGTGAGCTTACCAAAACCACTAAGTAAATGAAGTGAAGGTACTGTGCTACCTTGGTAGCAAAACATTTATAACGCGTGGAACAAGGAGGATCGAACAAGGCGACTAGCACAGGCACAGAGTGCATTACTGGACAAGGGAGGTATGCCAAAATCAAACACTGACGACGTACGGCTGGAGCACATCACACTTTTGTAACAGTACATCTTGCTTGCCATCGTGTTGACTTTCAATTGGACACGGGAGCATGTGTAACTTTGCTTAATAGTGCCACATATGAACAGTTAGACTCACCACGCCAGTCAAAATGTAGCACGCACCTAAATGTATACAACAAACATTAAATCCCAGTACCTGGACAGTGTAGTCGACGTACAGTAAATTTCACTGTCGTAGTGAGAGATTTGTGTTGCCATCAAGAGATAATGAAAATATTTTTGGCTTAGCTTCGTTTGTCTTGGATAAGGCGAAACAAGTCAATGTACCTTAAGTGAATGCTTCTAATCCAAAAGACAGTGTAGGTAATTTGCTTAGCTTAGGAAATCAATTATTTTTCTGATGGATTTGGAAACGTTAGTAATTTTTTAGCGCACGTTACCGTGAAAGACAATGCACAGCCAACGTTTCTGGTTTCGGCCCGTTCCCATTGCAATTTTTTAATTCACTAGCTTGTCTCGTAAAGCAAGACAGTGGTGTGATTGCTCCGATATAAGCTAATCAGTGGGCAAGTCCATTGGTTTCGATGCTTACGTCACCTGGTCGCATTTTTGTAGGCTTCAAAACTATCGTCACTACACAGACATTGGCACTTACCCATTGCCTCGCCCTGTGAACTTAAGGATAGAAAAGTAACGGCCAGTGCCAAGTCTAAGATATGTTTCAAGCAGGTATATTTGCAAATACCACTAGATGAAGAATCACAGAATGTGTTTGTTGTTGTTGTTGTTACACACTTAGGCCTGTTAGAGTATTTGCATTTGCCCTTCGGCTGTGCTTCCGCACACACCATTTTCCTACATTACGTCCGCCCACGGTAGCTGAGTGGTCAGCGCGACAGACTGTCAATCCTAAGGGCCCGGGTTCGATTTCCGGCTGGGTCTGAGATTTTCCCCGCTCGGGGACTGGGTGCTGTCCTAATAATCATTATTTCATCCCCATCGACGCGCAAGTCGCCGAAGTGGCGTCCAATCGAAATACTTGCACCAGGCGAGCGGTCTACCCGACGGGAGGCCATCGTCACACGCCATCATCATCCTACATTACTTTTGAACAGCTGACTGCTCAAGTGCCGTTCTGTTCGAACTACCTTGACGATATTGTCGTCTCTGGCAGTACGCCAGAGGAACACACTGCCAGTTTGTGTGTTCTTTTCAGTGTGTTATCAGATGCAGGACTCACTTGTCGTCTCTAAAAGTGACTTTCTTCAGACAGAAGTACGGTACTTACGCCATCTGATAGTCAGGGCATGCACCCCCTCCAATCTCGTTCGCTTCCAATTCGTGACCTGAATATTCCTCGCCTAGCACTGAACTATATTCAGATACACTGCAAGTTGACGTGCTACATTCGTTTCGTTTCGTTTCATTCCGAACGATTCTCCCCTTCTCCCCTTCTCTCACCTCCCTCCCCTCCCCCGCCTCCCCCCCTCCTAATGGCGTTCGCCACTCTTTGGCGTGTGTGCGCTTGGCCAACATGGGGCCCCAGCCTTCAGTGTTTTTCTCCTTCCTTGCTGCATGTCCATCCTCTTGCTATACTTCCTCCCCTCCCTTGGGCAACGTGTCTAAGACATCACTGGGATTTTTCTGCATTGTCTGTCGCAGAGCTAACAAGTCTCACCTATGTTTGTCGCTCCCTTTTCCTTTCTTCATTCCCCCTCTCCTCTCGTTCCTCCGCTTCGGCGTTTGAGGTTAATCTTTTTCTTCGTCCTCCCTGAGCGCTCCTGAGGGCCGTCTCACGCGTAACAGGTGACTGGGTAATGCTTAATTCCTAGCCCTAGGTCGACAGGTATGGTTCGCACATACCCACTGGTACGGGTCCAGGGAGGGATGATTGCCTGAGCTGCAACCTTCCCAAATTGCCGATTGGTCCCTCCGTCAGATGTGGCCTGAGGTGTGAAGAATGACCTAAGGTGGGTGCACCCCCTTGTGAATGGAGCCCCCAGTTGGAAGGAGCGTGCCGTCTGAGGTGCTGGCAATCATTGGGAAGATGATCGATTCATTGCGAGAAGATCCCCATCAGTGTTTACGAAACGTAAACGTCATGAGGCTAATGATTGAGCAACCATGGTGCAGCGTGAAGGGTCTTTCAGTGTCGTGTGCTGAAGACGGTCAGTCTTTCGGCACGGTAAACCCGTTTATTATTCAGAAAGTTGTTGATGCGATTGCTGGCCCTGTGAAATCCTGCTCTTGTTTATGGAATGGCACTTGTGCTTGAGAATCAGAAGCCATCTCCAAAAGCAAACTGCTTGCTGCCTTGCTTTTCCATGGCTGCCCTGTTTGTGTCGAGGCCATAGAACTTCGAATTCTTCCCATGGTGTAATTTACACCAGGCTGCTCGATGGTCTAACCGAGGCTGAAATCCCCCTTTGCCTTTTCATTACACGATGGACGGCAGTGATACCGTGATCAGAGAGGTAGATTCCTCCCTAATACCCACCCGTACTCTGTCACTTTTGATAGTGGTGCTGCTGTCAAAGGTCAAAGCAGGCTATGAAATCGTCACAGTCCGGCCATACAGTCCGAACCCGATGCACTGCTACGAGTGTCATCGTTTCACCCACACTAGAACGTCTCGTCGACACCCAGCCAAATGTGTAACCTTTGGTAGGGTTGCACACGAGGGCGATTGTCTGCCGCCTCCTCCCTGCTGTATCAACTTCAATGGTGGCCATATCTCCTCCCCTCCGGATTATCCCGTGTATCTTGATGAGCGGGCTGTCAAAGTGATGCGAGTAAAGGAAAAGGAGCCTTACCCAGTAGCTCGCACGTTATTTGCTAGTCGGGAACCCTGTGGTCTCCCGTCAAGAACAGAACTATGGGTGCTAGTTTCCCTTTCCTTCATGAAGGACATGGTCATGCAGACATGCGACCTCAAATTCAGCTGTAAGGTAGTGAAATAGCCCGGTGTCAATGCAACAGCGCCAGTCCCCCCCCCCCCCCCTCCCATCTCGCCGTGCTACAAACCGTCAAACTCCCCCCTTAAGGGGCGAAGCCACCAGTTACACAACCAGTAGGCAGGAAAGGACAGAAGGAGTACTCCCATGAAGAATTCCTCCATTCCTCCAGCCAAACAGAAACTTACTCTAGCGGAATAATTCGATCCTTTCCGGTTAAAGGCAAATGGTCTTCTCATACGCCACCTCGAAGATCCTCTTCGATGGTGTCGACACGTGATACCTAAGCTCAGCCAGTCTCCGTGTCGCTGGTGCCCGCCAACAACCGTTTTTCTGTATTGGACTCCACAGACAGACCACACAAGCAAGCTGATGCTTCTGTGGACCCCATGGAGCAGGATCCTCCTGATTCTGTGCGCTGTAGTAGCGTCACCATCTCATGGGGACTTCATGCTGCTCATACGGGATGACATTCATAATAAACCAACCTCCATGATTACCTATCGTCAAGTTGTTGTAGTTCGCATTTTCCTTCCCCACATGACCTTTTCTCCTCTGTACCATTTATGTCCCTCCGTCATTCGATGTCATCGTGGTAGACTTCCTTCAGATTATTGGACAGCTACCTCCTACATGTTTACTACATCCCCTTTGCACCTCTCTGACAGGTCCTGGTAGAACAGCAACCTTGGATGACGTCTTAACAAACTGGACCATCCACTTTCCTTTCCGACTCCTCGCACACCTGTTCTCATTTGGACCTATCATTTGGGACGCCCAGCTTGCCCTTTGTCTTGAGTGGTCCATTCTTTCTGACACATACTCGAGCGACCATTTCCTGTGTGCTCTGTTTGCTGACTCGTACCCCAGCTGCACGCACGCCCAAATGGCAGCTTACCAAGGCTGATGGGCAGCTTTATTCCTACCTGGCGACTTTAGAAGAAAAAGATTTCCCCAGTTGTGATGACTAGGTGGACTATCTCACCAACATTATCCTTACTGCTGCAGAACATTCCATTCCTCGCACTTCCTCTTGACCACGTCGTGTCCCAGTCCCTTGGTGGACTGAGGCATGCCGCGATGCAATTCGCGCGTGGAAGCGTGATCTCCACGTTTTTAACCGTTGCATGCGTGTGTTTACAGTGAATGAAGTTTGCCATTTTAGACAGTGTCATCGCGTTCTTCAGGATAGCAATCGAGCAAGCTGTATTTCATTCACTAGTTCTTTTAACAGTTCCACCACTTCCTTTGTCATGGGCCAACTACCGACAGCTCTCTGGGACCAAGATCCATTCCCCAGTTTCCGGCCTCACAGTAGCAGACGATGTTATTGTGGACCCTATTGCGTTCTCCTACATCTTGGGCCACCATTTTGCTGAAGTTTCAAGCTCTTCCCACTATCACCCTGCCTTCCTCCATCGGAAACGAGCCGAGTAGGCTCCGGCGATACCCTTCTCTTCTTCGAATCGTGAGTGCTAGAATGCTGCATTTACTAGCTAGATCATGCTCCCACTACATCCCGATCCTCCGCCCCAGTGCCGGATGCCATCCACATTAAGATGTTGCAGCACCTTTCTCTTGCGGGCAAGCACTTCCTGCTTAACACTGCACAACGTCCGGGAAATGTGCTCTCCGCCCAGATGCAGGCGTGAGCCACCATCATAACCATATGAGTCTGGTAAGGACAAAAACCTTCCTTCTAGCCACCAATCCATCTCTCACCAGCTGTGTTTGCAAGGTGATGGAATGTATGATTCATGCCTGCCTGCTATGGTGGTCAGTCTCGCAATTTATTAACCACTGCAGTGTCGATTTCGAGTGGGCAGTTCTGCAGTTGACCATCTCGTCACTACCCACCAGTGTCGAGAGTGGTTTTCCGCAGAAATCAGACTGTGGCCGTGTTGTTAGACACGGAGAAAGTGTAAAACACCTGCTGGAGGACTGGTATCCTCTGTACTCTCTACACGTGGAGCTTCCATGACTGCCCACTCCGTTCGCTTCAGGAAGTCATGAAACACAGTTTTCAAGGTACGTGTGGGTTCTGCTTTGCTGAATAAAGGTATTCGACAAAACGGTGTGCCTCCTAAGCGTTGTCCTCTTTGTTATCGCCACTAACTCTATAATGGCATGCCTCCCCCTGGGCATCTCCGGCTTCTTTTTCTTGACGATTTGGCCGTCTATTGCAGTTCTCCACGAACTATTGTCATAGTGCAGCGTCTTCAGCAATGTCTCGATCGTTTTCACTCGGGGAGCGTAGACAACAGGATTAGTTTCTCGACACACAACCATTTGTATGAATCTCTGAGCAATTGGTTTCTTCCACCATCTTTATATCTTGGGTCTGTTGCTCTTCCATTCGATGAAGCTACGAAATTCCTGGGGCTCATGCTCGATAGAACATTTCCTCCGTCCTCTGCCAGCCTGTCTGACCGAGCGGTTCTAGGCGCTACAGTTTGGAACTGCGAGGCCACTACGGTCGCAGGTTCGAATCCTGCCTCGGCCATCGATGTGTGTGATGTCGTTTGGTTAGTTATGTGTAAGTAATTCTAAGTTATAGGGGACTGATTACCTCCGATGTTAAGTCCCATAGTGCTCTGAGCCATTTGAACCAATTTTCTGTGCCCTCCCACGTGCTTACCTGGCAGCCCACTGCATGTGGTCCCTCAATGTCCTAGGTGTCTCCAGTGGTACTTCCAGGAGAACAGATCGAACCACCCTCTCTTTTTTTGTACCGGTCCCTTGTCCATTCGAAACTGGCCTGTGGGTGTTTCGTTTATACATCTGCACATCTGTCCCTCTTACGCTGTCAATACTATCCATCAACGTGGCATCCGTTGGGCCACTGGTGCCTTCTGCACTAGCCCGGTTGAGTGTCTGTACACAGTGTCACGGCAGTAGGACAGTGGTGGTCTGGCAGCTTCTCTCCTCAACAGATGCGCATACCGTTTGTCATGGGTGGCAATCCACGTATGCCACTTTCTTCGAAGACGCCTGGTCGTCAGTAAGGGACGTAACACACGAGGGACATCTCCTGGAGTTCGCTTTCGGTCCTTTCTCCGTCAGCTTAACTTGACGCTGGCTGCAACTTTCCCAGTTGGTTTAAACCCTTCACCACCTTGGCTTCGGGTGGCGGCCCGTGTTCACCTTGGAGTTCATTCGTTTCCTGAGGACACTACTCCAGCCTCGCCTTACCGCCTTCAATTTCACGACCTTCGCAGGTGCCACGTCGCAGGGAATGGATTACATGCACATTGGCAAATATGTTCTCCCTGGTCGTATTCTACATTTAAAACAGACAGTATAATGTGTCATTGTTAGTCTGTGCTCAGCGGTTTGTGTTGAATTACTGTCTTACCATATTCAATGGAAAAAACACCATTGAGTATTTCTAGTTAATATCCTAGTTGACCAAATCCAGCATCTACGTAGTAACATATGTTTGTGAAGCGCTTTGACATTACTAGCGCCGGATTTACGGAAGCGCTTACATGTTCTCTACGAATTTTGTATTTGTCCTTCTTTGCACAAGTTCATTATCCCCTTGTAGTCGCATTTGGCCAGGGTCCCCCTACATTTGACCAATATTCTACGATAGATCAAACGAATGTATGAAACTAAGGAACTGCAGTCGTCAAAGGAGACTACTTACAAGACATGTAACAACGTAAAACATTTGTTCTCTTTGAGTGATAAGACTGTAACAATTTGTATGTGAATTCAGCTTCATATGGCCACACTCACATATTTGTATGAGTTGGCTGAACGCAGATACGAGTCGTTGAGGTAGTTCCTTGGAACCATTTAGGACGAGATGCCAATTCTTGAACTGCAGGATAGTTCGCATTAAGTCACAGCTTTGTTACTGAAGTAGTTGGGTAATACTAACACTTTGACAACAGCGGCTCCAGTGATTTTGGCGGAGTGTGTTAAGACTTAGCGATTCCAGCCACCCCGAAGCCACTGACCCGACACCTGGTGGCAGGAAACTGACTCCGCGGACTCAGATAGGCAGAAATCTCTACAACCGCGAGAGGACAGTGACGTTCCTTCCCAGAATCCTGGACTTTAATTAAGCGCCGTGTTCCCCAGTATGAGGACGATCTCTACACTTTTTGTAAAGGACTTTACACGACATCTTCCAGATTGATGAATATGTAGGAACAACCCTTATAATCATAAAAAAAATTCAGGCACAAAAAGAAACTGGGTAATATGTTTACCTGTAAAATTCACCAACTAGTGACGAAACTAAGAGTACAGGAAACATAACATTGCTGTAAGCGGAAGTGTGCGTCTTCCTGTCAAAGATCACAAATATACAGAACCAAGGAAAAGACTTGCAAAAGCATCACATTTACTACAAGATCGTCTCTCTGTCTAATAAAAACCACTATCCACCCAGCATTGCATTAACTCAAGAACGACGCATTTCGCCCGTGTAGGGCATCATCAGGTTATATGAAAACGTAAGGGGCGACGACATTACAATAAAGCCGGCGTGGTCCTATCCTAGACTACTATAAAGCTAACTTTGATTTTAAACACTCATAGAATAAAATTATACCGAGAAACGTTGTGTAACTGAAAAAATCAGAAATTTTCTGCCGAAAGTACGCATCAAGAAGGTATGATAACGAATAAAAAGTACTAAAAGACATCCCATAGGGAAAAGAATATTAAATTAGTGAAATAAAAACATCGGGATGAGGCACGAGTAGACAACGGAGTGACCGAAGAAAAAAGTCGTAGCAGCGCAGACCACGACCTGACGCGCAAATTCTAAACACAGCCGTGCTCTATAACGACCGCAGAGACCCGGCTGTATGCAAATAGTGTACACATACCAATAACGGCTCATGCAAAGTGTTGGGCTACTAGTAATGACAGCCTCGATGCACCACCACCGTCGAGTGTACAGCTTAAGAGTAAAATTGATAGTGCTGGATAAATTAAGAAATAAATAAAAAATAATTGGGCATATGGCTACACAAACAATGCAAGACATGCTAGATAGAAAGCTATGCACCGAGACATCGAAAACTCTGATGCTCAAAAGCAGTGTGAAACAATTAGTCTTATACTTTGAGTTAAAATACGAAGAGCAATAAAATAAGGCTAGAAGATAATGCTAAAAAAGGCAGAATAAAAATGCACACACATGATGGGCCCAACGGCTGGTAATAAAAATGTAAAAACTAATAAACTGTTATATCGCAAAAATCAGGTTCCTATGATGTTTCCTTTCTTATAACAAGTCATTGTTAAACATTCGCACACTAAGAAGGACACATTTTAACAGTTTCGACCTCTTAAGGGTTTTGTACCTCAATCTGCTTTGTGTTCCCCACTGTAGATGGCTGGTGGCCACTGGATTTAATGTGCTCAGCGAAGGCAGAAGTGTGCTTAAGGGGAGCCGTACCGCCCAAAATGACAAAATTTGACATTTCTACTTTTATGCAAATTATGAAAATATGGATGTTTATGCTTAATTTGCTGTTAGTATTTTCAAATATTTAAATAATGGAATATTTATTTAAAATGGTTTTATTGAATCATGCAATCACATTTCCGAGAGTTTTGTGTTCCATCATTTCGCATATTTGCATTTTTCTCGGGAACTATATAGTCTGGAAGGCTGTGATTTCTTTTGTTTTGTAGAGAATTGTCCGTTCCATAAGTTTCTTACGCTGGTGGTACTTTGCAGTAAACTGTACATTTGTTTGTTTTTGACATCAGTTATCCACTAGCTGTGTTTTAGTTTCTGTGTTTCCTGTGATACCTTTTGGTTTTGTCACGACGAAAACTGTTTATTAATCTCCGTATACTTACATGACAACACACTGTTTGACACTAAGCTTTTCAGAAATTTCAACATCCCTTCCACATATTTCAGCTATCTCAACGCATTGGTCTGGTGTGCACTTTGAAATGTACAAGCGAAAAGACTTCAAACACATTAATTGTAAAGACTTCAGACGTAAGGGTAAAGAATGGACTTTTTGATATTAATCTACGATACTACTATGGACTTACACGCATAAGAAAAGGCCATTACGCTGGTAAGGTTCTTTGTGACTTGCTGAACCTCCCTAGTCTATTAAATACAACTCCATAGCACACGCCTTGACACTACTGCTTACTATGGAGTCAATGACTACAGCAGAAGAACAGGCTGTAGCAGGAAATGGTAGTTCTGTCATAGCAATATCATTCGGCAGATCCTGGCAAAAAGAGGTTTCCAGTCAAAGAATTCATGTGCATCTATTATCAGCATCGACAATGGGAAAGTGTTGGATGTTGATGTGTTGACCACGTACTGTCAGGGTTGTAGGCAAGCAGGCAAGAGTACTGAAATGCAAACTAAGCATGAAATGAATTGTCAGAGAACCTATGAAGGAACTAGTGGAGGGATGGAGGTTGCTTCTGCAGCGAAAATGTTCTAACATTCCCAGCATGACCGTGCTGTTCGCTACTCGAGTTTTCTTGGGGGATGGAGACTTACGATCGTATAAGGCAGTGGTGGAGAGTAAACCCTATGGTGATTTGTCAATTACAAAACTAGAGTGCATTAATCATGTGCAAAAGAGGATGGGGACGAGACTACGTAGACTCAAACATCAGTTGGGAAGTACCAAGTTATCTAATGGTCTGATCAATTTATCAGTCAGTCGACGTCTTATACTCTGATTAAACAGCATAATGGTATGAGCAATTGGCTATTAGAAGTAACAGAGGTAAAACAGCTCTCTGCATATCACCTAATTTATTTTCACAAGCTGTCTACAGATGCTGAACAAATACACAATCTGTGTTCCACTGAATGGTGTAAATAGTTAAGTCAAAAGAGGGTAAAGTAGAAAAACAGGATTCATGGCAAGCATAACAGCATTTGATATAGTAATTTTGTGCGAGAAAGTTTAACAATGTTGTATGGTCAAGGATACACATTTTTTGGTTTGTTGGAAGATCAGTCTTGGAACTTGGCTATTCTGGAAGAGTAAGGACAGCACCCAAAACACCATCATTAAGACTACAGGTTTTGGAATATCTTGGCATTCATAAAGGTTACAACACCACTGAAAGCGTGATGGACTTGGACCAACTGCGGATCAAGAAGGCAGAGATTGCAACAAACAATGCCAACAGAAGTCAGATCCAAGAGGAGGGCAGTACTGGGTGAGGAATATGGAGGACTACCATCCAGGAGGATTCTAACATTTTCTTTATGTATCAATTGGCTGTGTATAAAACTTTTTTCTTTAAACGCAATTTCCTCAACATGACATTTTTAGTATAAAAGCCCCTTTTTCTCAGAAACTTCTGAATCTAAATCAATGAATTATTTACCACATAACATACATATTTACTGTAATAGTTAGAGCTACATCATCATTCAACTACTACTAAATTAAAATTCAAGAAATTAAAATTGTATTGCTCTACAATCACTTAGAAAATTTAGGGAAAATCATAATTTGTTTGGTATAAACATAACTTTTTCCCAGTTATTTTAGTCACACAACATGGGAGTACATGTGATAAAAACACCACATTTTTATACTGAACAGTTCCTGAGAAAACGGGGCATTTATGTAGCCAATTCAGCATTGCCGAGATAGGGTGGTACGGCTCCCCTTAACCTGTTCCTTCGCATTGAAACATAATTTTAAAAGCCCTTACGCTCTGACCAGTATAAGCTGCTTGACATTCACAGCACTCAAGCATATATATGCCACAGGCAGAATATATATCTTTATGGGGACGCCCATAGTGAATGTATTGGTATTAGATTTTGTTAGAGGTGTCATACGCTATTCTTATTTCTTGACCACGAAAGTGTTTAGCTGTGACATAGTACACATTACCTAAAAATGAAGCTGAAAAAACCAGGAATTTTGAGGTGCAGCCCTGAGAGAGGTTTCTCGGTCGCGTGGCGACGTTCTTTTTTGCGTGTGTAATTTGTCAATGAGGTGGTTTTGTGCACAATCGGAGAGGAAAGAAATACGTGGAAAACACTGACAAGGAGGGACAGGATGATGCAATATCTGTTGAGACATGAGGGAATGACTACCGTGGTTCTAGAGGGAGATGTAGAGGTCAAAAACTTGTAGAGGAGGACGGATATTGGAATTCATCCAGCAAGTAATTAAGGACGTAGGTGTAAGTGCCACTCTGACATGAATATGTTTGCACAGTAGATGAATCGGTGGTGGGCCGCCTCAAACCAATCAGAAGACTGATCACTCAATAACAAAAATTGTCAGTGATGGTGAGGAGCAGCAGGAGGAGGAGGAGGAGGAGGAGGAGGAGGAGGAGGAGGGGGGGGGGGCGGCGGCGGCGGTGGCGGCGGCGTAGCCATTACAGAAGGCGACATGTTTCAAGTTTTCCAGTTCATTTGTAGCCGAGTCGCTTGCAGAAGGCTTTCGATAAACGTCACACACTACGCCGTGTCATCACTGTAAGTACGAGAGTAACTATTTTATTACGGCGACAGTGCTAATCGAAATGTCAGTAATACGCTGTATTACAGGTTTAATGTCATCAAATTTGTAATTGATTCAAAGCTGCAAGACGAGGAAGTCTAGAATACCACTGCTATTCATGACTTCATATCAAAATTGTCTTTACGTATGAAGGTCGTTAAACTCTTTGTTTTAGACCAGAATTGTAATATCCGATTCTTCGCCGCCAATTATCTGCTATTAGAGGCGATCTGTCGATGGCATGTCTTTTCCCAGAGCCTCCATTTCCAAATAGTCGCTCTCAAAGTATTTCACGAATATATCAGCAAGAAACACCGCAAGGCAATTACCCGTGGCCAGGTCATCCGACTGCTTATAGAATTTGTTATTAAAAGATAAGAAATTGTACGACGTCAAGAGCCTAAGATGAGCTATAACTTCCACAATTTCATCAGTGCCCAGACGTTGGTGCCTAAAAAGGTTGGCCTGAATAAATGAAGTAATGTATTCTAGCGGAAATGTTTTGTATCAGGCGACAGTAATGTTGAGCCTAGAGGGAAAGGTTTACCATTTAAGAGTTGTACAAGCCCCGTTCTGTTAGAAATGGCAAAACGTTTCGCGAAATGGGATGTCACTGTCAATCAATTAAAGCAAATAAATGGAATCTACTTAAGTTCCAACCTACGATTTTCGCTGCTACAACAACAACAACAACAACAACAACAACAATAACACGTTGTTGACATACCTACCTTGTTTCCGAGCAAAGGGACTTACCCTTCCCACCTCACGGGCGTGCGCACAATCGAGGGAAACAGTCACCGTCACGTTAGACCGCTCGCTCAGAAGTGTCACTTCGTTGTTCCTGTTTCGACAAGAGTTGGATCAAGATTAAATGTGCCAGAGATTAACACCTTGATGACACTCGTGGTGTACAAAGAGGCGTGCGGGTAATCGGCATTTCCGTACAGAACAGTGGCACGATGGATAAAAGCCTTCAACGAAGGTCGGCAAACTGTGGCAAACATGCATCGGGCAGGTCGTCCTAGCGTCTCTGAAGACGACGTGAATGCTGTTGCCGCGTTAGTAGACAGCGATCGACGCCATACGATTCGTGAGCTTGCCCACGAAGCCGGATTAGCGCATATGACTGTGCTTCGCATCCTGAAAGAACGTCTGAGCATGCGAAAAATTGCATCACGATGGGTTCCGAATGACTTGAAAGAACGTCTGAGCATGCGAAAAATTGCATCACGATGGGTTCCGAATGACTTGACGGAAATGCAGAAATGGATGCGTTACGACACATGGATTGCTATGAGCGCGAAGAAGAGGCTTACGCCGTATCGTAACACTGGATGAGACATGGGCAACATCGTACGAGCCAAAACTGAAACGCCAATCCAACGAATGGCGTCATTATGGGTCGCCGCGAAAGTCCAAAATGCGTCAGAGCCACATTATGGTGCAAGTTATGGTGATTCTCGTGTACGACTGTTCAAAATGGTTCAAATGGCTCTGAGCATTATGGGACTTAACATCTGAGGTCATCAGTCCCCTAGAACTTAGAACAACTTAAACCTAACTCACCAAAGGACATCACACACATCCATGCCCAAGGCAGGATTTGAACCTGCGACCGTTGCGGTCGCGCGGTTCCAGACTGTAGCGCCTAGAACCGCTCGGCCACAGCGGCCGGCTGTACGACTGTGATGGTGTTACCCTAACGCATTACGTTCCTCCATGGCAGACCGTCAATGCACAGTATTACAGTTTGTTTTTGGAGCATCACCTGCGTCCAGCTTTGCGAGAGAAGTGGCGACACTTTCTGCGTAATCCAGTCATCATTTTGCACGAAAATGCGCGGG
Source organism: Schistocerca piceifrons (assembly GCF_021461385.2). Classification (NCBI taxonomy): domain Eukaryota; kingdom Metazoa; phylum Arthropoda; class Insecta; order Orthoptera; family Acrididae; genus Schistocerca; species Schistocerca piceifrons. The sequence continues at coordinate 1,073,028,779 of NC_060139.1, forward strand.
GCTGGGAAGTACTGTACCATCCACCATATTCCCCGGACTGAAGTCCTCGTGACTTTAATTCCGAAGATGAAGGAACCACTTCGTGGCATTCGCTTCAGAACTGTTCCAGAGGTTCGACAGGCAGTAGACCGCTCCATTGGCATCAACAGAACAGGCTCTGTTAACGGTATACTACGCCTTACACATCGCTGGCAACGGGTTCTATACAACGCTGAAACTAATTATCCCAAGTGGTCATTCCACTGCACATAAATGCGCAAGCAGACATTCGGATTCTGGGGAGTTTCCGTGACGTTGCAAAGACGAATCAGAGCGTCTTAGAATCTCAAACAAAATAAAATACAGGAAAGCAAACTACTTAGAAACTTTCAAAAGCGAATTTGCATTGAAAGTGGGGAAATTTGAGACTCTAACGGACACATTTAATGAACATAGAATCATCATTATGGCTGTGCAAGAGACCAGGTTCTTGGATGAGAACAGGTTTGAATCGGGAGGATTCAGGATACTTAAGGGGAAGACGGGGACAACGAGTTTTGAAGAAAGCTCCCCACCTTGGGGCGGGTTTCGTAATTGACATACTATTAGGCTCCATTATGAGCTCTGAGTCTCCTGGTCGACTTAAAGTGTGTGTGGATAGCCTTTCAGAGGCAGAGGCAAAGTATATACTGTTGTTAATGTTTATAGGGAGGGGGGGTGGCGTGAACATTGTTAACATAAAGAATGTCCCAGAATAGTTGTCATTCTCCTCAAACTAGATGACACGATCCAAAAGATGCCCAAAAAACATAAAATTCCCGTAGACGGATGACAACGCCCAAGTGAGGAGAGAGAAAAGGTGTGCCGGGGATCACCCCAGTATATGCCTCAACAACAGTACGAACCAAAATGGTATCAGGCTCATCGAACTATGCCAGGCGCACAGTTTGGTCCTGAAGTAAACTAGTTTCAAGAAATTTCCAAGAAAGCAGATGATGTAGATTTCACCTAACCCTCTCCTGGGAGAATTTCAGTTAGATCATGCCACGATAAAGCACAAATTTCATAATAAAATCCAAAATGTTGGGGTTCTCAGAGGGACCAACCTCGAGTCCGGCCACTACCTATCTAAAATTGAAGATCATCCCCAAAAGTAATTCCCATAGGAAAAACCTTGTGCAAAGGAAATATGATCCAGATAAAATAGAGGGGGAGGAATGAAGCAAGTTAACTAGCGACCGAGAAGACGAGGAATGGAAACAGATGGAGTAGAGTCTGATAACCAAGGCAGAGCGTCTCCTGTTACCAGGATGAATTAGCACAGGTGGTGGAACGAGCTGATAGATTACTTGATCTGAGGAAGAAGGCGTGGCACATCTGGCAAAGCAAAATGGACGAGGGTGCCTGGAAGCACTCGGACACCATCTTCCTAGTTTCCACCAAGGAGATCAAGAAAGTTAATAAGGCGCAAGAAGACCAACTGCTCAGGTAGATAAATTACGACTTCGCTAAGAACAGCACGAGAAACTATTATGGGATCTTCAGGGAGAAGCTAAAGAGATACGACCCCCCAACTCTCCAATTTCAGGACATAAAAGGAACATGGCATACAGCTGCCCCTACTACTATAAGATACTAGCAGAAGACTTCAAGGAACTTGTACACTGCGAGGCAACACCAAAATATGGCGTTTGATGATACAGGTTTAGAGTCTGTGTTGGGGGATGGCTTCAGTCCGTGAGTGAGATCCAGACAGTACTAAATCATATGGAAATTTTCAAGGCATCGGGGGAAAATCTGGAAACAGCCGAATTATGAAAGTATGCTAGCAAAAATGCACTTGTCTTCCTCCAGAAACTTTTTGAGGAAATGGGGAAAAAAGGAATCATTCCAGAGGATTGGAAAATAGCCCTGTTACAACCTATTCACAAAAAAGATCCGAAATCTGATCCCAGCAACTATAGAGGGATTTCCCAGGTGGATGAGACCTAAAAGTTGATATGTCAAAAATCCGCTTCAGTTGCGAAATGTTACTGGTCTTTAGCTGAAACCTGGGTAGAGTAATCTAGCCTTCTTCAAAAGCATAAAATAAACTAACACATGCCAGAATAAGGCACCGTCAAACACAAAAGCTGAAGTACCGTGGTACCGTGTCAAGCTACGCTACTTAGCTGAGGAACAGCCCCGGCCCCACTTAGTGGAAAGCGGTCAGTTACCTGTGTGCCACAGTCAGTTCCAATATAGCGTCCACAGCTATGTGCTAAGCAAGACGGCGGATCACGCACGGAAAGTCAACGGTGCCTGCCATTGGCTGTCTTCATAGGTAATTTCCCAGTACATAACATAATTTTAAACTGTAAATTTGTATCTACTTAGTGCCTTGTTCTCTCTCAATCTCGATGAGCGTTAACTGTAATCCGACCCCTTAACGTCAAAGTAAATTTATCATCAGTAAGTTCAGCTTGTTGGATTAAAAACCACATATAAACTTGTTCATCCCCAGCATGAGATCGTGCGGAACCATACAACATAGCGGTGATGCGACGTCCATAACGCGAGGACTTCTCAGGGTCAGGAGAAGGTGGAAATGCTTACTCAAAGTATAATGAAAATTACTGTATCACTTTGTTAATGCGAAATTTAACTAACGTTGCTATGTTATGGCACTTCATTACTACACATATATGGTTGACTGGGTGTGTAAAACTTAGGGCATGATTTATGACTTCATCCACAGTTGGTCAACGTTGTGTTTTAGGAAACCTGTAATAACTTAACATATAGTAATTATAAATATAATATGTACAACCGTCCACTGTATGTAGTCACAAGGGTGACGTGGAACAAAACTCTTAAGGGAAAAGGTTAATTATTAGTTACCAGTCGCTTGGAGACCCATATGAATTTAAATGGGTTATGCCACCTTAATTGTCGAAATACACCAGTGTATCAGATATTACCTATTTAGGATATTGCTATTAACTATATAGGATGAGGATTATTGTGAGTATGTGAGAATTCCACCACAGGCTACCAAGAAATAAGGACCTAATATTTAAAGTAGGGGTATGTCAGGGCGTTGTACGACTTCGTGAATGGACTATTATTCCCTTGGTCAGAATTTTTGGGTATTTCCCTTAAAGGCAACGATAATAAGCTGCGCTCAGCTCGCGGTCATGCCGTTTATTGCTCGTCATACTGTTTTTATGGCTCTGTCGCCTCTTTCTTATTTAATTCTTTTGGCGTCACTAAGTTGCTATGCAAGTTCGCTTGCCCGTGAGTGGCAGTTCAGTTGGGGATGGAGCGCCAGAGGGGCGCAGACAGCCAGTACATGACGACCGCTGGCCTCACACATGAACTGTCCAACGGAAGGAGATTGGAGCGGGGTCGACTGCCGGTTGGTCGTTCTGTTGGTCGTCTCATCGGACGGCGTGTATTTGGTCGCCGACCGCTCATTGAAACTGTGTGTGTGTGTGTGTGTGTGTGTGTGTGTGTGTGTGTGTGTGTGTGTGTGTGTGTGTGTGTGTGTGTGTGTGTGTGTGTGTTTTAACGTGGAACTGTGTAGTGTAGCTTCTGTGATTTCCACTGAGCAGGTGAATGCTGTCTGCGTACTGGAGTAGCCAGTCGGTTGGTTGCGACAGAGCAGCAAGGAAGTTCCGCAGTGTGAGGTGAGGCCGGGGCTGATGGCGGCGTACGCACGCCGTCGGTGTTGTGAGCCACTAGTTGCTTGAGCTGCAAAGTTCGTCACCCACAAGACCTGGATACTGGAGTTGAGTAATCAGTTAACCTGTTATGAAACCTCAATTGACGTGACAGCTCTTCGTTTATTGCTGGTTGTTGTTTCCTGGACTGTTCCCGCAAGCAGCAACATATGTTGTGCTGGAGTTAGAATCAGTTCAATACTTAAACACCATACAGAAAGACGGTGCAAAATTTGCTAACTTAGTGAAGTGCACCAGCCGTATCTTCTGCCTTGTGGCTGTTAACGTGTTTTCCTCGCCATATTGATGCTGTCAGGCATGACGTGTAGTTCGAGAGCTTTGGTGTTTTCCATTTTTTGGTCTTTAAGTGGTTATTATGCCTTAACTGTGTTTAGAAGCCAATTGTCAAGTCTTAGGACTGCTGATATTTTCGTCCCCGCTGATATTTTCGTCCCCGCTGATATTTTCGTCCCCGCTGATATTTTCGGTTGTTGTGCCATAGGCCGGGTGGAAGGAAACTGATTAGGTTGTTTGGTTCGTCAGCCGTCCCTAGGTTGTGCTGCCACCCGATTATTTAGTGCCACGCTTGGCTGACTGTCTCACCTATACCGTTGTCGGTTTCTTCCACAGACCGACCCTTGGAACACTTCTGAGAACCATTGTTCTGTTCTTTGGGATTGTGACTTTCTTTAGTCTCAAGTAACGTGCTAGGCCTTCAGCCATGTATTAATTTAGTTTTAGTGTTCAGTATACGGCCTTCAGCCGAACCTAATGTGAAATAATTTAAGGTAAGGCCTTCAGCCTACTTAAATTAAAATGTGAAAGTTCTTCCATCTTGTTATCCAGGCCTTAAGCCCGCAGTTACAAGAACTCCAACAAGGAAATTGCAAAAAGATTTCAAAACAAAGACCTAAGGCCTTCAGCCGTGTGTATTCCGTAACGCATTTTTAATAACTTGTGTTCTGGCCTTCAGGCATATTGTTTCTGAATCCTTTTAAGGACATATGTGATTATTTGCTAAAAACAAAGTTTGTATGTTTGAAAATCAGTTTCTGCTCGTTGCACAGAGTATCCATGTAGATGTAGAAATCACATTTAAGTGATTGGCAGAGGGTTCATCGAACCACCTTCACAATTCTGTTATTCCAATCTCGTATATAGGCGTTCATCCTTTCTGCACACTATCTTTCCGTACGAGCTGTGATTTCACTTATTTTATCGTGGTGATCGTTCCTCCCTATGTAGGTCGGTGTCGACAAAATATTTTCGCATTCGGAGGAGAAAGTTGGTGATCGGAATTTCGTGAGAAGATTCCGTCGCAACCAAAAACGCCTTTCTTTTAATGATGTCCATCCCAAATCCTGTATCATTTCTGTGACACTCTCCCCCATATTTCGCGATAATACAAAACGTGCTGCCTTTCCTTGAACTTTTCCGATACACTCCGTCAGGCGTATCTCGTAAGGATCCCACACTGGGCAGCAGTATTCTAAAAGAGGACGGACAAGCGTAGTGTAGGCAGTCTCCTTAGTAGATCTGAGTGTCCTGCCAATAAAACGCAGTCCTTGGTTAGCCTTCCCCACAATTTCTGTGTGTTCCTTCAAATTGTAATACCTAGGTATTTATCGTGTAATCTAAAAGCCGTAAATTCTACTAAACAGTCTAACTTCAGTTGAACGGGTTCCTTTTAGCACTCATGTGGATGACCTCACACTTTTCGTTATTTAGGGCCCACTGCCACTTTTAGCACCTTTTAGATATCTCTTCTAAATAGTTTTGCAGTTAACTGACTAATAAATTCATCATAAGATCAAAACAAGAGTCAGCGTCATCTGCAAACAACCGAAGACGGCTGCGCAGATTGTCTCCTAAATCATTTATATATAAGGAACAGCGAAGGGCCTACAACACTACCTTGTGGAACGTCAGAAACCCCTTTTGTTTTACTCGATGAATTTCGGTCAATTACTACGAACTGTAACCCCTCTGACAGGAATTCGCTAATCCAGTCACGCAACTTCACTACGAGCAGCTTGTGTACTACCGTGTCAAAAGCCTTTCCTAAATCCAGAAATAGGAAATCGATGTGAAATCCCTTGTCAATAGCACTCAACACTTCATGTGAGCCGGCGAGATGGCCGAGCGGTTCTAGGCGCCACAGTCTGGAATCGTGCGACCGCTACCGTGGCAGGTTCGAATCCTGCCTCAGGTTAGTTAGAACTACTTAAACCTAAGGATGTCACACACATCCATACCCAAGTTCTAGGGGCCTGATGACCTCAGCAGTTCAGTCCCACAGTGCTGAGAGCCATTTGAACTTCGTGTGAACATAGAGATAGTTGTGTTTCACAGGAACGATGTTTTCTAAACTGTGACTTGATTGTGTGTCGAACAGTTTTCTCCGAGGTAATTAATTATGTTAGAACACAATATATGTTCTAAAATCGTGCTGCATTTCGATGTTAATAATGTGGGTCTGTAATTTAGTGGATTACTCGTACTACCTTTCTTGAATATTGTGACCTGTGCAACTTTTCAGTCTTTGGGTACGGATCTTTCGTCGAGCGAACGGTTGTATACGGTTGTTAAGTATGGAGCTAATGCATCAGCATACCCCAAAAGGAACCTAGTTGGTATACAGTCTGGACCAGAAGACTTGATTTTGTTAAGTGATTTTAAGTTGCTTCACTACTCCGAGGATATTTACTTCTATGTTATTAATGTTGACAGCTGTTCTCGATTCGAATTCTTGAACATTTACTAAATACAGCCTTCCGAAATGCGTTAACAAAAGAAGACGAAGTAACTCTGTTTTGGCAGCACTGTCTTCGATAGTATCTCCATTACTATCGCGCAGAGAAGGCATTGGATTTTCCGCCAGGTTTCGAGACAGTCAAAGAGATTCTGGTCGTATGTGAAGTATGATTAACATGTTTCCACAACGAAACGTAAGGCAAGAAACATTCTGTAAGCATCTCGCATGGAAGTCCACGAAGAATTTCGAGCTTCTGTAAAAGATCGTCAATCTTGGGGATTTTGCGTATGTTTAAATTTGGCATGAGTGTTTCGTTGTTTGTGCAACAGTGTTCTAACCCTTTTTGTATACAAGGAGGATCAGCTCCATCGTTTAATTTGTTTTTACTGTATCTCTCTCCTCCCACATATCGAAAATAAATGCCGCTTGTGTGCGTATTGATCCACTACATCGACCAATTTATTCATCACCTGTACTGTAGGAGGATGACTGTATCCCACAGACAATACTGTAAGTCGCAAGAGACGCTCCCTGTGACCTGTGTACACGGCCAATGTTTCAAACTACGAGAAAGTGTTACAGCGGAAACAACCATATACACTCCTGGAAATTGAAATAAGAACACCGTGAATTCATTGTCCCAGGAAGGGGAAACTTTATTGACACATTCCTGGGGTCAGATACAGCACATGATCACACTGACAGAACCACAGGCACATAGACACAGGCAACAGAGCATGCACAATGTCGGCACTAGTACAGTGTATATCCACCTTTCGCAGCAATGCAGGCTGCTATTCTCCCATGGAGACGATCGTAGAGATGCTGGATGTAGTCCTGTGGAACGGCTTGCCATGCCATTTCCACCTGGCGCCTCAGTTGGACCAGCGTTCGTGCTGGACGTGCAGACCGCGTGAGACGACGCTTCATCCAGTCCCAAACATGCTCAATGGGGGACAGATCCGGAGATCTTGCTGGCCAGGGTAGTTGACTTACACCTTCTAGAGCACGTTGGGTGGCACGGGATACATGCGGACGTGCATTGTCCTGTTGGAACAGCAAGTTCCCTTGCCGGTCTAGGAATGGCAGAACGATGGGTTCGATGACGGTTTGGATGTACCGTGCACTATTCAGTGTCCCAGTGACGATCACCAGTGGTGTACGGCCAGTGTAGGAGATCGCTCCCCACACCATGATGCCGGGTGTTGGCCCTGTGTGCCTCGGTCGTATGCAGTCCTGATTGTGGCGCTCACCTGCACGGCGCCAAACACGCATACGACCATCATTGGCACCAAGGCAGAAGCGACTCTCATCGTTGAAGACGACACGTCTCCATTCGTCCCTCCATTCACGCCTGTCGCGACACCACTGGAGGCGGGCTGCACGATGTTGGGGCGTGAGCGGAAGACGGCCTAACGGTGTGCGGGACCGTAGCCCAGCTTCATGGAGACGGTTGCGAATGGTCCTCGCCGATATCCCAGGAGCAACAGTGTCCCTAATTTGCTGGGAAGTGGCGGTGCGGTCCCCTACGGCACTGCGTAGGATCCTACGGTCTTGGCGTGCATCCGTGCGTCGCTGCGGTCCGGTCTCAGGTCGATGGGCACGTGCACCTTCCGCCGACCACTGGCGACAACATCGATGTACTGTGGAGACCTCACGCCCCACGTGTTGAGCAATTCGGCGGTACGTCCACCCGGCCTCCCGCATGCCCACTATACGCCCTCGCTCAAAGTCCGTCAACTGCACATACGGTTCACGTCCACGCTGTCGCGGCATGCTACCAGTGTTAAAGACTGCGATGGAGCTCCGTATGCCACGGCAAACTGGCCGACACTGACGGCGGCGATGCACAAATGCTGCGCAGCTAGCGCCATTCGACGGCCAACACCGCGGTTCCTGGTGTGTCCGCTGTGCCGTGCGTGTGATCATTGCTTGTATAGCCCTCTCGCAGTGTCCGGAGCAAGTATGGTGGGTCTGACACGCCGGTGTCAATGTGTTCTTTTTTCCATTTCCAGGAGTGTATTTTGTTTCTTCGCCACTATTTTGAGATCTGTGGCAGGTTCTAAACCGACCATAACACGTCATGATCCGTTGCCTCTTGCTGAAAGCTAGACGTCGCACGGTGTAAATCGCTGGAAATCCGTGACCTGGACAGATAAATCTCAATTTCAGTTTGTAAGAGCTAATGGTAGGGTAAAGGTGTGGCACAGACTCTACGGAACGATAGACCCAATTGGTGAACAAGGCGCTGATAAGCTGGTGGTGGCTCCACAATGGTGTGGGCCGTGTTTACATGGTAGGAACTAGGTCCTAGGTCCTCTGGTACAAATGAACCGAATATCGACTGGCTGCAAATGATCTCCATGTAGTCCATGAAAGACTGGGAAAATGAAGTGAATACAACCATTTCCAAACAACGTTGAAATTGTTTTGGATGTCAAAGCGACACAGTATTGAGCTACAATTTTTCGCAGTTGGTTTGAAGAACGTTCTGGACAGTTTGAGCGAATGATTTAGGTACCCATATGACCCGACATAAATCCCATCGAAGATTTATGGGACTTAGAAGGGTCAGTTCGTGCACAAAATCACTTACCGGCAATGCTTTCGCAATTATGGTCGACTATAGAGGGAGCATGGATCAATATTTTTGCACAGGCCTTGCATTTCTGAGTCCATGCCACGTCGAGATGCTGCAACAGGGCAAAAGGAAGTCAGACATGATATTACGAGATATCCCATGAGTTTTGTCACCTCGACGTGTTTGTCAGACCCATAAATCTTACGTTACTAAGAACTATGATTTCGCCTCAGTTAATGAAGAATTAAATGAGAACAGAAGATTCTGTATAGCTTTCAGGAAGAACTGTCTTTGGCGATGTCTGAAAAATGCGTAATGGAAATGACGTCCTTTGAAGAAATGGAAGTTTACTTCACTTAAAGCCAGTAAAGCATTATTGAGGTGAATTATCACTGTTAAAAAATTAATTACATTCTTTAAAGTCCAACTTTGTGTGTCAGTTTACTGTAAGCATGTCCGCGCTTTCCATCTAAGTACCTCCTCTTGGCAGGGATTACTGTAGGACGCTAAACCTTGTTTAAATTTTATAGTTGTTACACTTGATCACACACTGACTTACAAGTAGCATGGACACATTACAAGACTGACAGGAGAAGTTACAAAAATTTGGGAATCCAGGGGACAACGTAGATTACCTTCAATCAGAAAATTCCCAATAATTGGTAATAAAGTATTACCTCATATTCAAAAAAAGTCATTTTGTTTTAGGGGACTTGTAGTAATGTTAATCTTCTAATTGTGCTGGACATTTAATAATAAGCAGCATTAAAGTACTGTCACTGTGCCTCTGAGTGATGCCTACGTAGTCCAGAGCTGCGCAACGAAGCCTGAGTCTCGGAGACGACGGACGAACACTGCAGCTTGTAGACTGAGCGGTAACTGGAGACTGTACACGACTCGGCGCACTCAAGAGAACTTTCCGACGTAGCTCAGTGTTCCGGTATTTAGCGAGGCATCAACAAATCGCTAACTACACAAGTGATGCCCATGGGTTGGTAGCTGCGGCCTCTGGAGAACCTCGGTATTGTTCGTACTAACACTCGGCGGACAGCTCTCTTCAGTGCGCAGCTGTTGTTTCAAGCGCGGCTTATCGATGGTGGTTCTGTACGCTCTGGAGTCATGATTACTGTCACCACAGAAACATCATCCTAAGCAAGATAATCCGCAGTTTGGTACAATTAGGCACACGCCAAACAGGCTTTCAATTGGTTGTATAAGGTCCACACCACCTGCCACGTTAAAGTAGTTGACAGGCGTTGTTTCCCGAAACATCCTTAGTCAGGACGGCAATAGTGTTGGCAGGATAAACTTTGTGGCCATGCTAGGTATCCACTGGCTGATTATGTATTAACTGTCCTGAGACTGAGGGTTCATGAACACCAGTGACATACTGACAATCCACCCGAAGCAAGAATGGAATTATGGAAGGTAGAACCTCTGAAGTATCCACATTACCAACCAGCCGGTGTGGCCGAGCGGTTCTAGGCGCTTCAGTATGGAACCGTGCGACCGCTACCGTCGCAGGTTCGAATCCTGGGACTGATAACCCATAGTGCCCAGAGCCATTTTCCACATTACCCTCAATCATCTAAAAAAATTTCCCCCTCGTTACTAAGAGAAATGGACTACATCGAGTTTTATTCACTATAGGGTCGGAAGGATTTTCCACCCTCAATATCAATTTCACTTCGGAGAAGAGCAGACTGTTGATATCTCCCTTTGTGTACCTTGTCCTGAAACTTGGAAAATCAAAGGAACCCTCAAAAGCTCTTAAAGTTGTCTGTTTTCCGTTCCCACAGCGTAGTTTTCCATGGACGAGAGCCACTCCAAAGGAAATTTGGTCTCACTAGAGATCTGCCCACCGTCCTCGCAGATAACTCTTGTATCAGTAACAGAGTGGGGAAGGGAGGCAAACTGTTCTGTTTGTGGGGACAGCCTTCGTCCCCTCCCATGAGATTCCATGTTAACTTTTCGTCAGGGCGCTGATGACCGTGATGTCGAGCGCCCTCCTAACACAAGTTACCTTCATCCGAAAGAAACCCCCCTGCGGGTCCAGGGTAAGAATAGGCCCGAGGTATTCCTGCCTGTCGTACGAGGCAACTAAAAGGAGTTTCAACCATTTCGGCCTTCCATGTGTTGGTCCCCCTTGGGGTTTGACCTCCATTTTTCAAAATTCTACAGAAGTACGAGCCTTTTGGGGAAGTACACCTTACGTGGTGTACCACTGGTCCTAAGTGCACTAAGACCTTGGCACTCTGTATTGTACCGGCGTTGTAACCATACCCACTATTTCTCAAATTGGGCCTAAACGCCTGATGGGTTGTCAAAGTTACGCCCATAGTGCATCTCCATCTGCCCCAGCGATCATGATGGACATTCCATGGCACCAGAAATCCAGCACGGTAGCCAGCCCGTTGTGGTGGGGTCGTCATGTACCCTCTAGGTTGTAGCCCCCTGACAACACAGGGATCGTACTGCCGATACCTGAGCTGCACCCTCCCCACGTCGGCCAAGGAGTATATGCCCGTCTCCTTGGGGCATCAGGACTCCCGGCAATGGTCATCCTGTCAGGTGGCCCTTGCTGCGGCTGGGTGGTGCCCATGGGGAGAACCCCTGGTCGGAGTGGGTGGTATCTGGGCGGACGTTTCGCAGATGAGACGTCAACACGTAACAGGTCGCTCTGCGGCCGAGTCTTTCAAAAGAAAAGGTACCGTTTCTAGTCCTGGTTCTCCTGCCCTTTCCCCCTTGGCCACTCCATGGGAGGAGGGACAGGCCCGCCGGCTTGGGGCGAAGTACTTCCCCCGCTATTTGGTCTGTTCTCGAACTGATGGGGGGACATTCGCCACCTCCAAGCCCATGTTCTTTGTTCAGCACATTGAGGACATATTCGGGGAAATCGAGGCTCTCAGCTAGATGCGTTCAGGGTCCGTACTTATCAAGACCACCTCCGCCACACAGTCGGCGGCGCTCCAGGCGTGCGACCGCCTAGGGGACATCCCAGTATCCATTGTCCCACATCTGGCACTAAATAGGACGCAGGGGGTTATTTTTCATCGTGACCTCCTGCTACAATCTGATGAGGAGCTCAGGGCCAACATGGAGCGCCGAGGCGTGCATTTCGTCCGGCGAGTCCAGCGCGGCCCCAAAGACCGTCGCATCGACACCGGGGCCTTCATCCTCGCCTTCGAGGGGGACGTTCTCCCGGAGAAGGTAAAGGTGATGTGCTACCGGTGTGACGTGCGACCGTACGTCCCGCCTCCTATGCGCTGTTTTAGGTGTTTGCGCTTTGGGCACATGTCGTCACGGTGTGAGGCTGAGCCCCTTTGTGGCGATTGTGGACGTCCTCTTCGTGAAGAACATACATGAACCCCACCACCTCGGTGCATTAATTGTCCTGGCGTCCACTCGCCTAGATCCTCAGACTGCCCCGCCTATCAGAAGGAGAAGAAGATACAAGAAATCAGAACTTTGGATCAGCTCTCTTATTCTGAGGCCAGGAAGAAGTATGACCGCCTTCATCCCGTGCCATTGACCACTTCGTTTGCCTCAGCTGTGTCCACTCCTTCCGCAGTATCCACACCCCTATCCTGTCCCTTCTCCGCCTCCTCCGCCCATCAGTGGCCTCTGCCCCCGCCTCCCAAATCCCTCCCTTCCAAATCCTCCTTCCCCGTGACCCCCACCCCCTCTGCCCCAGGGGCCACCCTTCCTCCTCCTCCTCCCCCCACGCCACCTGAGAAGCGATCCTCTTCTCAGGCGTCCATCAGGGAAACGTTCCGGACCATAGCTTCCGAGGTCCGGCGTTCCAAAACGGACCCCGCACGTGAGGACCTTCTTCGGGTCCAGCCCACCATCCCTGTGCCTCCTCGGCCTTCCAAGAAGGCCTCCAAGAAGAAGTCTCTATCCCCCTCTCCACCCCGGCGTGTTTCGTCTGATGCTTCATCCGTGAGTCGCTGCTCCCGGCCGTCCTCAGTTTCGCCGGGACGCTCTGCTGCCAGGCGCTCCGCCGGCCTTTCGTCGGCAAATGATGCGGCCCCTCCTACACACCCAGGGACAGCGGCCGCAGCTGGCGACGAGTCGATGGAACCGGATCCGCCTCCCGTGGGTTGTAGCGTTGTTCCCTCGCAACCTGGCCCTCCGCGGCCGTCAAGGTGACCAGCTCTTCCCCCGTCTCGTTCCCCCAACTTTTTGACTAGCGATAGCGTTGTTTCATTGGAACATAAGAGGTATTCGATCTAATCGGGAGGAATTACAACTGCTCCTCCGCCTGCACTGTCCGCTTGTCCTTGGTCTCCAGGAAACCAAGTTGCGCCCGACTGACCGTATTGCCTTTACACACTATACCTCGGAGCGGTATGACCTCACCCCTGTGGACGGTATCCCAGCTCAAGGTGGGGTCATGTTGCTCGTTCGGGACGATGTCTATTACCGTCCCTTCCCATTGACCACCCCACTCCAAGCAATAGCTGTCCGCATTAATCTTTCTGCTTTTACTTTTTCAGTTTGTACCATCTACACTCCACCGTCATCTGCTGTTAGTCGGGCTGACATGATGCACCTGATCGTTCAGCTTCCCCCGCCGTTCTTATTGTTTGGCGACTTCAATGCCCATCATCCCCTTTGGGGCTCTCCTGCATCCTCTCAAAGAGTCTCACTCTTGGCGGATTTCTTCAACCATCTCAATCTTGTCTGCCTCAATACCGGCGCCCCGACTTTCCTCTCGGACTCTACTCATACCTACTCCCACTTGGACCTCTCGATCTGTTCTACCACTCTTGCCCGTCGGTTCGAGTGGTATGTCCTTTCTGACACCTATTCGAGCGACCACTTCCCCTGTGTCGTTCATCTCCTGCACCACACCCCATCCCCACGTCCTTCGAGCTGGAACATACTGAAAGCTGACTGGGGACTTTACTCCTCCCTGGCGACCTATCCGGACCACGATTTTCCCAGTTGTGACAGTCAGGTCGAATACCTCACGGCTGTTACCATCAATGCTGCCGAACGCTCCATTCCTCATACTACTTCTTCTTCACGTCGCGTTTCCGTCCCCTGGTGGAACGAGGCTTGTAGGGACGCTATCCGTGCTCGACGACGTGGTTTACGCAGCTTTCGCCGCCATCCTACATTGGCGAATTGTATTGAATACAAACGACTCCGAGCGCAATGCCGTAGAATCATCAAAGACAGCAAAATAGCTTGTTGGGCCTCTTTCACCAGCTCTTTTAACAGTTTTACTCCCTCTTCCGTCGTTTGTGGTAGCCTCCGCCGGCTGTCGGGCATTAAGGCCCACTCCTCGGTACCTGGCCTGACCTCAGGTAATGAGGCCCTCGTTGATCCTGTGGCTGTCTCCAACGCCTTTGGCCGCTTTTTCGCGGAGGTTTCAAGCTCCGCCCATTACCACCCTTCCTTCCTTCCCAGGAAAGAGGCAGAAGAGGCTCGGTGACCTTCCTTCCACTCGCTGAATCTGGAAACTTATAATGCCCCCTTTACTATGCGGGAACTCGAACGCGCGCTTGCACTGTCCCGATCCTCTGCTCCGGGGCCAGATGCCATTCACGTTCAGATGCTGGCACACCTTTCTCCCGCAGGCAAAAGCTTCCTTCTTCGTACCTACAATCGCGTCTGGACCGAAGGTCAAGTCCCCAGGTGTTGGCGTGACGCCGTTGTTGTTCTTATACCCAAACCCGGGAAGGATAGACACCTTCCTTCTAGTTACCGCCCCATTTCTCTTACAAGCTGTGTCTGTAAGGTGATGGAGTGCATGGATAATGCTCGGTTAGTCTGGATTCTTGAATCTCGACGACTACTTACTAATGTCCAATGCGGCTTTCGTCGCCGCCGCTCCGCTGTTGACCACCTTGTGACCTTGTCGACATTCATCATGAACAACTTTTTGCGAAGGCGCCAAACGGAGGCCGTGTTCTTCGACTTGGAGAAGGCTTATGATACCTGTTGGAGAGGAGGTATCCTCCGCAGTATGCACAGGTGGGGCCTACGCGGTCGCCTGCCCCTTTTTATTGATTCCTTTTTAACGGATCGAAAGTTTAGGGTACGTGTGGGTTCCGAATTGTTTGACGTCTTCCTCCAGGAGAACGGAGTGCCTCAGGGCTCCGTCTTGAGCGTAGCCCTTTTTGCCATCGCGATCAATCCAATTATCGATTGCATTCCACCTAATGTCTCAAGCTCTCTCTTTGTCGATGACTTCGCGATCTACTGCAGTGCCCAGCGAACATGCCTCCTGGAGCGCTGCCTTCAGCGTTGTCTAGACAGCCTCTACTCATGGAGCGTGACAAATGGCTTCCGGTTCTCTGAAGAGAAGACGGTTTGTATCAACTTTTGGCGATATAAAGCGTTCCTTCCGCCATCCTTACATCTCGGTCCCGTTGTTCTCCCATTCGTGGAAACAACTAAGTTTCTAGGGCTCACGTTGGACAGGAAACTGTGTTGGTCTCCACATGTCTCTTATTTGGCGGCCCGTTGTACACGTTCCCTTAATGTCCTCCGAGTTCTTAGCGGTTCATCTTGGGGAGCGGATCGCACTGTCCTGCTTCGCTTGTATTGGTCCATAGTCCGATCGAAGCTGGATTATGGGAGCTTCGTCTAGTCGTCCGCTCGGCCATCCCTCTTACGCCGGCTCAACTCCATGCACCATCGGAGGATACGTCTTGCGACCGGAGCCTTCTACATTAGTCCTGTCGAGAGTCTTTATGCTGAAGCTGCAGAGTTAGCATTGACCTACCGGCGCGACGTACTGCTGTGTCGGTAAGCCTGCCGGCTGTTGTCTATGCCCGACCACCCCTCTTACCAGTACTTCTTCGCTGATCCTCTCGACCATCAGTATGGGTTGTATGTGTCTGCCCTGCTGCCCCCCGGAGTCCGCTTCCGTCGCCTGCTTCGACAATTGGATTTTACCCTCCCTACCACCTTCAGAGAGGGTGAGAGCCCGACACCACCTTGGCTCCAGGCTCCGGTTCATATTTATCTCGACCTCAGCTCACTCCCGAAGGAGGGTACTCCGGCTGCAGTGTATTGCTCGCGGTTTGTCGAACTTCGTGCTTGCCTTGCCAGTCACACCTTTATTTAGACCGATGGCTCCAAAACTGACGATGGTGCCGCCTGTGCCTTTGTCCTCGGGGCCGCCACCTTTAAATACCGGCTCCTCGACCAATGTTCCAGCTTTACGGCCGAGCTTTTTGCTCTCCATCAGGCCATTCAGTATGCCCGCCGCCACCGCCATTCATCGTACGTACTCTGCTCTGACTCACTCAGTGCTCTTCAGAGCCTTGGAGCAGCAGTCCCTCCATTTTTTCGCTGATGATGGTGGTTCTGTCAGCTTTCTGTGGGTTCCCGGACATGTAGGAGTGCCTGGGAATAAGGCTGCGGATGCTGCAGCCAAGGCTGCAGTCCTCCTGCCTCGGCCAGCCTCCCATTGT
The DNA here is from genome assembly GCF_021461385.2 of Schistocerca piceifrons. Classification (NCBI taxonomy): domain Eukaryota; kingdom Metazoa; phylum Arthropoda; class Insecta; order Orthoptera; family Acrididae; genus Schistocerca; species Schistocerca piceifrons. Next base: position 1,073,045,228 of record NC_060139.1, read on the forward strand.
GTCCCGTCATCTGACGTTCGTGGGGATGTATGTAAGAGGCTTGTGTCGTTGTGGTGGGATGCTTGGTCATACCTCCAAGGAAACAAGATCCGGGCAGTAAAACCGCTTCCAACTGTATGGACAACATCCTCCCGACCATCTCGGCGCGAGGAGGTCCTTCTGACCAGGTTGCGGATTGGGCATTGCCGGTTTAGCCACCACTACCTGCTCTCCGGTGACCCAGCCCAGCAGTGCCCTTGTGGTCAGGCATTAACAGTGCGCCATGTTTTTTTGTCGTGTCCCCGTTTTAGTCAATTTCGTGTTGTCCTGTCCCTGTCATCTACTTTACCGGATGTTTTAGCTGATGACGCTCGAGCAGCTGCTCGTATTCTGCGTTTTATAACTTTAACTGGCTTGTCCAAAGACATTTAACCATTTTACTTATTTTATCTGCATCTTTGTCAGGTCCTTCTGGTGTCCCCCAATCCCCTTGAGTTGTAACAGATTCCATGTGCTCTAACGACAGTGACTGGGCGCTAATGACCTCAGCAGTTGAGCGCCCTTAAACCCAACCAAAAGAAAACAAAAAAAATCCAAAAGAAATGCACGTTGTTTCTTTTTTAAAACCAGATTGTTTTCCACAATTTCGACATTTTTTGCAGTATGACCTCGCACTCTTAAGAGACAAAACGGCAGTTCCCCCCCCCATAATCTTTTTCTCTCCTAAATCCTGTTGTTGAAGAGCTGCTGAAAATGGTACCGGTAACAGCACGTTAACCACTTGTGCAAGACAGTAGTGTTCATTTAACTACTTCATAACAAAGGTCGTACAAGTTTTCATTTAAAAGCACCGAGAATTTATCGCAAATAAATCTATATTCACTACCGGCTTCGGTCTTCTGATCGTCTTAAAGTATCATAAAATAATTAACAATGCCCTGTAGGGGAAAATTCTTACAAAGACATCAAAAGTAAAATAGTAAATTACATTATACGATCGGCATTGCAATGTACTGACACAGTTAATCAGTTTTCATGTACTGTCGAAATCGGGTTCCAACTTCTCGTGTGGATGCCCTCTACATCCAGGTGTGGAGAGCCCCATGCACACATGCGCACTCACAAAAAGGATTGACAGAGTAATCGGTGCGTGGCAGGTTTTGGTTTTCCGTCCATTTAATATTTCATTGTGAATTTGTTTCTCTATGCGGATGAAATAGTGAAGAGTGTGCCAACCTGAAACGGCAATAGAATGTTCGACCTTCGGCATCCACTTACTCTCCGCGATACATGTTTCGGAAGGTACCGGTATATTTCATGTTCAGGGGGCTTAGGTGAAATACTTACTCTTCCACTGAATGCACTGACGAGATACGCCAACATTAATTATATGAAAAATTAAATGTTTCAAAGTTGATTAACACCCACATATGAACCCACAACCTCGATAGCCACACGGTTACTGACGGCACCACTTCATCCTCCTAATCACAACACATCGCCTCCCAGTGCAGGTACTACTGCTTTCAGTGCAGTGCAGTGATGTTATGAAGAATAGCAGAGAGAAGATTCCAGAACAAGTAACATACCGTTTAACATAATTTCTCCTTGTTTATAATGATTAAAAATAGGAAATACAATGTATTTTGTAAGATGGGAAGAACTATGCCCCTTACATGAAGTCATTAAAGATCACCTAACTCACATTGATCGAACAGTAGAGCTGAATAAAGAAAATGACTGACAAGGCACGATGCATCTTGTAGAGGGTATAGTATGGACGTATTAGGATAAATAATGTCGGGTGATGGTTTTTAAGTAATTCACACGACATGAAAACTTTGTGGAAACGAGTCGATTTACTGGACGCTAGTTTACCCCAGGGAAACATTTACAGTTGACCGTGGCTGGCGGGGGAACGGCGAAGGGAAGCGACAATAGGCAGCTTAGGGCGGCTCAAGCTCTGAGAAAGCGGTAACGTGGCGCGGCCTCCAGCCGCCTTACGATGAGTGACAGTGAGTGGGTGGTTGACCCCGACTCCATGCTGGTGTACCGGGAAACACGCGGAGAACTTGTACGCCTGTTGATAAATGTCCGTCATCCCGTTTTCTGTGAAACATGCGAGAAAGCCACGCAAAGCTATGGGGGGAGCGATCAACAGAGGTCAAAATATGCGTGTTCGTGACTATAGCAACATCACGCTGAATTCACGGTCCGCAGAGTCTGAAGCAAATCAGGGGAAGAGCGACAGAATGAAATACACGGGCCACTGATGGGAATGTAGGACCAAGGAATTTGAAGTACTCTCGTGGGAATCAGAATTCCGGAAAACTTGTTGTTTGTGCAGACGCTAACCTTGATGGGTGGCCTGGGAGGAGCTATATAGCAGAAGTTGAGAGGAAGGGAAATTTTGTGGGAATTTGTTCACTTCCCAGAGCAGGCATGTTGGTCGGCGCTGGGAAGCGACGCATAATTAACGTGACTTGCGCTGCAATTGTTGTAAGTAATTTTGCTGGAGGGGAAAACGGGGCGAAGAGCGGACTGTGAGAAGTCTCCGTAGAGGTCTTCCGTTCCCAGCTTGCCTAGAGTACGGACGTGGCGTTCTTTACTCAGCTTGCCTGAGGAATAGTGAGCATCTCTGCAGTTTAGGACTTAGCTGAACCAAAACTCTTTATCTCCAAGCTCAATCGTTCCATTTGCTGTGTACTGAGCAAGATAGTTCGGAGTGAATAGGCGAGCGCAGCCTTGCAGCACCACGAGGTCGGCCGACGTCCGCACAACGACGACGCTCCGACACGCTGTATTCGGTGATATTGCGCCCGCTCCGGCCACTGAGTCCGACGAGATCCAACAAATTAAAGTTTCCACGAGGGTTTCATGGACCTTGTATTGTAGAATTCTTCTCGCACTTCGCATTACGCCTGGGTCAGTCGATAGGAATTACTTTTGAGTTATCACGCTTTACTCCACGCAAACGAAATTTATTACCATTGCCTGATAGGAGAGTCTTGTAATGTGATGACAGATGCAGTCGATTAGCACAAATTTATTTTAACTCCCGACCTTCAGTTTTCAATCAAGTAGTTAAAATTAATTAATGACGGGTGGGGTGTTACAAATATGTCAATAATAAAATTGTTATTTTTATAGTAAAGTATATTTGTGGAGTGACATATTTGTTGCTGCCAGACAGGACAAGGGGATTAACTCGAAAGACAAAAACAAAAAATTAATAACTCAGTCCGGTTGGGGTTGAGGCACCGAACTCGTGTCTTACCTTTTCTTGCAGAGCCTTCAGAGTACATCTGCCAGGCCTTGAGAGTTTGTTCACACAAGAGTAGTCGTCAACTTGCCGTAAACTATAGTGGTGTTTAGGATATGAACCGGCAAAGTAATTTTGTTACTTCCCTTTTCAGAGACAGAATGTGAAGCTGACTTTAAGTGCTTAAGAAAAACTTCAGCAGCATTCATTATTCGACCGGGACCTTTCGTAAGTTGGATTAACGGAAGAGATAGGCTTCGCACTTTGTAACATCTTGTCTTTCTTCACGGTATCGTCCACTCGCAACGAGAGCGTTGGATATTTAGATGAATATCTTTCACAAACCAAGACCACTTAAATCCTTCTCGTTGGTGGGGAACGCAAAACGAACATTTGGTGGCAAAATTAACGGTATCAACAAATACATATTGAAAGGCAAACACGGCAATTTTGAGGATGTGCAAAACAATCCTAGTCGAATGGTAGTGATGTCTAATCTAGGGATCGAAGCCAGGTCTTCACGATTTGTAAGTTGTTCTTCATCTCGTTTTATAGGTAAAAGTGACAGTAAATTCAGTCTATACCATTCTGAAGTCCCAAACATACCGTCATTGCAGATCTATAGCGCACACAATATCGATACAGGTAAAAAATACGAAATGCTCGTACAGATGCAAAGAGCAACAATTAAAGATACCAATTAGCTTAAACTGTGGACTAAGGCCGGCCGAGGTGACCGAGCGCTTCTAGGAGCTTCAATCCGGAACCGCGATGCTGCTACGGTCGCAGGTTCGAATCTTGCCTTGGATGTGTGTGATGTACTTAGGTTAGTTAGGTTTAAGTAGTTCAAAGTCTATGGGACTGATGGCCTCAGGTGTGATTGGAGCCATTTGAATTTTGCATCCGAAGTCGAAAGCCGCCTTCAGAGTCGCAGAAACCAAGTGCGCAAGCCGACATGTGAATCTAGAAATGACTTCATAAATGAAGACTGTTAGCAGCCTCAAAGTTCACATCAGGTGATCTCTTAAAGTGTGTCTCTCTCTCTCTCTCTTTTTTTCTGTTTCACGCCTAGTGACTATATCCAACAATTCGAAAACGTTACAATAATTTCAAGCCAAAGGCGTAACTGTTCAGTTGTCGTTTTTCTCAGCATCTGGTGTAAGAATTTGCAACGTCTCCAATGTGCTGGCTTCCCTAGAAATCATACACCCAAATACCAAGTCATTCTTGCGGCACGAAGTTTTTGCCAAAACTGCGTTATTTAGGACAACCAGCCCTGTTTCTCTGACCGTGGGAAAGGAAAAAACTTCTGTTCGCTGCGCCAAAAATTGTAGGAAGAGTTAGGTACACTTCAGTGTGGATGGGAGACGTTTGACTTCTGAGAACCGGACGTTGTCCTAAGAGATGTCTGTCTTACCGAGACCTCCTGTTTGCGTGCAAACCTGCGTGTTCAGCTACTATAGATAGCTCTAAAACATCACCCACAGAAAATTACCCATACAGCAATTCACTTCACTGATTAAGATTCAAAAGGGAGAATGACATGATATCGCCTCTACAGTCACTGTTATCAATTTGTTACTTGAATCGAAAAGGGGTTATTCGCTGTGTGTGACTTGAACAGAGGTTACATTAGATTTGCCTATCAAAAGTGAATGAGAAGCAAAAAATAAAGATGGCTTGCCGCATTTCAAAGGCACCAGTTCTGACACTAAGCTCGAAAACGGAAGCAAAACATTTAAAAATTCAACTTATAGGATTCAGAGGATTTGTCAATTTAGAAAAAGCGTTCCCCAATGTAAAATGATGAAAGATGTTCAAAATTCTGGTAAAACTACGTGTAAGCTATAAGAAAAGACGGCCAATACACAATATATACAACAAAGTGAGCACAATGGGAATGGATGATGAAGAACGAAGTGCACGGATTAAAGGGTGTCAGATGGGAATAGTTTCTGCCCCTACTGTGCAACGTACATCGAAGAGCTGTGACAGAAATAAAAGGAAGGTTAAGGAGTGTATTTCAAGGAAAAAAGGTGTCAATGGTAATATTCGCTGATGACACTACAGCCTTCAGTGGTAGTGAAGAAAAATTACAGGACACGTTGAATGGAATGAACACACTAATGAACGTAGAACGACAATAAACTGAAGAAAGTAAAGAGGACCTACTTCGTAGTCTCTAATCTTTATGGTAAGTACGTCGCTATTCAAGAGAAGAAATTTTTTTCAACCGTTGTAAATTACTTTTATTCAATGTGAAAAGAATTAGACATAAAATGCAGATTAGCACGGATAAAGAGAATGATACTAAGAGATTTGTCAGCCAGGAATAAATATAGAGCTTAATTAGAAAAAAATCTGAGAATGTACGTTCGGAGGCCAGCAATGTGTGGAAGTGAACCGTGGATGGTGGAGAAACCGGATAAAAAGCGATTCGAAGCTCTTGAGATGTGATGCTGGGGAATCTTGAAAATTGGGTGATGTAACAAGGACGAAGGAAGTTCGAATTCAACGTCATTCGAGACGGAGCGAAGTCTGATTGTTTCAAGAATGGGGAAGGAAATCGGCCATGTCATTTCAGAGGAACCAACCCGGCATTTGTCTGGAGCGATTTAGGGAAACCACAGGAAATCTAAATGTGAATGGCCGGATGCGGATTTGAACTCCTGTCCAGCTGAATTCCAGTCCAATCTGCTAACCACTGCGCAAACTCACCCGGTGGTAAGAAACAGAGTGAAGGGATTTTTCGACGAGCGGATGAAGAAAGACACAAGAAAGAGAGACAGGCTGATGAGATACGTGTTGAGATATCAGGGATAACTTCCATGGCACTAGAGGAACGGATAGAGCGTAAACACCACAGAGAAAGACAGAAACTAAAATACACCCTACCTTCAATTATATGTTGGATGTGTTACTGAGATGATGAGGCTGGACCGAGTGAGAATTCCTCTTGGGCCCCATAAAACCAGATGAATGTCTGTACATGAATACTTTAGTGAGTACATGTTTTTCTTTGAGTTTCTTATCCTTTTGGTTGCAACCACGAATAGGAAGACCGACGTGCCTTCGTTCTAAAGAATTATCCAATTCAGTAAATGCTAAGAGTAGTTTCTGAACTTGCTTGGACAGGCAAGCAAGTTTGTCCATGTTACCGTTTTGCCCGATGCACAAACTAAGTGGAAATACGGGAACTGCATTTGAATGAATAAAATGAAATACTTGAATGACACTGAAACTTTACCTCAGAGTGTCTTACCTATCAGTCACCTATCCAGAAAGATTTTCTTTCCTCCACTATTAATGACCCCTACTCATATGGTGTATGAGATTTCTCTTTAATTTACGCGACAATAATGAATGTATGTATAATGTGGTTTCCCGCTTATATTCTGTGGTAGTGAGGGAACGGAGAGGGTGAAATACGGTGCTGATACGTAACATAGCCTTCTAGATTGGTACCAAAAGAAGTACCAAACTCATTAAAAGATGTACGGAACCACATCAACAGCGTCGCGTTACTTCCCCTCTGTAGAAGTTGAGGGCAGGTTTGTAACAGGATACTGGCGCAAAACGTGGCGGTGAGGAACCTTACGCTGCTACCTCCCCTCCTCTGTCCACCTGGAACACTGGTGCTGAAAATTTCTTTCTCCACCTGAATCGAACCAGGTATCAGAGTCAAAAACCACCGCCCGTGCTACATTTTTTAGAACTGTTTTATATAATGGGCAGTAGAAGGAAAGAGGCAGAGGGATGAAAAGTAGGTAAAATGTTTATTATTTCGAGGGTGTCGGCCGGGTCTGTTACGATTTATCCCACTGTGAGACAAAATGGTCAATGTCTTCATGGAGAAATGTTTGCGGATGCGTACGTAACCATGGTTATACCCAGGCACGAACCTTTTCATCCAAAGGAAATCGACGGCCACGAGTGTGTTTCTTCAGCGTTCCATAAATATGGAAATCAAGTCGGGACAGATCGAGACTGTCGAGGGTACGTAAATGCTCCCCAGTGAAAATTACGCAGCGTAGTCGAAACATCCTCTACAAGATATGGGAAGGTACTATCCTGCAGCGGAGTAATGCCGTCCGTCAGCATTCCTGGGTGGTTAGAATTCATGGCGCACTCATTAGTACGTGACAACTGTGTAAAATTTCAAACGTGGCGTCAGGTCCAAAGCCCAGGAATATTGCCGAACAGAATCACTCTGATGCAGCATAATGCCCGCCCACAAGTTGCCACAGTTGCTTTGATTGCACTGCATAAATGTTTGCTGGGAAGCCGTTGGCATCCTCCACACGGTCCGGATATCTCTCTACGCTATTTTCATTTTCTGGGGCGCTGAAGACAGACATTTGTGGCCGTCAGTTTTCTTTGGACGATGCAATCACCTTCCTCGCATTGCTCTTCAACTGTGGGAAGCAAGAAGGTGCTTAAAACATCATAGTAGGCCTGTGCTGTGATAGTGCCATGCATAACGAGTGCAAGCCCTCTCCATGAAAAACACGACCACACCGTAACACCACCGCCGCAGTTTTACTCTTGGCACTACACAGTATGGCCGATGACGTTCACTGGGCATTCGCCACACCCACACCCTGCCATCGGATCGCCACATTGTGTACGGTGATTCATCACTCCACACAACGTTTTTCCACTGTTCAATCGTGCAATGTTTGCGCCCCTTACACCAAGCGAGGTATCATTCGGCATTTACCGGCGTGATGTGTGGCTTATGAGCAGTTAATCGACCTTGAAATCCAACTTTTCTCACCTCCCGCTTAACTGTCATAGTACTTGCAGTGGATCCCGATGCAATTTGGAATTTCTGTGTGATGGAATGGATAGATATCTGCCTATTACACATTACGACCCTCTTCAACTGTCGGCTGGCTGTCTCTGTCAGTCAACAGACGAGGTCGGCCAGTGCACTTTTGTGCTGTACGTGTCCCTTTACATTTCCACTTCATTATCACAACGGCAACAGTGGACCTAGGGATGTTTAGGAGTGTGGAAACAGCGCGTACAGTTGTGTGACACAAGCGACACATAATCACCTGACCACGTTCGAAGACCGTGAGTTCCGCGGAGCGCCCCATTCTGCTCTCTCACGGTGTCTAATGACTCCTGAGGTCGCTGATATGGAGTAACTGGCAGTAGGTGGCAGCAAAATGCACGTAATACGAAAAACGTATGTTTTTGGAGAAATCCGGATACTTTTGATAACATATTGTATCAACTTCCTATGATATACGCCCATCTACTGCGGTCCGGTCTTCTGGCTTCGATTCATGGCTTGACAACATTGTCTTATATTTTCATTAGCTACACGTTTCTTGAGGAACATCAGCTGTTCTTCTTTCGCGATTATTTCGCTGATTCGTGTACTTTGGTTGGTCATCAGGTTTTGGGGTGAAGATTCCTCTGTTTGCGTCGCCCGTTGTGTTGGCTCTTCCTGCTGTGTTCGTTCTTCTGTCTGCGTATGCTGTGATGATGTTGCCGTCTTCTCTTGCGTATATCAATTGTTCAAAACGACAGTCACAATCACATTATTTATCTCCGCACACTTATGTTGTCTAAAAATTCTTGCATATATGCGCTCGGTCCGTCGTTTGCCTGCCACCTGCTATGCGCGTTGCACGAACGGCAAATACAGGAGAAAGGTGCAGTCTCCATTTCGAAATGGAGCGCCATCCTGAAGCGGTTTTCGGCCTCCTGTAGGGCGGCGGCCGCGGCGGCGGAGGCGGCGGCGACGACGACGACGACTCTGGTGCTCCGGGCTCTTTTCCTGTTGACCGCTATTGCGCCGCCTCCTGCCACTGAGTCAGCAACAGCCAGCCAAGACGTTGCAAGATGTCAAACTCACTTTCATTTTTCGCATTCGGACCGCCTCTCCCCATTCCCACTGGTGGATGGGTGGGCGGGAGACTGTGCCAGTTAGAGGGGGAGAGAGTGTTGCCAACCCGTTTATGGTCATTTCCGACGGCGAAACCGCTGTCCCGTCGCGTGTTGGTCTCCTACGGCGATCTCAGCATTTAGTGAGGTCCCCTAGTTTCTCAACCTGTGCTTCACCCTGGGGTTTGCGTGGCCTGAGATGGCCGAAGAGCCGCACCAGTTGGGGAAGCAAGTTCAGAAGCTGCGTGGCGGTGGCCGCATGTCGCCGAGTGCCGGCTTCTCTTGTGTGTTTGATAGCGCATTTGACTCACTTCGCCTCATTGCAGCAATAATTTGCCACGTGTCCTTGCTCTTGACACTTCCAGCACCGACGCTTTGTGTCGAATCCCAGTGGGAGAGTCTCTACCTGAGCAGTGAACGCTAGAAACGAGTTAAGCTCAAAGAGATGATCAGCTTCCCTCGTTCACAGCTAGGTTGAAAGCGGCGGTTTCTTCTTGTGTGTGTTTGTTTGGTTATGCAGCTTCAGAGCCACATCCACGAGCCCAACAGTCTCTTGTGGACAGTTTCTTCATTACACATCCGAGGTAACGCCATGAAGAGCCAGGTGCCAGGATGATACACGATAGAAAATCTATGAATCTCTCAAGACTGTCTTCGATAAAACAAGGATTCAGTTCGCGCCTTCAACAGTGTGTTGTTACCAAGGCACTTGACGGTTATATCTTCGTGTGTGTGGGGGGGGGGGGGGGGCGGGGGCTCCGAATGAGCATGGGAACTTCGTCCAGTCATCATGCATGCATCTGTCGCAAATGGCGGAACGGGTTCTCATAGACTGCAGCTGTCCTGCTCAATGATGCTGGAATCATGCGTCCATTGTAGTTCGTCTTCAGTGCGGGTGTATCGGGAGGCATCGTTCTTGCCGGAAGCTGCATCCTCAGCAGAGCTGCCCAGATCCTCCTCCAAGATTCGTCTGTTGTCAGGCAGTCGTTGGTCGATCGTCCGGACATTCTGTCGTTCTGTTCTCTCAGTAGGCAAAGTCGCCGAAGGGCATTCCGTCGGTTTGGACGTCCTCCCTTTTCCGCGACTGACCTTGTGGCAAACGCCACCGCGACAACTTTTCTTACCGCTACTATACCGGTAACACGGCAGTTTAGCTAGGCGTGCGCGCCCCGCTGGACACTCTCTCTCCTCAGCCTCCAGCAGTGGTGGAGCGCTCAGAAGCAGCGGTCCGTTCGCTACTGCTGTCCAAGCGGAAGTGAGGCCACCCATGTGGTCCGCAGCGGCATTCGCCTGCGGCCGAGATACAAGCGAGCCAGATGACTCCGATACGCCAGACCTGGCCAGTTCACAAAGTGCTGCGCTATTTGGGATGTCGTGCAGCTCAAGGGACCACTGGAGATGCCTTAAAGCCACCGCATACCGGGGCAACGACAACGCAGCATCCAACTGTTTCCGAATAGTGGCCAATTCCGACCATACCTTGCACAGCAGACGCAGTCCTATGCACACAGCAGAAAGTGTACTCAAACCCATGGAGTCACGATAACGAATCTAAGTACTTCTGCTACACTACTCCTGACCGCTAGATTTTTTCGTTATTCGGGACTGATCTGACAAAATGAAGTGACAAACAAGTAAATAAACACCACTAAGCCTGATAAAGGCAGATGGCGTTCATTTCTTAATTGCATACGACTTGTTGTCGGTGTGCACAAACAAGGTTTCTGCTGCTGCTCTGGTCGTATCCTGAGAGCTATGGAGAACACATTACTTGCTCATAACGTGCAAGACGGGTTCGTATTTATCTCTCGGTCTATCACGACATTATGACGTGGTATCTGTAAGGAAACCTGCTAAATAATCCAACCAACAGCCTCCCAACGACAGGCGCAATGAGAAAATGCACTTGTGAGACTCGGATCGGCAGATCCAGTGTTCAAAGAATTTTATGGACTGAGAAATAGAGCAGTGATTTGAGTCGTTTATTTGTTTCAAACCGCCCATTTCATATATTACTATGCGAAAATATAAACCTCTGTTACTGACGATATCAGGGAACGCGTAGTTACGAAATGTGATTTACTTTTCCCGCTGCTTCCTGTCGCTGAAACAGCTTTCGTCCTACTCGTCGTAAGCGTGTCCCATGTTGGAAATTTGTGGCACCCAACGCGGCGTTCGAGCAAAAAACTGGTCTGTTTGGCTCTTTTTCTCTCTGGAAAAACCCTCTTTCTTGTTTTTTTTGTTTTGTTTTGTTTTGTTTATTTGGCCTTTGTGTGTGCACTCAATTTAGCCATCGGCAACACATAGTGACAATGTACACATAATTGAATAAACAAATACAGAAATGCATGTTCACAAGAATATGTACATAAACTGTAATAGTTAATTATTTTCCAATTCAATTTTTAAAACATTAAAAAGCTTAATTGTCTTTGCTTAAAATTGACACCAATTCTGAAATATCTTCATCAGCAAAACATATTTATAATTTACGTACACCATTAAAACCGACAGATTGTAACCAATAGTCGTGATGAAGTTAACTATCACTTAATATAGACGAACGTCTTTAGTTCACAAAAGAGAAGAAGCTGATTGAGGAAGATGGTAGCCCATATTCAGCAATGTCTTAAGAAAGACCAACAGTTCACGGTCAGATTTGGGGCACGTAAATAAGATGTGGTTGACATCAGCTTCCGACTCACGATCACACTCACACGCTGGTGGACTGTAAACGTATATCCGATGTAGATGTTGTGGGAAAGAGGCATGATGGTAGAAATCGTGGATCGGTCCAGATGTGTCCTCATGAACCACGGCTGTGAAGGAATCCGAGGTTGGAGCACTGCGTAATAACCGCCTGTTGTCTGTTGAGAAACGTTCCACATTTCCTGCCATTGTTGTCTTGCGTGATCCTTGACTTCACGTAAGTAGTCTGTATAAGGAAGGTGCGGATCCAGGACGGTGAATAAGGTTGCCGCTTGTTTGGCTAATGCATCAACTTCATCATTATAGAGGATACCAGAATGGGCAGGTACCCACAACAAATGGATCGTCCGGCCCGTGCGTGTGCTGCGAATATATTCAGATATCACATCCAAGATATAACTGTTGGTTGTTTTGTTCCGGCGACTGTACTGAATGCTTTTAAGAACGCTTTGCGAGTCAGATACTATCAATATCTTGGGGAAGGAAGTGCTAGAGACAAAATTAAGTGCTTCCAAAACTGCCACTGTCTCCGCCGTAAAAATAAAAGTACTCGTAGGCAGTTTGCGCTTTTTTCTGCCCTCAGATCCAGATCCACAAAACCTTCGTCCTGTACACTCTTCTTGCGGAATTTTGGAGCCATCGGTATATACACAGAGAAAACCTGGCCATTGTGCTTGAACGAGACGATTGAAGCCAACGTTGACATTAGTACTGTACAGCCAGGTCGTACTTAATTAATGGACTGGGATCTGGGAGCAGGGCGTTTGAAGATCATATTCAAAAACAGGTAGATGCGCTGAACGCCGTATAGAATGTATGACAGGTGACCAAGTGTCAAAGCTGGCACAAACGGCTGGCACTTTATTCCTTCTGTGGGATGCAATCCACAGTCGATAAATGCAGTCTCTACTTCGATAGACGGAACTGTCCATAATGGCCATGCCTTGAATGTAGAATTTGTCCGATAACATTTGGCGCCTAATGCTCAAGGGCATCTCCCCTGCTTCTATTAAAAGGGAGACATGCGATCGACGCCCACCAACGCCAAGACAGGTACGAATGGCTCTATATTGAAGAGTATCTGATTTGGAGAGATGAATCTTTGACGCAGTGTGGTAGAACTGACAGCCATAGTTTAATCGAGATCGATTTATCCTTCGGTACATGGTTAATAAAACACTCTGGTGCGCTCCCCACCAGACAAGAGTGAGTGATCTGATTACATTTAAACCTTCGTCACACTTGGTAACGGTAGATCGGATGTGGGGCGCCCAGCTTAACCGAGAGTCAAAAATCATCCCCAGAAATCGAACGTGAGATTTTATTTGGAAGGTGTACTTGCCACACGTAATGTGATCTTCCGTGCTAGCTGTCGTCGACTTGGAGAAGGGAACGACTGCTGATTTCTCAGCCGAGATCTCCAGCCCATTGATAGAGAGCCACTCATCGATGCGTGCGGTGGTTGTGGTTAATGCCATTTTGGCCTGAAGATATGAAGCAGCAGTAGAATAAACACATATATCATCAGCATACTGTAGGATTTTTGTGGGGTGAGTAAGTATGCGTTCTAGGTCGTGCGTATATACACACACAGGAGAGGACTTAAAATTGCACCTTGCGGCAAGCCCTGGGAGACATAAAAAGGTCCGATCGTGGAACCTTTGAAACGGACGTAGATCGTTCTTTGAGTAATCAGGATACAGATACCGTAGATCATCCGTGAAGGAATTCCGAATCCTGCCAGCTTGTCCAAGAGTAACTGTATTTGTACGTGATCATATGCACCCTTAACGTCAAGAAAAGCTGCCACTACTGTCTCTTTTGTTTGAAAGGCTGACGTGATATTCATATTAAGCAAAAACCGGTTATCGATGGTCCCTTTGCCTTTTCTGAAGCCGTATCGACTCCGAGGCAACAAATTACTTTTTTCAAGCCACCATTCTAGTCTCCTTTTTACCATTCGTTCCAGTGTTTTTGCAACACACGACGACAAGGCAATAGGTCTATAATTAGTACCGACATTTGGATCTTTACCACTTTTGGGAATTGGAATTATTACTTGCGTGTTCCATGTTGATATGTCTTTCTTCATTCAGTACTGATTAAAAATGTTCAAGAGAAAGTGTCTTTGGCTTCTATAGGCAGGTGTGCAAGCATAGAGTAGTGTATATGATCAATGCCAGTGCAACTGTCGTAAAAAGAGCCATTTAGAATGCAAAGGAAATTTATTTGCGACGCGGCGCGCGGCGCGCATTTTGTTCTTCGCCGCTGCTCGTCTCGCCACTGCGAGCATCTGTATTGGAAGCCCCCTTATAACGGCCGCACAACAGGACAAGGTAGGCCCCGTAAATCAGAGCCACTTGTCGCAGGAGCGCTCGTTCAAACTGCTGTCCGCTCCGTTCTCCCTCAGTGGAGCTCACTGCCGAAGAATGCTGTGCTGCCGTGCTACACAGGAATTTCCTCTACTGGCTGCGTCACTGAAAAGTGTCAATTTTGACGTACGAGTGGGACGATACATTTTAGTCTTGGAGAGCTTGTGCTGAGTACAGGCAAGCTGAGTCGTTGGAAAAAGTAATTCACAATAATGAAACATGGTAAGGAAACACCTGGAAAGAGGGAATGAAAACGAACATGCAGAGGAACTCTAGAAATGCTTTCGATTCCCGTGTAATGCGCACAAACTGTCTTCGGTCAACACTTCTCCTTTCAATTAGTGAATGCCATTTCTGTCGCGTTCTCCACTGCTCCCTACCCACTATAGGGTCCACAATTCTTTTGTGGATACGGGCGTGGCGAGAACGGGTACCCGAGCAAGTGCAGCTCTCTTTCCTTTCTGGGCTTCATACCTTACCTTCCCTTCCCTTTCCACATGCATCCCTGTCCCCGACCCTTCTCTCCCCCCCGCCATACCTTCCCTTCCCCTTCTCCCTCTCTTTGGGGGAGTGTTTTGTGCCTACATCCGCAGACAGACGCTTGTGACTGTAAGACGTTGTTTCTCTGTACTGGAAAGTCTCTGTCCATACTTTGTCCTACTCCTATCCTTCATTCTTCTCCTTACCTCCTCCTCCGCTGCGGCGTTCGAGAATTCATCTCTGCTCTCCTATTATTTGTTTTTCTCTTTCTTTCCTCCCTGTGTATGTCTGAAGGCCAACCCACGCATTGATACGCATAGCCAGTGACTGGGTAACGCGTAATTCCCCGACCCAGGTAGACAAGTGGGACACATACGTACCCCCTGGTAAAGGCCAGACCCAGGGAGGGGTGATGACCCGAGCTGGTACCTTCCAAACGTGCCGATTGGTCCCTCCATCCGTTTCTCAGGAGATGTGACCTGAGATTTGGAGAAACACCTGAGGTAGGAATGCCTTCAGAAAGGGACACCGCTACGTAGGAGCATGGCGTCTGAGACGTCGGCAATCATGAAGGATAATTTCGCAATGGTTTCTTCTACTTGAACAACTTCTGCCCACAAGGGAAAACTAGATGATTCTCAGCTATGGACAATTCTTGCGTCAGTGCCAAAGTTCCTAGTTGTTACTCAGTCTGACGAAGGTCAAGACTTCTCCACAGTCAACCCTTTCATTATTCAGAAAGGTGTAGACAAATTGCTGGTCCTGTAAAGTCTTGCTCCTGGTTACAAAATTGCACATTGTTGTTAGAAGCAGACAGTGCCCTCCAGGCACACAAATTGCTTCGATCTACACTGCTACACAGCTTCTCTGTCTGGGTGGAGGCCCACTGTACTTTAAATTCGTTGCGTGTGTTGGTTTATACAAGATCACTCGACTGATAATTCAATGAGGACATTCAAAATTGCCTGTCTGTTCAGGTCGTAATGGCTGTACATAGTCATGAAAAGGGTTCAAAAGGAACTGTCAAATGTCAAGAAGAGAGTGTGGGTTGATACCATAGTTCAGCTTCCATTGAACATTAACTCATATCCTGCTTCAATCTCAGTTCGCTCTTACATCCCCAACCCTACATGTTGCTATTGGTGTCGGCAGTTTAATCATACCAGCCACTCGTGTTCCAATACAGCCAAATGCCTTACCTGTGGCACGGACGCCCATGAGGGTGACTGTCCATCTCCATCGCTTCGTTGCATCAACTGTATGGTCGACCAAGCTCCTTTCTCTAAAAATAGGGCAATCTCTAAAGATGAACGAATTATTCAGGAAATCCAAGTGAAAGGAAAGGTGTCTTTGGGCTTTCTGATGGGGAATAACTTACGAGCAGCAATGTCCTCCCAGCGGCTAAATATAGCACTGTCCTCGCCACACAGACTTTTGATCGCATCTTTGGGCTCGCCGGTCTGACGACCATGGCGCTAAAGATCGCCTATTCAACCTCCCCACTGTCACCTGCTCACTCTAAGGCTCAACCTTCATTGGCTTTTGCTAAATCACGGGCCCTAAAATCGGATGCCTGGACTTGTAAAAAATATTAACGAGTCGGCTATTTTTTAGATGCTCACACCTCACAGCCATCTGCGCCTCCCTCATCACAACGTCCTGCTTCCGAGAAGCCTCATAAGAAAAGAAGTTTCTCTCCTTCTCCGCCACAGCGTCTCTCTTCGACAGCACCACATGGTGGTGGCCGACCTCGACCGTCTTATGTGTGGCCGAGATGCACTGCTGGCGATCAACCTGTCGATCAGGAGCTGCCCCTAGACAACCTATGGATCAAGATCTTCTGCCTTTGGCTGAATGCTAAACCTCGTCGTCAGCCACCAGCCTTCAGCGGTCGTTTAGTTGACGGCAACCAAGTTGAGATTTTTCCCTTTCCTGTCCACCCTATGTCAATTATCCATTGGAATACCCGGGGAATTCTGTTCAATCTGGATGAATTGTCGATCCTACTACAATCCTACTCACCAGTCGTGTTCTGTCTTCAGGAAACGAAAGCTATGTCCCCATGATCACTTTATCTTCCCTCTTTTCCAATCAATCCTGTTTGATCTTCCCTCCGTTGATGGCACTCTCGCACACAGGGGATTTATAATTCTTCTCCATGATACTATCCATTATCACCTAATCCCCTTAAACAGTTCCAAACTGTTCGTGTTTCCCTGTGTGGATACACCTTCTCTCTTTGTACCATATACATTACGTTGTCCTTATCAATGGCAAGAGCCGCTGTCCTTCATCTGTTTGGTCAGCTCCCACCTCCTGTTTGCTGGTTGCGGAGTTAAGTACCCACCATCCGCTTTGGGGATATCCACGTCCGAGAGGCTCCCTATTGGTTAACCTCTTCCACCAAGCGGATCAAGTTTGTCTCAAGACTGGGGAACCTACGGTTTTGTCTGCTTCTAAGTCAACCTACTATCATTTGCACCTTTCGGTCGGTATTGTTCAGCTAGCTCGGCGCATTGGTCACTCGTGTATCAGCAAGAGCAAAATATTCATTCTCCATATGTCCTTCGATTACAACCACAACTGCCGTCTATGTGCACAAGACGCTGGCAGTTTTCCCAAGCCAATTGGACACTTTTCTCCTCTCTAGAAACATTTGATGACCGCCAATTTCCTTACATCGACGATCAGACAACTCATGTTACGGAAGTTATTCTTACAGCCACGGAACGTTCAATACCTCGTACCTCCCCTTTGCCCCCCCCCCCCCTCCAGTTCTTTGGTGGAATGAGGCGTGCCAAAAAAAAATGGTTCAAATGGCTCTTAGCACTATGGGACTCAACTGCTGTGGTCATAAGTCCCCTAGAACTTAGAACTACTTCAACCTAACCAACCTAAGGACATCACACACATCCATGCCCGAGGCAGGATTCGAACCTGCGACCGTAGCGGTCGTGCGGTTCCGGACTGTAGCGCCTTTAACCGCTCGGCCACTCCGGCCGGCTGAGGCGTGCCGTGACACAATACATGAGCAGAAACATGGTCTTGGCGTTTTCCGCCATCATCCTACGTTGGCCAACTGTATCCGCTATAAGCAGTTACGTGAGCTATGCCGTCGCATAATCCGTGATAGCAAAAGGCAAGCTGGGACTACTTTACAGATGAGCAAGTGAAGGTGTTAAAGGAGCTGGTAGTCTGTCGAATTCGACTACAGACTACAGTTGTCCGGAACGTCTAGTTTCTCCCGATCTCTGGGCTAACTGTCGCACAAGATACCTTAGTAGACCCAGTCGAAATTTCTAACTCATTGAAGAGCTCGAAATCGCAGCGAAGTGTTGACCCAAATTACTCATCGGCCTTTCTCCCCAAGAAACGAGCAGCAGAAGTGCGACCTCTAGCTTTCTCCTCTCAAAATCGCGAAAGCTGTAATACCGTCTTTTCTATGCGGGAACTCCAAAACGTACTCTCTTCCTCTCGCCCTTCCACCCCAGGACTGGACGGCATCCACCGCAAAATGTTGCTGCATTTGTTACACCGTAGTCTGCGTTACCTCCTTCACCTTCATAAACGAATTTGCACCGAAAGCACCTTTCTCAGATGATTTGGAAAGCTATCGTCATTCCTAATCCGAAACCTGGAAAGGACAAACATCTCCCCCCAAGTGTCGCCCCCATGTCTCTGACGAGCAGCATATGTAAGGTTTTGGAGCGTATGGTAAATTGCCGTTTAGGCTGATGGCTGAAGTCCCGAAAGCTTTTAACACCTGCCCAATGCGGTTTCCGAAACCATCTGTAACGGTACTTTGACTACCGCGCCTCCGCCAGAGCAAAGATGTGATTTACGATCCCGCATGCAGAAGAGCGCTGCGCCAACGACAGATTTTCATACGTAATTTTGATCTTTTTACTTTTGCGAAGGTGCTTGTTTTAACAACTAGTTCATTACTCTCTTGTTATCTTTTCTTCATACGT
This sequence comes from Schistocerca piceifrons, assembly GCF_021461385.2. Lineage (NCBI taxonomy): Eukaryota > Metazoa > Arthropoda > Insecta > Orthoptera > Acrididae > Schistocerca > Schistocerca piceifrons. The sequence continues at coordinate 1,073,063,899 of NC_060139.1, forward strand.
TTAAGACGTGTATTTTTTGGCGCTGATGTTAAAGAATGATTTTAAGTGGAAATTAAAACTATATTATCAAACGAACACACCGCTTCTTCAACTTATTTCAGTAGTGATTCGCAATGGTTATTGCCACATTTATAAATTAATCCAGACAGTGAGAACTTCAAGAAATTTTCATCAGAAGTAGGAGGACCAGCGAACAATGAAAAAAGGACATCCTACAAGAAAATCAAGAAGTATTCCAGGTGTAGCCACGAAGACAATATTTACTTTATAATTCTGTCAGAAACGTAGCATCTATTATAATATAAACTTACAGTCGTGTTTTGTAGTGTTGCCGACCTCGCCTGCCATTCACAGTCAAATTATAGCACTATCTCAATCACTAATACGGAGTCCGCCTTATCCGTAACTTATTCCATCAAAATTCAAACCCCAATCAGATTTTCTATTTCGTATTTTCACGGCAGAACCCCGAGGAAAGGACACATCGTTCCGCAGCTGACCATCTTGTTTCTCCCTCTTCACTTATATAATGGACAATTTTCTCAGCAAACGCCAAACAGTAGCTGTATTTTTTGATCTGGAGAGGGAATATGGTACCTGTTGGAGATCAGGAATCCTCCGCACAATGTCCTCTTGGGGCTTTCGAGGTCGGCTACCCCTTTTCATCCGTGAATTCATGACAGAGCGCACACTGCGGATGAACACTACACTCTCCCATAGTTTCTCCCAAGAAAATGGGGGGCTCTGTGCCAAGTGTTGTACGGTTTGCCATCACCATAAATCCAGTTATGGGTTGTCTCTTTCCAGATGTCTCGGGCTTCCTCTTTGGGGACGATTTTACGCTCTACTACAGCTCTCAACGGACCAGCCTTCTTGAACGACGTCTTCAAGGATGTCTCGATCGCCTCTATTCATGGAGCATCGAAACCGACTTCCGATTTTCTCCTAGTAAGACCGTCTTTATCCCTATTCCCTACATGTAGGCACTGTCTACTTTCCGTTCATGGACATTGCCAAATTCTTGGGGCTTATGGTTGACAGAAAACTGTGTTGGTCTCCCCACGTTTAATATCTTTCGGCTCGCTGTCTGTGAGCCCTCTATACCCGCCGTGTTCTGAGTGGTACCTCCTCCGCCTATATCGATCCTTAGTGCGCTCGAAGTTGGACTATGCTTCCATAGTTTACTCCTCTGCATGGCTTTCTATTCTTCGGTGTCTACACTCTGTCCACCACCGTGGATTGCATTTAGCGTCTGGAGCTTTTTACATCAGCCCCGTGGAGAGCCTTTACGCTGAGACTGCTGAACCACCGCTGTCGAATTGGCAAGCTGCACTTCTGAGCCGTTACGCTAGTGATCTGTCTTCCATGCCTGCTCATCCGATCGATGCCTTTTTTTTTCCCAACGGCTCCTTGGATTTAGGTTCTGCAGGCCACTCGTCCTCTCTGGTGCCACCGGTTGTCCGCTTCCGTCAACTGCTACATTCCCTTTCCTCCTAATTTCCGAAAGCTTTCTTGACAATTGGGGTACGTCGCCACCTTGGCTTCGCCCCCGGATCTGCCTTCTCCGTGACATTTGCCAGCTTCCCGAGAATAGTAGCCCCCCCCCCCCCCCTATAGTTTGTTGTCGGGTATTTGCTGCTCTACGTGCACAATTGGAGGACGTCACATTTATTTACACTGACTGCTCAAAGACCCGTCCACCCTGTGGTCCACCGGATTCAGGACTGGCTCCACATGCTCCACTTGGGGGGCGCCTCTGTGACAATCCTCTGCATCCCAGGGCATGTTTGTACCCTCGGAAACGAGGCAGCCAATATAGCGGATGAGGCTGCAGTCTCTCTTCCTCGGCCCACTGTTCACATGGTTCCCTTTGCCGATCTAAAAGGCGCTTTATGTCGTCGTGTTGCTCTTTTATGGCGTACACACATTGGTCTGCCCGTCCCGATAATAAATTACGGGACATAAAATTACCTCCTCCCGACGATGATGCCGGAAGGAAGAGATCGAAGTACAGGGAAGAGGCTTTAACTGGACTCCGGATTGGACACTGTCTTTTTAGCCATCGACACCTTTTAAGTGGCGATCCTCCCCCGCTTTGTCCCCATTGGTCTCAACCGTGGACGGCGAGGCACCTTTTACTTGAGTGCCCCGTTTTTAATCCGCTACAGTTGTTACCTGATACATCTTCCCTTCTAGCGGATGACACGTGCTCAGTCGATTGCATCCTTAAGTTTATCAGTGTCAGTGAGATGATATCGGTCATTTGAAGCACTTTGAAAACGGAAAGAAATTTTAGGAAACTGCTATTAAATGGGGCTTGTTTTCCGCTTAGTTTCCCTCCTCCTCGAGTTTCGGTCCCATTGCTGTTGATTTTAATTTCGGTTGTCTACACTTTACTAAGCCACAAAATGAGCGCATATGACAGCAATAATTTTGCGCCCTAAAACCATAATAAAAAATTCCACTAATCTCTGAAGGTTTCAATATGTCTTTACCCGAATGTTGTAATGAAGAAAAGTCCCTTTCACTCAATGTGCAGAGGTACGTTCTAGCGTCTTGATCTGTTGCAACGTCGAGCACAAACCAAATTCAGCAGCATAGAAATAGGTTAATAAATGTTCATAATCATCACTAACAATACAATAGGTTACCATTTAAATCTTGAAATACAACAGATTTCATTTACGCCGAAAGTAATGTGTTTGCACTGGAGCTAAGGGCGGGGAGGCAGGCCCCTGTTATTATATGTGATCTGGCTTATTGTGCGGGCTCTGGCAGACGTTGACTTTCATGCAGAGTGACACTTGTGTGATATTGTGGCGTGCAGTGTCTATTTTGAGTGTCGCTTCTTCCTGGGCCTCGTCGGCCTGCCATCCAAGAGTCACACCTGATCCACACAGCCATCTGACAAAATAAACACCTTATTTCCAATTCGTGCATCGGTTGCGCAGTGTGATGGGGAGGCGTTCACGTCGCCACACTACAGGAGTGGGCCGGCAGTCGGTCAGCCGGCGGCTGTCGTCTGTCCAGCTGGCTGCGACTTGTGGTGGCGCCCCACGTATTGCTGACCTCCACGCTCCACGCTCGGCGCCGGCTCCGGCTCCTCGGGTATGTTGCGTGGGCCAGAGCTGTGTCGTCGGCGGCGTGTACTGAAATCTAGCGGAAGCAGCCCCTCACCGACGTACGGCCTAACCAGGCGATCGAGGCGAGCAGCAAGAGTTGTCTGTGAGCTTTTGGAAGCCTACAGTAGCGCCTGGGATGCGACCCTCTTGCGTCCTGGCAGGAATGGGGCTGCTGCTGGAGTGGACCGGTGGGGTCGCTGCGCTGTGCACCGAACGCAGTCTGCAGACATAATGCTGGAAGCAGGTACCCTGGCAGGACTCGCTGTCTCCAGCAGCAGCTGCAGGTTCATGTTGTGTTCTCGTCTGGCAGTGCCCCTGTGTTATCTTGTTGTAGCAGATGCACTTTTAGTCAAGCAGCACCATCAGCGGTTATTTATACCCGATACCAGCGCAGTTGTTGCGCCACTACGCCGCTCTTGTTCGCGTAAGAGCAATACCACTGATACACCGATATCGGAGACATCGCCTTGCATGCACCATGCAGTACTGCTGCACTGGCATGTTACGCTGACTGAGGCTATCCTGTTTAGCAACACTTTCACATGCTTGTTCCTTTAACCCAAATGTCGACAAGCCGTTCTCACCTGCCAACGGAATGCAATGTTCCACCTCACACTCTCACAAATTTTACTCTTAACCTGGTAGTGGCACTATAGTCGACATACTTGCTTTCACATTCGTCGACTTCGCCAGTTCAAAACCAAACTGCTACCTTCTTTGCTAAGTTACAGATAAGTCTGTCGGCACAGCCAGGTTGCTTTGACAGTTTGGTATGTGTGAGTTAGCAAAGTTAACAAATGTGAGATTCCAACATAAGCTAGACTTTAAATATTGAGTTTGAGACAGTTGTGTGCACTATCACTTCTGTGGAGAGACATCTCGGCGTAGCCTAAATATCATGCTGGAAAAAGTTGTTTGCTGCAGATTGTTTCCTGCAGATGGTTTTGGTGACAGAGTAATCTCTAGCTTAACCCGAAGTCAACTTAAGGCTCAAAGATAACTTGGTTGCGAATGTGAAAGAAATAAAACAGGGTTGTGGTGAATGATCCATAACATAGCTTAGTTTCCATCTGGAGGCGGTATTTTCAAGGGTGGTGGTAGTTTCTATGGAGATTCAATTAACACCCTGCATTGCTGCTAACTACTCACAGAGCTGTGCAAAAACTCAAGGCGGTGGCAGCTTATCAACTGATTGGTTCACATGCTGATGTTACTTAAATAAGTTATGTTTGTTAACTCATTGCCGGTTTCGTTCTAGTGAAAATCATCAGCTCACGCTGAAAATTCGGCCAAAGTGTTTGTGTCCAATTCTCAAAGAAATTACCGTCAATTGGCGCTGCCTCTTTCGTCTTTCGGGAAAAACAAAAATCTCAAAAATGGCTCTGAGCACTATGGGACTTAACTTCTGAGGTCATCAGTCCCCTAGAACTTAGGTTTAAGTAGTTCTAACTAACCTAAGGACATCACACACATCCATGCCCGAGGCAGGATTCGAACCTGTGACCGTAGCGGTCGCGCGGTCCCAGACAGTAGCGCCTAGAACCGCTCGGCCACTACCGCTGGCACACAAATCTACGTTTTACTTTAAATATTGAAAATGAAACACAGAAAGATTATACAATCCGCAGTACTATTCTTCACGTGTGATGACTATATCCACATAGACGACTGCCAATCAAACAATAAAAGAGCAGTCGCCAACAACTCGCTTCGTGGGAAACAGGAAAACGGTATCTGACAAGTTTCCTACTGTATCCACTTCACTCGTTACTAGTTGAAGGCGTTCAGCAGTTCTTGACGCAAATCACCATTATTATTTCTCAGGGACAGTGCTGCAGCATAGGGTAGTTCTCTAAATGAAATTATCATTTGTTTTCCTTTTCAGCTGTGACAAACCTAAGAGTCTGTTTACCTCTGCGATCTGAACATGATTTGTCTTCTTACATAGCCATGGAGCCACCTACCGTGCTCCAGCTTTAAACGGAGTTTTACTAACTTGCATTAAATCGCATCTACGATATTAGAGAACTTTAGCGCGGCTTCTCTTAAAAGGGTGAGCACGTCGGCGCCAGAGAGAAGAGAGTCGCACAGACTGACAGAGGAAGTGCGGTCGGTGTGTGTGTGTGTGTGTGTGTGTGTGTGTGTGTGTGTGTGTCCGGGCGGTCCTGCCAAGCTGAGTAGAGTACGTAAGCATTTATCCTGCTCAAAAAACTCATGCTAAAGCAAACCTGTGTAAAGTTCACCTTACTGCTTATCAGATGACTATTTTGGAATTTTACACATTTTAAAATGGTGGAAAGACCTTCTTTAATTTAAAAAGTGTAGTGCATTAAGCAGTTGAGGTGCTGGTTATTCGTATTTCAGTTTGTCGGTTTAAATTGCCCAAAAATTACGGAACAAGAAAAGAAGCTTAGCAAGCTACTAAGGGCCAAGATATTTTATTCGCGTTGCTCTGTTGTTGTTGTTGTTGTTGTTGTGGTGGTGGTGGTGGTGGTCTTCAGTCCTGAGACTGCTTTGATGCAGCTCTCCATGCTACTATCTCCTGTGCAAGCTTCTTCATCTCCCAGTACTTACTGCAACATACATCCTTCTGAATCTGCTTAGTGTATTCATCTCTTGGCTTCCCTCTAACATTTTTACCCACCATGCTGCCCCCCAATGCAAAATTTGTGATCCCTTGATGCTTCAGAGCATGTTCTACCAACCGATCCGTTCTTCTAGTCAAGATGTGCCACAAACTTCTCTTCTCCCCAATCCTATTCAATACTTCCTCATTAGCTATGTGATCTACCCATCTAATGTTCAGCATTCTTCTGTAGCACCACATTTCAAAAGCTTCTATTCTCTTCTTGTCCAAACCATTTATCGTCCATGTTTCACTTCCATACATGGCTACACTCCATACAAGTACTTCGAGAAACGACTTCCTGACACTTAAATCTATACTCGATGTTAACAAATTTCCCTTCATCAGAAATGCTTTCCTTGCCATTGCCAGTCTACATTTTATATCCTCTCTACTTCGACCATTATCAGTTATTTTGCTCCCTAAATAGCAAAACTCCTTTACTACTTTAAGCGTCTCATTTCCTAATCTAATTCCCTCAGCATCACCCGACTTAATTTGATTGCATTCCATTATCCTCATTTTGCTTTTGTTGATGTTCATCTTATGTCCTCCTTTCAAGACACTGCCCATTCCGTTCAACAGCTCTTCCGAGTACTTTGAGGTTCACCGATGACATTGTAATTCTGTCAGAGACAGCAGATTTTTTATTTCTTCTCCATGGATTTTAATACCTACTCCGAATTTTTCTTTTGTTTCCTTTACTGTTTGCTCAATACACAGATTGAATAACATCAGGGAGAGGCTACAAACCTGTCTCACTCCCTTCCTAACCGCTGCTTCCCTTTCATGCCCCTCGACTCTTATAACTGCCATTGGGTTTCTGTACAAATTGTAAATAGCCTTTCGCTCCCTGTATTTTACCCCTGCCACCTTCAGAATTTGAAAGAGAGAAAGCTTTTGACAATGTTGACTGGAATACTCTAAGTCTACAAATGCTAGGAACGTAGGTTTGCCTTTCCTTAATCTTTCTTCTAAGGTGAGTCGTAACGTCAGTGTTGCCTCACGTGTTCCAATATTTACACGGAATCCAAGCTGATCTCCCCCGATGTGCGCTTCTGCCAGTTTTTACATTCGTCTGTAAAGAATTCATGTTAGTATTTTGCAGCTGTGACTTATTAAACTGATAGTTTGGTAATTTTCACATCTGACAACACCTGCTTTCTTTGCGATTGGAATTAATATATTATTTTTGAAGTCTGAGGGTATTTCGCCTGTCTCATACATCTTGCTCACCAGATGGTAGAATTTTGTCAGGACTGGCTCTCCCAAGGCTGTCAGTAGTTCTAATGGAATATTGTCTACTGCTGGGGCCTTGTCTCGACTCAGGTCTTTCATTTCCCTGTCAAACTCTTCCCGCAGTATCGTATCTCCCATTTCATCTTATTCTACATCCTCTTCCATTTCCATAATATTGTCCTCCAGTACATCGCCCTTGCTTAGACCCCTCTTTATACTCCTTCCACCTTTCTGCTTTCCCTTCTTTGCTTGTATGAGAAAATCATGAATGTACTGTTACAGGACAAATCTGCCAAATCATTACGAGAAATTATCGCTGCTGTCCGCCGTGCGTGGTTGTAGCGTCAATGTTATTCATATTCAAGAATCCACTCTCTAAGCCGGCCCGTGTGGCCGTGCGGTTCTAGGCGCTTCAGTCTGGAACCGCGTGACCGCTACGGTCGCAGGTTCGAATCCTGCCTCGGGCATGGATGTGTGTGATGTCCTTAGGTTAGTTAGATTTAAGTAGTTCTAAGTACTACGGGACTGATAACATCTGTGGTCAAGTCCCATAGTGCTCAGAGCCATTTGAACCTTAGAAATGGGTTACCATCTGAGCTCTTGATATTCATGCAAGTGGCTCTCTTTTCTCCAAAGGTTTCTTTAATATTCCTGTCGGCAGTATCTACCCTACCTCTAGTGAGATAAGCCTCTACGTCCTTACATTTGTCCTCTAGCCATCCCTGCTTAGCCATTTTGCACTTCTTGTCGATCTAACTTTTGAGGCGTTTGTATTACTTTTTGCCTGTTTCATTTACTGCATTTTTATATTTTCTCCTTTCATCAGTTAAATTCCATATTTCTTCTGTTACCCAAGGATTTCTACTAGCCCTCGTCTTTTTACCTACTTGATACTCTGCTGCCTTCACTGCTTCATCCCTCATAGCTACCGATTCTTGTCCTACTGTATTTCTTCCCCCCATTCCTGTCAATTGTTCCCTTATGCTCTCCCTGAAACTCTGTACAACCTCTGGTTTAGTCAGTTTATACAGGTCCCATCTCCTTAAATTCCCACCTTTTTGCAGTTTCTTCAGTTTTAATCTACAGTTCATAACCAATAGATTGTGGTCAGAGTCCACATCTGCCACTGGAAATGTCTTAAAATTTAAAACCTGGTTCCTAAATCTCTGTCTTGCCATTATATAATCTATCTGAAACCTATCAGTATCTCCAGGCTTCTTCCATGTATACAACCTGATTTTATGATTGTTGAACCAAGTGTTACCTACGATTAAGTTATGATTAAGTTATGCTCTGTGCAAAATTCTACCAGACGGCTTCCTCTTTCATTTCTTACCCCCAATCCATATTCACCTTCTATGTTTCCTTTTTTTTCCTACTATCGAATTCCAGTCATCCATGACTATACAGGTAGTGAAGGGAGACGAAAATTTAATAATTTATCTCGTCATACATTTCATCAATTTCTTCATCTGCAGAGCTAGATGGCATATAAACATGTACTACTGTAGTAGGCATGGGCTTTGTATCTATCTTGGCCACAATAATGCGTTCATTATACTGTTCGTAGTAGCTAAACCGCACTGCTATTTTTTTATTCATTGTTAAATCTACTCTTGCATTACCCCTATTTGATTTTGTATTTATAACCCTTTGTTTACCTGACCAAAAATCTTGTTTCTCCTCCCACCAAACTTCACTAATTCCCACTATATCTAACTATAACCTATCCATTTCCCTTCTTAAATTTTCTAACCTACCTGCCCGATTAAAGGATCTGGCGTTCTACCGATCGGAGCATGGAATGTCAGTTTTCTTTCTCCTGATAACGACGTTCTCTTGAGTAGTCCCCGCCCGGAATCCGAATGGGGGACTATTTTACCTCCAAAATATTTTACCTAAGAGGACGCCACCATCATTTAACCATACAGTAAAGCTGCATGCTCATAGAAATATTATGGCTGTAGTTTCCCCTTGCATTCAGCCGTTCTCAGTACCAGCACAGCAAGGCCGTTTAGGTTAGTGTTACAAGGCCAGATCAGTCAATCGTCCAGACTGTTGGCCTGCAACTACTGAAAAGTCTGCTCCCCCCCCTTCAGGAACCACACGTAGTAGATACCCCTCCGTTGTGGTTGCACCTACGGTACGGCCGTCTGTATCGCTGAGGCACGCAAGTCTCCCCACCATGGCTCGGTTATTATAAGAGCTTAACAGTTGCGTTCCAGGAGCTTCTATTATTATGTGCAGAAATTGTTGTAGTAAGGTCAAATAACCAGCCATAGAGGTAGCATGAGCGAGTGGTCCCAGCCGACCGGATAATCTAAAGTTAATCTGACGTGTAAACGAATTTCTTTTGGAAATGAGGCTCATCACTTATTGTAAAAAGAATTAACCTACGGGTACTTGCGTTGTTTATCTTTCAACTAATTTACTTTGTTGATAACTGTTACTATTTGTTTTTAAAATAAATTTTAAAATTATTTAGTGAAACTTTATAAAACTGATGAGAAACTTAAAGGTTTAAAGCTAATGTCTTAATGTAATGTAAAGTTATTAAAATCTTTTAGATTTGGCTCTCTTACAAAATCATACGTAGATAGAAATTTAGACTGTCGTGATTTTGCAAGTAGAAGAAAGCCTTGTCTATTGTCCATCTGATGTCAGTAATTGTGATCTACGAAATACCCAACGGCTTGTAATGGTCCAGAAGCAATTAGTATTTTTCTGACTAAAATTCTGTATAGTAAATAAATTTTTTTGCTGAGACATGTGACCATTTGTTACCTTACATACTCGTACAGCATTGACATTCAACCCTCATCTGTAGCTGTAGCTTTGAAAACTTTCCAAAATAGCACAGAGTACATAAAAATTGTGCAGTATTCTAGATGAAAACAAATCACCGAAACCAATATTCAAACAGTATATTCGTGATTAATTCCTTTAAGCTGCCCTTCATCATGTTGCTTCAATATAAATTCCGAGGCATGAAGAAAATTTTGCAATTACTTTTGTATAAAAATAGGTTTACAGACGGTATGGAGGGTGTATAATAATTGTGTTATTGACTTAACCTATAATAAGTGTTTGAAATAATTATGGTTGTTCAAAGCAGAAATATACGTAGAGACTTCGACACGTTAAGCCACCATATTTGGAAGCGGCAGCAGTGGAACAGGGAAAGCCGGCACGTGTGTGACATTGGTTACGTTTCTGCCCAACGTGAGAAGGCCGATGACCAGCGGATTTAGCGCAGCAGCAGTCAGCAACCAGCAATTCGACAGATCAACGAACAAGACGGGCAATGCTTTAGAGGAGAACAACGACTAGCGCAATTCGCACATGAGCGGTCAATGCACCAGGAAGTGTCAGCATACTGAACTCGTATGAATTACGCATATGCCGATGCCGATGCGGTGGAGGGCGAAAGGGCAATGCCCTACCACGCCAACACAGAGGTAAAACAATGGAAAGCTGGCACGTGTGTCGACATTGTTTCTCACGTTGGGCAGAAATGTGACCATAGATCAACAACCGCTGGATTAGTCGCCGCCCTAGAAACTTACACTGGCAGAAACACCGAATAAATACCTCCGACAGACGGACGTGAGGTCGTTCTTCGATGGAAGAAAGAAGACACGAAGAAATGTCGCCTGGACGGACGGTCCGATGGTTAGTCAGAGGATGCGATCCTTCGCTACAACGACTTAGACGCTTCGCTGCTCGACAGAAGGTGATGTCGGTACCGCGCCAATAGGTCAACGCAGAAGGTGGCGTCCCAGATGTTACTAGAAAGAAGTTCGTGTTGTATTTACCCAGGTGGCTGGTGAGCACGGAGGGACTGCGGTCTCACCAATTAGGTCACCTGTGAACCTAGAGGTTGATGAACTCAGCCAGAAGCCGCCGAACCTGAGGGTCGCTGGTTCGATTCTGGGACGGACCACTTCACGGCACCCCGTAGCCGCTTGTTAATAACGGGAACGATACTGACTGGAAGAATACGCCGTCGCCGCGTCAGCTGTTACCGGAATCTGCACGCAACGACTCCACTGCTCCGCAACCGCGAGGAAGTGGGCGAGTCAAAACTCTGTTGTTTGAGACATAAGACCCTTTAACAGACTGTTAATGGAACCACCAATTTGTCACTGACACGTCACCCTCTGAGCCAAGGAATGATCCCATACCACCGCCCACAAAATTTCGCTTCCTTCCCTTGATCCCTGACAAAATAATGACCTTTGCTCCCCTCCGACACAAACGCTTAGCATCTAATGTCACTAAAGCCCGACCCGCTACAGGTAGGAAAAAAATCAGTTGCCACAAACATGTGACCTCTGATGTGATGTTAAAGGAAATGTTATGGGAAGGATACGAGACTACATGCATTTTGAAACCAGATGTATGCCTAAGACGAATGGTAGAAGGCTTACGGTCTTTATGTAACGATTGTTCGATAGGGGACCATGTAGTGATAGTGGATGAGGCGGGAAACAGTTCGGACAGGTATGGTGGATGCGAAATAGGCGGTGAGCTGAATAAGGTAGCTTCCTTGATTTCCAGCACCGGTGTACACTCTGTTGAGCTGCTAGAACCTCATGATCAGTCACACCTTAATGGAGCTGAGACGCGGATTAAGTGAGGTTAGAGATGGCAGTTGACTCGTGCTACTTGCTCTGTTGCGCATGGTGTCTATCGAGACTGTAAGTAGATGGTGTTTCACCAGGTATGACTGAGATCCATTCCCTACACTTTCATGAATCAGCTATACCAATCTTCCCTTCCTAGTCCTGCTAGGTCTCAGTCCACGTATGGTCAAATACCTCTTGTCAAGGGTGGGAGAAGCACAACTCTTTTAGGATAAATCCAGACAACAGGTACCCTTGGATAAAGAGTATTTCTGAAGTTTATTTTGAGAGTGTCTCCAGCAGTTTGCTGATTCTAACGTGCCAAATCGCATACAGACTACATCCGTACAGAAAAAGAAATAGCCGCGTGGTCTGGGGCGTCTTGTCATGGGTCCCGCGGCTCCCTCCGTCGGAGATTTGAGTCCTCCCGCGTGCGTGTGCGCGTGCGCCTGCGTGTGCGTGTGTGTGTGCGTGTGCGTGGTCCTTAGCGTAAGTTAAAGTTAGATTAAGCAGTGCCTAAGCCTAGGGACTGATGACCTCAGCATTTTGGTCCCATAATACTTTACAACAAATTCCCAAAATTGGAAAAAGCAACATGAACGTATCACTGGTTCCTTTTTGGAAAAGACTTAACAATCCTTTATCATAACTTGCAGCCAATGAAAAATAAAATACACTGCTCTGAGGTTGAGCTCCTGTCTTAGATTTCTGTGCCTTTACACTAGCGCTCAGTGAAAAGCTACTGTGCAGTTCAAACATGTAGCATTATCATCGTATGAAAGGACAGACCCTTATTTTAAGACTACTTCAACGGGCAGAGAATCATGGATTACCAGTCATGGCCAGCTAAACCGCCGGAACATGCGCTACTGGTTTCTTATCAGCTCCGTTGGCTTCGTCAGGTGGGACTTGAACGTCCATGGCGTGGAAACGTGTGGCGTGGATTAGCGAACCATCTGATCATACCTTCTACAGATGCTAGAAGGCGTTTCTCTACAGTAAGGAACATGTACTACTTTGTGCACTATGGTCTGGACAGCCATAGCCGTCATGTTGGCACCACATCATGTCTTCACGAATTGTTTTAAATCGTTGGATTGGACGCAGGAGATCTATACATGGCCGGTCCGTTTCCCGGATTAGACGCGTGTAGACTATTTCTGTGGGGAATTCTAAAAGACGGTGTCTACAGGGACATATAATATCATCGGGTGTAGTTGATAAGGGACCGACACTTTCAGATAACAGAAATAATTGATGACTTTTCCCAGGCAACAGGGACATTAGTAACACATGTCATCAGTCCCGGAGAACAAATAAAACAAAATAAAAGTAGAATCAGTTACAATCGAATCGTTATTGGTAGACTAGTTCCACGCAACAACGATCAGAAGAATTTTGACAAATGGGGAAAAACTGAAATAGTGAAATTTCAGATAATGGCGTTACATGTTTTTTAGTTTAGATTGTAATGGTTATGGAATACGGTCACTAGCTCACGGTGTGAGCGAACAATGTTGTATGATTTGGACAAATATTTACTTAATAATTGGTGGGAGACAATGAGGCGGGAACGGGCACAATAAGGCTAACTTAAGTTCAAGTTCAAAATCTCGGTTTGCAACATGAAATAAAACTAATTGTAAAATAAGTAAGGCAAACTACACTAAGTAGTTGCAATAATTGCTAATTGCTTGCCACTCAGTTTGCGTAATAAATAGCTTTGCACAGCCTACCATAATGTCTACTGTTAAAATTTCTAGTACTGTAATTGTTCTTCAATATTTTCTGTTATGCAAAATTCAATCAGTAGGTAATTAATGAAAGTTATGCACTAATGAGACATATTTTGCATAACACTTTACGTACGTTGGAAATGAGAGCAGACATTATTGATCACACAAAGACTTAAATGTTCTGATCTACAATAATCTTAAAAAACCAGTATTAATATTCAGTGATTATGAAAAAGTAATTTCAGTGAGTTTTTAAGTGAAGGTTTCGTTGACCAATGAAGTACATTATCTTTTAAAAAATAATTGAGCCTGATAGTTAGTTTTCATAATTTTGACTAAACGAGTAATCAAAATTAAATTGGCTCAGAAATTGTGTCTTTTTATCACGAACAGTGACAGTCGCTTTTAATTAATAATGACATGATAGGACCCTACTTGTAATACAGCTTTAACGTTAACAGTTTCCATGTGCTTAAACTTGAAGTTGGTAATTATTCCAAAATGAATTTACTATGCCAGCTAGCCTTGACACAGTTCTAAATGTTACTTTGTTTGGGTGTGCTTCAGTGAGTTGCTGCTGGTGCTGCGTAACGTATTTATCGCCGAAAATGCCTGGCAATAGGCTCTTCTTAGCGTCGTTTTGCAATAAGCTATTTTGGGTCCATGGTACTCTCCTTTCATACTGTGGTGTGCGTACTGTAAGACCTTCGGTACACACACCATCAGATTATTTGACTTGTCGCTCTAACGAAGTAGGTGAGTGTCAGCAATATGTCTCGTGGTCTTATCGTGGCGTGTTTATCTTCCGCCGTTAGGTGAGACGATAGAAATGCCACTTGCACGCTTAGAGTAGCAGAATGACGGTGACCAACTTTAAACAGAACTTGATTAGCATCCAGAACCAAGTTAAGTAATTTTTATGCTTATTATTATTTTAATAAATGTGTGTGAAAATTATTTACAATTGACAATCTGAAGTTCCTTTGGTATTGGTACGTTAATCTTATGCTCACATATGTCTCTGATACTTAACAAAAGTGTCTATCAGTTTCCTGTACATAGCCATGAACATAAATGTATAATCTTACTAGGCGCAGACTGAAACTTGACTATAGACTGGTACAGACTGGTGCAGACAAATGCAGACTGACTAATTGTTATAATACCTCGCGCATTCAGGTAGCACTGCGCGAGTGTGATCTGCGAGGAGAAAAGGTTCTATGTTAGCAGCAATCTCATTGGCTGTGTTACATATTAATACACGGATCGGCGGAAGCAGAATTTGGTCCGTCTCTATGGCAGCGCCATCTCGTAGTGCGGAGATGGACGAGCGCTGCGCCTGCGCTGTTGTGCTTAGCGGGGCACGCTCTAGTGGGAAAGTTGTGTACGTGCTGACTACGTGGAACTATGTACACAACACGGATATTAACACTCCTTATAGTTGTTCCAATATAAACCATGCCACAGCTACACGGAATTGTATACACACCTCGGATAGCAAGGGGTGTCGTGCGTCTTTAAGATCGGTAAATCTTTCGACCTACCAAGAAAATTAGTGAGAGTTGGTTAAGCCTTGGCCAAGTTTCAAGTGGAGACAAATACTGTCTGTTATGAATAAATGGAAGAAAAAAGTTTCCAGCCAATGGTTGTTGTGGTCGTCATGTATTTTCAGACACTTTTCTTCTAGGGTGAAGTGCTCGATCTACTTCCTTGTCAGTGTTCCCATTTCTCTTGAAAGCTATTCGCAAATGGATTAATTCATCTTACAAGTGAATTGGCTCACAGATGTAATTAGCTCTGTCCACTAAAGTTTTTATGACTCCTCTCTTTTGCCTAGGATGGTGATTCGAATTCTTATGTAGGAAACGATGTGTGTGTGTGTGTTTGTGTGTGTTTGTGTTTGTGTGTGTGTATGTGTGTGTGTGTGTGTTTTTGTGTGTGCGTGTGTGTTTTTGTGTGTGTGTGTGTTTTTGTGTGTGTGTGTGTGTGTTTTTGTGTGTGTGTGTGTGTTTTTGTGTGTGTGTGTCTTTTTGTGTGTGTGTGTTTGTGTGTGTGTGTGTGTGTGTTTTTGTGTTTTTGTGTGTGTGTGTGTTTTTGTGTTGTTGTTGTGTGTGTGTGTGTGTGTGTGTGTGTGTGTGTGTGTGTGTGTGTGTGTGTTTTGTGTGTTTTTTGTGTGTGTGTGTGTGTGTGTGTGTGTGTTTTTGTGTGTGTGTTTTTGTGTGTGTGTTTTTGTGTGTGTGTTTTTGTGTGTGTGTGTGTTTTTTTTTGTGTGTGTGTGTGTGTGTGTGTGTGTGTGTGTTTTTGTGTGTGTGTGTCTTTCCTATATACCTTGTGCCCTAAAGTCCCATCTGCCCGTTTAATAACCAATATATCAAAAAAATTTAGTTGTCCATTACTCTTCCTCCATGGTGAATCGTACCTTTAGATCGAAACTGTTTATGTGCACCAAAAAATCACTCAGTTCCTCTTCAGCATGATTCCATATCACAAAGGTGTCATCCATGTATCGATACCATTTCGAAGGCTTTTTTGGCCGACTGCAGCACCTCCTGTTCGAAAAATTCCATAAATAGATTAGCAATAGCTGGGATTAGAGGGCTACAGATGGCCACTCCATCAATTTGTTCATAAAACTTATTGTTATATTGAAAATAAGTCGAGGATAGACAATGTCGAAACAAAGCTATTATATCAGTAGGAAACACATCAGCTATGTAAGAAAGAGCTTCACCAACAGGGACCATGGTGAACAGGGATACTACATCGAAACTGACAAGGATGTCACTTGGACTAACTGTGATCTCCCTCAGTTTTTCGACAAAATGCATGGAATTTTTAATATGAGCGTCACTCCTGCTAAGCAAAAGTATTTCCCTGCCTTTCTTAACTATGGTTATGGGTATCAAAATTACGTTGTCATGCCATCCTTACGATTACTGATATGGACTCAGACCTGAACTTAGCTTCCTCTATGTAAACTGTTTGTAGGTCGGAGGTCTGAGATGTATCCTTCTCGAGTTGGTTCTCTAGTTATTATTCTGAATGTCTTATCAGAAAATTACTTTGAGTAGATGTCACACGAATCTCTTTCTCTGGCATCAGATGGTTATACGAGCAGGTTCTGTTTTACGGACATACCTACTGTATCATGCATAATGGAGTGAACATCGTATAAATATTATCGATTAATTTTCCCATTCCATTCGATCGCTGAACGAGGCATAAATCGCTTCCTGCGTTTCTCTATTCGCGTCCTAATCTATCTGATAATATTTTGGTGACAACTACGACGGACTGACGATGGTAGCAGCTAAGGGCGCATGCACTGCTTCGAATTGAGATTCTCTAAATTGAAATTTTAAAAGTTGTTATTGGGTGAATTCCAGCAACCGTGCGTTAACATAATTACAGAATGTACGTATAGCCACCTCGGCTGCATAAAATTGTTGCCAAATTGACCATGGCTTCGACAGCTCTAAGGAGGTCTTCATCAGAATAAAAATTACACAGGATTACCTAGCTCAAAATGTACATTTTATGGAAGTAATGCTATTAAGTATAAACATTGTACTTACATGTAATCACACCATAGGTGAAAAACATCTGAGCAAAAATGCTCTTGTCAAATTGAAATTATCACATGAATAAAAATTAAACTATAAAAATATGTTTGTCAATTGGAACAAAATGTTCCATCGAAATACAATGGCAGCCACGACGGCTAAACAACTGCATCAAACCGCCGCTGTCGTCAGACTAGACGGCTAACAGGCCAAGGCAGCCACGAGTTGCACACGGGAAGAGATTCGCGCCTTCTAGCAAAAAGTGATCGTATTACAGACAAAAGCAAATGAGGCACTGGATAGACAATTTAACATTACAGGCAACGACAGGGATCAGCGCATGAAAGCTACAACATACCGTAACGGTCTTATTTTAGAAGTGAAATGTAGTTCCAAATGTACATAGAAAATATAAAACTGGAAAGGAAAACGATGTTCAAGCGTCTAATTGAGGAGAGTATCGCCACTCAGCCCTCGTGACTGCCATTACATTTCGATGGAACATGTTATATATTTATAGTGAAATTATCACAAGAATAAAAATTAAAACTTGACAAGAGCATTTCTGCTCAGATGTTTTTCACCTATGGTGTGATTACATGTAAGTGCACTGTTTGTACATTTTATGGAAGTAAAACTTTTGGTCAGGTGAATACAGGGTTATCAATACAAAATCAAATAGGGGTAATGCTGGAGTAGGTTTAATAATAAATAAAAAAAATAGGAGCGCGGGTGAGCTACTACAAACAGCATAGTGAACGCATTATTGTGACCAAGATAGACACGAAGCCCACGCCTACCACAGTAGTACAAGTTGATATGCCAATTAGCTCTGCAGATGACGAAGAAATTAAAGAAATGTATGATGACATAAAAGAAATTATTCAGATAGTGAAGGGAGACAGAAATTTAATAGTCATGGGTGACTGGAATTCGAGAGTAGGAAAATGGAGAAGGGAACGTAGTAGGTGAATAAGAATTGGGGTAAGAAATGAAAGAGTAAGCCGTCTGGTAGAATTTTGCACAGAGCATAACTTAATCGTAGCTAACACTTGGTTCAACAATCATAAAATCAGGTTTTATACATGGAAGAAGCCTGGAGATACTGACAGCTTTCAGACAGATTGTATAATGGCAAGACAGAGATTTAGGAACCAGGTTTTAAATTTTAAGACATTTCCAGGGGCAGATGTGGACTCTGACCACAATCTATTGGTTATGAACTGCAGATTAAAACTGAAGAAACTACAAAAAGGTGGGAATTTAAGGAGATGGGACCTGGATAAACTGAAAGAACCAGAGGTTGTACAGAGTTTCAGGGAGAGCATAAGGGAACAGTTGACAGGAATGGGGGCAAGAAATACAGTAGAAGCAGAATGGGTAGCTTTACTGCCTTCACTACTTCATCCCTATGAGGATCAGGTAGATAAAGACGAGGGCTAGTAGAAATACTTGGGTAGCTGAAGAAATACGGAATTTAATTGATGACAGGAGAAAATATAAAAATGCAGTCAATGAAGCAGGCAGAAAGGAATACAAACGGACATGGCAGAACTACTCAAACCTAACTAACCTAAGGTCTAGGGGACTGATGACCTCAGAAGTTAAGTCCCATAGTGCTCAGAGCCATTTGAACCAGTTTTGAACTTCAGAAGTTTCCTGCACCTGCGTTGTGGCGACACACGCTCATACCAACTACTATCCGAGATGGAGAAGTCCTTATACATTAATCAGTTCGTCGCAGGCAGCCTGTAGTTGTCAGGTGAGGAAGGACAGCGCTAAATATAACGAAGTTCATGCATGCCAACCTTCAAACATGATGTATACTAAACATGACTAGAGTTAAAGAAAATACATACAATTACAAAACAAAACGAAACAAAACGAAGATGAGTGGGACTCGATCCAGAGACCCACCGACCCCAGAGCCCGAACGTCAACCACTTATTTTTTCTCAATTTCGAATGAAGAAAAAGAAAGGAATACACAAACTCACAACAAAGTACCGAAAACGACCAGGGGTCTGGATGTCAAACGCCTCCACCACTTATTAATTTTTTTACTTACTCCTCGAGCGGGCGCGCCTGTGTATAAAGTGCGCCAACCAAAAATAAAGGATTTTGTGCGGTTCCATGTTTGTTTCACAACTGCAAACCTATATCTGTTCCTTCAGTATTACTTCAGGTAACACAGCGATAAATTCTGTTATCGTACGTCCAAGGGAGCAGCAGTACTGTAAGATACAAAGCGAGGTTTGCGAGAAAAAAAATTACAATCAGTTCCAAAAAAACGGCCCCAGTTACGAACTAGCAACATAATTACTGATCGAATAAGCAGCTGACCTAGATCTGATGCAACTGCACTACTAAACGCTTCGAATTCTTCATTATTGTTCAATGAAATAGTTTATTTCAACCAGGAGAAAAACTTACATAATATGAGATAAACTACTAAGATTAAACTGTGATTTTGATCATAGATGACTTATCTTGGTAACATAAGGAAACCTATTCTTTTTATGTGTACAAAGTGCGCCGCACGCCCGCTCGTGTTACGAAAAACGGC
The DNA here is from genome assembly GCF_021461385.2 of Schistocerca piceifrons. Classification (NCBI taxonomy): domain Eukaryota; kingdom Metazoa; phylum Arthropoda; class Insecta; order Orthoptera; family Acrididae; genus Schistocerca; species Schistocerca piceifrons. The sequence continues at coordinate 1,073,083,375 of NC_060139.1, forward strand.
GGGCCCGCTAGAGGGTTAAAGAAGATAAACTGTGCCACGAAAGTGAGATAGGCTCGAAACAATATACCTGAAAAACTTGCCATGACTAGAAAGCCACAAGGAGCGCGTAACTCGGCCGGTACCTTGACGAAATACGAGGTTCAACATACTAGGGACTAAAATGTGATACTGTAGCAGGCGCACACACATCAAATGTGCATTGGCTATATACTGGCAGAAGGGGAGTTGTCTGTATCGCTCCCTTCATCTACAATGTAATGAGCATAGTAGCCCAACAGCCATGCAATTTTAACTTCGTCGTCGGAAAGTGGGAGGAGTCGGGACGCAAGAGGATAGCAGGCAAAAAGGTACTCTCTACTGATCGAGTTAGATTTAACTGTCATGCTTAAGAAGCATACTGAAGAGACAATTAGCGTTAGTATGTTGTGACGGGTCTATGGCGGGACAACGACTGCATTGATCCATGACACCAGATCCCATACGAAATAGGCGCTCATTGCTGGATAACAGGTCGTGTAGCCCTTGATACCACGAGGACGCCAGAATAGTATGGCTAAGTTGAAACCACGCCGTTTTCCAAGAAGTTTGTGGGGATGCCCGTTTAATCGGCGCCGTAGAGTCAATCTTTCCACCGCCCATTAACAAAATTTTGGTACTAACTGACAGCAATATAAAATTCACAGTAATGGTTTAACTGAAAACGTAGTTGACTGTCACCGACAGGCAGATCAAGGCTGCCCCGCCATGGACAGTAAAACTACTGAAACGTGAATATGTGGATTCCGTGGGAGGTAGTCAGCACTGTTCGCCAACCATGGGGTTCGCCGCTTTTGGGGGGCCTTTGCAGCATTTTTTCCCTTCCATGTTCCATGTTGCATGTCCACCCTCTTGCTGTTCTTTTCCCCCCTCCCCTGGGAAACATATGTTCTGTTTTTGAAAATCTATTCTGACTTTTAGGTACTCAATATCAGAACACTCCCTGTTTTCCTCTCTCAGAGAAAAGGAATGGAAAAGTTATTCTCTAATAATTTTCTGTATGCGAAAAATAGATGAAAGATGTCATTACAACCTGACGCACCTTGAGCGAGACTCTAGAGAGTTAACGACCTGAGCAGATGTTGATGGAGCCTGGTAGGGCGCTAAAAGATGAGATATTTTTATTGATTTTAGCTCGTAGCTTGTTGGGAGTTGAAAAAAGTTGGCGTCGAGCCCATCCCTTAGTAAATCTTGCCGGGCAGACCCACAGCCATACAGGGCAGACAGCACTCCAGCATAACAATGTCTCGATGAGGAAGTGACCTATCTGCTGCGGCGCCAGCGGAAGCCTGGGCTGGGGCGACGGTCTGAAGGAAAGCGTCTACACAGTGGAGTTGTATACCGGGGATTGTGTGCAGAGCCACGTGTAATAAAAATTCACCTGATTTCGTGTTCGTGGATAGTGCAAATAGGCCAGTGAACCACATCCCCCAGCCGCGTCGGTTGTATAAGAAAAATCTGGCATATGAGAAACGTTGGGAGAATCTTTATTACACCTCACAGCTAGGACTAACAAGCTCCAAGGCACAGGCGATTTAGATAAAGATTTTTGAGATTGTATCTGTTCTGTTCACTTGTTGCAATGGGAAGAGACACGACTTCAGAAAAAAAATCTCCCCTCTCTGCAAAAACTTAAAAAAAGCCAATAATTGGCGGTTTCTTTTTTTCCCAGAGATGCAGGTTTCTTCTACTTGCCCTGGATCGCCATGAGTTTCTGCTGTCGTTTGGGAGGAGAGATTTAGCGCCTCTAGAACCTTCTGATTGGCTCTAGATGGGACGAAGGCGGTGTCGTTCGTGCACTTTCAGAAGAAAAATTCCGTTTTTCGCCAGAGAGGTGAGGAGCACTCGGGTGCGTGACTTTGGTCTGGTCCTTACCTTTCTTGTCGAAACTCAGGACAGGTCCCAAGTACCAACCACACATGCCAGAGACTGACTTCACTTGCGAGTAGTTTAGGCTGGGGAGCCTGTGGCGAAGTTCTTACTGTACCTACAGTGTGACTTCGAACGTCTCGGACTACCGTTTGCTGAGGGGACACTTATTCGTTTTTGGTTTACCAGCCTTGACGTTTGGTATCCTTGTGCTCTCTGCCGTTTAAGTGAACCAAATTGATTCTTGGTACGCCCAGCGAACGGATGTCACCCACGTAAGTCTACCGTGATTTCAGGGTTCTGGTTGAGAGTAAATTGCGATCCGTCTGCCTGATCGCTAGACCGTGAGGTTTTTGCATTTCTTTCGCGGCCACGATCGATTCACAGGAGCCGCCTCCATGTCTCACCTCCGCCGCACACATCTCGCCAGCTGCAAGTTACATCGCCGCATGACTCAAACAGGGTAACGTACTGCCGCTCAGGCACTGACAGGGCGTACAGATCTCAATTGCCAGTTGCTCTCAGCTACACCAGTGTAGGGAAACTCCAGTAGATTTGGTCAGTCAAATTCTGCTCAGCGTCAGATCAATTCAACTTGCGTGATCCACATTTTTAGGGGCAGGGTATTTGACTCACTGTTCACCTAGTTAATCTGTTGATTGGCGACTCCATAGTGTCCTGTGCACTACGACCAGATAATGGGTATACTTGGAAGGAGAGACAGCATTGGTCGTATATTTTTGTTTATTATCGCAAAATCGATTTTCGGTCACTTAGTGACCATCTTCAGTGCTAGAAGTTAAAAAAATTTTTTTTTCACATTACGATCAGAGAGTATAAAACAGAAAATCACAATTACATCTGCATATGAACATAACACTTGTTAGGAACATACCTGTAATATATAACTTAAATTAGTAAACACTGGTGTCAATAAGCTTACGGCGGTCACGTAGACTGAGGTCGCTGTTTACATGCACTTGTTCAGCAGACCTCGGTGTGACGGGGCTTGACACGCCCTCTGTGACATGTGTCACGTGATGGCATAGAATTACTGGTTTTGCGAGATATTAGCACTAAATAACTCTTGCGCATTTGTGAATCGTGCAGTAATTCAAATTTAAAATGTACGTACAACACATAGCAGACGAAGGGGAAGGAAATATCTAAAATACATTGGCGTATTGTTTTTTACAAACTTATAAAACATAAAACAAAACTGATCGATGATAAGTTGTCAGAGTGCAGGACATATAAAAGAGCAAAAGATAATGAAAAAGAATAATAAATGAATAACATGAAATGAGGTGTAACACAGGTTTTTAAAAAACATAATACCCACCATCTGGCGTGGGAAGTTAGAAGTACAACGTCCGTGATTTACGTAAAATGTTACGGTAAGACTAAGGAATCAAATATATAAAAAATAACAGTACGAAACTGCCATTACTTAATAATTAAAATGCCGTGAAACACAATGTTCATTACAAAAATGTTTGTAGGTGTGGATAAACAATTTTGTTATCATATTTAACGGCGTGATAATGTACATATCATTCGTCCCATCACTGGTTGTACGCTTCCGCATAAGCACTGGGTCAGAACCCATATGTACATTCACAGGTTGATAAAACAGTAATGAAGTTGCCAAGCAACCAGTTTTGAATATTAATAAACTAATTTGATTTTACATAACTTATAGTAGTAGTGGGACCCACATGAAATACAAGCAGACTTAAGAAGTACCTATAATTCTAATTGTGTATTTGAAATAAATTTGAAAGTATAAGGTGCGAACGGGTAGTATGCATCAAACATCGAGAAACCATCATGAGGAAGGACAGGTAATAGTGCCACTTATACCAAAAATATACATCGTACTTTAGAGAAATTAAACATAGGCTATGCACGATATCCAGCACTTATTCAAACAGCAAAGGAATTGTTAACATACATTAAAAATAGTTACGTAAAGTGATCACCGGTTCGTATTACTTTGTGCAAACGCCTACGAAATGTCGACTGTAGTAAAATTATGTTCAGTAGGCGTCCATGAGTTCTGCAAATTACGGAACAAAAAAGGAGCATCTTTTTAAAAACCGAAATTAGTAATGTTATTAAAACAAACCGAAACATGTGTGTCTATGTGTTGAGATAGTTGGAATAGCGGCCATTGTAAGTGTTCTCGTAGCAACTATGACTGAGGCGTTGTATATAAGGGATAACAAGCAACTGACTACGAATTGCTAATTGTGATAATTGGCCACAAGTTGACTTTTTTTCATAGGAAATCGGAGAAGCATTCCCAAAAATGTGTGCTTCTCGATATCGTTTGCTCGTTAAGTAGCGCGATATCTGGAGCTTTATTATGACAAAAGATCTCCATCTCTTCCATAAGGTCGGGGAAGCGACCTTTTTTACCCCTGTGCAACAACTTCAATTGCGATGTCTCTGCCACCCAGGATCCATCCAGTGGAATGGTAAATAACCTGTTAGTTGTTTAGAAAATTCAATCTATAACTTGTTTAGTATAATTGATAAATTGTCTTGGAAAAATAAATGTTAGTACACTGACCTTTACCTACAATCTCAATCATTTAAAATAGTCCCACCAGGGTTACCTTTCATCTCTTTCTCTCCACCTTCTCCTATCCTTCCTCTGCTGCGGTGTTAGGGAGGAAGAAGGAAAATAGGAACCCCTATGCGCTCCTGAAGGCCATCCCACGTGTTTGAAGCGTAACAGGTGACTGGGTAATGTGTAATTCTCAGCCCCAGGTCGACAGGAAAGGTTCGCACGTATGTCCTGGGACGGGCCACCAGCAACCGGCCTCCCTCCTCCCAGGCTAGAGGTGCTATCTTCCCAAATTGTTGATCTGTCTCCCTGTCAGGTGTTTGGGAGGTGTGACCTGAGGTGTGAACGATAACATAAGGCGGCTGAACCCCCTACTGTAGGGGACCCCCAGTTGGAAGGAACACACCATCAGAGGTGCTGGCACTCATCGAGATTTTCTCGCAATGACTCAATCATCTTCACAGTCAACGGCTATGAAACGTAAACAGGATGAGGCTAACGATTCAAGGACCCTCCCAACTGCACCAAGGTTCCTCGTGGTTTGACGTACTGAAGATGGTCAGTCCTTTGAATAATAAACGGATTTACCGTAGCAAATATGTGTTGGCGCAATTGATGGTCCTGTGAAATCCTGCTCTCCTTTATGCAATGGAACTTCGCTTTAGGAGACTACTTCTGAGTCTCAAGCACAACAACTGCTTGCAGCTTCGCTCCTCCGTGGGTACTGTGTTCGTCTTGAGGCCCATCTAACGCTGAATTCTTCCCATGGTGTTATTTGCACTAGGCTGTTCGATGGTCTGACCAAGGCTAAAATCCAAACGTACCTCTCTGATCAGGATGTCATTGCAGTCCATTGGGTGATGAAAAAAGTAGAAGCCTCCTTAGTGTCCATACGCACTCTGTTTCTCATTTTTGAGAGAGTGGTTCTTCTGTCAAAGATCAAAGCAGGTTATGAGGTTATCAGTCAGATCGTATATTCTGAATCCGATGCACTGCTACCAGTGTCATCGTTACAACCACACTCGAGAGTCCTGTCGACACCCAGCCAAATGTGTACCTTGTGGTAGGAATGCTCATGAGCGCAATTGGCCTTCTCCTTCTGCCCACTTCATCAGCTGCAATGGCGACGGTACTGCCTCCTCCTGTGATTGTCCCATGTATCTCGATGAGCAAGCTGTCTGGGAGATCCAAGTAATGCAAAAAGTCCCTCACCTGGTCGCTCGCAAGTTGTCAGACACTCGTAAACATTGCGTTCTACCATCTGGCGCTTACAGTACTGTTCTTGCCATATCTCGCTCCAGAGGACATGACCATGAATACATGCGACCTAAAATTTAACACCACAGTTGTGAAATCGCCCAGCATCATGGTAGCGTCCCTGTCTCCTTCTCCAGCTGTGCAAATAGCCACCAAACGTTGGCCACACGGGGCGAAGTCACCAGCTAGGCAACTGGCAGGCCAAACAGGAAGTCTTCACGAGAGTGTTCATTCTGTTCTATGTCCCTCCAGCCAACTCAGATCTGTCATCTCCTGCCAACCAGAAAGGTTCCAACAAGTCAAACAGAGGCAAAAGGTCTTCTCCTTCGCCAACTCGAAGATATTGTTCAACAGTGTTGCCACGTGTTAAGAAATGCAATATACGGAACATGTACCATTACAATTTTCTGCGCAATTGTTGCGGTGTTGAATTAATTTAGCTATTCCGCTTAAGTCAGTGCAGACCGACGCCTGCTCTCGTATTCCAAACTCCCCCCAGGGGATCCACAACTCTTTTGTGGATACGTGTGTAGCGAGCACGGGACCCCGAGCTAATGTGGCCCTCCTTCTTTTCCGGGCTGCATACCCCCCCTTTCCGTATCCTTCCACATCCCCCATCTTCGCCCCCCCCCCTCACCTCTGGCTCTTTCCTTCCCTTTCTCCCCCTCTGGGAGGATGGTTTGTGCCTACGTCCGGAGACGGACGCTTGTAAATGTACCGCACTCTTCGCCTTCCTTGCTTGTATGTCTTCATCTTTCTTCGTCCTTCTCTTTTCCTTACCTCTTCTCTTTACCTCTTCTCTTTACCCTTTTCTCCGCTGCGGCGTTTGAGACCTCTCTTCTTTCCTTTCCCTGTCTCTTTCTTCCTCCCTGTGCGTGTCTGAAGGCCGACCCACGCACTTCCATTCGTAGCCGGTGACGGGGTAACGCGTAATTCCCCGCCCCGGGTAGACAGGTAGGACACGTACGTACCCCCTGGTAACGGCCAGGCCCTGGGAGGGGTGATTACTCGAGCTGATACCTTCCGAAAGTGCCAATTGGTCCCTCCGTCTGTTTGTCGGGAGGTGTGACCTGAGGTGTGAACAATCACCTAAGGCGGGTGTGCCCTCGGTGAGGGCCCCCACAAGGAAGGAGCGCGCCATCGGAGACGCCGGTAATCATGGGGGATTCTTCCGCAATGGTTTCCTCACCTTCCACTATGTCTGCTCACAAACGTAAGTTCACTCTCAGCCACAGACGGTTCTTCCATCGTTGCCACAGTTCCTTGTTGTTTCTCGGTCTGACGAAGGTCACGACTTTTCCACGGTCAACCCTTTCATTATTCAGAAAGGTGTCGACGCAATTGCGGGTCCTGTAAAGTCTTGTTCCAGATTACGGAATGGCACCCTGTTGTTGGAAACACACAGTGCCCTCCAGGCTCAAAAATTGCTACGTACTTCTCTGCTCCACACCTTGCCTGTCCGGGTGGAACCGCACCGTACCTTAAATTCCTCGCGTGGAGTCGTTTATACACGCTCCCTCGATGGATTGTCTGACGAAGAAATTCAGCAGTACCTGTCTGACCAGGGCGTCAGAGCTGTTCATCGGGTTATGAAAAGGGTTGACTCGAACATCATTCCAACCCGCACTGTCTTCTTGACATTTGACAAAGTTCAACTCCCATCAAAAATCAAAGCAGGCTATGAGATAATTTCCGTTCGCCCTTATGTCCCAAACCCTACGCGTTGCTATCGATGTCAGCGGTTCAATCACACCAGCCAGTCCTGTTCCAATCCGGCTAAATGTGTTACGTGTGGCAAGGATGCCCATGAGGGTGCTTTTCCACCTCCATCCCCTCGCTGCATCAACTGTATGGGTGACCACGCTGCTTCCTCTCGAGATTGCCCCGTTTTTAAGGACGAAAAACTCATCCAGGAAATAAGAGTGAAGGAAAAGGTGTCGACCTTTGCTGCTCGAAAGTTACTCGCCAGTCGACAGCCCACTGTGCCTCAGAAAGGAAAATACAGCACTGTCCTTGCTTCTCCTCGGCCAACAAAGGAGGCGGCCACGCAGACTTGCGACCTCACCTTTAGTACCACGGTCGTCAGATCGGCCAGCGCAAAGATCGCCCGTTCAACCTCACCACTTTCGCCTGCCCACTCAATGGCTCACCCTTCGTCGGGTTCTGCTAAATCTCGAGCCCAAAAGTCAGACGCCAAGTCTTCGAAAAAAGAGCATTCTCGTGAAGAGTTTTTACGTACCGCAACTTCACAACCATCGGTTCCTCCTTCATCTAAACATCATACTTCCAAGAAGGCTACGAAGAAACACAGTTCCTCTCCTTCTCCGCCAAGGCGTGTCCCATCTACAGCACCACCTGGCGGAAATCGCCCTCGGCCGTCTTCTGTGTCGCCGAGGCGCACTGCTGGTGGCCGGTCAACTGGCCGATCGTTGGTGGCTGGAGCTGCTCCTGACCAACCTATGGATCAGGATCTTCTGCCTTCGACTGAATGCCATTCCATGCTGTCGGTCGCAAGCTCTGAGCAGTCGTTGAGTTGACAGCACCCTTGGTCACGTTCCTCCATTTTCTGTTCACCCTATGTCCATTATCCACTGGAATATCCGCGGCATTCGAGCCAATCGGGATGAATTGTCGATCCTCTTACGATCCTACTCGCCGGTCATCTTCTGTCTTCAGGAAACAAAGCTGCGTCCCCATGACCGCTTTGTTCTCCCTCATTTTTAGTCCGTCCGATATGACCTCCCCTTTGTTGAAGGCACTCCAGCCCATGGAGGACTCATGATTCTGCTCCACGATACTCTCCATTATCACCAAATCCCCTTAAACAGTTCCTTCCAAGCTGTCGCCGTCCGTCTTTCCCTTTCTTTCTCTCTTTGTACGGTATACATTCCATCGTCCACACCAATGGCACGAGCTGATCTCCTTCATCTTCTTGGTCAGCTTCCACCCCCCTATTTGCTGGTTGGGGACTTCAATGCCCACCACCCGCTTTGGGGATCTCCACATCCTTGTCCACGTGGCTCACTATTGCTAGACGTCTTCCACCAAGCGGATCTAGTCTGCCTCAACACTGGGGTCCCCACATTTTTGTCTGCCTCCACGACAAATTTATCTCATTTGGACCTTGCGGTCGGTACTGTTCCGCTAGCTCGGCGCTTCGAATGGTTCGCCCTTGATGATACACACTCGAGTGACCACTTTCCATGTGTTCTTAGACTGCAGCCTCAACTGCCATATATTCGCTCGCGACGCTGGAAGTTTGCCCAAGCCGATTGGACACTTTTTTCGTCTCTAGCGACATTCGATAACCGTCGCTTTCCCAGCGTCGACGATGAGGTCACACATATTACCGACGTTATTCTCACAGCCGCGGAACGTTCAATACCACGCACCTCCGAATTGCCCCGGTGCCCCCCAGTTCCTTGGTGGAACGAGGCATGCCGTGACGCAATATGTGAGCGGCGACGTGCTCTTCGCATTTTCCGTCACCATCCAACTTTGGCAAACTGTATCCGATATAAGCAGCTCCGTGCGCGATGCCGTCGCGTCATCCGCGATAGCAAGAAGGCAAGCTGGAAATTCTTTATTAGCTCATTTAACACCTTCACTCCCTCCTCGGAAGTTTGGAGTCGGCTTCGACGGTTCTCAGGCGCGCCTAGTTTCTCCCCGGTCTCTGGGCTCACTGTCGCGCATGATACCTTAGTGGACCCCATCGCAATTTCTAACTCATTGGGTCAGCACTTTGCTGAGATTTCGAGCTCTTCAAATTACCCGCCAGCGTTTCTCCCGAAGAAACGTGCAGCGAAAGTGCGACATCTTGCTTTCTCCTCTCAAAATCGCGAAAGCTACAGTACTGTTTTCTCCATGCGGGAACTCCAACATGCCCTCTCTTCTTCTCGCTCCTCCGCCCCAGGACCGGATGGTATCCATGTCCAAATGTTGCTGCATTTATCAACCCATAGCCTGCGTTACCTCCTTCGCCTTTACAATCGAATTTGGACCGACAGTACCTTTCCCAGGCGATGGCGGGAAGCTATTGTCGTTCCCGTTCCGAAACCTGGAAAGGACAAACATCTCCCCTCTAGCTATCGCCCCATTTCTCTCACGAGTAGTGTCTGTAAGGTTTTGGAGCGTATGGTGAATTACCGTTTAGCTTGGTGGCTGGAATCCCGCAGTCTTTTAACACCAGCCCAATGCGGATTCCGAAAGCATCGTTCTGCCGTTGACCATCTTGTTGCTCTCTCCACTTATATCATGAACAATTTTCTCCGGAAACGCCAAACGGTAGCAATATTTTTTGATCTGGAGAGAGCATACGATACCTGTTGGAGGACAGGCATCCTCCGCACACTGTTCTCTTGGGGCTTTCGAGGCCGGCTGCCCCTTTTTCTTCGCGAATTTATGGCAGAGCGCACATTTAGGGTGCGGGTGAACACTACTCTCTCCCGTACTTTCTCCCAAGAAAACGGGGTACCCCAGGGCTCCGTGCTGAGTGTTGTACTGTTTGCCATCGCCATTAATCCAATTATGGATTGTCTCCTTCCTGATGTCTCGGGCTCCCTCTTTGTGGACGAATTTGCGATCTACTACAGCTCTCAACGGACCAGCCTGCTTGAAAGACGTCTTCAAGGATGTCTCGATCGCCTCCACTCGTGGAGCATCGAAACCGGCTTCCGTTTCTCACCCAGTAAGACCGTTTGTGTTAATTTTTGGCGACGTAAGGAGTTTCTTCCGCCCTCCTTACATCTAGGTCCTGTCAACCTTCCGTTTTCCGACGTCGCTAAATTCTTGGGTCTTATGTTTGACAGAAAACTGTGCTGGTCCTCCCACGTTTCCTATCTTTCGGCTCGCTGTCTGCGTTCCCTTAACACCCTCCGTGTCCTGAATGGTACCTCCTGGGGAGCGGACCGAGTGGTCCTTCTCCGCCTCTATCGCGCCTTAGTGCGCTCGAAATTGGATTATGGAAGCATCATCTACTCCTCTGCTCGGCCGTCTATTCTTCGGCGTCTCGACTCTATCCACCACCGTGGATTACGTTTAGTGTCTGGAGCTTTTTACACCAGCCCTGTGGAAAGCCTTTATGCTGAGACTGCTGAACCTCCGCTGTCCAATCGGCGGGCAGTCCTTCTGAGTCGTTATGCTAGCCATCTGTCTTCCATGCCTGCTAATCCAGCCCATGACCTATTTTTCGACACCTCCTTTGATGTCGGGTATGCAGGCCGCTCCTCCTCCCTACTACCCCCGGGAGTCCGCTTCCGTCAACTGCTCCATTCTCTCTCCTTCCGCTTTCCTAAAACCTTCTTGACAACTTGGGGTACAGCACCGCTTTGGCTCCGTCCCCGGATCGACTTGCTCAGAGACCTATGTCAATTTCCCAAGGATGGTACCCCTACACTTGTCTACCGTCGGGCATTTGCTGCTCTATGTGCACAAATGACGGACGCCACATTTATTTACATCGACGGCTCGAAAACATCGTTAGGTGTAGGGAGTGCCTATATTGTTGGCGACACCCCAAATCACTTTCGGCTTCCCGACCAGTGTTCGGTTTATACTGCGGAGCTTTACGCTGTTCTCCAGGCTGTCCACTACATCCGCCGCCATCAGCGGATACAGTACGTAATCTGCTCAGATTCTCTCAGCTCTCTCCTAAGTCTCCAAGCTCTTTACCCTGTGCACCATCTGGTCCACCGGATTCAGGACTGTCTGCGCTTGCTCCACCTGGGGGGCGTCTCAGTGGCTTTCCTCTGGCTCCCGGGACACGCTGGTATCTGTGGGAATGAGGCGGCCGATATAGCGGCCAAGGCTGCAGTCTCTCATCCTCGGTCAGCTATTCAGTCTCTTCCGTTTGCCGATCTACGGAGCGGTTTATGTCGCCAAGTTGCTCATTTATGGCATGCGCATTGGTCAACACTTCCCCATAATAAATTGCGGGAAGTGAAAGCCCTTCCTTGCGCTTGGACCTCTTCCTCCCGAACGCGTCGTCGGGAGGAGGTAATTTTAGCTAGACTCCGGATAGGGCACTGTCTTTTTAGCCATCGACATCTTTTAAGCGGTGATCCTCCCCCACTCTGTCCCCACTGCTCTCAGCTGTGGACGGTCAGACACCTTTTAATTGAATGCCCCTATTTTAATCCGTTACGCTCCCATCTACAGCTATCGCCTGATCTATCGTTGATTTTAGCAGATGACACGCGCTCAGCTGACCGCGTTCTACAGTTTATTAGTGACAGTGAAATGACGTAAGTCATTTGATTTTTTTTTTTGGGGGGACAACCAACCCCTTTCTATAGTGGATTTTTAAGCATTCCTTCTGCCTTTAGTTTCTCAAATTTTATGACTTTGTTCCCCTTGCTGCTGATTTTAAATTTCGTTTTTTTTCCTGTTTCCTACGTCACGGGCTGGGCGCTAATGAGCATAGAAGTTTTGCGCCCTAAAACCACAAACAAAAAAAAAAAAAAAAAAAGTATTCCAAACCGCATGTAGCAGTCGCAATCTACAGCGATTATAATGTGACATAGCAATACAAATTCAGAATATTGTTTTTGGAACGCCACGTATATTTTGAGCGCGAGTTAATGTGTCTTAAATATTCGTAGCGTGACTTAACCTCAATACAAAGGGAAAAAGTTATTTATTATTAATGGAAATGTTAAGCTTTCAATGAATGACAATGTAACGTAACCTGCAACCGACCCAGCTATAATATAGTGAATGAAACGATTTCTTTTCACAGCAAATTAATCTAATGTTACACAGAAAGAGAGAATGGTACAAACACCTGCGAATTTTTTGAAATAATTGCAAATAATTCTTAAAGGAATAAAGTTACAGAAACTGAAATAAATTTTAAGCCTTTGAATTAGCTAAAAATATTTGAAACCAGAGCTGAATTCTCACCTAAGCCTTGCGGTGTTAAATCTCTGAATAAGTTCCGTTATCACAAATATTAAGTAACTTTAATGTTGAAAACTGTCTGTAAAAATACACGAAAGCACTTATAATTATATTTCTTTGCGAATGAAACTCGCGAACACTGAAATATTTTTTAGTCCACGTAATGGTGCACTCAGCTCCACCGAAACAGTTGAAGACAGATGCGCAATCCACAGCAATAATAGTATTATCTTTAAATAAATTTCACATGGAGGGAGAGGTATTTTTGAAAGGAAGCATAAGAGACTTTCAATTAGCAATATATTGTAACCTTGAAGCTCGTACAGATAGCTAGTTATACATACATCGACAAAATGATTTTAATATTACAAGCGTTGCTTTCTCTTTTTACATTTCATTCATATCAGTTGAATAAATCGCGTCATACATTAGATCCAGGTGACGCCACAACGCCCCTTAGAAACTTCAAAACATGTTAAGTGACATAACCAGCTTCAAACTGTCCACTGAACTTAGGTTACATAACAGTTGGCAGGTACATCCATTCATCATTTGAGTGTTCACTCAAGGCTTGAAGGCCACTTGTTACTACTGAGGAAACACAGTACTAAAGAGAACCGGGCACTACAGTTACAGCTGTTTCCTCTGGATAATCCAGATTAAAAGATATTACCAAGGATCATTACCTCGCTTTTCCATTCGACGAGGCTCAAGGGAAACTGCAGCTGCAAACCCGTGCAGAATGCTTCGGAATATCGTTGTCTGACCTTCACAATGACTTAATTCCAGCCAGACTCATAGCCAAAATCACATAACAATTTACATGTTCACAAATTTACCAGATGGAATCATACATTAGAAAACATCACTGAAAATTGTGCTGTATGGCACTATTTAATTGAAATTTCCTTCAATCATGTGCCTTTTCACACACATCATTGTCCTCAATGTAAAGTAGTTGTACATCAAGTTAGTTTAGTTGTAAGTTCAATGTTTAGTATTAAGTGTTTCGGTGTAAACATGGAAGATGACCCTTCCATGATCATCGATGTAGGCGCACGCACGTAGGTCGGTGTGCGTTGACGGTATGAGCGGAGGCCAGGTGATACTTGCTAGAGATTAGTACATAAATATCGTCATCAAATAACAGGAAATTGTTAAACCAGCCTGTATGGTACCACTCTTACGGCGACGTCAATAATAAAAAATGATAAAATGTGGAATGCTCTCTGCACACCAGAGGGAAGCATTAGAAATGGGCATGTGCTAAGACAACTCGTTTTGAATGCATTTTCCCCTTGATGATAGTAACACGTGAATTTTTATAAATTATTTTTGTTGTTGAAGCTGTAAGTGTGGTACTATACAGGCAGCTACAACAACACTATGTTGCCTGATGAGCATCCTTTCAATCGAAATTGTGTAATATCGCTTGAGTTAAATTTCGAAAGGTTGTCACAGTAGTAATCTCTGCCATAGTTACACTAATAATCCAGACTTTATGCACACAGTATTTGAATCTTTATCATCCTTCTTTCTCGTATCGATTCTTTGTGAAAGTAAAACGATCCAAACAGAAATCATACTTATCTCTTTGGGGGTGTTAACGGCTTCTGCAGTACTTGTTAGCAGCAGGCACAGTGGCTGCGCCAAAGACTGAGACAGTGTGGAGTTTTACAATTATTTATTGAACTTTCTTTACAATTTCTCCCTCGTCGTCGCTGCCCAGCCCTGCGGATCCCTCCGCCTGGCTGCTGCTGTGTAGATTCTCCAACAAAGCGTGCAACGCACGCCACCAGTGCTCCGCTGAAGCCAGGATGCCCAGTGGTTGAGATGAACTCGTGGTCAGCTGCCGACGCCTGCTGCACCGGCGGCTGGGAAGCCGCCAGTGGCGATGTTCACGAGGTCCCGTCATGGAAGGACCACGCGCTGTGGGGCCAGCTTGCCGTGAAGTCCGGGCGTCAGTCCCCGGCGCCGCCTGTGATAGCTGCGGCCGGTCCTGCTGGAAGTTCTCGCTGTAGTTAGTCAGCCATTATGCCGACCGAACTCGGGCCGACCCCCAGAGCTGAAGCTGACATCTGGCGGCGGACGGATGACTCCAGCGAGCTGGAACAGACTTCCGAAATCGATGATTGAACATTCGGACACGGGCCACGTCCGTCTTCAGATCCGGCTTCCTGATCGCTTCTGTCTGTTGCTGGCTGCTCTCCACTATTTATATTCGGCAGGAGGATGTTTTTTACCCTTGGTGGTAGCTTATTGTTATTACTCCCGCAGTATATTGCAGCGTAACTTAGCGTGCTGGCCTCACTTCTCCAGGCTTCGCTCGGCGCTCGGTCTGTGTGCGTCCTTGCGTCAGCTTGTTGGTAGACTGCTGCTGTCAGCAAGGCTATCTGTGCCGCACTTACTTCGCAACGCCTCAATCGCCGGCGTGCCTCTGTTTCGCCATTCTGCACTGCGTGAAGCAACACTCACTACATGTGGTTGCCACATGTGTAAGAGATTATGGATGTGTATTGGCCGGTATCTACGTCGTATTTTAAAGTGCAATACTCCAAGAAATCACTCAGTTTGTCGGTGTTCTATAATTTAATCATTTTTGTCATCACACTGGCCAGATAAAATGGATGTTAATATATGTTTCTTCCTTTCTTTCATGGTTGATATAGCAAGTATTAGTATCGTGTATTAGTTGTGTATATGTCTGACGATAAAATCAATAGAGACATTGAAATACTACTCCTTTATTGTTCATTTACTCATTTACAAACCTGCATATACACGAGAGTCAAAACGAAATTAACCCTTGGTAAACTGACTTCTTGGAAACTGAGGTGGCTAGTAATAATTCAGATGATTAGAACATTCTGCGTAAGTAATACTTTATTAATTACAACAGCCTTCTCTTTGTTTGCCAGGCTCAGCTGTAGCCATAAAATTACGCACGTGGACCTGCGTTCAGAACACACTAAATGACCCACGATTACTGAGTGGCAAATTATAAATGTTCATACCGGCCATACTATGGCCTCACTACAGTCACTAGTGAAAATAAGTTCTCATACACTTGTTGACACAGTTCTGACAGTTCAAGATTCGGACCAACTTGTTGTGCGGGGCTTGCGACGAACTTTTGTCCACGCTAGTCGGCTGGCCCGCCACACGTCGCGAACGCTCGGCTCCTTGCAACGCACACGGGAAACAGGATATCTAATTGAAACGATAGCCACTAAAGGTCTTGATTTTGTCGTGTGCTAAAGAGAGCGTATATGAATTGAAACAGGCTGTCAAGAATTATTAAGCTCGTCTGAAATAGTTACTCTCTACCCACCGGGGACAGCTGCTGGCCCTCATAAGACCTGCAGTGTCACGTGCTGTGCTGTGCGCGCCACGGGCTGTCTTTCTCGTGGGCCTCACGCTTAGGCACAGTTCACAGGAGACGGGAGACTCCCTCCCCGAAGGTTGACACAGGCTGTGTCACTGCGAGTAGGCAGCACGACGACGTTACTTCTAAAGGAAATTCTTCCAAGTGGGCGGGATCCAACCAGCCGGCGTCTGGCGACACTATTTCAGGTTAGAGGCGCGGTGGTGGCTCATCAGGTCTACGGAGGCCCGACTTCCTCCTGGCATCTCATGGGCGCCTCGTGATACTTGCATCGAAATCACGATGGCTACGATTTCCACTTTGTGGGAATATGTTGCTACAACAGTAGCACCGTCATCCGTGCTCTACAAATACTCTGATGTAAGGGAATTGACATACGAACAATCAGCTGCCACCGTAGGCAGGCGACCGGCGCTGGCTGCGCAAGCTGCCCTCCTGGCTGGCAGGAAGCTGCCAACACCCCCTCCCCCCCCTCGCCATCCCCCTGCACCACCACCATAACTCACGGGAGCGCGCCTTCTGGCGAGACTGGCCGGAAAATACCGGCTGTTTCCACGGCAGTGGATAAATATCCAGGGGGAGGAAAGGAAAGTCTGCTGACAGGTGGGCAAGGAAGTTGAATTTTTCGCTGCTCACATTTTGAAGTTATCTTTCCTCTTTGTTACGCAATTAGGCTGCTCTGCAGTAGCTAAGAAGAATTAGCTGAGATGGTCGTAAGCATCTAGTTTATGCATAGGCACGTATGAAAATCGATACTGCTCTGTTTGTTACAGTTTTGATTAGGAAGTGAAAAACATAACAATGTTCGCCATCTCTCTGAACGCTTCTCATGGCGTTAGTATTAAAGTTTAGGTTTATCTAGCACCTACACTGCTATCGGGTTCAGAGAATTTGCCGAATATCCTCGTTTGCGTATTGGCCATTACTAGGAAATAATGACATCGTAATCCACGAAATCTGTTGTAATGCTGCTTAGTCCACGGATATTCGGACCCTGCATTCCAAATAAAGGAAGCTGGTACTGTCGATACAGTTTTTCGTTATTTTACTTTGGTTTGGTTCGAAGCTAGTTACATTTCCACAGTAAAAAATGTAACAAAGCTGTTTTGAAAATTTCAAAGGCTTAATTAATAAAAGGAAACAGAAAATCATCCTGGTTTACTTCGTTATCGTTGCAACTGGGAAGCAGCACAAGATGGTAACGCTGTTATTTTATGTTACAACTTACTATAATCGTAAATGTATGCAGTTGGAGGGCATCAGATGTAATATAGAAGTACCTGTGACGCAATTTTGCTGTATGTCGTTACTCTTGATTCCAATCTAAGTTTCTGCAGAGAACATAATACTACACAATATGAAAGGCTGTACTTCAGTTCCAATTTCTTTTTTGTCATTTTCGTATGTTCCCTCCGAACTAAAATTTTGTCTTGTTGCGCTTTCTGATACCTGTTGGCTGCCGATATAGTTTGAAGCCAATGTTTATGGACTACGATAAGGCGTTTCATCTAATCATTTTTGGGTAACTGATGCGACTGTCAGATGTTGTTCATATTGAAATGAAATTCTGTAGAAGATTTTCTGAAATCGGGAGGGAGCGTGGTTTTTGAATACTTTTACTGGAGAGGTGAAACGCGATATATGTATTCAACCAAGATTTTGTTTTTGAAGTGATAGTGCCACGATGCTGAAACAGACTGCCCGACCACAGAAGTGAAACGGCAAAAGAGGAGGACTGAAATTTCGTGGGCTGAGAAAGTTTGTAGTACGAGAGTTGACTGAAAAGTACTGCCTCCTCCTTCATAACTCTTAAACAGTCGGCAGCGTTGGTATGCCCCAGGTACTGGTTTGTTCAGTAGCCTCTTCTCTACAGCTCCAGTTGGCGGGAAGCCTTAGCATTGAACCGTTGTGTTGTCACAGTGTAAAGTATGGAACCCTGCACAGACGGTCAGTCAATGCGATTTAAGCAATGTACAGTCATTGAATTATTGACAGCAGAAGGTCTCACCACAATGGAGATCCATCAGAGAATGAATGCAGTTTATGGTGATAGTGTTGATGTGAGTACTGTGCGTCGTTGGGTTCGAAAGGAAAAGAGAAATGCTTTCCTGCTGCATGACAATTCCAAACCACACACTTCATGTGCCACCACAGCAGAACTTCAGAGACTGAATCTCACCACCGTACAGCATCCTCCATACAGCCCAGATTTAGCACCGTCGGACTTCCATCTGTTCCCAATAATGAAAGACGATCAGCGGGGACATCATTATGTTTCTGATGAAGACTTTGAGAGAACTAAGAGAGTGTGGTTGCGGAAAGAGTGTGTCGACTTCTTCCCTGACGGCTTCAGAAAACTTGTTCCTCGTTGGTAGAAATGTATCCAGTAGACTGGTGATTATGTGGAAAAGTGAATATTGGTAATTAAAGATAACATTGTAAGGATTATTTCTGCTTTTGATTTATTAAAATATTTACATCCAAATCCAATTAACGAAAGTGGAGGCATTATTTTCCATTCAGCCCTCGTATCAGAAATTACAAAAACTACTCAAAGTTACAAAGCACTTAACAGTATGAACCCACTTACCAGTGCAGATCCGCTGATCTCGATGCGAGCACAGTTTGGCTGCGGAGGTTGTCGTAAGGCCGTTGTATCCTCTTCTGAGTCAGCCTGGCCCACCACTGTTGCAACTGGTCTATGTATGATACGCCCGATACTGGCATTGGGCGGGAATTGACGTCCGAGCTGTCTGAAACGTGTTTTATAGAGGAGACATCTCTGGACCTCGCTAGCCACAGGAGTACCCCAACATCACACATACAGTTCATGGAGACTCGTGCCATGTGCTGACAAACATTGTCCTGCTGAAAAATGTCATCACGAGAGGTAATATACGAGTATTTCTGAGCTCTCATTCCCTGGTGTCCAGCATCGGCTGCTGTCGCTTACGTACGCCCCAAAAATCAGGATATTGCATTGTTTGACCAGATGGTGAAACACAGTGTTTGAAATGGACCTGCTTATGGTCTGTCAGGTATTTATAACGTTGCCACACAGGAATACGGGTCGCCACAGTGATCACTGAAAGCATGACACCTGTTCACGCTTTTTACATGAAGTACGAGGCATAGTAACAACAGTAAACACGAGGAGCACTAATGCGCTCAGGTAGACGTTCTGCCCGTCGTAGATTACTGCAACTCCACACATTTACATACCCACAAACGGCTGTGTACGTTTAGGAAACTACATTGACGTCCGACCGTGTTTTCTGGGTGCTCCACGTCTTTTTGGTCAGGGAATGTAGAATTTTTGTGGAGTGCTTCGTGCAATACAGGTAATGAATGTAAAGCAGCCAGTCGGATTGTTTTAGGGCTCAAAAACAGCTAGGGTCATACGCGCCCTTGTCAAAACTGTAGAACACGAAAACAGATGACATAAAAACGACTACTCCTTAATCCCAATATACGGATGACAGTTAAAAATAGGGACGTGGAAAAAGGGCTATAAGACACGGCATAGAGATACGGGGTTCCAGAACTAGAAATTAAATGTCATTCGCCATATTGCTACGACGGATAAAAAGTAAATCGAAGTCGACAGCCCGCTCGTTTATCCCTAAAACGGGCTATAATTCTGACGGTCCGCCATTCCCTGACGGAATGCTTTTTTACTCCACTTGCGTTCTCGTTTGTGTTTGCCATCTAACATTGGGCACAAAGTGGTGGAGGAGCATCACTTAAAAAGTGGCGATGGCTAAAAGACAGTGCCCAATAAGAGATCTCGTTAAAATGGTCTCCTCATGGGGTGAGGGAGAAGAAGAGGTCGTCCAAGTCCCTGAGAGAGGCTCAATAACCCAGAGCTCCCATGAAGGGAGGACCAGTAGTGATGCCAAGGTGACACCTCCTCCTGACAGACGGCAACACACCATCGGAGGGAGTGGAAGAACCAGCTGGCTGAGGTACGAGGACTGCAGTCTGGGCAGCACCATCAGCAGCCTCGTTTCCTGTCAGACCGTTGTGACCAGGAACCCACAGAAACATCACAGTGGCTCCATAAAGAGTGAGCAAGTGACAGCTTTCCTGGACGTGTTGGACTAAAGGATGAATGGTGTACAGCACACACAGACTGTAAAGGGCACTGTGTCCTCGACCCTGTATCAGGCCACCCCATACATCCAAGAGCCCTCCTGTAAATACTGGGCAGTGTTTTGGAGGCCGATACCGATAAACGTCGGCGGCTATGACAAAGGCACACCCGACACAACGGTCAGTCCGACAGCGCGATAGTACCTTTGTGTACACTGATTGAAGTTCCATGTGAAGGCCGTGGAACTGAAGGCGATAGAGCGATAATGGAGTAGTGTCCTTAGGAAGCAAATGAAGGCCAAAGTGAATAATGGCCGCTGCACGAAGCCAATGTGGTAAAGGGTTCACAACCATCTGGAAAGCTTCAGGTAGCTTGAAGTCAATCTGCCGAAGGAACAGCCGAAAGTGATCTCATCGAAGCGAGTCATCGAAAAAGAAGGAATAGGATCGTTGGCCACGCATGGAAGACTCTCCTCAGCAGATATGCATGCCGTTTAAGTCATGGCGGTAGGACAGCGCTAGTTCGGCAGCTTCTGCATACAGACTCAACTGGGCTAGTGTAAAAGGATTCAGTTGCAAATGGATGCCACGATGGTGGATAGTATTAAGACAGCATAAGGAGAACGGACGTGCAGATGCATAAACGAAACATGCATAGTCTAGTTTCGAACAGACAAAGGACCAGTAGAAGTGAAGGCGGGTGGTTCCATCGGTTACCCAGGACGTACTACTGCGGACACATACGACACTTAGTCCGCGTACAGCGGGCTGCCAGGTAAGACACGTGGGAGGACACATAAAGCTTCCTATCGAGCATTAGCCCCAGGAATTTCGTAGTTTCGAGGAACGGAAGAGCAACAATCCCAAGATGTAAAGACGGTGGGAGAAACCAGTTCCGCCGCCAGAAATTCATAGAAACGGTTTTTTTCGTTGAAAACACAAAGCCATTGTCGATGCTCTAGGAGTGAAGACGATAGAGACATCGCAGAAAATGCCGCGCAATGAGACAAGTCCTTGGGGAACTGCAGTAGATGGCAAAATCGAATACGAAAAGGAAGCCACAGATGCCTGCTGGGCGACAGGCCATTAAAGGCTTAATGGCGACAGCAAAGAGGACGAGGCTCAGGACAGAACCTTGAGGCACATCTTTTCCTAGATAAAGGTCTCTGACAAGGCAGAACCCACACGTACCTTGAACATACGGTCTTTTAAAAATTCCCGAAGGTGACAGGGAATGCGGCCATGGAAGCCCCACGTGTAGAGAGTACAGAGGATACCAGTCCTCCAGCGGGTGTTCTATACTTTCTCCAGATAGAAAAACACGGCCACAGTTTAGGATTTCCGAAGAAAACCATTCACGACATGGGTGGGCAAAGTGACGAGATGATAAACTGCAGAACAGAATGCTCGAAATCCACATTGCGCAGCGTTTAGTAAATTGTGGGACTCGAGCCAGCGTACCACCTGGGTATGAATCATACGTTCCATCACCTTGCAAACACAGCTGGTGAGAGAAATGGGGCGGCAGCTAGAAGGAAGTTGTCTGTCCTTACTGGGCTTAGATATGGGTATGACAGTAGTTTCACGCCAGCGTCTGAGAGACGTGCCCTCGGCCCAGATGCGGTTGTACGTATGAAGTTTCCCCGATAGAGAAAGGTGCTGCAAGATCTGAATGTGTGTATCGTCTGGCCCTGGGGTGGAGGATCGGGATGAGCAGAGAGCATGATCTATCGACATCTCAGCAAGATGGCAGCCCAATGTGTTGGAGATAGCAATACCTCCCAGTATGACATCATCTACTACGGTCATGCCGGAAATTGGGGAATGGATCTTGCTCCGAGAGAGCCGTCGGAGGTTGGTCCACATGTCAGAAAAGGGAATGGAACTGTTAAAAGAACTAGTGAATGAAATCCAGCTAGCTTTTTGCTATTCCGAAAAACACGACGACACTGCAATCATTATAAACAGTTGCGTGCAGATTTGCCATGGGAACGCAAAGCATTACGCAAGATATGTCGGGCATTGTCTGAAAACAGTGCTTAGGGAATTAGGACCAATGCAGGGCTGCGTGAACTCAATAAAAATTCTCCAATCACCACTTATGTAAAGGCACGAAGGTTACCGTGGTTAGGGCATACGCGGACAATGGAAGAACAGCGAGTGCCAAAGAAGGTGCTAACTGAAAAAAGCTAGAGGGTAGTTGCTCAGTGAGGAGAATATATTGGAATTGTTGGATGATGTAGAGACAGATCTGAGAAAGTTTAGGAGTACCGAAGTAGAGAAGGCTGACGAAGTCTAGAGAGGATTGGAGGCGACAGGTGATGGGCAAGACCCGGGCCTTTCTCGGGATGTAGCGCTGGGAAAGAAGAATAAGAGGAAGACACACGCGCATTTTTCCTTACTTAAGGCTGTAGGAATAAGGTGACCGCAAAAAAAAAAGCAGAAAGAAAATTGAGAAACAAGTTGCTGATAGAAAGTAGTGGAACTAGCTGCATATAGCTGTAATGAAAGCTGGACTTGTTCTCTCTCAGATTTTGCCATGTCTCTTCAACAGAAACGTACCGAAACGGATCATAACGAAAGGTTTGGTGTTCTGGTTGGCGCTCCTAAAGCCTGTTAGGATTTTTCACGTGAAGCAATTTGCTACCACCGAAATTTAAACACAACAACCAGTTGTGATGTTGCCATGAGGAGCGTTTTAAGTATGGTGTTGCGAGACTACTGTGACACCGCTGTTTACTGTGGTTTCGCTTAGGTAGGTGTTGTGACAGCTCAATCAGACTTACATGATATGGCGGAATTGTTTCAACACAAAGTTGATTAATATGCCCGTGTCATTGGATTAAAAGAAGAAACAAATTTCGCCAGTTGTCGGAAACAGGTCACAATATTAAAGCGAAGGCAATCAAAAACTGCATTAAACGACAAAGAAAAAAATTTAAGCGCACATTATAAACTGGCCCTTAAAGAATGAAGCAACAAAAGTTAGTCCTAGAGGAATGCGGTGAACTGTTAACGAAATGAGAAATTCTAAGTAGCTCAGTCCTTCCTCTTTGAAATGTTCCTCAGTTGCAGATTACCGGCGGCCAAAGAGCAACGAGCACGGGCGCCTGCTGAGCTGCTTCCAAAGTTCTGCGAACGACGTCAGGTGGGGCCGCAGCCCGCTCCCTTCGGTGGCCGCCGGCTGCTGGGAGATAATATATAGGAGGGCCCCCCTGCTGCACACCGCACAGTAAGCAGACGACACAGCCTTCTACATTAGAAATGCGAACAAGAACCAGGTCATCCATAGGCTACAAAGGGTTTCAGATGACACAGAAACTTGGGCTCATAGCTGGCGCATCACCATCAATGAAAAGATGCACGCTATGCTGATAACCCAAATGCTCGGAATCGCAAACGTCCTCATCGCCCCCCTTTCACCTTTCACCTTCACCTAAACGGAACCCTACTCCCCTGGCGCAGAACCGCCAAGTACCTTGGCGTTCAACCAGCTCCCTTCCCTGCTCTGTAGGAGTGAACGTTTATCAGGCCCTGATCCGGCCAGTAATCGAATATGCATGCCCTGTCTGGGGATATGCGGCGAAGCAGCACTTGGACAAACTCCAGAGGCTGCAGAACCGCGCCCTCAGGAGGGCACTGCATCTACCTTTCGGATTCCCTACCGATGACCTACACGCCGCAGCTGAAACCCCACGCCAGAGAGAGTGTTTCGAAGATCTGGCGAGGGCCTTCTGTGAAGGCTCTTCCAGATCAGGAAACGGCCTCATCCACTGCCTAGGTCACTATGACATGTCCCACGATAATCACAAACGCCCAATGACGATCTTCGACGACGAAGTCGAAGAGAAAATCCGAATATCGAATCCCTAATCCTGCTCCCTCCCACATACTACCAATCATCTCACCAACCTCTGGGTACCAGACACATACAGAACATTCATCACATTTCACAGACACTAAAAAATCACGGATTAAATCACACACACAGGTACACAGAGGAGTAAAAGCCGAAAGGCTACAAACTCCCGCACATACTTCCCCAAAGAGGGCAAAGTATAAGGTGAGAGCGAGTGGAGAGAGAGATCAGCCCGCGACCGACGACACCCCGACACTTCGCCTGAAGATAATGGAGATGCATTCCATTCATACGTTGCTACGAGACGACGACGTTACTCGACTGACAACCCGTGAAGATTTCACATAAGTCCCTTTCCCTGTCCATCTATATGATTTAACGACCAATGACATTTTAAAAAACTAGTCCTAGCATCCTCAGTTGAGGGCACTGTTTAGAAATAGCGGTTTTGAATAATAAAGAAATAGAATCTATTGTGCATCCATTATGAATGGAAATTTTTTATTACACTTATATAAATATTTAATGGACTTAAAATTTGTGTTAAAGAAGCATTAACATTAAATGAATGCTGCATACTGAACAGGAACAAACTAACTTCAACATACACTTCTGATGAACTGCAGTAATTTTTCAGGCAGCATTCTGTTAGCTGAGTCCTCGTTGCTTCTCACACAGACTTTTTTTGTTTTTGTTTTTCACAAATTGCAACAGCTTCTAAGATTTTCGCGCTGATTAAGAACAGAGAAGCATGGTGTTTTCCGAATGTATTTCTAATCAAAAACTAGTTTAGGTAGCTGTAGACCACGGTGTTTGTTAATTATGTTTTTTGTGATCTTGTGGTGACATTTCCATAGAAAGCTTCATGTCATAATATACACCTATTTTCACAAATTCTGTTTTAAAATTATTGTAATGTAACGAAACATTTTCTTAAAAATTTTGGTCCCCTATTTCACCTCAATAGGTGTCGAATTTACAAAAAAAGTATAAAACATGTATATTTTAATTTGACAAAGAAGCCAAAGGTCCATAGATTTAGCTTTGAAAATGCTTTCATAATGAAATAATTTCATAAAACTTTTTATTTCGTATTACACTCCTTTATGGTCTCGAGTTTCCGAAAACAGTGAAACACATGCTTCTTAAATTTCCAACGCTAAAGTGAAATACTAGTTTCCTTAAATATACCTTCAAAAACATTTTAGTAGTTCCTTAATGAAGGTATATTTTCAAGAAACCTTTCACCCTTATAGGTTGAATTTACATATGTGCTGAAGTGTGTGGTTTCTCAGTCAGACAAAAAAGAACACAAGCAGATTTTCGTTGTTCTAGCTCCAAAATTGTCTTAACAGTGACATGTTTTCAAGCAGCCTTTCATCCCCTATCTCACCCATTTAGGAGTGGTTTTTCGAACTGTCTTTCCCTAAACGATACCTACCATTAAAGATCATCATTCCTCCAAATTTCAAGTTTCTGTCCTCAGCAGTTTGCGCTGGGCTATGACGAGTCAGTCGGCCAAGACGCTGCCTTTATTTATAAAGATCAGTACACCATTCCACTGCTGATAGCGACCACGATCATAAACGAGATGTAGCACCACCGTGCTCTGACTTTGGTTAAAGTGTTTCAGTTTTAATCCTTTATTGACATGGCGTAATATGTGATGAACTCTTATAGCACTGGTAAGTTACCACAAGAGATACTGCAGTGGTTGGCACAGTGGACTCACATTCCCGAGAACGACAGTAAACCACGTACGGCCATCCTGATTTAGGTTTCCCATGATTTCCCTACGTCGCTCAAGGCAAATGCGAAAATGATTAAGGAAGGATATGGATGAAAATCACGCAGGATAGGAACCAAGGTTTGTGATCCGTCTATTACGATCCCGAAGTCGACAGGCCGTTAAAGACCTACCTCGTCTCTTCCTTTCCTTTGGTAGGTTCATCACACTCGTGCTACCACTAACTAACTTATTGTGTTGTATGCTGCCTACGTCTGTGTTTCTGTAACATGTGATATCAATGGATGCTCTTCATGTCTGTCGCAGTAATCAGTACCAGACAGTCCCATATCTCACACTTACATCTTCTGAACATATATCGGCGACCGGTAGCTACTCAGGTACACGTCAAATGTCGAGCCTGTCACTGACTCCATTCCGTGCATACACAAACAATTACACAGCACATGAACTAAGATTTTATATTTTTGCGTGGAAGACACTTATTAGGACTAAATTCAAAATGGTCCACATCCAGCCGTTCTCACCAAGGTGATCGGAAGGTCTCTCTCAATGGTAAGGCAAACGTCTGGACTGAAAAATACTCTCCTGAATATTCCCAACTGGGACTCTCTCTTCCCCACCATCAGCTGTCCTCTGTTAAGTGGTTTAATAGTTCCCGAATCTACAATGGGTCATTGCTCGGATATCCTACCCTCCCCAGAAAATGAAAAGTATCAAAAAATAAAAAGATGAAGTACTCCAAGAACCACAAACATGGAATCAGCCAGTGTTGCCCTAACGGTTATGGAGAATTTATCCAAGAACACCTCCTCTTGCGATTTTTGATCAATGTAATCACTATTAGTAGCTGAAATTTGTTGCAGAAATCAATTAGCGTTTCTCCTCTCTCATACTACCAAGGTCTTATTTTCTTGTAATCATTCTCCCCCTATTACGCTTTCGGCACTAGTGTTTGTTTTGTACTGCTGCCTCTGTAGTAGGTGTTAGAGGAAGCAGGCCCACAGAACACAGAAGAACAAGTGTGGACCCAGGGGGAAGAGAGTGGGAGCCATGACTCCCCCCCCCCCCGCGAGAAGATGTTTTTAATGTTTTTAGCAACATGCAAAGAAAATTTTTTTAATCAGATCCATTTCAGTGAATTACAAATAACATGTTCCACAGTAGATGTAAAATAATGCAACTATGTGAACAATATTTCCACTAAATGAATACATAAAAATTCTGAATAACTGTGGTCCACTGCAGATTATAACATTTGGACTTTTCCTATGTTCACTACAGAATGCTTAAACAGTACAAAAAATAAGATATTGAATTCAGAACTGAAAATAATATACATCAAAATAAAATCAAGCAATAATTAAAAATTTATCTCAGTTGCTGCTCTTTGATAGATTAACCATACGTTTATAATCTTAGTAGCAACATGTGGTCACTGATAATACTTAGAATGGCTATTTACAAAATACTCACACCCGCCACAAAATACAGTACAGGTACCATTACATGAAAGTTTAGTTTTACAAACATATTCTATTTCTGTGTGTGTAAAAACATTGTGTTCATATCAAATGTTTGTATTTTAAGTAATTTCACATTTGTATGCTGAGATTTGTATCTTGTTCATAAGTGAATTATAAGAAAAAATAACAACCAAGAAAGTAGCCAAAATCGCTAACGCACACCTTTGCGGTGGTGATCGACTGGGAATGATAATCCGGCTCGAATCCTGGTGGAGGACAAAGTTTTGGCTGCCAGTATTTGGCTGGCAAGGGGGGGGGGGGGGGGGGGGAAGAGGTGGCGGCTCAGAATTGCTGATCACTAGCTTTTGCACCAATGTCGTGGATTAAATTCCAAACCTGTCCTCTGTGTCTGATGAAGTGAGAGCTGCGACAGTGTTGGTGGTGATCCGTTCATCTGATGGGGACCTCAAATTCGGCGGTCTCTTTGGTACTATTCGAGAAGAGAGGACTACTACTCGCATTGCGTTTCACCCTCTTTCTTGTCTCATCATCATCACCATACGATATTAAAGATAACGCTACACCACATACGCACCACTACACTTAGCAGCACTCCACAAATACATGTACGTCACGTCTCCCACGTATCTGCAAGGAAAGGCCCCCGTGTACGCGGATGGCAGCCTTTCGCACAGGCGGCTGAACCCACATCGCGGGATCTCCCAGCCGACAACGCTATACGACATTTACATTTTTTCTCATTGAATTACACACTACTCTCATATATGTCTTCTGTTATTTCGTGTTCTGCTTCTGATGTCAGCATGTATAGCTCAAGTATTGCTGTAGAACTTGCTTTGCCATCGATTCTGATCAGAATTGTCCTATCACTGAACTGTTCAAAATTGCTCCTATCCTGCTGTAGCTTTAGTCAGTGGCAAATCTTAGTCCCGTCACACCGTTTACAGCCCACACACTGGCTCCGAAGCTGTTAAACTGAGGACAGTGTTACGACACACACACACACACACACACACACACACACACAGTTTTAATCAGGATTTCAGAAAATCTAATGCCTTCGTTTTCAGCTCTGTGACGGCACGCTCAGTACGCCTTCTACGCCGAGGTGATTTAAGGTGGTTTCCCGTACTGGTGACTGTCAAGGTCAAAAGTAAATATTGTGTGTGTATGGCAAGTCAGTAGATGTACTCAGTTTTCATGTTTCTTTGAGGCTGTGCCGTATGCATTTTTTTCTCTTTTCAGCTGAATGGCTGCTTATTTACTCATAGCGATAATCCATTATCTGTATTTGAGTGACATACAAATAATATGATTTCACGGCCTGCGCAGACAGTTATCCGTTTGCTGATCGCGGAGTTTCGATACTATACGCGGCTGGCAGCTCATGCGGGTCCCTACAGTGTCGACAGCGGACAATACCAGTATCGATATCCATCGAAATTAACTCCAGAGACAGCGAAATAAATCAAATACATTAAATTTTAATTTCACTCCAACCTGGACACCCCTGCCGTATTTGATAAGCGGATTGTCCTTATGCTTCAATATCCGGTGTGGCGCATGCATTTTTATTTAGTCTTTTTTATTTTTTGCGCAGTGGAACCATTCTCATTTAGCTGGGACACATACATGAGCGTGTAATTTCGTTTCTAATGTTTTTTCTGTTCACGGCGATGTCGCATCGCCGTCTCTCATTGCACATAGTGCATTGAAAAATTATTTTGCGCAGTGGTGGACGTATGAAGAGATAACACAGAGTCGCAACTAAGTAAAGGTTATGCGAGTATGGAAACACCCAGGACCTGGCGTTTATAGGTGATTACTCAATCTCATTTCTATGAATCAGATGTTGTATAACAAAAACTTACATGTTACTGGATAATTGTACATTTACAACAAAATGCCAGATTAAAGTGCATAGCAGAAGGTACATAACACTAATATTGCCCATATCTTTTCCTGTTCGTAATTTCTAAGCTAAATACAGGATGGTGCCAGCACAATGGTCGCAGAGCACGGGTTCTCCAAATTAATTCAGCAAAATTCTGAAAGAACAGATTCTTATTTCTTCGAAGGATTTCCAGTTTCGTCCCCCGAATATTTCTGTTACCTTCTCGTGTGTGTATACGAATTGGCTTGGAACTTAACAGCGCTTTTCCAAAACCAGTCATCAGCACTCTGCAGTAATTCACTAGTACTCAAGGGCAGCTTGGCCTACCCTACAAGAGACAAGTACCAGGCACCAACCTGTTCCTGGTATTCTCTGGAACTCCTAACTTCTTGAGACAGAGACAGGCAGTCCCTCTTCAGCACTATGCCAATGAATGCTGTAAAACGCTACTTAGCTTGCAGCCTGTCACAGTATTCTCGTAGCTGAAGTGCCTGGTGCTCCACCAGATGCTTCAGCGGAGCGTCACTCTCCTCTGAATACTCCACACTGAAACTGACCACTGACTCTCTCATCTGCCGCAGGCTAACCTTTTCTTTTCTTCTTCTTAATCCATTCTGGGTACATAAAGCCCTCTTCAGTATCCGTCTGGAACATTCCTTTAACCATTCCACGACAGGTGATCACCTTAATGTTTGATTGTCCTCTTAAATTCCATGCGAGATTCTTCCATCAGGGGCGTCGAAACCCTTTCTCTTATTGCACTGACTTTGTCCCCCGGCGCCTTTGGCGATGTGTCAAACGTAATGCTTACTGCGTTTCTGACCAACCCTCCTTCGGGAAACGTTATCTTCACCCGATATCCTGTTTGTTTTCCATCTGTCACATTGGCAGATTGGCCTGACCGTGGAACCATGCGTACTATTCTCGTTACGATCTGACACGTTATGAAATTTTCTAAGATCCCAGCGCCTCCCCCCAAAATTACATCAATGTGCACTACCTAAAGTGCTGCTAAAACATTTAAACTATAGTTACAAAGTTTTTACAGAAATTTTCTCTTATGCTACACCTGAAGGAAAACATGTTAACGTCTGATTCTTCAAGCTTTACAGGCAGATATATTGTAAAATGTCTTCACGGGTTTGCCGCCGGATGACGCTGTGCAAATTCCACTTGTCGGAAATTTTGCTACGTCATTCGGCGGGAAACCCCTGAAGACTATTTATATCTTAACGTCTATTCGTTATTACCACTCTGTCAATCTTTTTGCTCAGATGTCTTTCATATATTACCATTTCCTCGTCTGTGTCTACTGAGCGTAAGGGTATTCCTTTTGATTCAAGTGGTTGGACTACAGTTGCATTTACACAAATAGTCCACTGGCAGTTCCCATCTACAGGCTCAGAAACGCTATAAGTGCTTGTACAATAAACTAATTGCGCGGTATAGCAATACAATAACAAAAATAATTTAACTTATGTAACAATGGAGTAAGTTTGGACCTCCTTTTCCAGTTCTAATTCAAGATGTTCTTTATCTATGAATTTATCAACCTCTTCCTATCGCTTATCCACTATTCGTAAGTCGTCTAAGTTGGTGGTGATGTAATTCATATTGTATACCTAAAGCATTGATTTTTCGTCACAGCAATCTGAGTTCATGTGTACATTTTGTATTACACCTCCCCTGGTGTAATTCATCTATCACTTTCTCTGATTGAATATAAGGTGTGATATGTGTACCTTACAGTTTTTCCGAAATTTGGTTGTTCCTATGCCATTTATTTTAATATCCTTAGATGGGTAAGTGTGCACAAAACGGTCATGTCTTCCTCCTTAATTATTACCTACAACCGCTCACTAGTACTTAAACTATTCCATAAACTTCTTTATAATGAGACAATTTTCTTGGCATAATTTCTACGTACGTGAGTGTCACATACTAATTTTACTTCACAGTCCTGTTTACGCACTGAAAATAACCCAAGTTGTTTTTTACATATATTTCTTCATTTGTCCATTTCTTTACAGTTTAGTTGATCAGGTGATGGTTGAACGTACAGTTTCTTAGAGCTATCTATCAACAAATATTCTTTTTCTGTTTGTAAGTAAGCATATTGGTCTGTACCAGGAGTGAGTATACTTGCTAACTGTAACATGTTCGAATCCTGCCTCGGGCATGGATGTGTGTTATGTCCTTAGGTTAGTTAGGTTTAAGTAGTTCTAAGTTCTAGGGGACTGATGACCTCAGATGTTAAGTCCCATAGTGCTCAGAACCATTTGCACCATTTTTTAGTCTTGGACATTTGACAGTTTGAACTGGATACACAACTTGAGGGGCAAAAACGCCCTTTTGGGCGTGAATTACCACATTTAATTGTGTTGTGGACTGGCAAGACAGCCAATCCACAGTGACGGGTAACCGAAAGGCACGCGCTTAAACTCACGCAGGCGGGCGTGAGGTTATCGTCTCGGCAAATGAGATCGTAATTCTCAGTGAACCTTTCCTAGCAACGTCGACTGTACAACTGGGGCGAGTGCCTGGACGTCTCTCTAGACCTGCCGTGTGGCGGCGCTCGGTCTGCAATTACTGACAGTGGCGACACGCGGGTCCGACGTATACTACCGGACCGCGGCCGATTTAAAGGCTACCACTTAGCAAGTGTGGTGTCTGGCGGTGACACCACAAATAGTTCTTCGTGTTCCGTACATAATACACTTAATAATATATGTATTGCAAGAGTTGTTGACCTATCGTCATGAATAAGGCAGTCCTCTTTAGACCACGATATGGAGTCCTCAGAGAATATGTAATCAATTGTTCTAGTTTAATCATGCCATTTTTGAGATGTGGAAATTCATAGCGATCGAATTTATGGTTCCACTCAAACCCGATATCATGGCGCTGACTACAGCCACTTGTTCTTTGGGTAATTTCAACAACTGTTTTCATCTAGACGCCATACTGTAGCATATTTTGGACAAGAGAAAGGAGAGGGTTTTGAAGTTTACTTACTTGCTTACTTAACTTCTCCAAGTTATGTATAGCTTTGTCCTCACCTACTTCACTCCCCTCCTGCCATTTAAGGAAAGAAACACATTGTTCAATGAAAAGAATTTCGTCGTCCAAGGCTTGTACATCGGATGTAGGCTTAGGCTTCTTGTTACGTAAACGAACATCACTAACCCTGTTAGCAACATGGTCTACCGAGCATGCAAATGCAACATTTGTGCCCTCGAACGAGAGGTAGCTTCCAATAAAGCAATACATTCTTGAACCACGCTGAGGTAAGAATGACTTGCACTGCATGCGGTGCTCACCTCCCAGACTGTTTGGACAGGTCATTAATCACCAGGTCACAAAATCTCCCACATCTAATGACGCAACTCAGCCACATTACCCTTGCCAGGTTTGCAACAAATGCTTCATTCAGATGCATCGGCTCCAAAACGCTTCTTACTCCTATAGTAAGAGAATACTGCAAAAACCCAGTAAGCTGCAGTGACAAGTACAGTATTAACAAGCATACAACAGGATAAATTCTTATATCTACCAGACCTACAAAATACTGATTACTCTGTACCAAGAAACTCAATTATCTTGCGACAACTACTCTCTGCAACATTTTGAATGGTGGTAGTTAATTATGGAGCAGGTAAGCGTGGATGCAGGGGATCCTTCAGCAGTTAGCAACCAAGCCTTTTATTTAACATTTTATTTTGTCAGACAACCAAGGCTAAAAATTTCGCACACATTCCTACGTGAACAAACGATTCAGTTGGATCTTTAATATATTCAAACAATTCCTGTGACAGCACAATGAGTGTGGCCGTCAAACAATTAATAACTTAAGACTCATTTGAAAATGAGTTTTTAACAAGGAACTATTGGCCCTGGCCCTTAAAACGGTTAAAAAGTCACTAAAGCATTCGTTTTTATAAAAGAATTTGGAAGGGTCCAAATTTTCTAGCGCAAATTTAATTCACCTTACTTACAGATGAATGTCAAATGGTTCAAATGGCTCTGAGCACTATGGGACTCAACTGCTGTGGTCATAAGTCCCCTAGAACTTACAACTACTTAAACCTAACTAACCTAAGGACATTACACACAGCCATGCCCGAGGCAGGATTCGAACCTGCGATCGTAGCGGTCGTGCGGTTCCAGACTGTAGCGCCTTTAACCGCTCGGCCACTCCGGCCGGCAGATGAATGTCAGTGCGGTTGAGGTGTCAAAAGTTAAAGTCCAATGAACGTGTTGTCTGTAAAGAACTATGCTGCGTGTTTGGTTTTTATTCTTTTTTAGCGTTGTAGCAATGGAGACAAATGTAATGCAGTTGGCGGCAAAGCAATAGCCAGGACTGCAGCTGTCTACCCCAGCACCAGCGACCAGCGGCGAACAGTAATAATAATAATAATAATTATTATTATTATTATTACTCTGTTGTTAACGGTGGAGGGAACGCTGCTCATTTGCATGGAAAAGTAGTTGCGAATAACAAGGTAGAGAGGCAGTGTCGTTTTGACTCGAGTGCAGCTTAACACCGTTTGCGCTCGAGCTGATATCAGTTTAGTCTTGAATCGAACAAAGAGCATATATTAGTGCAGGCAGTCGGAAGTTGGTGGCCGAATTTGCGCTAGTGTGGTAACGATTTGTTGCAGATTACAGCCTGTCAATATAGCACCTTTAGTTCACGTAGTATGTCAGTCCAGCACCTGGAGCAGCTCGGTAGCTCATGTTGTTTAAATACCAGAGCTCCAGTAGCGGTGGCCTCAGTGGTAAATGTTTGATTCATTTTTTTTTTCAGTATCCGGTTTGCTCACTGAGGAGTTGCCTGCCCTCGTAACATAATGACAATCAACTATGCTATAAAAGAGCAAATAAGTATTGTTGTGTTCATAGTGAAAAAGAAAGCCTTCCTACATATCAATAAACAGAATCCCACCTACTGATTGCTAAAGGAAAGACAGAAAGAAATAAAGTGCAGCTGGTCCCGGCTGAGGTTCGAGTCCTCCCTCGGGCTTGGGTGTGTGTGTGTGTGTGTGTTTGTCCTTAGTGTAATTTAGGTTAAGTAGAGTGTAAGCTTAGGGACTGATGACCTTAGCAGTTATGTCTCATAAAATTTCACACACATTTGAACAGAGAAATAAAGAAAGAAAGAAAAACATTTAAATAAAATAACAATTTTAAGAAAAAGAATTAAATATGTGGTGTCTGTTGTTTTGCACACGCCTGAAAGAACAGACAGCACGTATATAATTAAAGTGAGGGCAACCAATTGAGCACTTCGGTGCAGATGCACACCGCTCTCGACCTCTTACGGGAATCGGTGAAATGCCGCGGGTAATGAGGATAACAAGCAAGGGGTGTTACATCAGTGGCGTGTGGGAGAGTTGAGCATATAGGTGCGACGGGAGGCGTGATAGGATAGTCCGTGCAGGAGCGACGACCACCGTGTCCTGGTGCAGTAGTCAGCGCTTCTGCCTGGTAAATGGGAGACACGGGTTCGAATCCATGTCTGTCACAAATTTTCAACTTTCCGCATTGATTTAAATCAATGCCCACGTGCAGGTGATGCCATTAATTCCCTTGAGTCTGAAAAAGAATTACTTCATAGTTAGCAAATTAATTTTCTTAATCAATGAAAAACTTCAAATATCTCCGTCTACTATACTAACAATAAAGTCCTCGTGAAAGTTTAAAAGGTGATACTATATATACCTTTTCAAGGAAATGCTCCGAAATATTTTGACTTATACGGTAAGGGAATCATATTACGAAAAGTTAACATTACGAAACATTTTGTTCTTGACGTGTAGTTACGATCATCGCGACGGTAGTGCAAAGATTTATACTCTCTAAACCAGTATAATTAACATTGGACAGTCGTATCTATATTGCAGTAAAAATACCAGGCTCGCTTTTTCAAAGAGCATTGCTGTAAAGGAACTGAATTTCGTACGTATGTAATTCGTGTTTCGGTATGTTTCAAGAAGTGAATAGCCAGCGATATAATTCTGCGCCGCTAAAAAGTACGCGACAGAACGCTATTTAATTGCAACTAAATGACATTCTAAAGTAAACAGATTTAATAGTTACTACCTGATACCCGGCGCGTTGCTGCTGCAGGAGAAATAATTGTGGAAATACCGCTTGATATTTAAGAGTGATCTTGTTCAATTAGGGATGATAGAAAGAATAATATTTATTTTATTGTCGATAATGTGTACATTTACCGAACGGTGTTAATGAAGGGAAAGCGTGGAATGAGCACATCTTCTCCATCCGACTTTCCATTAAGAATAATTGCCTCGATGACATTCGGCATCGGTTTCTTGACGGCGAGTCTTGCTCCAGTACACAGTCGGCGTGGATTAATGTTCCGCAAGAGAATAATTGGTACGCCGACTTTGAGTGGCAATTTATACGGTGTCACAGCAGGAAGATGAACCGAATTTTAAAACTCGATTGGATAATTAACATCTTCGTCCGTTGTCAGTCGACTTGTAGGCAGCAGAATAGCCTGAGATTTGTTATTGAATTGTGTGCTTGATTGCACTGACGTCAGTGTTTTTTGCTGCCAAAATAACACGTTCACAAATCTATGTACGATTCTTATAATTGGTGACAATTTGTGGAAAAGTTTTCTGAATGAGTGGTTCCATGGATGGTACAGTGACGCAGAACTCAAATGGAAATGAATTTTTGCGGTAGCATTTTTACTTCACCAGCTGTTTCGAAAATGTGGTTGCCGACGCATCGCGCTGAAAATGTACGCTGCTATTCGTCTTCAGTGTGAGTTTACGCACATGTGTCCAAAGATGCGATGCTTTGAGGCAAGCACTGAGCGCATCGGCTGGTGTTGATGTAGGTATCACTGGAAGAGTTTGTTTAAAGTCGACAGATAATAAAATGAGAGCGCCACCGAACGTTTGGGCATTTAATCCTAAATCTTTGAGCATTCGATCAAACGCTTCAAGAGGTTTGTTATGAGTCATTGTGCATGCGTCCCAAACAATGACCTTGCAAACTTTCATAACTAAGGCTATGAATTATTATATGTTAGAACTTCCGAGAAATGCATATTCAATGGCGATTTGAGCGCCGAATGCGCTGTTCGTCTACCATCTAATAATGCAGCCACAATAAGCGATGAAGCAAGAACCAAAGCAATTCCATTTTTAGATCGAATCGGAGCCAATAGCAAACTAATGAACGTTCTTCCAGTGCCGCCAGGCGCAAAGGGCAAGAGCAGACCTCCTCTGCCATTTGACACGGCATTTATAGTTGTCGTAGGCCAGTTTTTGTTCTGCAAGGGAAAGTTGTTCGTTTGCTTCAGCAAATGAACGCAAATCATTGGCATTGCACTGCTGTTGTCTAACTAAATCGTTATCACAAAGATCAAGTGCGGAACGTTCTAGAGCAATCATGGCAAGATGAATGAGTTCTTTGTTGTTCATGATTAAGCATATGTGCTCGATTTAAACCAGAGCTTGATTGAAAACATTGTCCGAAAAATCGATGCAATTTCCATTGCTAAGGGTAGGAACACGGTGCAAAATGTCTTCGCTCAAATTCTCTCTGACATTTTCCCGCAAACCTTTCGGGTTGGATGGTGAACGTGTGGTCAAAATCATTGTGAGAAATGTTCGGATTGGCCGCGAGTGACAGCTGGCACGAACAACATTGGTATGGCGACTGTGAATTTGGAAACTCGAAACACTCCAAACAGCCTCATTGCTGCTGACACATCGACCTGTTTGAAATTGAATCACTTCATCGTTGTGTGCAACATGCCATATCGCTGCGTTTCTTGGCGTATTTCCATATGTATTTGATCGATTTGACGGAATGACAGCAGTCGACGTTGATATGAGTTTCAAACGTTTCCAATAACAAAGGACAATATGGCACAATCCATCTGTTGTCCATTGAAGCGTCAAAATTTTTCATTCTGATCGTTATGAGTCCCATCTTGTGGTTTTCGGCTTCATCAATGCGTATTTCGTGAACTAAGTCTCTGGGATGCTTTTTCGTGCGTTTGTTATGTACCATGCAAGGAGACGGTAGATAAATTGCTCTGCACGGTTCATGCACCATGTTCTTCATCACAATATCGAACAGCAATGGATCTTATCCAGCATTAGGAATTTCGGCACAAATGACATCATGAAGTTGAGCTGCAGATATTTTCGTTTTTAGTCAAGTGATAATATGGGCCGTTTGTTCATAATAGTTTAATGTTCCGTCATTACAGGTACTAGCAGAGGCCTCACTTAGACGGATAGGTAAGTACTCTCATTCACACTTTTATGCATTGTACCTAATTACGGGAGCTATGTATCAACAGCAAGTGAACATCACGTCACATCGTGTCATAACGCCGCATCACAATGTCTCGTTGTGGCACATCACATTGCATCATTCAGAAAACATGATGCCCTCAGCACGGTACCGATTATATATCATTGTTAAGCCGCTGCTCCATTAGTAGTAGGTGACAGCATATTGTTAGAAACGAAGACATAGG
The DNA here is from genome assembly GCF_021461385.2 of Schistocerca piceifrons. Lineage (NCBI taxonomy): Eukaryota > Metazoa > Arthropoda > Insecta > Orthoptera > Acrididae > Schistocerca > Schistocerca piceifrons. Next base: position 1,073,121,000 of record NC_060139.1, read on the forward strand.
TAGAAATTGAGACATAATAGAGAATTCTAACCAAAGATACTGTATAAAAAATCTACATTGCAATACTAGCTAATGTGACATCATGATAAAATTCTGATGTTTCAAATCAAAGATTCGGCATATGTGTGTAGCACATCGCTAATACATACACCTCTAGAGAGATGAGTAGTAAAAATCATGTAGCCTGCAGGGTAGCCCTCCCCCCAGACTCCGACGTGTTGCAGTGTGTTCGAGAGTGTCGAGGCTTGTGATCACACCACACACAGACGGATGAAAACGTTGCGGCACATTGCTCTACAGGCTGGTCCCTAAGATTGCTGCTGTATCAGTTCTGACCTAGAGATCTCCCACGTGCAGTAATAACGGCAAGTTCATCCTCATGTAGGTATGTACCAGTCTTTGATGTTACCACCAATGCATAAGGAGCAACTCTCCCCAGCACTCTCATGTCGAACGAGTCAGTGAAGCGAACCAACTCCCCCTGTGATCATGACGACCATGTCGCGAACGAGAGAGCTCCACAGGTCCTCCTAACACTAAACCAGATCACCTCCCCTGGTGTGGTAGAGAAATTTGCACACTGTATGTGTAATCGTCTCCAATCTGGTGCTAGCACAAATGACATATGGTGAACTTTTGCATTTAACATTTGAAGATGCCACTATGGCCGCAGGACAATAGGTCATTGTTTTCATAAAACAGGTATGCCTCTTCATACGTAAAGCACACAAATGCAAAAGTACATCAGTAGTACTTTTCATTGTGCTCTATTTATTGTTTTAAGCCCATATTTTGCGGCACATCTGAAGATGGCCATTATAGACCGAAACCGGTAATCTGTTGACAAATTCTGTGACCCTATCGTAAATTAAATGAAATTTAATTCCCTTTGATGTCCTGAGTGAGAGGGAGTGGAGACACCAAGGATCCCAACGGGGCAGCCTGACACCAAAGCGTAACACGATGCTGGATTTGATAAGATCGTTATCTCGGCAGGAGCCCGTAGTGGTTCCCTACTCACCACTACATGAACAGCTGCTTTTGAAGTTCTGCCGTGCCCAGGAAGCGTGCACTGCTGATGAATGTCATATCACTGTGTTCAGCAATAAAATTCAGTTCTACACTGCTCCGCATGACTATCATCGGCGAACAGGCTGCGACCTTGGGAGAGGTTCCAATATTCGAATGCTCTGATGAGGCAGACCGCTGTTTCACCTGGCGTCTTGATGTGGGAGTCACCAGGTATGACTTCAGGTCACGGAAGGTAGCACTTGACGGAGCTCCGTCGGCACGACGGTACATCATGGGCATTCTGCGTACTCAAGTGTTACACCTCATGCGACAGTACCGTGGTGCCAATTTCGAACAGGAAAATTCTGCTCCACATGTGGCACCTTTCTCTACGAACTGTCTGCGTGAAGCTGAGGTATTCCCGTGGCCATCAGGGTCCCGAGATCTGTCCCTGTCCCTTACACAACATGTGTGTCCCGGTTCTGATGTTAACTCCGTCCCAGTGCAAGTATGAAAGGTATCGAGAAGCAGGTATAACAATTGTGGGCCAGCGTGCCTCAGGAGAAGCTACAACGGCATTATGGAACAATTCCCACCCGAACTAGTGCATACTGGTTCAAAAGGCTCTGAGTACTAAGGGACTTAACTTCTGTCGTCATCAGTCCCCTAGAACTTAGAACTACTTAAATCTACCTAACCTAAGGACATCACACTCATCCATAACCCAGGCAGGATTCGAACCTGCGACCGTATCGGTCATGCGGTGCCAGATTGTAGCTCCTAGAACCCCTGGGCCACCCCGGCCAGCAGTCATACTGGTAAATGGGCTCATACTGCCAAGTTCTGTGTAAATTTTACTCGACTTTGTAATCAATGAAGGAACATTACGTATCCTCCCAACCTGTGGAGTTTAATTTCGTTTTCCTCCTCCCCTCTTGTATACTTCACATATATTGTCAGGCAGTGTGTTTCGCTCTCAGATTAGTTTGTGAAGTTAAGTTAAAATTACCGCATTTATGAGTTCTTGTGCTAGTTCTTCTTCGATACTGCAGGAGTTTCCTATCGCTATTGAAGACTAAGCCTGTGGCCTGATTGTAAGAAGACAGTGGTCTGCAGTCGTCTGCTCTGGTCAAACTAGTAAGGACCATATAGAAGGATTTCCTAAGAAATGTAAAATTTATGAGAATATTTTGCTGCAGCTTTATTACGGTAACGAATAGAGAGAATTATTCTGCTCTGATCTCGCATCAAAGTTTGTCAGTTCGAGTCTGGCAACGAAGTTACGAGCATCAGGAACATCTACGATTTGAATGGGCAAGAACAGTCAAACCTTGAGACTTTATTCCAATCTGTTGTTAAATATTTTATTAAAATGCTTGTCTGATCATTCCTTCACATCTCTGTTCATCATATGTGGACTAGATTTTTAACGATTCATTCATGTTGATGTAAGTTTCATTGGCGTTAAGTGACTCTCGGTGAGAAGGTTTTTAAAAGCTTTTTACGCCCTGTTTTGCTTTACTGTGCAGTTTAAAACATACACAGCGCTGCCAAGGAGAATGAATGCCATTCACCTGAATCTCTATTACATCGTTTGTATTTCATTCGTTCTGTTAAAAATTGAAGTGAACTCGTTTTAATAGCTTTCAGTTGTTGCAATAATTTAATTGTATGGTAAAAACATTGTCACAGTCACCAGATATAGCATAGTACTTCACGTAGTTCTAAAAAGGAGTGTGGATTCCCCTTGCAAATCATTGAAGTAATTTGAAGATTCAGTGTCATCAGTTCAAGAAGAGGCGCCATTGATCCTAGCCTTTTCTTACAACTATGGTACGTTCGCTTTTTCACACTTGTGTTCCCATTACCTTCTCATTTCATACTTACTCTGTCCTAAAAATTTTTAAATTTCTTCATTTCGGCTGCTACCACTTACTCCTCCTCTTGTTTTCCAGTGATCCACTCTCCACCTTGACGTGGTATTCTTGAGTGTATATTGCACATTTTTTGCAGATAAGCACTGTCTTCCTTCAAGAACACTGTTCGATGTATGGTCATGCCGTAAGAATATGAAGTTGCATGTAGTCAACAAATTTCGTGGTTAATATTCATAAAGTGATGAATGTAAATTATGCAAAAACTGTACTGTGTGTAGTGTTTCTGTGTTTTTATGTTCCATGTGTTCGAGGACGCTGACCAGCGACGGCGGACTGGTACGAGCACGGTGACGCAGCTGCGGAAGTTGGTCGCTGCACGCGCCGAGCCGACACGCATGCCCCGGCAGAGGGCGACGTCGTTGGGCCAGCAGATTCGACACAGAATAACTTACAACACTGTTAATACGGAAAAGGACTTGTTACTATTGTAATTCTGTTCAGTTCCTCTCAGTATTGCGCTGAAGTCAGTCGTCTGATGGAAATATATACCGTACTACATATATTTTGAAGAATTATTAGTAAACCAGCGGAGAAGATAAACATTGTGAAAATAAAAAACCTGCTGTGGATAATATTTGTTTGGCAGTGTATATTCTTGAAGCTGGTTATCAAAACTGAACCTAGATCATAATCAGTTACAAAGGAGAGATACAGGATTAAATAACACGCAACCAAAAAATATTGGAAAGACGTGATTAATATGTTCTCATGATTATGAGTTTTTCATTGTTTTGGAAAAGGTAGGAATAGTTAAAACTTATTCAAAGTCGATACTGAAAAGTGGAATATTTTCATAGTTACGTTACGCGAACCACAGATATGCTTAACGCTATTGCGCGCCTGACTGTTTAGTAATATGCTTAAGCATTTCTGGTTGTCTTGACAACACAAACTGCAATATCTCCGAATACTAAAAGTAGCTTAACTTTAATATTTCCCACATGAATCTTTACGAGAGTAAAAGCTATTAGCGCTCGTTTGTCCTTTTTGAAAATTCGAACCGGGAAACACATACAGAGGCAGCGTTCAATATCGCCCCATAGCAAGGTCTGGCTGATCTGTGGATACATTTCTGTAGCCAGTACGTGTCCAGGTGCCCGCGCGTCGTAACCTTCACGCTGTTGCGCCACAGTTTCAGGAGCACTGTCGTTTCATTTTTGGAAATTAATGACATTCATTTATTTTATGTTTGTAATAGCCAAATCTACGACTCACTGTTCCGTGGCTGTTCGAGATATCTGTTGCTTAATCAGTTTTATATGGTCGACAGTTTGACGGAGTATTCGATGCCGCACTGCGTAAACAATTTTCCTTACATCTATGTCCTCCGTTCTTGTATGTATGGTATTGTAGATTTCGGTGCCATATGACCGCCTACTCCGGCTTCTGCCAGAGATGCATCTTGTACCCAGGTCCCGGGAAACATACTTACTCACCTTATCCGTAATCGTTTGATAAACATTTACTTGCTACCACTCTGCTGCCCTGTATCAGTAAGTCTACTGAAGCCGTGGAAAAGTGAGCTCATTCATTACGGGTCAACCTGCGCTGTTTCGTTAGTTAAAAGGCACAAAAGCTGTGCTCGTATTGTCAGGAGCAGTGCAAAGTGAGGGTAAATACCAATACTATGAAGTAAACGGTTACAATTAATGTGAATCAGTGGACTCAGTCAAGAGTGAAAGAGGAGGAGGAGGAGGAGGAAGAGGAGGAGGAAGAGGAGGAGGAAGAGATTAGTGCTAAACGGTCAGTCAAGTTGATCATCAGAGTCAGAGCACAAGCTCTGATTGGGGAAGGCTGGAAATCGGTATTTGCCTGAAGCGATGTAGGGTAGTCATGGGAAACCTAAATCAGGATGGCTGGATGCGGGTACGAACAGTCGTCCTACCGAATGCTCGCTCGGTAAGAAATGGATGTGATATTCAGAATTCCACAGCTTGCATGCGGAATATGTTAGGGACATAACCTCGAAATCGATAGCATAATGGATTGAACAAAACAGCAATGAGCAGAAGCGTAAGTAAAACTGTTTGTGCGGTAAAATCACGTGTAGCTTCCATTATGAACCTAATTAACTTAACACTGATAAATCTACAGGCTACATGAGCATATTTTGATTTCCGTTTGCTAAATGAACCAGATCGGAAATGGAGTTTCAACGAAAATGTTAAGATAGTAAATTATTTTGTCGATGCAGCACTTTGGTCGATCTTCCGACGAATATAGTCAGTTGAAAACCGCTTTCCCTTCCCACCTACTTCCTTTATTACGATGGATGCACGCGTCATTTGGTTCTCTCGTGTTCAGTTTTGCTTCTGTTTCTACCCTGTGCGGATCCAAGACAGACAATTCCGATGTGTCGCCAGCACGAAGCTGCGAATCGAAACAAAGCTATGAGCATTGAAATAAATTCTGTTAGCACGATTGAAACTTTACGGCAGGAAAATTCGTAAGCGGAAAAGACGGGACGGAAGGCCGTTGTTTGTCTTCGCTTGGTCTATATAGTGGCAGTTAAAAAAAAGTCTGTTATGACTCCACCACAGTCCCTCCACGACTGTACTGTTTATGTAACCAATAGTTTGTACGTATCTACCAGACACTATATGGTACTCATAAGAAATCTTTACGTATACACAACAAAGATAACAAGGAAGATTATCATTAAGATATGAGTGAAATATTTGATATATAATACTGCTGATAATAATTGTTAGTGGTGTAATGTTTCTCAAGTGAAACTGAGAGACCAGAAAAATGTTATTTGAAAGCGAAGAGGAATATGAGCCACTGCATGCAACCAAATAAATTACAATACCTTCTCAGTGCATTTAAAACGAGCAAAAAGCTGTTTAAGAAAAGAAAGGCGTACTGCGCAGCGATCTCATGCAGTGTGGTCAGAAACAGAGTGAAAAGCTTGTAATGGTGTTGCAGAGTAGCCTGTGCAGAGACATAATAGTTTAGAAATAAAACTTGAAACGTTGCACCATTTCCGAGCAAATTAGCTTCGAAATTAGCCAATCAGGCCGTTGTTATGAATTGGTGGGTAAAAAGCTGGAGTGGAAGGTACTATCTTTATTTTTGGTGGGAAATGTGTTCAATTGATGAGACGTTGGTGTTGGACAGGGAGGAGTTTACTAAGTGTATTACCTGTAGACCAACAACTGAGGACTGCATACGTAGCCTCCTAGATCCCCCCTGCGGGTCCGGGGATTAGAATAGGCCCGAGGTATACCTGCCTGTCGTAAGAGGCGACTAAAAGGAGTCCCACCCCCTCAAGGGGGTCGTTAGCGCCTGCGTCCGGAGACGGACGGTTCCACTACCTCTATTTGCGGTCGTTTTGCTTTTTCACTTCTCATTTCTTCCTTCCTTTGGTTGGTTCCTTTCTTTGCTCTTCTCCACCTCACTGTCTTCCTTACTCTTTCCCTTCTCTTCTTCTCCTTGCCTTCTCATTGCCTTCTTCTCCTTGCCTTCCCATTGCCTTCTTCTCCTTGCCTTCTCATTGCCTTCTCTGGTCTCCGCCTCGGCGTTTGAGACAGTCTGTCCTCTCTCTCCCTCTCTCTCTTCTTTTTCCTCTTCTTCCTTCCTCCTGTGCGTGCCTGAAGGCCGACCCACGCGTTCGCACGCGTAGCCGGTGATGGGGTAACACGTAATTCCCCGCCCTGGGTAGACATGTAAGGCACGCACGTACCCCCTGGTAAAGGCAAGGCCCAGGGAGGGGTGATTGCCTGAGTTGACACCTTCTGACCATGCCGATTGGTCCCTCCGTCTGTTTCTCGGGAGGTGTGACCTGAGGTGTAAACATTCACCTAAGGCGGGAGTGCCCTCTGAGAGGGTCCCCACAAGGAAGGAGCGCGCCTTCGGAGACGCTGGCAATCATGGGGGATTCCTCCACAGTGGATTTCACTCCATCTCTCTCGACTTCTGCCCAAAAACGGAAACATGACCAGCCACCAGTGACAAAAGTACTAGCGCCTGCCCCACAGTTCCTCGTCGTTTCTCGATTGGAGGACGGAAAGGATTTTCCTCTGTCAACCCTTTCGTTATCCAGAAGGGCGTAGATGCCATAGCCGGATCTGTCAAATCTTGTACCAGGTTGCGTAACGATACCTTATTACTAGAAACTGAGAGCGCCTTTCAGGCACAAAAACTGCTTCGGGCCACCCTGTCCGGGTGGAGGCTCACCGAACTTTGAATTCGTTTAGTGGTGTGGTCTATACTAGATCCCTCGACAGATTGACTGATGAGGAGATTAAATCTTTCCTCGCTGAGCAGGGCGTGACGGCTGTCCATAGGGTCATGAAAAAGGTCAACAATGACCTTGTACCGACCCGGACACTTTTCTTGACCTTCGATAGTGTTAAGCTGCCATCGCGCATCAAGGCGGGCTGCGAGGTTATTTCTGTTCGCCCCTATGTCCCGACACCTACGCGCTGCTACCAGTGTCAGCGTTTCAATCACACTCGACAGTCTTGTTCCAATGTGGCTAAATGTGTCACTTGTGGCAGGGATGCCCATGAGGGTGACTGTCCACCTCCGTCTCCTCATTGTGTGAACTGTCGGGGTGACCATGCCGCATCCTCCCGCGACTGTCCTGTCCATAAGGAAGAACGCTGTATCCAAGAAATTCGGGTCAAAGAGAAATGTCCACCTCGGCTGTTTGCAAGCCATTGGCTAGTAGGAAGCCCACACTGCTCCCAGTGGGGAAATACGGTACTGTCCTCGCCTCTCCTCGGACTACCAGGGAGGTGGCAACCCAGACATGCGATCTGACCTTCAGCACCACGGTCGTCCGTTCGGCCAGTGCTAAGATCGCGCGGTCGACGTCTCCTCTTCGTCCCATCACCCCACAGACACCAGCCCCTTCATCAGCTTCTGCTAAGACGAAGACCCAGAAGTCTGATGCACGGGCCTTCAAGAAGGAACCGTCCTGTGCAGACTTCCTAAGTACCTCGACCTCCCAGCCTTCGACCGGTACTTCCACCAAACGTCCTTCCAAGAAGGCTCGTAGGAAGCACAGTTCTCCTTCTCCGCCACGGCGCATTTCTTCTCCTGTGCCACCCAGCGGTTGCCGCCCCAGGCCGTCATCCGTTTCGCCTGGCCGCACCGCTGGTAGCCGAACATCTGGCCGTTCGTCGATGGAGGAAGCTCCCCCTCCCGGCCATCTTCCCAAGATGGCTGACGAACCTATAGACCCAATGGACGATGACTGTCCGCCTACTGATAGCGGAGGCAGTGCTCGCTCGAAGCCAGGCCCTCAGAGGCCTTCGAGGTGACCCCTTCTTTCATCTTCCTTTTCTTCTTACGATGGCACTTATTCACTGGAATTTTCGCAGCATTCACTCCAACCGAGAGGACTTGAAGTTGCTGCTCCGCTTGCACTTCCGCTCGTCGTAGCCTTCCAGGAAACGAAGCTACGCCCATGCGATCAAATTGCCTTGGCACACTACACCTCTGTGCGTTTTGACCTACTCCCAGTGGTAGGTATCCCAGCTCATGGAGGGGTTATGTTGCTGGTCCGGGATGATATTTACTACGATCCCATCACCTTGCACACCGGCCTGCAGGCAGTTTCCATCCGCATTACTCTCCCCACTTTTACATTTTCCATTTGTACCGTTTGCACTCCATCGTCATCTGCCGTTACCAGGGCAGACATGATGCAACTTATTGCTCAGCTACCTGCACCATTTTTGTTAACTGGCGACTTCAATGCCCACCATCCCCTTTGGGGCTCTCCAACATCCTGCCTGAGGGGCTCCCTGTTAGCAGACCTTTTCAACCAGCTCAATCTTGTCTGCCTCAATACTGGCGCCCCTACTTTTCTTTCGGTCACATCTCACACCTATTCCCATTTAGACCTCTCTATATGTATTCCCCAACTTGCACGCCGGTTTGAGTGGTATGCACTTTCTGATACATATTCGAGCGACCACTTCCCGTGTGTTATCCATCTCCTGCAGCATACCCCCTCTCCGTGCTCATTTAGTTGGACCATCTCCAAAGCAGACTGGGGACTCTTCTCTTCCAGGGCGACCTATCAGGATCAAACCTTCACAAGCTGCGATCGTCAGGTCGCACACCTCACGGAAGTCATTCTCGCTGCTGCTGAATATTCCATCCCTCACTCTGCTTCTTCTCCACGTCGCGTACCGGTCCCCTGGTGGACCGCAGCATGTAGAGACGCTTTACGTGCTCGTCGACGTGCTTTACGCACCTTTAAACGCCACCCTACAGTGGCGAATTGTATCAATTATAAACGATTAGGTGCGCAGTGTCGTCGTGTTATTAAAGAAAGCAAGAAAGCCGGCTGGGCTGCTTTCACAAGCACCTTCAACAGTTTCATTCCTTCTTCTGTTGTCTGGGGTAGCCTGCGCCGGCTATCTGGCACTAAGGTCCACTCAGCAGTTTCTGGCTTGACGGTCGCGAATGACGTCCTTGTGGCCCCTGAGGATGTCTCCAATGCCTTCGGCCACTTTTTCGCCGAGGTTTCGAGCTCCGCTCATTACCACCCTGCCTTCCTCCCCCGCAAACAGGCAGAGGAGGCTAGGCCACCTTACTTCCGCTCCTCGAATCGTGAAAGTTATAATGCCCCATTCACCATGCAGGAACTCGAAAACGCACTTGGCCGATCACGGTCCTCCGCTCCAGGGCCTGATTCTATTCATATTCAGATGCTGAAGAACCTTTCACCTGCGGGTAAAGGTTTTCTTCTTCGTACTTACAATCGCTTCTGGATTGAGGGACATGTTCCCGCATGCTGGCGCGAGTCTATTGTTGTCCCGATTCCTAAGCCAGGGAAGGACAAGCACTTGCCTTCCAGTTATCGACCCATCTCGCTTACCAGCTGTGTCTGTAAAGTGATGGAGCGAATGGTTAACTCTCGATTGGTTTGGCTGCTCGAGTCTCGACGCCTACTTACCAATGTACAATGTGGATTTCGTAGGCGCCGCTCTGCTGTTGACCATCTGGTTACCGTGTCGAACTTCATTATGAATAACTTCTTGCGGAAGCGCCCGACCGCGGCTGTGTTCTTTGATTTGGAGAAGGCTTACGACACCTGTTGGAGGGCGGGCATTCTCCGCACCATGCATACATGGGGCCTTCGCGGTCGCCTCCCTCTTTTTATTCGTTCCTTTTTAATGGATCGACAGTTCAGGGTACGTGTGGGATCTGCCCTGTCAGACACCTTTCGCCAGGAGAATGGGGTGCCACAGGGCTCAGTTTTGAGCGTCGCTCTCTTCGCCATCGCGATCAATCCAATAATGGATTGCCTCCCAGCTGATGTATCAGGCTCCCTTTTCGTGGACGATTTTACCATCTATTGCAGCGCGCAGTGTACACGTGTCCTGGAGCGCTGTCTTCAGCGTTCTCTTGACCGTCTTTACTCCTTGAGTGTCGCCAATGGATTCCGTTTTTCTGCCGAGAAGACGGTCTGTATTAACTTCTGGCGCTACAAAGAGTTTCTCCCACCGTCCTTACGACTCGGTCCCGTTGCTCTCCCAATCGTGGAGACAACAAAATTTTTAGGTCTTACATTTGACAGGAAACTATGCTGGTCTCCACATGTCATATTTGGCTGCCCGTTGTACCCGTTCTTTAAATGTCCTCCGTGTTCTCAGTGGTATGTCGTGGGGAGCGGATCGAACCTTCCTGCTTCGTGTATATCGGTCGATCGTCCGCTCCAAGCTGGATTTTGTGAGCTTCCTATACTCCACTGCACAGCCATCCATCTTACGCCGCCTCAACTCCATACAACATCGGGGTTTACGATTTCGATCGGAGCGTTTTATACTAGTCCTGTAGAGAGTCTTCATGCTGACGCTGGCGAATTGCCACTCACCTACCGGCGCGATATACTGCTTTGTCGGTATGCCTGTCGGCTACTGTCAATGCCCGACCACCCGTCTTATCGTTCCTTTTTTGACGACTCTCTCGACCGTCAATACAGGTTGTAAGTCTCTGCCCGGCTACCCCCTGGAGTTCGCTTTCGTCGCCTCCTTCAACACCTTAATTTTTCACTCCCTGCAACCTTTCGAGTGGGCGAGAGCCTCACACCACCTTGGCTCCAGGCTCAGGTTCGCGTTCACCTTGACCTCAGCTCGCTCCCAAAAGAGGTTATCCCGGTTCAGTCTACCACTCCCGTTTTGTCGAACTTTGTTCGAAGTTCATTAATATGACCTTCATTTATACAGATGGCTCTAAGACCAATGACGGGGTCGGGTGTTCTTTTATTGTCGGGGCACAAAGTTTCAAATACCGGCTCCATGGCCATTGTTCGGTCTTCACAGCTGAGCTCTTTGCCCTCTACCAGGCTGTTCTTTACATCTGCTGCCACCGACATTCTGCTTATGTCATCTGCTCCGATTCCCTGAGCGCCATCCAGAGCCTCAGTGATCCGTATCCGGTTCACCCTTTCGTGCACCGGATCCAACGCTCTCTTCAGCAGCTGGTGGACGTCGGTTCTCCGGTTAGCTCTATGTGGGTCCCTGGCCATGTCGGTATCCCTGGGAACGAAGCTGCAGATGCCGCGGCCAAGGCTGCGGTCCTCCATCCTCGGATAGCTTCTTGTTGTGTCCCTTTGTCCGATTGTAGCCGGGTAATTCGTCGGCGCATTTTATCGCTGTGGCATGCCGATTGGGCTGCACTTACAGACATCAAGCTTCGGGCCTTGAAACCTCTTCCCGCGGCTTGGACGTCCTCCTCCCGCCCTTCTCGGCGGGAGGAGCTCCTTTTGGCCCGGTTACGCATTGGACACTGCCGGTTCAGCCATCGCCATCTGCTGACAGCTGCGCCGGCGCCGTTCTGCCCATGTGGGCAATTGCTGACGGTCCGCCACATTTTAATGTCCTGTCCGGATTTTAACACACTGCGTCTAGATCTTAACCTGCCATGTGCTCTAGATGCCATTTTAGCGGATGACCCACGAGCAGCTGCTCGCGTTCTTCGTTTTATCAATTTGACAAACCTCTCTAAGGACATTTGATGATGCTGTTTTTTAATCCTATGCCTGTCAGTCTGTCTTTTATCGTGTTTTCCCTTTTAGTTGTTGTTTTAAACTTATGCCTCGCGGTGCATTCTTAACGTAGTCAGGGCGGTAATGACTATTGAAGTTGTGCGCCCTAAAACCACAAAAAAAAATAGCCTCCTACATGAGGAAGGAGGAAAGTGATAATGAACGAGTGTAAGGGGAATGGTTCTCTGCAAATAATGGTGAAATAGCAGGCTGGGTTGAGGATACATTTCAAAAATCATGAAGACTATTGCCTGTGCTGGAACTGTTCATCTTTTTTGAAATGGAATACCACAAAGCTGTCTCTACACCACAGATTGACTGGCCACTATCCCAGACTGAATGAACCAGAGATGCTCGCCTTGGTGGATAGCACTCAACTCAGGACGCTTGGAACGAGTTTTGCCCCAAATTTCACCCAAAATTGGTGGGGAACTGCCCCACAGCCACTACTGGAAGAATTGCCTCCTATCGATCTACAAGTGCACAGGTGCTGAGAAATCTGTATGCATATACTTGGTAAGAAGGGATAGGGCAGCATACTGGTACTGAAGTGTAGGAAAGCCAAAGCATACTACCACAACTGAGGGAATCACTGCTCTAATTACACATCGAAACTGTCATTAAAAAGCCCACCACTTGTAAACAATGTGTCGTAATGGAACACATGGACTGAGAATTGAGTGAAATCATTGTAATACCACAACTACCTCAAACACTGACCCCATAAGTTCTCACCGGGAGACAGCAGCGGCAGCTTCACCTGTATTGACCTCGATGTGTGGAAAGAGACTAACCAGCTCAGAATCAGTCTTACAAGCCCAACTACCCTCATTCCTCCCACAGATAGGGATACCGGTTTCTCAGGCATTTTCTAGCCCGTGTTGATGGTACACATAGAGATCTATCTCCTGATAGTGATATACTGCTTCCAGCCTGCAGAAACCAGTTAAACATCGACAAAAGTCTCAAGAAAGGACATTCCCAGCAAAAGTATTTCTCAGAAAGACTGACCACCTTGGAACAACAGCGAAATACCTCACTACCCATCATGGCTGATGGAGTGAACGGTCAACAGCAGTGTGCTTCCAAACTTTCTGGATATGTCGTCACTGTCTGAAAGTTGTACTCGGCTAAGTAAAATCAGGCTCGTGCAGCGAAAACGTTGAAATAATACTTCCCATGGAAATGAGACACACACTGGCTTACAGTGAGCTGAGTATTATAAGGATCTGTCCGCCCGACAGGTGGAGAGCAGTCCTGCAGTCACTAGCTTCCACTGCTGGTGGTGTTTATAGACCATCATCACTCGCATTTATTCTACTTTTTCAGGTAGAGTTTCCAAATGATGTCTGGTGGAGATTTGAGACGCTACACTGTACCGAATAAGCGCTGTGTGTGTATATGCGTGTGCGTGTGTGTGTGCGTGTGCGTGCATGCGTGAGTGTGTTCTTGTTTATTGTGGAAGGATGAGATTAATTCTGTTAAGGTGGCGGAGGGATAGATGGTGGAGAAATTTTACACAGTTCACTTGCTCTTATTGGAGTAAAGAAACTGGGTGTCTGCCTAAAGCGTTGACGTCCTTAGCAGCTCAGCTGCTGTAATGTCAGCTCACTTATTAAAAAAGTGATTGATTAAACACGAAAACTCTTTTGCTGCATCAGGTGTTATCACGATGTTTTCTCCAGGTGAGATATGCCTCCTACAACGAATATTATGGTGACAGACCATTCCTCACATAGTGTAATGAGTGTAGTCTTACACTTTTAAAAACGAATACTGTGACAATGAAAATAATGTATATAGTACTAAAAATCAACGAAATCTCCAGGAAATGAAGTATAAAGTGGTTTTACAGGTGAGATTCCTATGCTTGTTACAACAAATATTGAACTGACCGACCTCCTCACATTGTGTAGAGGTTGTAGTCTTATGCTTTTTGAAACAGATACTGTGAGTAATGCACTAAAATCAATGAAAAATCGGGCTAAATAACTGTAAACTCACTCTCCATGTGTAATATTTATGCTTGCTACAGCGAATACTGTACTGACAGACCTCACCTCAAGTCGTGTAAAGGGCGTGGCCTTATGTTTTTAAAACGGACATGTACGAAAGAACAGACACCATATCCATGTAAGTATATAGTTCTGGCAATACCGGCCATGACATTCCTCTTCCGTGCGGATGCACACATGTTACCTGAACTCTTATGGGCCTTGGTAAGAATGCCTTCCACGAGTAATAGGTGTGTTGGGGTGGGACACTACGAATGTAGTGTGTGGACATACAAGGTGAGAATGTAGGTATCGCAGGAGGCGCACTATGCTCTGTGCCTTCCGTGGCTCAGATGGATAGAACGTCTGACATTTAAGCAGGAGGTCCCGGGTTCGAGTCCCAGTCAGGGCACACATTTTTTCACCTGTCCCCGTTGATATATATCAACACCGGTCAACAGCTGAAGGTATTAATATATAATCAGCAGGTCTGTCAGAGAGCCACGGCCAAGCCATCCATGGTGGCGGTTGTGCGCCGATCTCCAGCTCTACCAGGTGCTCACAGACCAGAGAGACAATGGTCGTGACCGTCCAGCCATCAATCGATCTATTTGAATGAGGGGAATAATCATCCATTGCAAACACTCGTCAGATTGAATCTTCTCAAATTTCCATATAAAAATCGGAGGATATACGCAACACAAACGACGGCTTCTGCTGCCGCTCAACCGGCATACTGGCTCGTTCACTATTCAGCCACCCAGAGCGATGACGTTCGGACTTGGCGCACGGCTGCGAGCTAGAGCCGAGTAGCCAAAGTCTTTCCTCGTACCTGCTTGTCGCATCAGGCTAAGCTGCGCTTCTGGTCAGCCAAAACCTTGTGACAGCTCCTGCTGCTCGCCATGGCACACTGTGGGACAAGCAGGCACACACCCCAGTTTAAAAAATCCATTTTACCCAAACTGGGATGGGGATGCTGTGGTCCATACACTAAGAATTTATCGTGCAGACTCTAGATTTCTCTCATTTATATGGGTTATTTTCGAATACAAGGCAAATCAGACCACACACATGCTGTCACATCGCTAAAGCATCATCACTAGGTGAAAATCCTGTACATACGTTACCTGATGTTACTATGCGCGAAATACGGCACTGTAATGTTTCAGATAATATAACGTTTCGTGACAATTGCATCACCTTTCCTGAAATGGAGCATATCTCCATAATACGAAGTTAGAATATCATAGTGCTTCAAAACACGTCCCACTGAATCATTTACATTGCTGTAACAGACTCACGCCACTATGCATAATTCAGAGCCACTGCAAGAGCAGGGGGAGATAGATTCGGAACTTAATCTCAACATTGCTCATATCTTGCCTCCACATGTTGCTCGATAGTGAACTGACCATGGTAATTTATTCTGTCTAGAGCAGAGTTCATCTACATGAGTAGTACGCATATGCATAGCGCTAGTTATTTATTTAGAAGCAAACTCAGTACCGACTCCAGAATAAGATTTTCACTCTGCAGCGGAGTGTGCGCTGATATGAAACTTCCTGGCAGATTAAAACTGTATGCCGGACTGAGACTCGAACTCGGGACCTTTGCCTTTCGCCGGCAAGTGCTCTACCACTGAGCTACCCAAGCACGATTCACGCTCCGTCCTTACAGCTTTACTTCTGCCAGTACCTCGTCTCCTACCTTCCAAACTTAACAGAAGCTCTCCTGCGAACCCGGGTAGTGCAAAACCTTTTTTGATGTGTGTAGTTGCTCGCTTATAAGTGGAGTATATTTCTCTCATCGTAAAACAAGCTGGTACCACTTTCAAGAAAATCACTCCCATCCAACCTAGAATGTTCGGTATTGGTTGTCAAGCTGTTGTTTGGTCCTACCAGAATTGCTCACTATAGTGAATGGAATTTGCCTGCTGAATGTATGTTTAATGACTTTTGGATGGTGTTCACTATTTATTTTGTTGTATATTCAACGCTGGATAAATATTGTTGGGTCAATATTCATTTTAGCAAGCCATACGTTCACACCACAAACGTAAGTTTGCACTTATTTAGCTGGAGATATCATTGATTTTGGTATTGTTTCCGCTATTTGCACTGTTGCTGTCACCGTATTCCTTTAGAAGTATAAGACTACACCCTTTAAACGATGCGAAGTAAGGCCCATAGATACAATATTTGTTGTATCAAGCATAAGAATCACACTTAGAGAGTGATTTTAAACTTATTTAGGTGGAGATTTTATTGCTTGTTGCAATATATCCATTGTTTGCACTGTCACAGTATCGGTTTCAAAAGCATGAAAATACAACCTTTACATTATGTGAGGTGAAGTCTGTCGGTACAATACTCGTTGTAGCAAGCGTAGGAAACACACCTGGAGAGTAAGTTTACACTAACTTAGCTCGAGATTTCATTGGTTTTTGTACTATATCCACTATTTGCACAATCACAGCATTCGTTTTTAAAAGTACAAGACTACACATTTTACACGATGTGAAGTGAGGTCTGTCGGTGCAATATTCGTTGTAGGGAGCATAAGAATCACACCAGATGTTTTGTTACTACTCCTGCGAGGTCAGTCTTTTCGAGAAATACGTGTAACTGCTTGGAGGAAGCGTTGTTTTCCTGAGTCTTTTGCCCATATGTTACTGATTTCTGCAGACCGGAAACAGCACATCATTGTGAGCTAATGGATCTCTCTGTGTACCATCAGACAGTATAGCACAGGCCCTGGAAAGCAGTATCCCTAGCTACAGGAAATGGCAATGTAGGAGGGGATGTAAGATTTATTCTAAGATGGATATCCTGTATCTGTACATTGAGGTGAAGACACTTGCTGTTGCTGCTGCCATTCTCTCCTTGTGGGAACTTTTCACGTCGGTTTTTGCAGTAGTTGTGCGTGTAGCATTATGACCCATTGTTTACGAATATTGATTATTTTTCATGACAGTTTAGATGTGTAATTAGAGCAGTGAAACATTCTCCATCACTTGTGATAGCGTGCATTCTCCTTTCTAAACTTCAGTGATAGTTTGTTGTGCTATCCCTTCTTACCATGTATCTGTGTACATGTTTCTCAGCAGCTGTACAGTTGTAGTCGGTAGAAGGCTACTCTTCCTTCATTTCAGTGATAGTTGGAGCTCCTGTCTCCTCTCACCATGTGCCTGTTTACAAGTTCCTCCGCAGCTGTACAGTTGTAGATTGGTATGAGACAATTCTTGTTGCAGCAATCGTTGGACAGTTCCCTGATAATTTCGAGAGATATTATGGACCAGACCACATAGCGTTGTAAACATATGCATACACATATGATCAGAAACGAGAGCAAAATTTCAAATGTTCTCACTTGAGTCCCATACACCAAGGTGAGCACCTCTGGCTCATTCAATCTTGGGTAGTGGAACCCCAAAAAGATGTCTCCTTTCCTGTGGATTGAATGGCAATTTCAAAAGACACAAACAGCTCTAGCATTGACAGTAGCTTCTATGAGCTGCGAAATACATCCCCAGTCCATCTTGCAATATCACCATTATTTGCTGAAAATTATTTCCCTTATGCTCATCCATTATCACCCCCTTCCATTCCTCAGGTAGGAGACTATATATGCAGTCCTCAGTTGTATACTTATAGGTAATACAGTTACTAAACTCCACTCTGTTCAACAGCAACACCTCACCAATTGAACACACTTCCCACCAAAATAAAAAGACACTACCTTCCACTCCACTCTTTTTCCTACCAATTCACGAGTGGGGCCTGGGGGTGAGGGAAAGTGGGGGCGGTTTGAAGTGGCCTTAGGACAGTTTCGAGCACCCTCTTGTGGCGGCATTGTGGGCTAGACCAGTCGGTTTTCAAATTTCGAGGCGAACATATACACACACACAATCGGAAAAAGTTTTGTGAGAGATGGCGGAAATTGGGAGTTGGATTGTCCTACAGTTGCCTCCACACTCCGCCGCCCCCAACATCCTCAGAAATAAATTACGTAAATAAAGCCACTACCTTACACCCTTCTTCTCCAGCAGCTCAGCACAGACATTTTTATCGCGATTTTCCTAATGGAGTGTGGGAGTGGAGAAGTGGTGGAGGGGAGGGCAGGGGTATTTCCCAGGAGAAGGAAAAGAGGCTCGTAACTGAACAGGTGAGAGGTGATAAAAACGTGTCCCTTTTGCCAGAGGGTGGGGGTCGTGGTGAGGGGGAGGGGTGAAGTTATCTCAGAAGGACAAATTATCCCCAGAGCAAAACTCAACCCACAGGGGATCAACTCCCAGAGGGATATAAATCATTTAGAATTACATAAGGTTGTGGGAGGCATGAGGGGGAGTGGTGGTTTAATTAATTAGCATATCAATTTGATATAAAAAGTGTGTCAGAACAAGCTTTATCACATTACTAACAGTATCATATGGTATTTCAAAGGAAACTTCAAAGTAGGCTTATTACTGAGATATGCAAGTCACGTCCAGTGTAATCGTGACTTTTCTTTATCAGGTAAATGTTTCGGTTTATGCCACTTATCATTAACACACGAAGTTACGTGTGGAAGTATCCTATTAAATATAAAAACTTATATCAGTAGCAATTTTACTGATGTCTCTATTTGTATTAAAAACTAATTGCCAAACTCCAATATTGTCCTAAAACAAATCCTAACGTGTACTTCAACAGTACTTTCAGCTTAGTAAATCACCGCACTCCCCTAGAAAAGAAAATATTTCTTACCTTTAAGGATCACAACCGCATATTCGTGAGCCAACATAATGATTGCAGATTGCACAACTTTCTGCGAACCATAAGGTCAAATACTGAAAGGTCCACTCATTATTAAACCTGATCAGCGACCGTGTTTGTATGATTGGATTAATGCTCTAAAGTTCAGTTTCTGTCATATCCACAGTTTTACATCACTGTGTTGTTCATTTTTTGTCATGTTTACTGTTCCTTTTACCTGGGTCCTCTACTACATTTACAGCTACACAAATACTCTGCGAGACGTCTTGTTGTGCATGGCGAAAGGTACTTGTACAAAAAAATGGTTTTTTACTTTCCTGTTGCACTTGCAAATAGAGCGAGGTGGAAACGACTGCTTATATGCCTCCACACGAAACGTAATTTCTGTTACATTGTCTTCGTGGCCATTACGCCAAATGTATGTTGGCTGCAGCAGAATGGTTCTGCAGTCGACTTCAGATACCGTTTCTATAAATTTTCTCAATAGTATTTGAAGAAAAGAACGTCGTCATCCTTCCAGGGATTTCCATTTGAATTTAAAAAGCATCTCCATAATACTCAGTTGTTGACCGACGTACCAGTAACAAATGTAAGAACCCGCCTCTGAATTGCTTCTATGTCTTCTTTTAATCCAAGCTGGTAGGATTCCACACCCTCGAGCAGTAAAGTTCTGTATGCAGATTCGTTTCCAGATGTACCACACATTCGTAAAATTCTTCCCATTAACCGAAAATTCCCTACTATTGTAGTTATGTGCTAGTTCCGTTTCATATCGCTTTTCAACGTTACGCCTAGATATTTAAATATTGGACTGTGTCAAACAGCACGCTAATTATGCTGTATTGGAACGTTACAGGATTGTTTTTTCTACTCATTGGTATTAACTTACCTTTCTCTACATTTAGAGCCATCCTCCATTCATCGCACAAACCTTGCACTTTGTCTAAGTCATCTTGTATCTCCCTACAGTCACTGAGCGTCGACACCTTACCGTTCTCCACAGCAGCCTCAGCAAACAGCTGCAGATTGCTCTCCATCAGATCATTTGTTTATATAGGGAATAAAAATGGTGCTGTCGCGCATCCCTTAGACACTCATGATGATACGCTTGTCTCTGATGAATATTCACCACCGAGGACAATGTACTGGGTTGTATTACTTAGAAAGTCTTCGAGGCACTCACATATGTGGGAAGCTTATCCGTATGCTTGGACCTTCGTCGTCAGTCTGCAGAAGGGCGCCGTGTGAAACGCATTCTAAATTCTAAGAATAAGGAATTGCCTGCTGCCATTCATACATGGTTGACAGGATATCGTGCAAGTGGAGGGAAAGTGGAGTTTCTCAAGAGCGATGCTTTCTAAGACAGTGGTGATTCGTGGAAAGAAGTTTTCCGTCTCAATCAAAATTATTCCGTTCAATCTGATAATTCTGCAGCAAACAGCTTTTAAGGATATTGGTACGTAATTTTGCGGATTAGTTCATTTCTGTTATTATATACAGGAGACATCTGCGCTATCTTCCATTTGTCTGGAACTTTCTGCTGGGTCAGAGATTCGCGATAAATACAAAGTAAGAAGGGGTAAGTGCCTCTAAATGCTCCTTCTATAACGTAACAGCAATTTCTTCCGGACATCGCCATTCATTCGTTATCGACTCCCATTAGTTACTTCTTTGTATCGGGAATGCATATTACTGTAGCCCATATGGCAGTCTGTGTGCTGCTCAATATATAGTATGCTTGCACTATCCTTCTACACGAACAATTTCTTAAACGTTTTCGCTTTACTATCTTGCATTGCCTCTTCATTTGGATCAATGAGTGACGGGATAAAAGCATTTGCAACGCTTAGCGAATTTACGTAGCACCAGATTTTCTCGGGTTCTCGGCAAGACCTATTTATTGTTAAGGTATGACGCTGGCAGTCACTGCATACTTTGCGTATCGGTTTTTTTCAGAAGCGCGAATTTCTAATAATTTTTGCCTGTAGTCATGTGCGCGATCTTTTGAACCTAGAATGTAACAGTCTCTTCTTCCTCAACATTTTCCGCTTTTCTTTATTAAACCATGGTGAGGCCTTTCCGTCCTTAATCCACCTACTTGGCATATAATTCTCATCCTACACCTTCAGACTGACGATTCTCTGAGACTATTTAAGGAGCTATTATAATGCTGCACTACTAAAGAGAATATAATCCAGAAATCTTTCATTTGGTTCGATTTTTTATTTCTGACAGCATCTCTAAGAGAAAGAAACATGCCTAGGAGCAAAAATAATTATTTTCCTGGGAATAGTGGTGCCAGTAAGTGTATGATCACTATCTTGTTATTTCGTAGCAGTTAAGCCATGCTGTCGGCACCCTGCTGGTCAGCTCCACACACATAGTGAATTACGTCTGTAGCTTTTCAATAATGGACTTGGTCTCCTGTTATTTATAATGTCTGTAGTGACACTGAAACCGTCTTCCTCAAGGCCTTTAGCACAGAAACTGGAGACAAGCAGCCACAAACTGAATGTTACGTTATACACTGAAGAGCCAAACAAACTGGCACACCTGCCTAACATCGTGTAGGGCCCCCGCGAGAACGCACAAATGCCGCAACATGACGTGGCGTAGACTTGACGAATGTATGAAGTAATGAAGTAGTGCTGGGGGGAATTGTCACCATGAATCCTGTAGGGCTGTCAATAAATCCGTTACATTACGAGGGGGTGGAAATCTCTTCTGAACAGCACGTCGCAAGGCATCTCAGATATGTTCAGTAAACTTATATCTGGGGAGTCTCGTGGCCAGCTGAAGTGTTTAAACTCAGAAGACTGTTCCTCGAGCCACTCTAAGGCAATTCCAGACGTATGTGGTGTCGCATTGTCCTGCTGGCATTGCCAAAGCCAGCCGGAATGCACAATGGACATGAATGGATGCAAGTGATCAGACAGGATGCTTACGTAGTTTCACCTGTCAGTCGTATATTGACGTATTAGAGGTCCCCTACCATTCCAACCGCACACGCCCCTCACCATTACAGAGCCTCCACCAGATTGAACAGTCCCCTGCTGACATGCAGGGTCCATGGATTCATGAGTGTCTCAGTACCCCTACACGTTCATCAGCATGCTACAATTTGAAACGAGACTCGTCCGACAGGAAAACATGCTTCCATTCATCAACAGTCCAATGTCAGTGTTCTCGGGCCCGGGAGAGGCCTAAAGCTTTGTGTCGTGTAGTCATCAAGGATACACGAATGGGCCTTCGGCTCCGAAAGCCTGTATCGATAATGTTTCATTGAATGGTTCGCAAACTAACTCTTGTTGATGGCCCAGCGTTCAAATCTGCAGCAATTTGCGGAAGGGTTGCCCTTCCGTCACGTTGAACGATTCTCTTCAGTCGTCGTTGGTCCTGTTCTTGCAATATCTTTTCCCGGTCGCAGCGATGTCAGAGATTTGACGTTCTCCCAGCTTCCTGATGTTCAAGGTACACTCGTGAAATGGTCGTACGGGAAAATACCCACTTTATCGCCAACTTGAGGATTGTCCAATTGCTCGTGCGCCGACTATAGCACCAATTTCAAAATCATTTAAATCTTGATAACCTGCCATTGCAGCAGCAGTAACCGATCTAACAACTGCGACAGACATCTGTTGTCTCATTTAAGTGTTGCCGACCGCAGCGCCGTATTCTGCCTATCGATCCATTTCAGAGATAGGCATTTTCAAGTTATTACTTTATTTACAGAAAGGAGCTAGTTACGTTCGTGTAAATGCTGCAGGATATATCAAGTAAACACACAAAGCCCCTATCGATCTTTCACCTATCCCCCATTTCACACACACGCATACACTAACACACACGTGTGCGCACACATGATTACACACACGAGTGAAAGTGACCACAATACACAATGGGTCAGTGTAAGAGACGCTTAGAGGTGGAGAAAAAGAACTTGAATACGGAGCTGGAGGGCAGTGCAAATGGAGGGAGTGGGGAAGAAGTCACTCAACGGATGTGTCAGTGGTCCAATGTTGGACAGCATGGGAGCGTAAAGGCAGGCACGCTCAACATCAGTGTTCTGTCCAACCAGTGTGACACAGATTTTCGTCCCATGAAACTAATATGTGTCAATCAAACAGTATTATCGGCTTTCTTAATTATCTATGCCTCGAATGTTGATTGGTATTTTATTGATTTTTATAAAAATAATGAAATTAAATATGTGTGAGAATGGTATAATTTGTCTTTGTAAACGTATTCATTGATTGTACTTCTCTGTAATACAACTGCAAAATGTTGTGATTAATGTAATATACGAGTAATACAATGCACTTTAGGACAACATTAATATCCATGTCAGTAAATGAACAAAAGCGACTTAGAATGGAAAGATAGTGAGAGATATGGTAGTACGTTAAGTGAGGAACGGTTTATGTAATGAGAATAGAAAAAGTATTCTGAGAGAGGGTTTAGAAACTGATGTTTGGTAAGGAGGGAGAAAAATATTTAATAAGAAGAAAGGTAAGAGAAGCGGTTTTGGAGAAATTTGCAAACTAACGAAGGGTGCTGTCAGAGACCAGATAATGGAGTTGTGCTGGTATGGATCGACAAACTGTTGTCATCATATGTAAAAATTATTTAGACACTGTAGACGTGTATCAAGAGAAGAATAGTGGCAGACTGGAAGACAGAAGAAGCACGACAACTAAGTGCCTGAGGAACATTTCAGGAGAAGAAGAGAATACATAAGGAACTGATCAAGAGCCAGTGAGAGCTACGACGTGATTGAAGATTGGAGTAGATAACAGAAATCTGATTTAAATCTAGTGAGCAGGAGAAGCGAATCAACTGTGTTTACAGAGTTTGAAGTCATGAGATTTTTATTCGTCAGCGAGGTGGAAGATGTATTGTGACT
This sequence comes from Schistocerca piceifrons, assembly GCF_021461385.2. NCBI lineage: Eukaryota > Metazoa > Arthropoda > Insecta > Orthoptera > Acrididae > Schistocerca > Schistocerca piceifrons. The sequence goes on from NC_060139.1 coordinate 1,073,144,609, forward strand.
GTGTAGTGTAGAAGGGCTTTGGCATAAGAACTGACAGTTTATCGGAATCCGTAACTATTACGTGAACTTCAGTGCTATAAAATTTGACATTTTAGTAACTGTGATTCCATAGTAGGTGTGTTTGGGAGCTTTGATTGTTGATATAAATGTTGTTGTTTTTGCATCAATACTTCATCTAAATCCCATCCAGAATTTTCCTTCGAGTGGTTACAATATTTCTTGATCAGTTGATTTCTGGAGATAATATTTCCGTGGAAGTAATTTTAAGTGAATTTAGTAAAAGCAAACCGGGGCAGCCACCATTGTGCCACCAGTTTGGACCAGCAATAATGAAGCTTTCCAGAAATTACATCGCCTACCTCCCCACTACCGACCGAGCGAGGTGGCACAGTGGTTAGACACTGGACTCGCATTCGGGAGGACGACGGTTCAATCCAGCGCCCGGCCATCCTAATTTAGGTTTTCCGTGATTTAGGGAAATCACTCCAGGCAAATGCCGGGATGGTTCCTCTGAAAGGGCACAGCCGACTTCCTTCCCCATCCTTCCCTAATCTGAAGAGACCGATGACCTCGCTGTCTAGTCTCCTTCCTCAAAACCAACCCAACCCACTACCAGCAACTATCGTGGAACTCAGATAAGAGCGTATCAGACATATACCTCTGACGGCCTTCAGAAACATGACGAAAAGTTGTTTATTATAACTAACAGTGACGCAGTATTCGATATACCAGTACTCTTCAGCGAATTTAAAAAATGCAAAACATCTTCTACCGCTGGAAAGCGAACAACAAAAGTTAATTTAAATTTGAATTTACTAAAACCTTCGAAAGCAGATTCACGTATTGATGTCCAATGTAACTGTAATTTTGCACACAGTCATAGTAATTTCTCTAGCAGTTACCAAACATGAAACTTGCAGACATCAATTCCGAGCTTTTACATTCGGGATGGAACTCACTCAACATTAAACCATAAAGCGCGAAACACTAGACTGACTACTTGGCAACAGTATTTGCCAAATCACTGAAGCTGCGTACCATAGTAACATGACTTACTTCATACCTTACCGCTGGAATCTGTTTTGCAGCTTATATCTGTAATGTGCAGAATAACAAGGGTGATTCGTTAACGTGCCAAAGAAAATAGTTCAAATGGCTCTGAGCACTATGCGACTTAAATTCTGAGGTCATTAGTCGCCTAGAACCTAGGTTAGTTAGGTTTAATTAGTTCTAAAGATATCACACACATCCATGCCCGAGGCAGGATTCGAACCTGCGACCGTAGCGGTCGCTCGGCTCCAGACTGTAGCGCCTAGAACCGCACGGCCACTCCGACCGGCCGTGCCAAAGACTGTTTAATTTCTCAAATTACCTAGATAATCTGCAAATCATCTTGACAATCTGCACATCACGTACTAGGCTCTGTTTAAAAAGAAAATAAGATTTTTGCTGGAATAATGGCAAAGGGGAAATTAAAATAATATTATTTACTTATTTTTCGATATCAAAAGAATCAAGTAAATACAGTTATTCAATCAACAAAGTAGTTGATGGATTCAATCATCAATCAATTAAAAACTACAATACAAAGAATAAAACGGTTTAAAATATTATTACAATGAAGGAAATCAGTTTGCAAAACATATAACAATACACACAGCTTAATAGTGAAATCTAAGATTGGTGACACTTTGAATTACGTAGTAACGGGTTTTTTGTGACAAGCATACCTACTTACGGAACATTTAGGTTTTGCAGTCACAGTTTCTGAAGCCCTGCCCAAAACGAAGGTATTGTTTTATTGCTGTTTGACATAAAGATATATCTACAGCAGGTACACCTTTCTCTAAAAATCTCTTTGCAAACACAGAATTCGGCTTTTGCATACTACGGTTTTAAAATACCCGTTTTTGTACCAAGTTTATAAAAGCCATCCTCTGTTTTATTTAAAAGCACTGTTAAAATCGAGTGGGCGTCGGTTTTGGCTCTGTTTACTTAGCGTACCTTAATTCTCATAGTGACACCTTCATCGACGTCTGCTTGCGTTGCATCAGAAACTGTTAACATTTTTTCTGGTAGTTTTTTAAACCTTCCTTGGCTTCATGAGACCCTCTGGGCATCTGCTACAGAAATACGATGAAATAATCAGCTTTGCAACAATCCCTTTTTTCGCATTACTGTGTTTTTATTGACAAGGTTCACATAAATCCAATAACATTTTTTATTTGAGTTTGGGCTATGATTTTAAAAAGTCTGTTCAACGGCTTGATCATTCTGTAGCCAGTTGACACATGAGCAGAATACACTACGTCAAATAATTCTTCGACACAGACAAACTTTTCCACACTACAAATGGCTCTGAGCACTATGCGACTTAACTTCAGAGGTCATCAGTCGCCTAGAGCTTAGAACTAATTAAACCTAACTAACATAAGGACATCACACACATCCATGCCCGTGGCAGGATTCGAACCTGCGACCGTAGCGGTCGCGGGGTTCCAGACTGAAGCGCCTAGAACCGCTCGGCCACACCGGCCGGCCTAAGTGATTCATGAAAGGTATAGGTTATTGTTAGTCAGGGCCATTCTTTTGTAGGGATTGTTGAAAGTCAAATTGTGTTGCGCTAAAGAAAAAACATTGTTTGTCAGTTTAGGATGATCAGAATAAGTAAAGAGAGAAATTTCTGAGTACGATCAGTTTTTCTCAGCTGTTTAAAAATCAAATAACCTAAAAGGTTTATGACTACCGTCATTTTTATTTTTTCTAAGGGGACGTTACATATGAGCCTGGCAGGGTCGCCGCATGTAACTTTCCCTAAGAAAAACGTAGCGTTACCAACATAAAAACCTAAACAGCCTACTTAAAACTGACACTAGGATCGCAGAATACACGCAAGACGGAGTGTTGTACCTTGGTGCACTTTTTAGACTTTTGCCTCTAGCCAGCCTTACAATCAAAGTTTAACATATTAATCTTTGTGGTATCATAGATCGATACCATGAAACGCACTTTACCGACAGACGCCAATAGCCGTCGCGCAGGGACCCTGACAAACACACACACACACACACACACACACACACACACACACACACACACACACACCCATTCTCGAGGGAGGACTCCGCCGGGACCAGCCGCACAGTCCATAACTGCAGCGCCTAAGACCGCTCGGCTAATCCCGCGCGGCAGAGAATACTTATAGACAATTGTTCCTTTTGTAATGCAGACACTATGGTTTCTTCATTCTGCTTTATGTTTTATCTCAGCACGGATCCTAATATCTGCATGTTCTTATAGTGCTCGCTTGATAAAAGATCTGTACTGCTGGAAATTATGTATTTCTTGTCTTTAAAACACAACTTGTGTTTGTTCAAGTGACATATGGTTTTATTTACATAAAAATTAATATCCTGTCTGAGAAATAATCTCAACTGGAGATTTTCGTTGTTGGCAGCCATTACTTCCTGGATACTAATCTGTTTAAATGCTGCCACAGTGGCAAGGTTATGCAGAAAAATAGTATGTCACCACGCCAACGAATTATTGCGCACGTACTGCTTTTAAGATTTTCCAGAATTTCATAAAGTTTCAGGTGCACTTGACTGCAGACTGCCGAGTATGTTCCATCACTGACGCAGCTAACACTTATGTCAAAAGTATTTAATACTCTCTTTAGGTCGAAGCAAAAGCTACATTATATCTGCAACACGTATAAAGCACAACATTTTTCCCTCTAAATAACATCATGCTCTTGACTGAAAAACAGCTGTTATGTGATGAGGGCAACGTCTCGCTTGGATCACTACTAGTTATTCTGTAGAAAATCCTCCTTACTGTGCCACGAACAATATTATGCTATGGATTCAAATAACGATGTTTTAATTCTATCACTCTTACAACTACGTGGGCATAAACTGTTGACACTTCATGAATAAAAGCCTGTAACTGCAAATAACTTTTAACTATGAAACGAATATCATTTTATGTTATTACATCAGTAAAAAGTTTTTTAGAATTACAATATCTGGACTTTACAGCTGTTTTTTCTTTCGTAAAGTTTCTGCTCAACTCTTGGAGAAAGCTTTGAGGTAAGTGAAACTTCCGTTTACTGTATTTACGTGTTTGCTTATCGTTTCTGCTCCTGTTCAGCTTCACTACGATGACAGCTGCTGCACCAGTCTGTAGACCCACATGTACTTACCACTGTGTACGAAGTAGTAGACAACAGTATTACTGCATTTTTAACGTTCCGTATCTCAGTCGGTAAAAGCGGAACCCTTACTGCATCAGTTTGTTGTCTCCCTGTCAGTCTCTCTGACTGTTAAGAACCTTTCTTCTCAGGAACTGTTGAGGTACCCTGATAAAATTTATGTCACATACTAACGACTATGGCTCCTTGGCGGTGTAAAACTTTAAGCTTCTCAGCGATTATGGTCAAAAGGTACAGCTACTAACATAACATATTTTGATATTTGCATACTCGCATCAAAACTTACAGCGTACTTCTCGTTGACTTGGCAACATAACATTTGGCAAGGACCAAGGGTTCACTGTACCACTGAAGGAAACATTTTTAAATTGGTTAATTTCTAATTATATAACATACATAATATTTTTGTCCTGTTTTTGTCCTTCTGTCTGCCCATCTGTAAAGAACATTTTTTCTCAGGAACAGATATAGGCATAATTAAATATGTAGGTTAAACTCAGAGTGTATGTCCTACTCGGTCTTGTCCGGTTTTTAAATTTCCTCATTCACGCTTTATCTGCTGCAGTTTTTTTCTGAAATTACAAAAATTACACTGGAAATTTAAGATTCTCCAGATGTAAAATAGTGTTCCGAGGTACCACATAGTCACGGTCATTCTACTGAAATTTAAAAGAGTTACAGTCCAGAAAATGTTGTCAATACCGCACTTAATGGTCTATCTGTTGCCTTATTACTCTACTACCCGCCAATAATTATAAGTGAAATCAAATCAAGCTAAAGTATTATAAGAAATCAGTTATAAATAAAATACATTTTGAAATAGAAGCTATTGGGAACTAACAGAAATTTCCATTTTCAAAGACAGTTCTGTTCCTGAGGAATTAAGTTTGTTCCGAATATCTTTAGTGTATTAATACAGCATTTAATTTGTAGAACGTTAAATACTCAGAAATGCTGCACAAAACACAACGTCATGTCTAGGGACAACAAAACAGTAGGATATCGCGGAAACTGATTATGGCGGGCTCTAGTGTGCGTTTCTTTCTGTGGTTCGAAAATCAGTCACTAGCTTGAGGTACTCGCCAACACCCATAATGTGTTCCAGAGTACACTATCCTCTATGTAAAACATTCTCACCTACTTTATAATCTAAAGCGAATACAGTCTTGGTATGTCACGTGACTCTTGGCCTAAACTGCTTTTCTGTTGCCCATGAATGTCATGGAGGCATCTATTCCAAGTGTTTATCTTTCCCATAATTTAGTAAAGAAATTTTTACGTGATGGTCTACAGCAGATAAAGTATTCGCTGGAAATAAAAGTTCTATAGCTACACTCCATAATATTCCGCCTGTAATAAAAACTGAAACAGGGGTGTGCAGTTCTGTACAACATATAAACTATAAACGCAAATTTATACGAAATTCTCACGGCGAAATTGTCTGAGTGTAGACATGACTCAGTAACTGGGCATATAGAAGGGGGGAGAAGGGGGGCGTTGACATTGCAGGTGATCAAATGGTCAGACATTTTTGAAAAGCTACCGTACGGTGCATGGCAGCTGATCTTTCTTTCCTGTTCCACTCACAAACAGAGCGAGGAAAAAATGACTGTGTATATGCCTCCGTATGAGGCCAAATTTCTCGAATCTTATATTTGTGGTACATACATGAATGGTAAGACTGTGGTGGTAGAATCGTTCCACTGTCAGCTTCAAATGCCAGTGCTCTAAATTCGCAAGGGTTCCCACTTCATTTCCCAAAGAAGCTCTGTAATACTTCTGTGCTGTCGAATCTACCGGTAATAAATGTAGCTGATGACCCTTGAATTGCTTCGACGTCTCCAGGGTTTGGGATCCGTACCAAGTCGGATTAAAGGAAGAAGTACTGAGGTATAAGTTTATTTATTATGGGAACTGCAGCATATATTATGTCACAGTAGGGCATTATGCTGAGAATTAGTAAACAGTACGCAGCTTGCTTTTTTTTATATAAGCTTATTTCGGCTTTTTTGCCATCGTCAATATATCTGTAAACAATCGCATTTACTTCTGTTTTAAATAATATATAATTTATAATTTTTTTTTCCTTTGGAGGTTGTACTCAAGTCCTAGCATTGTAAACGAGCACGTCAATTTTAAATAAACTATTGCTGCCGTCCGTAGTTTTGGACGTAATTTCTTTTTTCATTAATGTTTTAAAGTTGTCCAATAATTTGATATTCCAAGTATGTTATAGTACGTTTTTTATTATTTAGACATTCGTAGGAATTCAAGTTTGGTAGCTCGCTTTACTCAAACATAGTTATGACCAAGGTTATGACACACAGCTAGACTGTGGTTATCTTTCTGTGGCTCATGTATCTGTGGAACTGTTATTCACGTGATTGTAATCTCTGGTGTTTTGGTTATCCGTTACACCTACATAAAATATCAATAAAATTTTTAAAGAATGTGTGTGCCTGAAACGGTTTGTTCATTTAGTATATCGTGAAGATAGTAATTAGTGCGTATGTCTATTTCAAATTCCTCCAAATACTTATGACCGGATGACTTATGACTTCATAGATGATTTGCAGTGCGTTTTCAGTGTTGTCAACTTCCTGTTTTTCATTTTTGAGGTGTCTAAAGAAGATGAATTTGTTGTTATTTGTTTCTGTCGAGTGTTCTCTGAATCTGACGATGAAATTCCTTCCAGTCTACCCCATATAAGATTTTGTGAGGTTATTGCAGTTAAGTTTCGGTAGTGCGACTTTTCCTGAATGAAGTTTTGTGATCATATTATTCGTTGTATTAAAGGCTAATTTCACGTTTGCATTTTTTTATTTTATCGAATAGTTTTCCCATACAGTCTGTTGGTATGAATGTGGTTTCCATTTTTGATGTAGTTTCTCTCGTTAGTGTTATTTTATGAGTTATAAGGTCCTCTTAGCTTGTATTTTTTGTCGTATAGCTGTAGAACCCTTTTAGAGTTATAGCTGTCCTTGTATGCGATGTATTGTGGTGTGTTAACTATTTGGATATGGCCTCCAGTTCCAGAGGCAGATTAGGAAGCTGTTAATCATGGAATGAAAGAATGCATATTTGTGAGATTTCGAATTTGAAGACGTATTTTTTTGTAGTCGTTATTGTTTATCATGAGATCTAGAAATGTTATCGATTTCTTCTTTCCAATTCCTAAGTGAATTTCATTTTAGGATGCAAGTTATCGAATTTATGGTGGATTATTTGCATGTCGTGATCATTTCCTTGTATGAGTAGCAATGTGTCATTGACTTGCCGGTAGTAGTATATTACGTTTTTTAGAAATGATTGTTGTCAGCTGATAAATTTTGTTTTGACTTTATTAAGGAATTATTTATCTGTGGATCCAGCGATTCTGCTCCTTATGGTCACATCATCAGTTTTCGTGTAAATTTTTTCTTTATACTGGAAACAGTTTTGCGAAAAGGTTAGTTTGAGAACTTGTATAACATAATGTGTGCCTTCATTTTGTAGTTTTCTGATGAGTCATGAGTTTATGTTCTATAATATCTATTCTTTCTTGTGTAGGTATGTAAGTGTAGACGTTTGTTGAGTGAAATGAATTCAGTATTGTGTGATCTGCTTGTCCTTTATTGTATTTCCAGGTATTTTTTTGTGGTGAAGTTTTTCCCCATGTGTGAAACATTTCACCTTCAGTTTGTTGAGTGTTTTAGTAATTCGGCAAATTCGGCTGTTGGTTTCTCTATCTGCAACGGTCCATGAAGTGTTGAGGTTCTTGGATTTATTACAATATTTCTTTCCTTTTTGTATTCTGATGATATTGTGTTGAAACATTTTATTTGTTTTCTGATTTGTGATGCTAGTTTATTTATCGAATTGGTGTGTAGTTCAGTAATGTTATTACTTTGAAAGAAATTTTTTACTTTGTTCAAGTAATCATTACGATTAATGATAATTGTACTATTACCCTCAACAGATTTAAGTGCTATGGTGTTGTTATCTGATAGATTTTGTTTATTTTTGTAAGAGTATTATATTCTATTTTTGTATGTTGGCTGTACATGTGTTTTTTTATGTCTTGTTCTATAACACTAGCGATGTGAACTATGAGTTCGTTTTGTTGTTCAGTTGATAATTTCGTCATGTCTAGAGCTCTTTTTTGTGACAATGAGGTATCTTATCGACTTGTTGTACAGTCTTCAGGTAATATTACTTCTCTCAAAAGACTTGGCTAGAATGCAAAGTACACATTAAAATAATTTTGAATGCCTTGTATTGTGTTATTTACATCACAGTTCATCTGAAATTTGTTTTTGTTGTACATGGATGGAGGAGGGGGGGGTAAGAATTCCAAAAGCCTTAAAAAGCATACTGCACAATGTGCAGTTATTTGCTTTACACAATAATCTTGCCGCTCACTTCCAGTGAATAGACACTATTTACTACACATGCCCAAACACTTTATTGAATTAAAGTGCCCTGCTCAAGAGGATTCATTTACATAAGAGTGCAAATATGCCAACACCAATGTCCTACACAAGCCCCAAAAAAACATTATTTACATGGGGAGCAATGTACACCCTAAACACTTTATACAAATATGAATTAAGCTTGATACCACTGTCCTTGTCTTTATGTTACTGCATATTTCCTATTGATGATCTACTCTCTCGGAAGAATAAAGCAAACAGGCTTTTTTACTGGGATCATGATCAGTTTCCTAACTTCTTTAGAATCCACAGTAGGCTATAATATGTTTCAGAAGTTAAAAAGACCACAGTAGTTGTAAGGTTCATTTATTTAAATGTGTTAAATAAAGGAACCTTACAACTGTAGCTGTATTTTCAACCTCTGGTATAATGCTCAGTTGCGAATGTTCCTCTGACACAATTGTTTTTATATTATGTGTGTTAATGTAGCAACATTTTCTGCTGAAGTGTCATGGGAGAGTACACCTCTGATGACATTTTCACTTCCTGACCTGGTGCCAAAAAATTGAACAAAATTCTAAAACCAGCACTTAACACAAAAGGAAAATGAAAGTACTGATGGTAATAATACAAGCACATAATTTATCACAAAAAGAGCACTTATGTGAAACTCATATCATTGTACTGTCGAAATTTTGTATTTCACAACCACTTAATACTTATCTTTTACAATCAGCTTTATTTGTTCCTATTCTTTCGTACTTTGGAAAACGTTGTATATGGGCGAAGATGGACAAATAATTAAGTCAGTTTAAAAATCAATTTATTTCGCACAAAAACAAAAACTACAGTTTATCTGTAGGAATCGGACTTCTATAAATACCAGCACATACACATATTTTCAAAACACACGATCACTGATTGTCAAACAGTACTATTTTGGTGTAGAAACTCATAATGCTAGTGTCATGACGTCTCTCATTGCAGAGTGTCGCTTTATAATGCAGCCTAATTTTAAAATACTCAGTGAGTACAACTTTGTTTAACTGGCGAACGGAGGACAGTTTGTGATATGTTCATTCAACTAAGGAAAACATCATTCCTTAAGTTCTGTAAAGCGGCTGTGAACAATTTTTTCAAGGGGTTTTTCACATTTAAAATTGATGTTTGCTTTAATACCCTCTCACCCATTTTACAGATATAAAGAACGTTATTCGATGGAATAGACAAGGCACCTGTGTTCTTGTGTTTAAGACCGCTGCCCATGAGACACTGGACATGGTACCAATTGGAAAATACTGCACTTAACTTTTTGACGAATTTCCTGGCCACAAATCCAGCAATGTATCCGACAACATTATTCAGATGTCAAGTGAGATAGCTGAGATGCGTTATATAACTATGGTCATTATTTATTAATGCCATCCCTGGAACAGATCGAAATTGATTGCATTCAACTGCCTCATTTATAGGTTGGTTCATGTTATGCCAAGGATGGCACCGATGGCAGAACAATTTGCAATTGTTAGTTTTCCAGTTTGGATGTGCAACAGAAGTATCTTTAAAGTAGCTTCAAATTGCTGAGCTGTGGGTGTATAATTCTGACACCCGCCCCCCAAAATACTTCCAAGTGGTCTTGACTAAGTTTCTGTGCCAATAAAAATGTAATTCCTTGTGCAGATCTACTTGTAATATTCTCATACACAACTAAGTATGAACACAAATGATCATGCATATAAACCCAATTCTTCTTGTGGAATGCACCAGTAAGGCTCCCTCAACAAATTCTTTTAATGTAAACAGCCAATATTTCGCTTCCTTTACTTATGTGCGTACATCACTGTACGTATTTGGGGCCTGGTGTCTTTTGTATCCCCTGCAATATAGGTTCCTGATGCTTAATATGTGGAATAAATTGTTTGTCAATCTGACAAATTTCTCTGTTGCTTCACAGCCCTGAAACTGGTACATTCCCAAATTTTTGTCACAGTATTCATTAGCGTTGGCTGCACTTGAAGATAATGTCTTTTCAGCAAGTTTAACCTTCATGGGATCTTTGTGCCAATTAATACGGCTTCTTTTTAGTTCTGTCCCCAAATGCAATCCCTCTTGCCTCTGTAAGTTCCATAGTTCCAAAAAATAACTCCATTGTATTTAGCCAATTTTATGAAAATTGTCCCCTTTGTGGCAAGACAGTTTCTCACCAGTTGTGTTATGTGGCAAGCATCCAACGGAATATGGTCTTTTATATCTGTTGATAGATTTATGAACCTTGGTTTCACATCGTCTGCACTAAGTTCATCCCCCAAATAATGAGCCATCGCCAAGTTAACAGCGGCACATCAAATCTTAGGAAGGGCACGTTAATATCTATGTGTTTCAGGAAATCAAGACAAGCCAGAACTAAATTGTTACTTTCACTACCACTCAAACCACATGAAAGAAAATACCCCACTGGAATTTTGCAGTAGTCTTTCAGTGCAACAACCACGAAGACCAAGGCATCTTTTACCTCGGATTAGTCATCACGCCTAACTTCAGCATCACAGTCTGTATTTCCAACAAACCAATGACCATCAAATTCTGTGTGCTTCCTGATGGGCATTTAGTCCATCATGAGAGACACCACAACTTTATTTGTCCTTAGTTTTAATATGGCGTGATTTCAAGATAAGTGCAGTTTTCTCTTCTGCACTGAACTGTAATTCACCATTTATTCCTTGGTGTCATTTTCGTTAGGATATGGTAACGTATTTTCAAAAATTTCTCTAACGTTTTCAAAGGCTAGGCTTGAAAAAAGTTGAAAGTGAGTGCAAATTTTCATAGCTCTTTAGCGTAGTCCTTTCCATTTTCTTTAAAGCTACTCAATAGATGGACAACAACTGGTGGGAAAATATTCTACAAACAGAAAAGGAACAACTTGTGATAACAACTGAATAAAAAATTTGCACAAAATTAGAGAAGTGGACAACTTATTAGTAGTAAAATGTGCATTAAGAGTAATTTTAGTAAGAGTGTGGCAGGTATATGCTACTGCCTTTAAGCTCCAACACTTGTGTTTGAAAGATTAAATGGACAACACACAAAACAGTAGACATATCTTTGTAGCGTTATACACGTAATACGACAAAGCATTTGCAAGTATTAGTTTACCTCCGCCATGTCAGCTGTTTCAATTCTGACAGTAGTGAATGGAGCAGTATCGATTTTGTTTGTTAAATGACGGCGTTTCTGTCTCTCTAAAAGTAATTTTTTCTTCGTCACTTCAAGTCTACATGTCGCGAAATCCACAAAATTAGTCGTTTTATTTGGAGATAGAGTTACTGGTTCCTTTGTGTAATCCCCTATATACGATTTTATGAAAGTTGCTGGCCATTTTAGCTGATGTAGATCTGTGACAGGACTAAAAAGAAGCAATACGATTACAAAATTTCCTGCACTGATTTTGAACATTTTACTGCTAGCAACTACAGTTATACAACGTATACCACACTCAGCTAATTATGTTATCGTGAAACAGTTTGCACATTATGCTAACTAACTATTTCTGTGTACAGTATATCTTGCTCCTTTTGAACCACACATACAGTAGAGAGTTTCTGCGTGGGAAAACTCCAGCTGCAATAATACTAAAAGAATTTATTCTTTGCAGAAAAAGGAAACTAAGACCTTCTTCAATAAAAACTGAGTCATGCAGAACAGCTTACCATAATCTAAAAATTTTAATGTTACCATCCATTTACATGTACAGAACAATTTCGTAAATCGTTGCCAGTGTATTACCAGGAAAAAAAAAGAAAACGTGTTCATTCACATGACAACAAATAAAGGCCAACTTAGAAGTATGCCACAAAAACTGTGAACTACTGAGAAAGCTGCTTGGTACTCGGTTGTAAAACTTAACTTCCTAAGAGTATACGGGGCAGTATAGTTAAAATAGTTTTCCGGAAAGAGCTAAAGGATTATTTAATGGAAACAAATTTTATGTATCACATAGTTTAGGATGTATGATCTGTCTTTAAGGAATATACGAATAGCGTTAAGACCTAAATATTAATCGAGAGAAAAATCTATGCAGCCTACTATCATTATCACCAATTTTGTGTTCTATATTATAATATGTAGACTATGTATTTTAAGTATTAGATTAAACTGACTTGTCCTATATTACAAGTACACACACTGTAGACAATGTAATGATATGGAAACAAAGATAACTAAATAAATGAAACATTTTGATCTGAGTAACCTTCCAATGGTCTGTTAACAACAAATTTTCCTCAACGATACTATTCAGCTTTTTATACAAACTAAACCAATCTTGAACTAAATGCAGTTTCAAATGGAATCAGATTATACGTGTAAGTCAGTCAGACTTGTGCACAACAGCTTTCGTTGCAATCGTTCCGATGAAAGTACAAACAAAATGCAACTTATATAACATTTTCCGAATTAGACTACGCTTCTTGTACATATCTCCGAGTTGGTGATTTCCTCTTTTTTCGTTGAGGTGCTAAGTGCCTAGGAAGATCAAAAATTATATATATGAACATAGTAATTGTTCTCGAAATAACAACTATTATTAATGACCATGCATCTTCTCTAGAATAACTGATGGTCAATTGAAACCCTCAGCTGAGGACAGGTGTTGTTGATATACCTCGATGGTGACAGCTGAAAATGTGTGCCGCGACCAGGCTTCGAACCCGAGATCTCCTGCATACATGGCAGACGCTCTATCTATCTGAGCCACCGAGGACACAGACGAATAGCGCAACTGCTGGGACTTAGCCCTTGCACACTCCTCGTGTGATATTTAAGAGAATGCTTTCTTCTTCAAATGTGCCGCTACTTCGGCTTGCTCCTTACCATCATATGAACAGTAGTCACAATCTCATAAATAATTTTTCAACAAAATCCCCAAACAGAGTAATTCATACCTCTCAAATATCTGTACCCGATTTGTCTCCCCGTACATAATTTTCATGACGTAATCGGTAGAATGGCCCAGAAAGAAATCATAACTGACTACATACCGATGCTTCAAACTCGTTAATTTATCTGAAATTCAACTGAGGCGCTATAAATAGTTTAGGGGACGTCTTCTGTTCCCTTCTCGGACATAAACGAAAACTTAATGGATTTACTAACAAAGCTATTCAACGCTAAAACAAATATACTCCCCTAAAGATTGGAAATGTAAGCAGGAAGGCTGTACCCTGGCTAACTGAGGAACTAGAGACGCTGCATATCGGGCATACAAACAGTGGCCCACAGGTGAAAATCAATCCGCTTACAAGCAGAAGCAGAAAAGAGCCGGCCAAGAGGCGAGAGATGTAAAACTCCGGCATGGCCAGAAATTAACGTACAACAGAAGTAGACCAGTTGACCTACAGGAAAAGCTACGTGGTCTTGGTGTAGGCAAAGCAAAAGCTGCAGTTGTTACAACATTCCCACCCGAAAAAATGAACCGATACTTCGCATTACCTCGAAACGCCATTGAACTACAAACAAAACAGAGACTCACTGATTATCTCAAGGGAGTAAACGACTCTAGCCACGAAAAGTTGTATCTAAAGCATGTCGACTCCGATATTTCACTTGCGAAGCTTAGCAATCTAAATCTCTCGCCTTGTGAACTACAACGGTTTGTTCTTACCTGACATCTCGCCAGCAATACGTCTTGCCATAAATTCAGATTGGAGGCAGGCAGCATTAGCATACCCTAGAGTTCGGCAGTAGTTATTTCATTGTTTGTAAATTTTCATTGTATAGGACTTATGAGTCATCCGTTTTGTCTTACGGGAAAATGCCAGGTGCACACTGATAACATCCAGTTGTATCTGAGTGCAAAACTAATAAATCTAAAGTCATGTATCGGGAATACCGACCTGTGTGCACTACAAAGATAGGCGCGGGATATGGGTTTTAAGCTCAACCCATGCAAAAAGCAAGAGCTACTGGGTGGTCCTTCTAGGCTCACTAACCCGAATTACCTGGAATCCCTATCTTCTTTAATCCTAAATGGGTTAAATAGCAACTTCTCTCCTTCAACAAAGACTCTAGGAGCAATAGCTCATGACAATCTAGACTGGACTGAGCATGTAACTGCAGTGTGCAAGAAGACATCGATATTTCTCCAGAGAAAAGTATAGAAAGCTGCTCCCTCTTGACCTGGAAAAGAAACTTGTAGAAAAACTTATACTTGCAGTCATTGATTACAGTGATGTTATCCTATACGGCATTTCTCAGGAACGTTCACGGCGCTTGGAACTGGTCATGAATGCCTGTGTTTGTTATATCTGTTATGTTAAACTCTTTGGTCATATTACACCACCATCTGCAGAGCTATCCTGATTGCATACAGACAAGCGAAGAGATTCCCAAACCCTCTGTCTTCTATACTGTTTTATCGACGTACAGAATTTCTTATATCTCTCCTCGACTCTAACGCTCTTCTCTGAACATCATAGCAGAAACACATTTCCGTCCCGCTCCATAGTTCACGTACTTTCTCTAAACACTTTCAGTAGCAGGAACTCTACTCTGGAATAACCTCCCGCAGTATATTAGATAACTGAAGAATTTGTAGAGCTTTAGAAGTCAGTTAATGCCATAACTACTAAAGTAACAACAATGATTACGGTTGTCACCGTACGCTCTCGTTACCATTGTGCTTCCTTCTTTGCAATCGGATCTTCCTCATTGCCCAGCATTCATGTCATTCATACTCAGTTCTCTGAGTGTTATATTGTAACATCTTGTGTGAGATTGTTCCAGTACTGGTGATACTCTTGCTGCCTGATCCGATGACCAGTGATTTGTAGCCGTGGAATACAACAATCCAGCATCCGGTGGTGAAGCTGGCGTTGCAGTTTAGCCCACAAGTCCACCAATGTCATTCCAAGTCAGGACAATAACTGAACTAAACTTCAGCATCTTTGGGTCTGACAGCCTAGTGAACCAGTGTCAGAATCACATCCAACACGTCACAGCATCTGAGATTGTGGTCCATCTGATGAGACAACGCTGGCAGGGACCTGAGAGGGACAGAGTTTTCTCAGAATGTGAGCCAAACACACACACACACACACACACACACACAGACACACACTGTGGTCGCGGTCTCATTAGCTGCACGCCAGGTGACAGGCAGCGCCTTAAAAACCAGTGGGCAGGCCACCAGCCTGCGCTCGGAGCTGAGGAGCAGTCTTAGAGACCCCTGAGTCTGACTGTGGATTCAGCAGATTCCACTCCGGCTTATGAAGCCACCAGCCGCCGAGGAAGATCAAGTCCTAAGATCTATTCTGAGCAATAAAAGATGTGTTCGCATAGATTCTTCGGCCTCCGTCCTGACGAAATAATAGGAGTTTCGAGACCAGAAGTGGGTGACCCCAACACTGGGCCGAGAATTTGCGTTTTTTATCTCTCTTGTGCACATTTTAATTAGTGTGATTCCTTGGTGGAGAGATGTAGACAGACAAATAACCAGCATCATTTCTCTCTTTAATAGCAAGGCAGTGTTTCGCAAGACATTACACGGTACTTTGGCGGATCACTCTTCTTAGTAGATATTAGATGGAATTTTTCTGGATAACTTCTGCTACTCTTCTTGTAGACGGGTGTGGCCTCTGCTTTCTTCCGGATACTGGTTACAATATTTTATTGAAGACATGTACGGTAGAGTACAGTTAAGAAATTGACTAACTGAGCCGCAAATTCGATATAGAATCTCATAGGGACATCATCGGGGTTTCAGCTTTGTCTAATTTTAGCGATATTAACTGCTTCTGAATAGCAGAACCGCTAGTATCAATGTCACTACCTTTGGCAGTGGCTCCAGAATTATGCTGGGCCTTTATTCGTGGATTTTCCTTTGTAAAGAAACACTTGAAAAATGTAACATTTCTGCTCTTCTTTGGTACCAGAATTTCGGTGCCTGCCTTCTTCAGGAGTGTCTGGACACTAAATCTGGCACCACTAACAGGCCTTACATACGAGCTGCCCGCCTCCTCCTGGACGCCCCAGGAAGTACGCAGCAGCGCCGGCCCGCCGCTCTCTCGCAGTTCCCACGTGGCTCACGCCTCGGCCTTAACTCTCGCAGGGCGCGCAGCGAGACTTTACGAGCAGAACGGCGGCGTGCGGCGCGGCTCAGGCCGTGGCTGTATTCATAACCAGGTCGCCAAGTTTTGCCGCTCATCTTCTGGGCCCCAGCTGGCGGATAAGGAGGTCAACACGGCGGCCCTCTGCGTGTCTGATGCTCTCCTAAGTCACGAAGCAGCTTTCCAGTTTCGCTATAAAACACACTGACCTCCAGAGTTCATCAAAATCTACAACTTTACTTTGTCACTTATAATTTTGAGCTGCGGACAACACGCATTTATTTGCACTGTTTGACTGAAAATCTGGTGAATCAACCACTTTCAAGCCCATTGAGAACCAGTCAAAAGAAATATATATTTGTCATGAAATTTATTATAGTTACGCTATAATTGCTGAGTTTTTATTGTTCCTATGCACAATTCAAAAACGAATTTTATATTTATAGAATGTGTGTTTTTATAGCGTGCGTCTATTTTAGGGCCGTCTAACATATTTCATAAGCTTGCAAACATAAATGCATTCAATTGGAAGAGTGAAACAAAATAGAACTCCGCGTAACAAAAGTACGCTACTGGCCATTAAAATTGCTACATCACGAAGGTAACGTGCGAAAGACGCGAAATTTAACCGACAGGAAGAAGATGCTGTGATATGCAAATGATTAGCTTTTCAGAGCATTCACACAAGTTTGGCGCCGGTGGCGACATTAACAACGTGCTGACATGAGGAAAGTTTCCAACCGATTTCTCATACACAAATAGCAGTTGACCGGTGTTGCCTGGTGAAACGTTATTGTGATGCCTCATGTAAGGAGGAGAAATGCGTATCATCACGTTTCCGACTTTGATAAAGATCGGATTGTAGCCTGTCGCAATTGCAGTTTATCGTATCACGACATTGCTGCTCGCGTTGGTGCGATCGAATGACTGTTAGCAGAATATGGAATCGATTGGTTCAGAAGGGTAATGCGGAACGCCGTGCTGAATCCCAACGACCTCGTATCACTAGCAGTCGAGATGACAGGCATGGCTGTAAAGGATCGTGCTGCCACATCTCGATCCCTGAGTCAACAGATTGGGATGTTTGCAAGACAGCAACCATCTGTACGAATAGTTCGACGGCAGCATGGACTATCAGCTCGGAGACCATCGCTGCGATTACCCTTGACGCTGCACCACACACAGGAGCGCCTGCCATGGTGTACTCAACGAGGAACGTGGGTGCACGAATGGCAAAACGTCATTTTTTCGGATGAATCCAGGTTCTGTTTACAGCATCATGATGGTCGCATCCGTGTTTGGGGACATCGCCGTGAACGCACATTGGAAGCGTGTATTCGTCATCGCCATACTGGCGTATCACCCGGCGTGAAGGTATGGGGTGCCATTGGTTACACGTCCGTCACCTCTTGTTCGCATTGGCGGCTCTTTCAACAGTGGACCTTACATTTCGGATGTGTTACGACCTGTGGCTCTACGCTTAATTCGATCCCTGCGATACCCTACATTTCAGCATGATAATGGACGACCGCATGCTGCAGGTCCTGTACGGGCTTTTCTGGATACAAAAAATGTTCGACTGCTGTCATGGCGAGCACATTCTCCAGATCTCTCACCAATTGAAAACGTCTGATCAATGGTGGCCGAACAACTGGATCGTCACAATACGCCAGTCACTACTCTTGATGAACTGTGGTATCGTATTGAAGCTGTATGGGCAGCTGTACCTGTACACGCCATCCAAGCTCTGTTTGAGTCAATGCCCAGGCGTATCAAGGCCGTTGTTACGGCCAGAAGTGGTTGTTCTGGGTACTGATTTCTCAGGATCTATGCACCCAAATTGCGTGAAAATGTAATCACACGTCAGTTCTAGTATAATATATTTGTCCAATGAATACCCGTTTATCATCTGCATTTCTTCCTGGTGTAGCAATTTTAATGGCCAGTAGTTTATATACAACAACAATACGAGTGACGACAAGAGGCCATCATTTTGCACCAAATTCATGACTCATTCAAGAAGTCATCGGCGATGTGCAATTGGCCATTCAAGATGTGTCCGTAAATTAAATGAAGAAATAACGCTGAATACTCGGTCCTCCGGTCCTCATATCCAAAAGTTTACATCAGATTCGCATCCTGTGATAGAACATACACACCCTGTCATATTATCTGTGACAAAGGCAACGCTATTGTTGTGTTTTGTACATCGAGATACTATCAGAAGATTTTAACTCGACTCAGCAAAAGAGCAACTCTCAAAGAATGTAATATCTGCTGTGGCGAAGGAAGAAATCGCTGTTCTGCATAACTTGGTTTATCCTACAGGAAAGGATGAAGTAACTACATCTTAAAGGTTCAGTTTCTCTTCTCTTGTATAGGATTCCAAAAATACACAAGAACGACTGTGGATATGTCCAATAGTAAACAATATCTTCTCGTCACTTTACAGACTGGACACACGTATGGCGGAACTACTCAGACTCTTAGTGGGGTACTGTGTACACAAGATGAACTCACACAAGATCGTGAAACTGGTGAGGGACATTCGATTCGACAAGGTCGACATGCTGGTGAGGTCTGAAACAATGTCGTTACTCACCCGAATGTATCCGAGAGTTTTTTTCTGGTACTGCTGCCCACTTACTATTACTGGCAACTGGAAGGTGTGGTTGCGAGATCTCCCGTGACACCAAAAATAGCCATTGCATTTTGGAGAAATTTGTACTAAGACCAAACGCCACAAATCTTACCATTTCTACAGACGTATAAATAACTCTTTCGTCGTATGGCCTCATGGTCGGGAAAACCTGGAAGATTTTCTTTTTTCTGTGTATAGGAACAGCAAAATTTCACGTTAGTTCATGCTACGTTCGGGAAATCGATGCACATTGTTGTGTACTTATACGCATGCAGCTGCGACCACACAGATAAATGCATGCAGCCCTGCTTTTAGCATTCTCATCCACAGGATTTCGGCTATTATTGGCCAGAAATCGCATCTATCTGACTACAGCACGTGATTGAGATCCTCCAGAGGAATGGTAACACAATTATCGTGAAACTCTGACATAACACAGAAAGGGAACAAGTGTTGTGTTTTGCATCTTTACCATACTTGAGAAGGTGAACAGCCAGCACTTCAGTGATAATAAAGAGACACGATGTCGAAATAGTATTGTGACTGACGCATAAGTCCGAAGAACTGGCTGGGTAGCGCAGATACCCAGCCAGACTGCGCACTTCTGGCGTCTACAGTACTGAATGTGAGTGCATTCTGCTGTACAGATTTTATTTATTCTTCCTTGTCCACCGTCTTGATAACAAAATGGACAGTTATATATTAAATCGCCTTTATTTAATTCATTGTGACAATTAGTGTTTGTATGTAGTGAATTTCAAAGCTATAGCTTCAATTCTCTTTGTTTTTATAGCTGTCGCTAAAGGTTCTGCCGCCACCTATAGCTACTCTGTGATTTCGTAGACTTTCCCGGCGTAATAACTGCGCTACTCTAGATGGAATTTGTTTCAGCGTTTTCCCCCACCTCTCATTAGGGTATACTACCACTACTGCTATAATACTACTACTACTAAAACCACGAAACTCATTAATATTAAACAGTTCAGAAGGCCATATTACTACCACCCAAACTTCATTGTAGTAAACCAACTACTATTGCTACTAAAATGCAATAGTTGACAAGAGGACATAATTGTACGTGGTGCACATGAATTTTATTGACCCATCGATTCGTCTTTCATTCTTTTACAGGCTTTCTCACTGGTTCTCGTAGAATATGACATTTTTTTATTTTCACATGTTTATTTTTAGATTTAAAGAAGTTTATGTAAATATTTAACAATAAAATTAAAGGCACTTACAGTGAAATGTCAGAGTCCTTATTTGAGAGACATGGTACTTTCCCTCATGTCGACAGTCGGTTTTGTGCGTCGTTGTTGTTATTCCGTAACATAAGCTTTCCGTTGAATGAACGTCAAGTTACAGAATTACAATAACTGTACACGAAGCAGTTAGAGTTTCGGCCGATTTTCAGGATGAGCGAAAGCAGCATGATTTACAAGCAATGAGTTTGAGAAGTGTCTGCCTGACGCCGAGCTGCCATTTAGTTATTAACGCCCACGAGCTTATCTGGGACAAATAAAACCTTGCTTGTGATAAACTCATTCACGAGGGTCGATGACTGGTTATGTGATAGTGTGTCGTGTCACCACAGCCCTTCCGCTCTAATGTTTTTAATTCTGTTGTGGTCAGAGCATGTGTTTATAAACGCCCATTGCTTGCTATGTTCGTGGTCCATGTGTGAGCAACTGGAACAGTTGGCAGGAGGAGGCAGACACTTTTACCTGGTGGCCGGCCTGCAGGGGAGATTCTCATCGCAGCAGGAAATCCGTGGCTCCAGAGCCAGCTTCACTGGCTACGCGGCACCAAGACGACACCGGCGCTGGCCACTACGGCTGCACACGTGACTCGCGTTTGTCGGTGGGCGCCCCGCTCAAGAAATGGAGAGGACAACGACTGCTTTGCCGCCAGGCTAGGTAGTGTTTCCAGAGGAGTGAGCCGAAATAGATGCTGTATTCAGAGGATATCCTCTGCTCATAGAGACCGCGAAAGCCGTTTTTCGATGAAAGAGCGCATTCCTCGGGCGCTCGCTGGAAACCGATTTACCGTAATAACATCCTTTTCTATTGCATGAGAAGTCAATTTTGGTGAAGAGTTATTTTCTGTCGGGGCAGAAGGTGATGTTCTGGCTCCTAGCCTGGGTAAAGTTCTGGCAGCGTGTTTCTCTGTGCATACGAACAGCGCGTGTTGGTTCATTCTGCAAATGATCGTAGGTGCGAGGAGTGACTTTGTTATTAAACTTTTCATCAGACTGAAGTATTGGATCGACTTCTCCGGTTGGTTGGGGAAGGTGCGGGAAATTATAACACTGAACTCGGAGCACTAAAGTGAGAAGGTTTTCAGGGATCATACGGTGGAGTCGTCCCAAGTCCTGTCTAGTATTGAGTACTTCTCGTGCTCACTCCAGACGTAGAAAGTGTTCTGCAGATGATGCTGATGAGCGTCGCAGCCAGAGGGATGTCGGAGACTAAGTACTCCTGGCCGTCTCGCAGCTGATGATTGGGAGCATCTGACGACAACATCGATCGTCATGCACCTGCAGTCTGGCTCAGTTATTAAGATGTAACTGCACTGCGGGGTTTGAACACCTTGGTGAAGTTTAGGCATGACCGTCATTCCATATGCGTAGATGTTGGCGCAGCTCGCGAGAAACGTCTTAGTCTAACTGTGGTGGTAGGGTCTTGATATAATATTGCGGCCATAATTGGTTAACCACTCACGCGGGTAGTCTCGTTGGCTAAATTCTGGGATGTTCAATCATATCCAATATGCTTCCACCTATTCGTTCACCTCCTACTAGTGGTGTCCTGCCACCCTACATGTCTATCAATTTTATCAGTTAATGGTAGGAATCAACTGTACCCAGTTTAATTTCATGATGTCAAAATATTGTAGCTGGTTGTCCTCAAGATAATTTAAATAGTAAAAGCAATGTTTACACTTGTCCTTGAATGCAATTTCACTATTTAGAAATTTCTTCCCACTTTTTCTTAAGTATTGAAGACGCAGGGGTCTGCGACATAGACCACTTGCTTGGGCCTAGATTGGTCTCGTTTAAACAATTAATCTCCATGAAAATATTTGGCGTATCCATTGAATACACACGTAAATAGTAATGAGATTCATGGAAGATGTCTTTCTCTTGCAAGTCCAGTCGGAACAGACTGATTTTATCAAACATTGGTTCCTTCCAACTTTGACACTGACTGTTAGTACCTTTCCATTTTACTTTGAAACCTGCTGAGTTCCCAGCGTTGCCCTGGATGATATTAGTCCATTTCCTTCTTCCCCATCTCTCCGTCCATCTGCACTAACCTCCCGCTCTGTCCACCTCCTCTAAGCACCCATTCTCTGTCATCTTCTCGTGCCCCTCTCTTGTCCATTTCCTCCTACCCCTTATGATTCCACGTCCTCCACCCACTCTTTGTCAGTCTCTACCTCCTCCTGTCTCTGTCCATCTCCTCCTCCCCTTCTTCCTGTACAACTCCTCCACTTTCCTTTCTGTACCTCCCTACTCTTTGTCCATCTCCTTCTCTTCCCTTTCCCTGTCCATTTCCTCAGCCCCCTCTGTCTGTTCATCTCTATCCCTGTCTCTTCCCCCTATCTCTGTCCTTCTCTTCTTTATCCATCTACTCCTCCCGTCTCTCTCTCTGTCCATTTATCCTCCCCCCCCCCCAGTCTCCATCCATCTCCTCTTCCCCCCTATAATTCCATGTCCTCCACCCACTCTTTTTCAGTCTTTTCCTCCTCCTATCTCTGTCCATCACCTCCACCCCCTCTCTCTGTCCAGCAGCTCCACCCCTCCTCCCTCTTCATCTCTTTCAATTTCCTTTCTGTATCCATCTCCTTCTCTCCCTACTCTTTGTCCATCTGTTCCTCTTCTCTTTCTCTGTCCTTTTCCTCCTCCCCCTCCATCTGTTCTTGTCTATCCCTGTGTCTTCCTCCCCCTATCTCTGTTCTTCTCTACCTCTTTCCTTTCTTTGCCCATCTCGTCCTCACCTCTCTCTCTCTGTCCATTTTCTCCTCCCTCCATCTCTGTCCATCTCCTCCCCCTGCTGTATGTGCCATTCTTCTCGTCCCTCTCGCTGCCTGTCCACTTTCTCGTTCTCCCTTCTCTCTCATCACACCCTAACAGGAGGCTGATGGTTCTTAACCCAACAGTATTTCTTTCCAGATTGTAACCAATATGTGTACCAAATTTGTCTAAAATGGTGAGATTTTTACCTGTAGCTTTACTCGTATATACACATGTAAAATATATATCAGATATGCTTAACATATTTCACGCGCATTTGTACATATATTTCAACTGGATGTGCAGCGAATTTCGCCCTCCAGTTTCATTTTCATGTAACTCGATGGCTATGACGTCGTATCTCGCGAACTATACTCTACAGAGTGACTTAAGTTTGCAGGTACATCGAGTGGTATACATGTCTACCGTCTGCGAGATATGTTGTGAATAGTGTTCTTAGTAAAGAAGTAATAAATTAAAACGTCATGCTTCATGTGGCAGTTTTACTGCATGAAGAGCGAAAATGCAGTGAACAATAATCTTTTTTTTCGTTTGATAATTTTCTGGGGTCATGTGCTAGAAGTTTTGTTAACATTAGAAATTATGTGTAAGTGTGCTCTCGTTGTCAAATGCTGGTTGACTTAAGTATGTGTAGGGGGAAACACTGCTTTTTCACACCGTCACTTTGACATGTCGGCGGTTCCTTCCAAACACTAAATGATATGTGTATCAGGTTTGGTTGCAATTGATCCATTGGCCTAGGAGGAAATGTGGAACATACATACATACGATTCTGTTGCTTGTGTGGTCACTTACTAGAACTGTTTCAAAACCTATATGAGGCTACTCAAATAATCATACAATATTCTAGGGGCACTCACTGAGGATGTCTTGTTATAAATGAAAAACGCATCTGGGAGTTTAAACAAAGTTAATGCGTAGCATGAAAAATGGCTTTTTCTTGATAAATCCTGCAGTTTCTGCAGGGTGTTTCAATGTCTTTGGATCAGACGTCTGAAGAACGAAAGATCGCTTCATGAAGAGCAATTTTTCTTGTTAACAAAATATTGTCTCATACATATCTGGGACAATAGCTGTCTTTTTATTGAATATGACGAGCATGAGACGACGAGATTCACTGAACTGTCACGGCCTCCTGACCATATGTGCACCAGTAAGTGGGTAGAGCGATTTTGAAAAGGAAATCCTTATTCAATACGTGTCTCTAGGTGGAGATAGGAGCTTTAGTAGCGAATCAGGAGCTTTAATTTTGGTCTTCTCATTCCCTTTCATACGGAGCAGTCGACTGTATTACAGGCAACTCACACTACGCCCTGCCGCCTCTCGGGGTCATAAACAATACTGAAAAACCTGGAGCGTCCCTGGGAAGCGAGAGCGAGCAATGTGTCTCTAACAAAAATTGTTCCCTGTGATGCGAGCTATCACGCACATACAACTAATGAAAAGAATTTGAAACATGGTGCATATAGCTGGCTTGCAAATTATCCCCTACAAGTAAATGTTGAACTACTAGTAAAACTTGTGCTGCAAATACTCTATGAAGCCAAGATGTGTTGACAGAAGAGAAGCAGTAACAGCAGAAAGGGTCGGTCAGGAGACGTCAGTGACTTTGAACGTGTGGCTACGGTAACAAGTACGTCAAGGACAAATCAGCATTTCTGAAGCTGCCAAGTCGGCTGTTGATGATGTGACTGCGAAGTGGAAACTCGAAGGAACAGCCACAGCTACACCAAGACCTGGCAGGCCTCACGTGCCGACTGACGGGTACCGTGGAGCACTGTGCATGGTAGCTGCAAAAGTCGCACGAAAACAGCGGAAGGAGTCAGTCGTAAGTTCCAAAGTGCTGCCGGCAGCCCCCTTATCAAAATGCCTGTGCCGACTGACGGGTACCGTGGAGCACTGTGCATGGTAGCTGCAAAAGTCGCACGAAAACAGCGGAAGGAGTCAGTCGTAAGTTCCAAAGTGCTGCCGGCAGCCCCCTTATCAAAATGCCTGTGCGCAGGGAGTTTAAAACATTGGGGTACGTTAGTCGAGCATTTCATCGTAAGCCACACGTTTCCGTAGTTAATGATAAGCGAGCGTTCAGGTGGTGTAAACAGTGACACCACTGGACAATGGACTGGAAACGAGTGATTTAGTGTGATATACACTGTGCGACTCCGATGGAAATTTTTGGGTTTGATGAGTGCCAGGACAGTTGCCATCCTGTGTAATGCCGATAGTGACGTACAGACGCATTGGTGTTGACAGTACAGGGGTACTTTTTGCTGTGCGGCTCGTCCCGGCGGTGGTTCGAGTCCTCCTTCGAGTATGGGTGTGTGTGTTTGTCCTTAGGATAATTAAGGTTCAGTAGTGTGTAAGCTTAGGGACTGATGGCCTTAGCAGTTAAGTCCCATAATATTTCACACATTTGAACATGTGGTACTTTTCGTGGCAGTGGTGCCGTTCCGTTACAGGGCTCGAGAAAAGTCTTAATGCGAGGGACTGTGAATACATTTTACAGCACTGTGTACTGCGTGCCGAAGAGGAAGAGTTCGGAGCCA
Organism: Schistocerca piceifrons; assembly: GCF_021461385.2. Classification (NCBI taxonomy): domain Eukaryota; kingdom Metazoa; phylum Arthropoda; class Insecta; order Orthoptera; family Acrididae; genus Schistocerca; species Schistocerca piceifrons. The sequence continues at coordinate 1,073,170,556 of NC_060139.1, forward strand.
GTGGTTGTTTTTTATCAGCTGGACAGGCTATCCTGTTATAAAACAGCATTTGGACGTGACGGTTTGTAGAGAAAACATTCTCCAAGCTGACTGGCCGGCCCAGGAGCCGACCTGAAGCCATAGTAAGCCCAGCGTCACGCATCCCAGCCTTCTCTCTTTTTCGCTCTTGAGGAAGAATGAGCTGCCACTCCTCTACAGAGATTCAGACACCTCACTGAATGTGTCCCCAGCAGAGGTAAAGCCGTCATTAAGGCGAAGGATGGATGCAGCCCATTTTAACGTCCACTAATAAGTGTTCGGGTAATTTTGATCAGGTGTGTATGACCCCCAGGTACGAGCTGCGCCTATGGGGCCGCGGCCACACTACTGTGTCTACGCTTCACCGCCTGCTCGCCTATGCGCCGTATCCGGCCTTTATATCGGTCGGCGCCTGTAGCGTTAACACGGGAGCTGCCCGCGCTGAGGCCGCTGTCTGCCCTCCTGGCGCGGCCATTCGCCACTCAGGCAGAGTGGCGGAACACTGCAGGAGGCGCGCTATAATCCCTGAGAGCAAAGCCTGTGCTTTGGAGACCCCCCCCCCCCCCCCCCCCCGCGCCACACACACACACAAACAGCAGACAGGTTCTGCGACCGGCGCAGCCTACTTCAAAGTACTGCAGCCGCCCCAGCCGCTCCTCCGCTGGCCGCCTTAGGCACGATAACTGAATTGGAAGTATCACTAATCAGCGTTTTACTTCTGCCGTATTACTTCTACTACTTCTGCTTCGCAAATTTCCTTAGTTTGCACGGCTCCTACTAACTTTTTCACAGAGTACTCCTACGACTGTCATCATAGCTAAATAGTTAGCTTGTGGAAGAGCACAAATGAGAAACGTTAGGAAGTTAGGAACTGCGTCTGCCTGTGAACTGGAGAAAGACGAAGAGTGCTGGTGTCGGCCGCTGTGGCAGAGCGGTTCTAGGCGCTTCAGTCCAGAACCATGCGGCTGCTACGGTCGCAGGTTCGAATGCTGCCTCGGTCTAGGGGACTGATGACCTGAAATGTTAATTCCCATAGTGGTTAGAGCCAATTGAACCATTCGAGGAGTGCTGGAGTCATGCCACACTGGCAGATTTCTACAGTCGCGTGAGAATGATTTACAAAGAACGTTGTTGCAATTTAGGCGGCACTTTAAGATGTTCATTTACAACAAAACAGGTTCTGCAGTAATAAATGTAGCTGTCGCGCGTCTCACACGTGCTCTGCAGGATATAAGGCATGGCTACAGAAAGACCCAACACCCTCACGTTTGAAGAGCTCCATCACCTGTGCTGGTCGACATGAGGTCAAGACCGAATGCATCCTCGGAAAGATGCACGTAGACTGTCATAGTAGATTTGACCGGTGAGTGTACCAAGATATGGTGTCAGTACGGAACATACACTCCTGGAAAATGAAATAAGAACACCGTGAATTCATTGTCCCAGGAAGGGGAAACTTTATTGACACATTCCTGGGGTCAGATACATCACATGATCACACTGACAGAACAACAGGCACATAGACACAGGCAACAGAGCATGCACAATGTCGGCACTAGTACAGTGTATATCCACCTTTCGCACCAATGCAGGCTGCTATTCTCCCATGGAGACGATCGTAGAGATGCTGGATGTAGTCCTGTGGAACGGCTTGCCATGCCATTTCCACCTGGCGCCTCAGTTGGACCAGCGTTCGTGCTGGACGTGCAGACCGCGTGAGACGACGCTTCATCCAGTCCCAAACATGCTCAATGGGGGACAGATCCGGAGATCTTGCTGGCCAGGGTAGTTGACTTACACCTTCTAGAGCACGTTGGGTGGCACGGGATACATGCGGACGTGCATTGTCCTGCTGGAACAGCAAGTTCCCTTGCCGGTCTAGGAATGGTAGAACGATGGGTTCGATGACGGTTTGGATGTACCGTGCACTATTCAGTGTCCCCTCGACGATCACCAGTGGTGTGCGGCCAGTGTAGGAGATCGCTCCCCACACCATGATGCCGGGTGTTGGCCCTGTGTGCCTCGGTCGTATGCAGTCCTGATTGTGGCGCTCACCTGCACGGCGCCAAACACGCATACGACCATCATTGGCACCAAGGCAGAAGCGGCTCTCATCGCTGAAGACGACACGTCTCCATTCGTCCCTCCATTCACGCCTGTCGCGACACCACTGGAGGCGGGCTGCACGATGTTGGGGCGTGAGCGGAAGACGGCCTAACGGTGTGCGGGACCGTAGCCCAGCTTCATTGAGACGGTTGCGAATGGTCCTCGCCGATACCCCAGGAGCAACAGTGTCCCTGGAAAATGGAAATGAGCGTTTGGCGTCATTGGCCGGGAGGCCCCTCGCGGGGCAGGTCCGGCCGCCATATCGCAGGTCTTATTACATTCGGCGCCACATTGGGCGACCTGCACGCCGGATGGGGATGAAATGATGATGAACACAACACAACACCCAGTCCCTGAGCGGAGAAAATCTCCGACCCAGCCGGGAATCGAACCCGGGCCCAGAGGACGGCAATCCGTCACGCTGACCACTCAGCTACTTTTTTTTTTTTTTTTTTTTTTTATAAAACCTTTATTAAAAAAACAATGTTACACATTGCAAATACATACTAAGTTATACATACATGAAGTTATTTAAACAAAGCGGTTTGATCATTTCAATTGCGCTGACATTAAGGAAAGACAACAGAAGATTGTGTTACTGACTAAATCACCAGAAAGAATTAAATTGAACATAAATACTTGAGAATGGCGGAAAGGAGATATATAATAAAGTTGACTAGCCTTCCAACTACACTTTCTGGACATTAATTGAATCTAAGTATTTGAAGTGATCAGATCTATATAATCAGTCTTTCACTGCAAAAATGAACAGGGCAATGTGCCAGCCATTGAATATTACATTTATCGGATAGTATCTTATGGTTTTAACCAATCGATAAGGAGATTTCTATAAAAACTGTCTATTTCCAAATTTCTAGTATAAGCCAATAGTGCACCTTTCATGATTTGTGTTTGGCACTATTAGACACACAATCTCAATGTCACATAAGTTCTGTACATTAGATTATAAATTTCAAAAAACTACTCTCTGAAGTAGAGAAAGCACACATCATAAATATACTGTAAAATCTTAAATAGTATCCTTAAGGTAACTACAATACATCACTGTCAACACAGTCTTCTTTTTTATATTAACCAATGCCCATTCTTTCAAATACAATTTTTAGCATATTACCGAACTTTTTCTTGTGATTCGAATAGCTTCTAATTTTGTGGAACTCACACAGCATGTGTACCTTGAACTCTATGATGCTATCGGATCCTAATTTGTTAAGGACGTAGTTAACAAAATTTCCCAGCAACCAGTACACAGCGTTATTTTTTGCTTCTGGGAAATAGCGTGCTTCAGGCCTGTGTATCAATGACAGCGATATATACTCAGGGGATGTTCTTGTAATCAGAGCTATTTGCTCCCGGATCCACTTCCAACTATTCATGTGACCACTGCAAGTATATCGATGAATTACTGTGTCAACTAGATGACATTGTTGACATAAATTTGTTTCACAGAGTCCGATTGCGTGCAGTCTTTCATTGGTGCTAACTATGTTGTTAACTGTCTTGTACCATGACGTTTTTATATTAGACGTGAGCACATTAGAACTAATGTTTTTCCAAATCTCAGTCCACTCAATGTTTGGAAACTGTCGTTCTAATTTGTTTCTTCCTTCGCTTTTCTTTCGTTCCCGCATTATGGCTCTCGATGTTAAGTGTCGGGACTGCCGGAGTTCGACACTGACATAACTAAACTCAACATAGAAAATCCTCACGTGCTGTAAGCGACTGTTGATATTCTGCACGTCAATCGGGGGAAGCAGGCTTGGAGGTTTAATGATGTCGAAAAGTTGGCTGGTTATGCTTTCTCGTGAGTCTCTTATTAAATTAACTTGCCTTTTGATAAAAAGAGCAGAGGCTTTATCCGTTATATCAGTTAATCCTAGTCCACCATTTTTAGGATCTAAAGTGGCTACTTTAGCAGGTACTCTGAACACTTCACCTCTCCACAAAAATTTTGTGATTTTGGACATTATTCTCCTCGCTATCATTCTCGGTATTGGAAACAGCTGGGCAGTATAATAAGCCTTAGCAAGGATGCATGAGTTGATATACTGTGTTCTTTGAACTTGGTTCATATATCGAGTTAAATTCTCTACAATGGCTCCTTGCACTTTATCTGCTGCAACTTTCCAATTTAAAGCCGTCATTTTCATAGGGCATGCTGTCAGGGTGATCCCAAGTGTTTTATGTTGTCGGACTAAGTTTGCCCACTCGACGTTGATATTATCAAAACCTCTGAGATTTAACATCTTACTTTTTTTTCCGTTTGCATTGGCTCCAGATGCTCTACAGTACGAATCAATCACTGTTGCTAGCGTGGTTACCTCGTCATTATTCCTTATAATGACCCCTATATCGTCAGCATAGGCTCTTATAACTGTTTTGTTTCCTGATAATGTTAAGCCTTTTAATGTAGCATGGACATGTCGGAGGAAAGGTTCCAGCGAAATTGCGAAGAGCGACATGGACAGAGGACTTCCTTGAGGAACACCTCGTTGTATTTGCATCGGCCTGGATTGTTGACAATTCACCGCTATTTTAGCATTTATTCCAGTTGCTATGTTCTTAATCAACTGTATAACCCTATCGTTGAAACCTATTTTCTTCAATGTCTGTAGAAGATATTCATGGTTTACTACATCGAACGCCTTATAAAAATCTAAAAACAATAAAGCACACTTTATGTTTGTTACAGAAGTTATTGCAATGATATCCCTGAATTCCGCTAGATTTTGAAAAATCGTTCTGCCTTGCGCACAGTTCTGATGTTGACTAATAATTTTATCTGTAAGGCATGAAATTCTCTTGTTTATTATTCTAGCTATTAATTTATAATCAGAATTCAGCAGTGAAATTGGACGAAAATTATTTAAATCTTTGTTTCCATTATTTTTTGGCACCAGAACAATTTTACTCTCCTTAAACTCAGCCGGAATCATTTTACCCTGAATAACCTCATTTACAATGTCCGTGATTTTCGCACCCACTATTGGCCAGTAACGGATGTAAAATTCTGCTGGCAGACCATCCGGTCCTGGGGATTTTTTTGGTGGCGAGGCGCACAGAGTCTCATACACGTCTTCTTCACTGACAACCTCGAGAAAATTTTCGTTGTCATCTTCTGTCAGCTGTGGGACTAGGATGTCAAGGAATTCTTCCAAGGAAGCATCACTACTTTGATGTACAGAATATAGCTCGCAATAATAGCGATAAATCTCGTCCATGATATCCTGCTGGGTTCTGAGAATCGTGCCGTGTTTTGTTCGAATTTCTTCAATAAAAGTCCTTCTCCCGTTTTTCGTATGCTTCACTAAATGATATAGGGAAGTAGTTTCATCCGCTGACACCGAATTTGCCTTCGATTTTATTTTCAACCCTTCCATTTGACTTCTCTTGATATTAAGTAACTTGGCTTTGACTTTTTTGATGTCTGCTATCCGAAGTGAGGAACCTGCTGAGACTTGATCATATAGATCTCTCAAAACGGAATAGTAATACTCTATAGTGCATTTCATTTCCCTTGCGCTCTGGGCACTGTATTGAATAAGAACTTTCCTCAACTTTGGCTTTGCCATTTTAACCCACCAGTCAATAGCAGTGGCATATCTACTACTGGCTCGCAGGCATATTGCCCATGTTTCTTTAATCAGATCTTCTAAATCATGATTAACTAACAAGGAAGTGTTCAAATTCCACTGATTCTTGAATCGGCGAACCGGCTGTCTTGTTAGATTAATGCAAGCTAAGACACTTGAATGGTCTGAAAAGTACGTAGGAATGGTTTCTACTTTTGTCACGGAAGTTACAAGATTTTTAGAAATATATAGTCTATCAATCCTGCTACGTGATGTTGCCGTGACATAAGTGAACTCAACAATGGAGGGGTATTTGATTTCCCATATATCCTTTAATTCTAAACCAGTAACTAATTGTTTTAGTTCACTTGAGAAATTAAAATTAGGTAACTGATCTTTTCGATTTAAAACACAATTAAAATCACCTCCAAGTAATAACTGTCTTGGTGATTTCCTTAACAAGTATATCAAGTCGTCTTTGAAGAAACGTGCCCTGTCAGCTCGATGAGAACTTCCTGAAGGGGCGTACAAGTTGATGATAGTCACATCATAGATATTTAGTCCTATTCCCCTTCCGGATTCCAGTCGTTCCACTTCGCTTACTGTAATCCCTTCCCTTACCAAAATAGCTGTTCCAACACTTGTTTCGGGAGACACATTTATGTAACTGACAAAACCGGGAATTACCAAATCCGAAATTAGTACTTCTTGTAACAGGGCAATATCAGTCGCGGATTCGTACAAAAATTCCTTAAGGGCCGATAATTTCAAACCGGTCGTGATTTTATTTATGTTTATAGTGGTGACAGAATAAGATTGCGTCATTGTGCTGTCACTATGTAGTTGTTTTGTTGAACTAATTTAGTTTACTGTGGTTCAGGGTTCAGTTAAGCTGTAACAGTTTTCTCGGAAGGCTGAACATGGAATAACACTTCAATCAGTTTATTAGTTACTGTCCCGTTTTTTTCTACTTCTGATGTTTTCTCTTGTACCGCAAGCAGACTGATTTCCTGGTAAACTTTCTGATTTTTCCTCCAGTGATTCGTGTACGACCGTTTCGGACTGAACATTCTTTGGGCTTGGGTCGCCCCTACTGGATTTTCCCTTCCCTTGGTTACGAGCTACATTCTCATTTGGTTGCGTCGGTATTTTACTTCGCGGCTTATCTGGAGCAGCAGCAGACGCTTTAGCAATTTCGGCTGCCGGCGCCTGCCCTGAGGTGTTGACCGTGATTTCAGTTTGGCCACCACTTCCTCGTTCTTTATTAATTTCACTCACTTTCTGATCGAGGAAAACAAATGGAGACTGCAGTTTTGCATCCTCTCCCTGAATTTGTTTATTAACAGATAGATTCCGATCTTTGCAATCGGCTACTGCACCTGTTGTTTCTTGCAAATTAATGCTGCTTACACCCCTTTCATTTTCTGGTACCGTATGTGTATTATCTTTCTGTTCATTAGTTTCCATTCGCATTTTGCCTTCAGGTTCCTCTGCCTTCTCATCGCACTGTTTTTGCTTGCGAAGTGAGGGAGTGGGACAAGACAGCTCGTCCTCTGAACAACTATCAGTTATCTCCAGAGGTCGTTTTTTCGGTTGCATTTCAGTTTCACGAGTAGTGGCAACGGGGTTTCCTTTTGTTGTTAACGGGGGAAATTGACTGTTATCGTGAAGAGAGACATCAGCTTGTCCCGCTTCGTTAACATCCTCAACCAGTTGTTCCGGGCTATTCTTTGGTAACAGATCATTTAAGGTAAGCTTCTGACGCTGTATCAAATTACTTTTAAGCACAACAGTTCGCCGCGGACATTCCTGTCTGAAGTGGCCGGTTTCGTTACATATATGACATGTAGCTTCCTGACCTGTATAAACAATTTGTGCCTTATACCCACAAACAGTTATGTGAGACGGAATATTCGTCTTAACGTCCATCTCTACACAGCGGACCCCGTTAAAACACTGCAGTTTAAAGCGAGGCGACCATCTTTCATTTGCAATTGATTTAACGTCTCCGTAGTTTAAAAGAGCTTCCTTAATCTTATCATTTTCAATTTCAATGGGGAGATTCAAGACACGAACGGTTTTGTAATGAATGTCCGCTCTATAGATGGAAACCTTACTTTTATAACCATTTCTATGCACAAAATCTACTTCATAGCCCCACTTTCGTAACACTTTATCAACAGTCGAAGCACTGATTAACTTGACAAAAACACAGTATTTTTCCTGATCCAGTTGCCAGGTATGAACGGTTTCAGAATTTAGACCAATTACCTGTGTAATCCAGTCATCTATTTCCAGGGATGTCGGCTGAACAGGACGGGATTCTTTGTCAAAAGCAAATACCAGAGTATTCTTCCTGAGGTTTGTAGCCATGGTTAATCCAGCGAAGCAATTTCGGTTAAACAACCGAAATTCCAAGTAGCAGCAGCAAGACCAGAAAAAGCGATCAGATCACAAGGAACAGGAACGAACACGGAGATTAACGGACGGACGGCACTCGGCGAAGCACAAGTACAGCGATGTAAACACTGAAGTGCAGCGCAACAGTTAACAGCGGCCACTCGCGAGCGCGGCTGAAACGGAACTGGACTGGGGCGGACACAGTGTCCCTAATTTGCTGGGAAGTGGCGGTGCGGTCCCCTACGGCACTGCGTAGGATCCTACGGTCTTGGCGTGCATCCGTGCGTCGCTGCGGTCCGGTCCCAGGTCGACGGGCACGTGCACCTTCCACCGACCACTGGCGACAACATCGATGTACTGTGGAGACCTCACGCTCCACGTGTTGAGCAATTCGGCGGTACATCCACCCGGCCTCACGCATGCCCACTATACGCCCTCGCTCAAAGTCCGTCAACTGCACATACGGTTCACGTCCACGCTGTCGCGGCATGCTACCAGTGTTAGACTGCGATGGAGCTCCGTATGCCACGGCAAACTGGCTGACACTGACGGCGGCGGTGCACAAATGCTGCACAGCTAGCGCCATTCGACGGCCAACACCGCGGTTCCTGGTGTGTCCGCTGTGCCGAGCGTGTGATCATTGCTTGTACAGCCCTCTCGCAGTGTCCGGAGCAAGTGTGGTGGGTCTGACACACCGGTGTCAATGTGTTCTTTTTTCCATTTCCAGGAGTGTAGTTCCTCAAACAACTCCAGAACAGTTGCAGTAGACAGCTGAAGTCCAGCTTGTATTAGTTTCCACTGCTTCTTGCTGCTGAAACTCAGTTGTAAACCACTTCAGCATCTGTCTCAAATGCATCATCCTATCTGCATTGTTCGTATAGATTGATTCTGCTTTGGTTCTACTTCCGATTATTTCATACCACTTATTAACATTACTAATAAACCAGTTTGTTGTTAGAGCATCTTTTGAAAGAAGCTCTGCTAATGCTGCAAACTGTAAAGCAGAAGCTACATTACGATTCAACAAGATTCTAGCCACTGGAACTCTCATCTTTCAAATGTACTCGGATTTATAATGTTCTCTAAAATGTAAGGCTGATCTGCAGTAAAATATAAGCTCTCGCTAGACAAGCACGGATGCTTAATTTTACATTTCACCTGGCTACAGAGGAGGAGGAGATTAGTGTTTGACGTCCTGTCGACAACCAGGTCATTAGAGACGGAGCACAAGGTCGGATTAGGGAAGGATGGGGAAGGAAATCGGCCGTGCCCTTTCACGGGAACCATCCCGGCATTTGCCTGAAGCGATTTAGGAAAATCACGGAAATCCTATATCAGGATGGCCGGAAGCGGGTTTGAACTGTCGTCCTCGCAAATGTGAGTCCAGTTTGCTAACCTAGTACGGTTCACCTGGCTACGAATGGAATGAATTCCTAGAATTCCCCACATGCCAAGATTGCTAGCACACATGACACTTGAAATACACTTCACTGCTACACCTTTGGCATACAAACATTCAATTACTTTGTTGAGAGTGTTCCAAAGTTTGTTTAGGGTTGTAGAGTTCCCAGTTAAAAAATATGCAAATATGTCACAATATGCTTCCAGTGCACTGTTAACCCTCGCACCTCAAAAACTAAGGCATAGCTGGCAATCTGCGCCTCTGATGAATTGCGTAACTCTTCACTAACAAATCCTATATATCTTTTTAATATATCATTCAACAAATGGCCTTATGGAGATTTCATCCAATGAAGGTACACACAGTTTTCCTCGCACATCTTCAGACTCCAGGTTCTCACCGAACTACTGAATAGTATCACGCTTAATTCCAGGTGCAAATATGTAGGTTTCAGTCCTCCTACTCAGGGTCCTTGATGATGGCAATGGGTAGTTGGTGCATCCCACATTTCCATAACTCTTTGTACCAACAACACATTTAACTTTTAGAGCAAATCTTATAGTTTTGTTTGACCATTTGTAAGGGTTTGACTGAGAAATTCCTTTATATTACTTTTTCTGGTCTGCGTGTAAAAATTTGGTAGGGTTGCTCTCCATTTCAGCCATCGTCTCTATCATTTTCTTCATCTGTGAAGATAGAAGAATATTTAATATGGACCTACCATAAAAAATATATGTAAATGATAATCATTATAACACTTTTCTCACTAATGAATTTTCATTAATGATGCAAGTGACTTCACTATAAAAACTCACATCCGCTTTCAGTCTCTTGCAACTGCAAGTTTGCAACAGCATCTCCCACTGTATTGCATGCTTCCTGTTTCTGTTCATGTGTTTCTTCCTCAAACGCGTAAGTGGCTGGAAATATTATTAGGAAACTCCATTATTGCACAGCAAAAAATATTAAAATAAAAGTTGAAGCAGCCTTTTCAGTAACCATCTTACCAGCATTGCGCCTTTAAGCGAACACTGGCATGCATTCAGCTATGAAACCAAGTTCCCTAATCCCAACATTGCAATTGCAGCCACAGTACTGGCATAGCAAAATTAGTTTGTCGGGTGCGACAATTGCTGTCTTCCGATTTCCGATTTATTCTTAATATAACAGATTCCACTAACCACACTACACAGTAACAAACTGTACAAACCCGTATTGTCGGCAGAATGCCAGTACAGTACTGAGAATCAACAGAAACTGCAGTAGGGCCAAGGGAGAGTTTTAAACATAAATGCTTCATATAAATTTATGTGCGTCTACATTTTAATTCCGGGCACAATTTACTCGCCACTGATTTGATCCTCTCATAAGCTAAAATCCTTTCAAGTTACAGGTTATAGATTGGAAGATTACGTTCATAAATCTAAAATAAAGTAAACAATTGCGCTCCGTCGGAAACATGGTTACATATGAAAACTGAAAAATGTTGATGAACATCTCACCTTCACTGACAGTTTGGGTGCATTTGGGACGACAAATTATGTTTGAATGCCAGTCCATTTTAGCAGTCTTCTTCCATCAGCTCTCCTTAACTCGAACTGTGAATCCTCAAAGTGAAGCTTTAAAAAATCGTAAACATATAAGTTATTTAGAAAACATACGATATGTCAATTCTAATTCTTTTAACCGGTAATTTACTTACTTCACACAACTTGGAATGTATTGTTGGCTGCTATTTGTCTCTCCTACAGTTCTGTAACCATTTAACTCTCTGATCTATCTCTGTAGGAAATATGAAGAATGTGACCTCTTAAGACGAATTGCTGCTGCAATTCGGTGCAGCACAGCAACCCATTTCTAAATACACTCACGTTCTAGTGACAAACAGTATACCTAGTACAAAAACAACCTGCTACAGTCACGTGATAGGCTAGACCCAAAATGGCCGCGATCGCAAAGGATCACGGTAGCTTGACCAGACGTGTCCTTTAGAGGCCCTGGGCACAAGCATGTGCTCGTCAAACAGGAAACTCACCTTCAGTCACTATCATGGAGCGCAGTTACTCCCATCACAGTGATCGCTTTCGCTATTACTATCTATGCCTCCTAAGTGTATTACTGTTTTAACAGTTCCATCGTCAAAAAAGTTATCTTACTGTTAGTATGCTCGTTCAATTTTTTTGCGTGTTCGCACAACGGAATCCAACCTTCGTTGGCTACTGAACTAAATTTCTCCTCTCATAAATGTTTCACAGCTGTTACGTTGGAAGGATGTTGCTAGAAGCTACCCAAGCTTTCAGAAATGGGAAAATACTTCTACTGGATTTATGTCCGGGTGGTAAGCAGGATGGAGCAAAACAACGTGACCCGCATTGTGTAGAAACTTACTGACAGAAATATTCGACAGTCCGTCGCTTCGTTCTTCGAACAAGGTCGTGTTGAAAAGGTTTCAGCATGTCATCCGAGAATGGGGTACGTTCCTTTGTTGGCCATTTTACTAGAATTAGACGTTGGAGATATATTTATTTTACGGTTGTGGTATAGAGTATTGTCGAGAATTGGTATAGAGGTACGATTTGAATTGAGAATCACCTTTTCCATCATCGATTTTTCACAATTTTGTTCGTTCATGTGGTTGTGGTAATCTCCTATTGCTTGATTTGACTTATACATAACAAGCGCATTAGGAATAAACCCATTTTCATTGGCTGTATGTGTAATTATTAGGCTTTGTCCCTCGATTCCGGTTTGAGGAGACAGTGGGTAGTGTTATTAGTTCATGATTTCCCACTTATGCGTGATGATAAAATGAAACTTTCATAAGCGTAAACAATGTCTTCCTTTTCCTCCATAAATTCTATACTGAAGCGCCAAACGAGCATTCAAATACAGAAATATGTAAGCGGGCGCTCCGGTCGGCAACACCTACATAAGACAAACGTCTGGCGCAGCTGTTAGCTCGGTTACTGAAGCTACAATAGTAGCTTATCAAGATTTAAGTGAGTTTGAACGTGGTGTAATAGTCGGCAAACGAGTGATGGGACATGGCATCTCCGAAGTAGCGATAAAGTAGGGATTTTCTCGTACGATCATTTCATGAGTGTACTGTGAATATCAGGAGTCCGGTAAAATATCAAATCCCAGACATGGGTGTGGCCGGGAAAACATCCTGCAAGAACGGGAACAACAACGACTGAAGAGAATCGTTCAACGTGACGTAAGTGCAACCCTTTCGCAAATTGCTGCTGATTTCAATGCTGGGCCATCAGCAACTGTCAGCGTGTGAACTATTCAACTAAACATCATCGATATGGGCTTTCGTGTACCCTTTAAGACTGCACAACACAAACCTTTACGCCTCGCCTGGGCCCGTTATCACCGGATTTGGACTGTTGATGATTGGGAATATGATGCCTGGTCGGACGAGTTATAAAATAAATAAAATAAATAAAAAAATATATATTGTTATTTAAATATTAATTATTCTATCTGTATGATGGTGATTGTGATTGCAATTGTAATTAATATTTTGCTTATCTGGAACGTGGACGTTTAATTATTCGGTATCAGACGCTTGACAATGGCTTTTTCGTAAAGGCAATGTTACTCGTAGTTGACCGTGAAATAAAACTGAATAATCGGACTTCGTAATTAAATCGTTTCCAAAGACTGCTGCAGTAGGTGCGGACTCATAATCTAAATCTCAATATTACAATAATTTGCCAGCCATGCCAATACGTCGTACAGAGGTGATTGTCTACTAAACATAAAAAAGTTACACAGTTAGTTAAATCAGATATATTCAATGAATAAGCCTACAGTTCATAATCCTACTTACTTTTATAAATATAAATTCTTTACAGAATCGAGTGTCTAGTGTGGTTGCAACTCGCAGTATTCTTCTATAACATGAAATATGGCGGTGTGCCAGACAATAAAATAAAATACGTGCTTCTCGCACCACTTCAACCAGAGCTCTCCTTTTTTAATCAAACATAAGAGTAACGTAATTGTGCTTTTGTTTTATCAGCGACACAGCGCTGCAGTTGTGTGCCATAGGCTTTATTTATTTGTCACTGATCATTTATTTAATTAGTATTTCGCGTTTCCGCGGAAACTCACGCTCGGCATGCAAATGTGCCTTTATATTGCCCCCTGAATTGCGAGGCGAAAGGACACACCTGCAGGCGAGCAATTCACCTAAAGGCACAAGAAAATCTAGGTTATCTACAACTATTTACATGAGTTACATTACACATTATACACATTATATACAAAATTTGAATGACGCGGGTGCGCCGTAAAAGTTCTTATGTTGGCAGATAGAGTGCGCGCATGCGCAGAAGCGTCTGTGTAACTGCGGCACTGCCGTTATATCGTACAGTTAGATCACGCGGCACAGTTTTGCAGATCATATTGTTCGTGTGCGCGCGTTTTTCAGTCGTTGCACAAAGAAAATATTCAACCAGGATTACATATGAAGACTACATTCTATGACAGGTAACTTAGTTTTAAATTTACAATATTTGTTATAACACAATACAACTTAGATTGTTGAATGTTCTTAGTTACATAGTATTGTTTTGAAATACTTCAAAGAAAAATGTCCGTATTTTTCAGGTGCGTTGACCTATACACATCGTGTCGTTATTACAGTTCATATTCATCCGCTGCACAATAATTTTTTACAGGTTAGTATCGTCGTGGTAAAGTTTTTTGATCACAGTAACATCGTTGTATAACAACGTGATTAATACATAAGCGTGTCCATTTCTCATTTCCATTATAGTCGTAGTGATGCAGTTCGTTGTGACTAAAAGCATTGCTTATTACAGATCAGACGTGACCCGACGAGTAATTGGTCCACGTGCAGTTCGTTTTTTACATTCCGTGGAAGCTTGGTTGCAGAACCTCGGACGGCACATAGCTGGCGTCGATCCTTGGACAGTCCAGGTAAGAGTGTCCGTCACATTTCGAGAACATTTCATTCCCTGAAGTTCCAACCAAAATTCTTCCACCCGTCGTGTTGTTTTCTGGACAGGCACTTTGTGTCCATTTAATCCAGTTAACATCTTGAAGTTGGGTACTGTAGTAATGTCACTAGACGATGCACGAATTATGCACTTCACATTTTCAGTTTTTTGCTGAATATAGCTCACCTAAATGTTCGTAGTTATTAATCAAGGAAATCGTTCATCGCGTTTACATAGATACGCTGCATAATGAATGGCATTAACAGTTTCTTTCACATAGGTTTCCGCGTAGTTGCAGAGTTAGTAATGTTCGTTAACATCCGTGAACAGTGGTTCACTATGCAATGTCTTTTTGGCACTCGTTTTGTTCAAATTTTTACATAGTAACAGTTACACTATACATCAGTTAAAAGAATAAGTAATTATACATACACACATCACATATTTTCTTAGCATAAACATAATATAGTTGCACATAAACATGTTTACATCATCATTACATCGCTATAGGTTATTACATTGTGTCACATTTGATTACATGAATTGCAGATATTTACATCCTCTTTAGCGGTTTTGCTGGGATATTATCGATGTTTTTTGTGATGTCATCTGAAATTAAGATAGGTTAGACACAACATTCATTACATCAGTAGGCAAGACCAGGCGTTTTCACTACTCAATAAATATTCAAAATAGTAAGAGAGAGAAAATGTTCGATTCCTCGCGTTTTGAGCGTGTGTGTAGAGTGTCTGTGTGGCCTTGACTACTGATAGATGCTTTTCGTGTTGAGAGATGTGCGTCTAATCTATTTCTCAAAGTAAAAGATCGCTTCACAGATGACGTCTGTCAGTTCGTCAGGTGTCACACCAAGTCAGTGGTACCTTCAGTAACAAATGTTCCGTGAAAAATTAATATGTCATCCACTGCTACGTAATCATAAATTTTACTTTAATATTCCGTCTTTCAGGTGGAGGCGCGCGCTGAAAGAAGAGTTCTTCTGTCTTCAACTGCGTCACTGGAACCGCTGAAATGAAAATTTCTATACTACTTATTATCTGTGTTGTAACAACAGAGTTTTTCGAGTTGCTTAGCAATATTTTGATGGGTATGATTTTGACATTACTCAGCATGAAATGCTCTAAGATCTCGGTGTGCGTATAGCCCAATAATTTTGTTAGTTCTAGGATGTTGTAACAGATACGCACCAGGATGCGGTATGTTAACAATTATATAAGATCCTTCATATAGCAGACGCCACTTAGCGTTGCGTCGTTTGAGTGCTACAGATTTATGATGAGTACGAAGTAGTACAATTATTCCTACCTCGAATTTTTGTTTTCTTTTTATTATGTTTCTGTGATGTTTGTTTCGTATTTGTGCGTGATGTGTCAATGTAGTCAATACTTCTTTTATTTTCTGTTCAGGTGTGATTTCCTTGTCTGACAACTTAGGTAATGGTTCTATCCACTGATCGTTCTGTTTGCAATTGAACATGATCTCGTTAGGTGTGTAACTGTCTCAACTAAATCGTCGCCAAGCACGGTATCCAGGTCTGTAATGAATACCCCAGAGCTGACATTCAGTCCGAAGGGTAGAACACAAAACTGATAGGTTCGCCCCCCGAACATAAATGCAGTATATTTCCGAGAATCAGGAGTGATACCCACCTGCCAAAACGAATTAGCGAGATCTATTGTGGAAAAATATTTTGCATCTAGAAATTTCTGTAATTGCTCTTCTAAATTTTCAGGTTTTGTGTGAACCGGTAAAATTATTTCATTAATAGCTCGTGCGTCTAACACTAACCTAATGCTTCCATTTGATTTTTTGACAACAAGTAGAGGACTACAATAAGGTGAGGTGGATGGTTCAATGACCTTCCAGTCTAACATTTGTTTTAATTCTTGCCACACAGCAGGTCGTTGAGATAACGGTACGTTATATGTCTTATGGTAGAAGATCTTGTGAGGCTTAACTTCAATCTTGTACACATACGTGTTGATAACACCTAATCGTTTGGTAAAAACTTGTAAATATTTGGATAACACTTCCTGTAGTTTTATACGTTCATGTACACTGAGAGCTGTAGCTTCACTTATCTTATGATCAAGCAATGTTTTCAAGTCCATTAGCTCTGTGTCAGATGAGTGTGTTTGCATGTCTTGAATGTCTTTGTCAAGTACTAACTGAACCTTGTACCCTGTACAGTGTTTGTCATGCTTTAGAGTTCTCCTGTCCAAATCAATAATAATTACACTGCCTTTATCATTTAAAATACATTTACCTTTGGAGAAGTCTATAATGCAGTCCTTCTCGCTCATAATATCTATTCCTAATATGCAATTTGTCACAAGGTTTTGTACAACCAGGAATGGCCATTGTGCGGTTCCATTACCTATTTTAACGTTTACAAAAACTTGCTTCGTAACCCTACATGACTTATTACCTAGTGCAGTAGTTATTTTACAGTTTTGGGCAGGAAACTCAGGCACAGGTTCCAATTCACACATCTTTTTATAGAAATTAAAAGACAAAACGCTCACAGCTGCACCTGTATCTAGGATAATAGTAGTTGGAATCCCACCTACTACACCAGTAGTTGATGCTAAAACAATTTCATATGTGTTTAAACGACATTGTGTACTGTCTTGTAAAAGTTCATCTGATATATTGTTATTGTGGTTGTATCTTATAAATAAAACAGGTAGTTTTTGTTTAGAATTATTCGGCATATCATTATTCTGTTGTTCAAGTGTGGTGTCAAATAACTGATTAACATTGAAGTCGCCCCCCAAGAATTCTTCAGCCACGACCTGGGGCAAAGTAGTGACTGTTTCTAGTTTGTTGGATTAGCATTTGTACTAGGTACTGACACAGATTGAGGTTGTGCATCAGGTGTCATTTCTATTATATTCACATTCGGATATTGCCTATTATGATTTCCAAACTTTTGCGGTTGTTGTTGCTGTTGCGCATTATAACTTACCTGTCGGTCGTAAGGTATGCTCCAATTTTGACCTGGTGGCTGCTGTGGTAAAGCAGAGTTTGAATGAAAGTACTGATCGTTACGAGTCCAACCTTGATGCTGTCTTGGCTCGTAGTTATTATTATTTCTATTTCTGTTTGTGTTTTTGTTATTACCTTTGTATCCGTTGTTACCGTTGTAGTTATTACCGCGGTGCCTTTTGTATGGATTGCCGCATGAAATGTTATTACTGTTGTAACTATTGTTTGTATTGGAATACGCGTGTTGATTTTGATTTCCGTACTGAGACGGCATGTGAGTTTGCTGTTTTTGTTGTACCGCGTATCCAACTGTGGGCGCGCCAGAATTGTGTTGGCAAGCCTGCATGTTTTGCATACCACTAGTGTAAACATTGTGGCTGCTGTTTTGCCGCGCAAAGCGCTGATCTTCAAGTAACATGTCAACCGAATCTAAGGCTGTTAAAAAATAATCTGAATCGTCATCCGGGATATGTAGAAGTTTTTCCTTAATGTTGAAAGGCAATTTGGCCTTCAACGCACGGAGTATATCACGCGTTGCGACTGGTTCGTCTAAAAAGTGTCCCATGTTCAAGTATTTTTCAAAATATCTGCGTAAGTTACCATTTTTACTGTTAAAAGTTTCAGGTTCTAAAATTTGTCTTCTGAGTCGCTCCTGGACGGATTGCGACCAGAATTTGTTCAGAAAAGCACGCTCAAACTCACTGTACGTGGTACATACGTCAGCTTGACTGTATGCCCAGACAGCTGCATCGCCTTGGATGTAACCGACAATATATGAAATCTTTTTCCGGTCACTCCAAGTGCGTGGAAATGCGTTACTAAAAGATTTAAGAAAAATCACCGGATGAATGGTTCGTTTTTCTGGGATAAAAATCTGTAATTGCCTGTGTTTCATTAAGCTTTCATCTTCCTTCGCATTGTGATATGGATTTATTCCACTGTAATTACTGGTATGTTCAGCTGGCGAGTAATTACGATAATGTTGCTGTGGTTTACCATGATAATAGCTTGTGTTTGTGTTTGCACATCGTGGTATGTGTTGTAGTCGTGGTGTGTTTTGTTCTTGTGTATTTGTCGTGTGCGGAATGTGTGTATCATACTCGAATGTATATTGGTTTCTGAACTGTACATTTTGACTGATATTTTCGTTACATTCAGACTGTAGTTGATCGGTGAATTGTCTCATGGGTGCAGTGACGGATTGTACTGCGTCACTGATCAGCTGTTTGTTATTAGTAATGTATTGCGCTACGGAGTCGTGCACAATTGTTGGTAAATTTTCACGTAAGCATCTATCAAAATGTTTGTCTTTGTTCTCAACCCAATCATGAAATTCTTTATTAATATTTTGAAAATGAGCTGTG
Source organism: Schistocerca piceifrons (assembly GCF_021461385.2). NCBI lineage: Eukaryota > Metazoa > Arthropoda > Insecta > Orthoptera > Acrididae > Schistocerca > Schistocerca piceifrons. The sequence continues at coordinate 1,073,189,418 of NC_060139.1, forward strand.
GCATCTGATTGTAAGATGTCAGTCAGGTGTTGTTCAACATTGTCAAATTTATTCTGTACGTCAGTAATTCGTTTTTCAAGGTTGCCATGTACTGAAGGATATGTTTGAATTTGTTCAGTAAGAACTTCACACGTGACATTAAGGTTTTTTACTTGTGTCTGTAAAAGTGCTACGTCAGTTGTAGTCTTTTCTTGTCTCGTATTGAGCTGGGAAAATTTAGTACTGAGTTCGGTCATCTGTTTGGTCAGTGTGGCGTCTATAAGTTCCACACGTTTACACAAAGTGTCATTACCTATCTTGATTGCTATGAGATCAGATTTGATTTCGTCATTTTGTGTTTTTAACTGTTCATTTTGTGTCTCTAATTGTGCCTTTAAGGTTGCCATGTTTTCGGCGTTCTGTTTCCTTATGGTTGCCATATTTTCTGCGTTTTGTTTCATTAGCATTTGTAACATGTCGGCAATGTTTACCGTTTGCAAGGTCTCTGCCCCCGCCGCGTCATTAGACGTGACGTCATGCGTTAACATGGGCTCTGATTGAGATTTTGAAATTTTTGTAGTGGACGGCCTATCGTCAAAATTTTCGTCAACACTTGCGTCAATGTTTGATGAATCGTCACTACCGGTTGCTGTCGTAAAGTCATTTTCTAACACTTGTCTCACGTCCGAGTCGGATTGCGTCTGAATAGTACGTCCTTGCTGTTCCATTTTTGCGTATTGTTTTCTAGTTATTACCATGCCACACGTGATATATGTTTCAAGAAAATTTTTGACACTGATTTTAAAATAAAATGTAGTTGAGCATGAATCGCTCGTAGCAACAATGGCTGTCTGTTAATTTAAAAATATAAACTGAATTTGAGATTATTGGTAATGGCTGCTGGCCATGTTACATGATATCGTTCAGAAGTCGGCCATATTGTACACTCGTGTATTGGTATTGTTGCATACGTTATTGTTTAGGGAAAAGTACTGAGAATGAAATATATCACTGAAACTGTTATGCAGAAAAGAAACACTACAGAATTTACTGAAAAGCTAATACACTGAATTATACGTCTGGTCAAGCCTGCTAATGCAAAGATGCTGTGTCTTACCTTATTTTGCTGGAAGTTTCATTGCGTCTTCCCGCAAAATTTCAGAATTGGAAAATATCTTCAGATTTTGTTATCTCTCATACATTGACATCCAGGTCCAGAAAGTTGATTTTTTACATGAAACAAAGAGAACAATGTAACAAATGACAAAATAACAAGTCCGACACGCAGTCGCCAATATAAAATAAATAAAATAAATAAAAAAAATATATATTGTTATTTAAATATTAATTATTCTATCTGTATGATGGTGATTGTGATTGCAATTGTAATTAATATTTTGCTTATCTGGAACGTGGACGTTTAATTATTCGGTATCAGACGCTTGACAATGGCTTTTTCGTAAAGGCAATGTTACTCGTAGTTGACCGTGAAATAAAACTGAATAATCGGACTTCGTAATTAAATCGTTTCCAATGACTGCTGCGGTAGGTGCGGACTCATAATCTAAATCTCAATATTACAATAATTTGCCAGCCATGCCAATACATCGTACAGAGGTGATTGTCTACTAAACATAAAAAAGTTACACAGTTAGTTAAATCAGATATATTCAATGAATAAGCCTACAGTTCATAATCCTACCTACTTTTATAAATATAAATTCTTTACAGAATCGAGTGCCTAGTGTGGTTGCAACTCGCAGTATTCTTCTATAACATGAAATATGGCGGTGTGCCAGACAATAAAATAAAATACGTGCTTCTCGCACCACTTCAACCAGAGCTCTCCTTTTTTAATCAAACATAAGAGTAACGTAATTGTGCTTTTGTTTTATCAGTGACACAGCGCTGCAGTTGTGTGCCATAGGCTTTATTTATTTGTCACTGATCATTTATTTAATTAGTATTTCACGTTTTCGCGGAAACTTACGCTCGGCATGCAAATGTGCCTTTATAGAGTCTCGTTTCAAATTTTATCGAGTGGATGGACGCGTACGGATATGGAGACAACCTCATGAATCCATGTACCCTGCATGTCAGCAGGGGACTGTTCAAGCTGATGGAGGATCTGCAATGGTGTGGGGCGTCCGCAGTTGGAGTGATATGGGACCCCTGATATGTCTAGATACGATTCTGACAGATGACACGTACGTAAGCGTCCTGTCTGATCCCTTGCATCCATTCATGCCCATTGTGCATTCCGACGGGCCTGGGCAATTCCAGTAGGACAATGTGACACTCGACACGTCCACAACTGCTACAGAGTGCCTCCAGGAGCGAGCACTTTAAACACTTCCGCTGGCCATCAAACTCCCCAGACATGAACATTATTGAGGATGTCTGGGAAGTCTTGAACATGCTGTTCAGAAGAAATCTCTGTCACCTCGAACTCTTAGGGATTTATTGACAGCCCTGGAGGAATCATGGGCCCAATTGCCTCTAGCACTACTTCATCTATTATCCGAGTACATGCCATGTCGTGTTGCGGCACTTTTGCGTGCTCGCGGGGGCCCTACACGATATTAGGCAGGTGAACCAATTTCTTTGGCTCTTGCTCTTGAGTGTATTTATCGTTTCAGATATGCAATTCTTTTTTCTAGGTTGTTTTCTCTGTCTAACAATATGAGTCTGCTTCATTTTTTCTTTAAAAAATACTAATGTTGCTACCTTTCTTTAACAACCACCTTACACTAGTATTGCTACCTTCGAAGTCTACAGCTTCTTTTAATTTCTTTGTAATTCCTTCCACTGCAGCCACTCGTTTTTCGGTCAGATAAAAGTTGTAAACAATTCTGCTGACAACGGCCTCGTCAAAACTATCTCTGCTTGTAACTGTTTTGCGTTTACGTTTCCTATTTTCGAAAGTCACACGAGGGTGCAATGATCACAGTTCCTCACATATGGGATTTTTCGAGTATGATGAAGTGGGCCATTGAGGATTAATGCATTTAAAATAACTACATCAAACCTCGAAGGTCTTCTTGAACGCGCAGAGTCCCTAATGTCAAAACCATACTCCTTGAAACTAGAAGACGATTTACTTGCCAGTCTCTGTCCGATTGTATTACTCCATAGACGGTCCAAATGTTTCTGGTTGCCTCCTCTGCTGTCACCCCTCTGCTGAACTCAAACAGAAGAATAGACTGAGGTGACAGAAGCCACGAGATTGCAGTGTGCACACATGCAGATGGCTGTAGTATGGCGTACAAGACGTGTAGATGGGCAGTGAGTGCACTGGCGGAGATGCGGAAAGGTGTGCCACGTGGTTACTGCCGCACGACAGGAATAAACGGACTCTGATCGAAAATCGTAGTTGCAGCTAGGCGGGTGAGAAATACCATTTTGGAAATCGTTAGTTAAAAGCGTTTTGTCATTTTTTGCTTACTGTCAACTTTTAGGTACAGGTATAATTTCTGGTATGGAACGTATCTGCACCTTTCACCCTGGAACATTCTTTTTCCCTTACTGTGAAACATTTTAATCATTCAGGTACTCCTTTCTCACCCTTTTTATCTGGGATGTTAAACCCAGGCTTCTATCCTTCCTTCTTTCTTTCTCGTTTCTTCCATACTACTCATGCACTGCACTGTTCCGGAAAGGGGCACGCAAACCTCTCATCGGCAGCACTTTTGTGTTAGCTCACATCTCGCATTTAAAGAACTTCAGTCGTATGTTTACACGCTATTTTCAATGAGGGTATTTTACAGGGAGCTCTGCTATATAGTACTTCATACGCCCAACCTGTGCAGTCGACTTTATATAGAAACAACTGTATGCATTACTCCTTCGTTAATTTGTTATTACGTTGGAGGTATCGTCATTGTGTGCTGCCGTTCACTCTTCTTAACACGACATTTACCCCTCACGATTAGGTGATCTTGACGCTCACGCCATTCAGTGTCGGTTGTTTTCTCCAAAATCAGAAATAAATTTCAATACACTGAACGAACTGTAGATTGTCGCGTTGCTTAAATGCATAAATTTACAAATTTCACGGCGAATACCTCCTTCAATCATATTCCGTGCTCATTTTCGCCAGAATATCACAATATGAAAACGTTTCGATCTTATCACAAGAATATAAACCGAGGAACGATTCACCAGCCGGTGTTGCCGAGCAGTTCTAGGCGCTTCAGTCTGGTACCGCGCGACCGATACGGTTGCAGGTTCGAATCCTGCCTCAGACATGGATGTGTGTGATGTCCTTAGGTTACTTAGCCTTAAGTAGTTCTGAGTTCTAGGGGACTGATGACCTCAGATGTTAAGTCCCATAGTGCTCAGAGCCATTTTTCGACGAACGGTTCTAGTCAAAGTAACTGCAAAACATGTGGATATTGCTGAAAGTCTCTATTACCCATTTATTTTGCTATTTTGGGACAACTTTAAATTAAGATTCCGGATTTTCGGTGATGAAGAAGTACATTTTTTGTGTTTTCTTTTCTTACGAGTATTATTGTAGTGGATTACCGACAGTTACAGACAAATCGCGTATGGTTACAAAGTTTTCTAGAGTCACACGAGATGATAACTCTTTATTAGCATTGTTCCTAGGCGAGCCTCACTACAATTAAAGATCGCGGGACGTGGTGCGTGCGTTGCCTAGCAATTGTCTGCCTGGTGAACTTAAGCTGTTGAGGTGCGTATCGGTGATTGTGGATAAAGAATCTGCTGAAAAGTGAAGTGAGCTGCACGTCTGTGATAGAAGGAGCTTAAGTCGTCGCCGAAAAAAGGTTGATTACTGAAGAGAGGCAGATATCAGAGGAAACCATGAAGCCAGTGGAGGTAAGTGACCAATAACTGTCTACACTCAGGGGTCTAGTGTAGCAGGGGATACAACCTGTCGGCTTTGAACAATGACGTCACAAGTCGCCAGAGAGCATGTATTACAAAGATGGAAGAGCTGAGGAGAATGTTGAGAAACGAAGGAATGCGAGAGAGATAAACTTTATTTCACATATGTAAGGGCCAGTAGTATTTTCACGTTAACGGTATCGCTTGTTTGTATCTTAGTATTTCTCCGCAAAATACAATGGAAAGAAATGAATGAAATTACTAGCAAAGAATACATCACGTTACATGTATGTCAGTTGTATCTTGAAAGTCTTTCGAACTGTATTGCTTAAGTGCAGTACGGGATACACGTTCAGCGTAGTAGATTTCTTAGTTTCAACTAGCATTGCTGTCCTGTTGTTCACTTGAACTATGTATCCCCTGCTTCACTAAACCGCAAGTGAAACACGATACAAATTAAAAGCTCATTCGAAGTGTGTTGCTTAAGTACAGTCCAGAATACGAGTTTGTCGTAAGGCGATTTCTTCGTTTTCACTAGCATTACTGTCCTGTTCTTCACCTGAACGATGTATCCTCCGCTTCAGTAAACTCTAAGTGGAACACGGGATACAAATTGTAGATGTGCTGTTTATTTCGTCTCCGCTATTACTAACATAAAGTAGTATCAGTTTATTCTATCTCGTGAGATTTTTTTTAAAGCCAAACAACACTTATTAGCTACTGAAGCATCTGTATCTTCTAATGGGTGCGGGAGTTCCGACTCCTGGGGAGGTGGGTGGGTGTGAGTCGGAACTCCCGCACCCATTACAAGATACAGATGCTTCAGCAGCTGATAAGTGTTTTTTGGCTTTAAAAAAAAAATCTCACGAGATAGAATAAACTGATCCTACTTACGAATAGGTGGAAATACACGTACGTTACATTTGCAACCTGTTTCATTTTATATGTTTTGATTGTTTATTTAACCTTTGTGTTTCACTTGTCTTTTGCTGTTATGGTTTATTTTGGTTTTTTTATTGATTGCTTAATAAAGTAGGATCAGTTTATTCTATCTCGTGAGATTTTTTTTTTTCAAACCAAAAAACACTTATTAGCTACTGAAGCATCTCTATCTAATATCAAGCGATCGCTTTTAGATTCACATTCAATTATTTTAATGATAGCGCTTATTAGAACACAGAACTGCTTTATTATCTATGCCTCGAAGTGAAGACATTACTATCTATGACTAAGGAATGACGTCATTGTTCAAAGCCGACGGGTTGTATCCCCTGCTACACTAGACCCACACTCAGTCATCATCAACGTCGAATCAGAAATCCCCGACTGTGTGCATCAACCATAAAAAACGGCTTCTGTTTAATGCTATTACCTCATACGTCGGAATATAGAGCTTCGTATGTGGGGCTGATCGCCTATCACCGTATATAGAAATCTATACTTCGCAAGCCACCTTACGACGTGTGGCCGAGAGTGCTTCTGAATTCCCACCTTTCCTCCTATATTGCCGGCCAGAGTGGCCGAGCGGTTCTAGGCGCTACAGTTTGGAACCGCGCGACTGCTACGGTCGCAGGTTCGAATCCTACCTCGGGCATGGATGTGTGTGATGTCCTTAGGTTAGTTAGGTTTAAGTAGTTCTAAGTTCTAGGGGACTGATGACCTCAGCAGTTAACTCCCATAGTTCTCAGAACCATTTGAACCATTTTTCCTCTTGTATTCGCGATAGGTGCTTGAGACGACCGCTTAATAATACGCTACTGTAACGTCTGTAATCAGTCAGAGTATCACATCATTATCATTTCAGGACAGCTCTAAGCGCGGAAATAATATCCTGCCCTATTCTCTCCGGAACTCACTCTCTCCCAATTTCCAAAGTAGCTTCTCCGTGTTGCACAACAACACTTGTGCAGTCTCCCACTGGAGTTGAGCATTTCCTTAACGCTCTCGCGCTTACTATACAATACCGCGAGAGCACCTATCGATCTCCGTTGGATCTCTTCCAACTCTTCTATTATTCCAAGGATCCAGAGTGATCAGCAGTAGCGAAGAATTGCTTGGACAAAGGTTTTTGTAAGTATCTTATTTTGTGGATGAATTGCACTTCCTCAGGACTCTTCTAGCGAATCTCACCAGTCCACAGAGTAGATGCAGTAATCGGGAATAGAAGTTGCTAAACTTTGGCTCTCATGTCTCCCGCTCGGGCGTGTACATGTTTCTCCCAGCCGTAGTGAGTCTACGTCCGATGATATGGTTCATCAGTAATTCTCCGACCTACCGCCATCACAGATAAGTTCTTTGCCGTTTGTGCTACGCAGATAGATTGCCTAACATCCGGTGTCAATCAAATTAATCTTTTTCATAAGCAGGACTTTTTAAATGCGATCCAAAGATTCCAGACTCACATGTAATGCGAATGTAGCACTGTAGCAGTAATATTAGTATCCAGTTTAAGTTGGTTTTTCATTAAGTAAAGGCTGAATGTGCGACTACCACAAATAAATAGTGTTAAGTCCACAAGAATGTGGGACTGAACGGAAAATAAAAGATAAACCAGCTTTGAATCATCATCACTCTTTTCTCACAATATCAGAATTTTGTTTTCGGCTCAAGCATTGCGAAGTAACTATGTTCAGACAGCATTTTATGATCAGCTTAACAATAACATTATTGTTACTGAAAGTGATTTGAAATATTTTATACAGGTTGACATGCTCAGAAAAATATGTTAAATGTCGTTGTTTGCTGGAAAGTCGAGCTCCAGTACCTTGCATGTCGGTACTATGTCGAGTCAGCAATGCATAATAACTTTCCTTCCTGTCAGGTAGTATGTTCTAGCTAAGTACTATGAATAAGAAAACGATTTAGGGTTTTTGAATTTTATTTGCATGTTCCTGAAACCTCGATATTCAGCGTTTTATTTGGACACGACGATATATCAGTCACAGAACAGGTCTAAATGGAGTATAATTGGTTAAACGCCCGTGAGTGTGTTGTGCATATATATATTAAAGGATCTACTAGCATAGAAAGCGCATGTCAATGCCATCGTATTTTATCATCTTGCTACAGCTGCATTTTGTGTTGAGGTGTACATTGACAACGCAATGACTCAGCAAACGCAGCTAGCAGCTATTTTACGAATCTAAAATGTTTGTCCACTATGTACACTCCTGGAAATGGAAAAAAGAACACATTGACACCGGTGTGTCAGACCCACCATACTTGCTCCGGACACTGCGAGAGGGCTGTACAAGCAATGATCACATGCACGGCACAGCGGACACACCAGGAACCGCGGTGTTGGCCGTCGAATGGCGCTAGC